>NC_063182.1:2949799-3660633 GCF_023159225.1 Perognathus longimembris pacificus | reverse complement strand
CTAGGATTGCAGGCCTGAGCCACGAGCTCTTGGCACAATTTTTCTTTAAAACTCTTCTAAAGTTTAGGAAAGCCAAAAATAAAAACTCATCAACACAGAAATGCTTCTTGCCCCCATGGGACCGAGATTGTATGCAAGAGAAAGGGAATTTACAAAGGTACGTCACTAAATAACACATAATACCATAATATTAATCTGTCATTAGTCCCTCAAAATGTCTACTATATTTAACCAGTGCTATTTACAGTCAGTTATAGAAAAATAATTCTATTTAAAAAGTTTTTTTTAAAGGAAACATTGGTTTGTCATTTATTTCATATTGCCCTTGAAGATTTACATCTAAAAAAATAAAAGACACCTACTTGGGAGAAATGGGGGGGAGCTTTGAAAGGGGGAACATTGATCAAGACCCATTGTATTCATAATCTGCCTTGTTGGATCAAAATCCCTTTGCAAACTACTTTTTAACACACACACACACACACACACACACACACACACACACACACACACACCCCTGGAGGGAAAAGTGGGGGGTGGGGGGGAAGCAAAGGAATGGAGTGACATTGTTTAAAAAAGAATTGCACTCATTACCTGACTTTTGAAATGGTAAGCCCTTTGTAAAACACCTTAATAACAATAACAATAAAATTGGACTTTTAAAAAAAAGACAGACAGGACAAATCTAAGCATTTAGGAAATTTCTCAGTTGTGCAATTTCTCCCCCGTGTGATTAAAGGTGCAAGACCGTGGTTACCCAATAGCCTAGGCAAATCATGAGCTTTTGCACAGACTTGCTCCCAGCTTAATCAGAATTCAGGCTGCATCCAGCTCCTGGTTTTGACAGGAACCCCTGATTTCATCAGAAAGGAAACAGTAGAGGAGGAAGATGGGTTGGGAATGAAAAGGCTGATGATCGCCCTTCTTTTCTGTAAGACCCGGCATCTGCCACGGAGTAACATTGACTTACAGCAATTTTAGAGCATTCAAATGTATTTCTTAATGGCTGTTTTTATCAACTGTAATGAATAGTAAATTGTTTGGATTATAGGATTTAAATACCCCTGTTGCAAATATTTAGCAAATCTATAATGACTTAAGCTATTTTCATGGTCTTAAACAAAAAGCCACTACATGGTTCGTAATATATTCATTATAGAAAAATTACAGATATACATAAGCCAAATGAGAATAACTCATAAATTCAGCACCCAGAGATAACTATTGATTACACTTCGATGGTACTAAACTAAGGATTCAAGTCAGGGTCTTCTGGTTGCTAGAGAAGCATTCTGCCATTGACGCCACACCACCAGTTCACCTACAACTACCTTGTTATCATATATTATTCTCACCCTAATGTAACATACCTGTGTATCATTTCAAAATACCTACACTCACACAACTTGCAAGGCTCTATGTTTACCTAACTGTGATATCATTAAGACCCTTTCTTTTTTTCTTTCCTTCTTTATTCTTTTTCCTCCTCTCTTCTTGTGCCAGTTCTGGGGCTTGAACTCAGGGCCTGCTCATTGTCCCTTAGCTGTTTCACTCAAGGCTGGTCCTTTACCACTGGAGCCGCATCTCTGCTTTGGGCTCGTTTCGCTGGTTAATTGCAATTAAGAATTCCACAGACTTCACCGCCTGAGCTGGCTTTGAACCACAGTCCTTACACCTCAACATCCTTAGAGGCTAAGGGTCCCATAAGGGTCCCAGCCACCCAGTTTCCCTATCATTTTTCATGGTTGTGTGGTATTCACATATTGGACATAGTTCTCCTGTCTGCTGTCCTTACACACTGAGGCATTTTGAACTTTCCGGCATAGGCAGTACTGTGAGGGATATTTGGGATATGGATCTGTTTACATTAGTATACATTTCTAGCAATGGCAGAAGGTCATAGGGACATATTAATGCGGCATTGGCGACTACACTAAACTTTCTGACTTTGACATCATTATAGACTCACAAGTCATTGAAGACATGCTCTAGAGAAGGCCCGACCCCTTCTCTCCACTTCCCCCAATAGCATCTTGTAATACCAGTTAACTATTACCGAAATGATGGCACCAACGGAGCCCAAGGCAGTTGAGTAGACTACTTCGCATTTGCTAGCCAAATTATTTTCCACTCTTAAGAGGATGGTAAGATGCATCCTTACCTATCTCCTATTCTCCCTCCCCAGCTGCCTTTGGAACCTTCTGTAGGAGAGAGAACACAAATGTGCTGAGTACAATTCTCTTACTCTCTTGTGAACGTCCAGAGAGACAGGCAAATGAGACTCTCCCCAGAGGAAAGGAGGGCAGGACTCTTAATCACACAAAGAATTGGAGTCTCAGCTGCTTCCTCAAGCACCTACTTCCTTTAGGATTCACTAAAGTTCCCTGCGAGGTCCCTAACCCCAAACAAATTATTCTCCATCACTCCTCTAACGGGGGAGGGGGTTAAGTTTACACTCCTTAATGTCTTGCTAATAATTCACCTTTAGTAACTAACACAAATGGCTCAAGGCTCAAAGTTTAGAGCTAGGTAAGCGATTGCATTTCACTTCAATTCAATGATGTTTTGTTGCTTTAATTAAATGCTCTTTTACTTTTAAATCCCAGCAAATGAACTGGATTTTTGACTTACACAGATATTTTTAAGTTACCTTTTCAAAATAAAGCATTTTAAAAACCAAGCACCAGTAACCCACGCCTGTAATCTTAGCTACTCAGGAGGACGAGATCTGAGGCTCAAGGTTCAAGGCCAGCCGAGACTCTTCTCTGCAATGAACACTTAAAAAACCAGAAGCAGAATTGTGGCTCAAGTAGTAGAAGCGCTAGCCTTGAGGAAAAAGCCCAGGGACAGCACCCTGGCCCTGAGTGGAAGCCACAGAATGAGCACAAATTAAATTAAGCAAATTCGAAAGGGCAATTTAATTTAAAAATTGTGACTATAACAAAAGGCATAATAATTGAATGCAAATAACCAAGGTTAGGGAGTACACTGTGTTGGAGCATTTTGGTCAATAAAGAACTAACCATCTACACATACTAGAAAGTTCCGGGTTAGTTTGGGGTTGAGTGAGAACCCTGTGACTGGGGGCATGATTTGAGTGCAGAGTTCCTGTCTAGCCAGTGCCACGAGCCCTGAGTGTAATCCCCAGTCCCCCTGCCAAAAAAGGGAGTAAAAAAAATAAAAAGAATCCGCCGAGGGCTCATTCTTTTATATGATCTGCTTATCAAAAAAAAAAAAAAAGAAAAGAAAATGAAGCCAGGTGCTGGTAGCCCACGCCTGGAATCCTAGCTACTCAGCAGGCTAAGAGCTGAGGATCCCTGTTTGAAGCTAGCCGGGGCAGGCGAGTCCCCAAGTCTCATTAATCACCAAACGGCCAAAGGGGAAGCTGTGGCTCAAGTGGTAGAGGACCAACCTTGTGCAAGACCTGAGTTCAAACTCCAATATCAGCGCACGCACACACACACACACACACACACACACACACAAAAGAAGAGGGGAGAGAGAGAGGGGAAGGAGGGAGGGAGGAGGAGGGAGGAAGGGAGGGGAGGAACCCTATCTATATTAAGTACTGATTGCTGTGTATCATTTCAATTCACTCTCCCGGCAGAACCCATCAAGGAGGCCCTATCAGCAACCTCACTCCATTTCATGAGAAATCCAACGAAGAAAGGTACGGTGTCATTTTCCCAACTATGCGATCAAGTAATGAGCAGAGCTACGATTCAAACCCTGTCTATTGGTCTCCAAAGTCACACTTGGGCTTGCTGAGAAGAACTGCCCCTCGTTAAACTGAAGGACGAGTCTTCTCCAGAAAGCTGCCAGCGGCTCACTGTCCCGACGACGAGCTTGGATTGGTTCACTGTGGGTGTACCGAGAGACTTTGTGAGTGCCAGCTTTGGGGCACTGTCCCTTAGTCTTTTTGCTCACGGATGGCCCTGTGCCACTTGAGTCACAACTCCACTTCTGGATTTTAATGCTTTCCTTGAGCCACAATACCTCATCTGGTTTTTTTCTGTGTATTTAGTACTGAGGAATCGAACCCAGGGCTTCATGCATGCGAGGCAAGCACTCTACCACTAAGCCCCAATCCCAGCCTTGGCTCTTCTCTTACAGTGAAATCACTCTCTGATTCAGTGATTCAGACCACAGAATTCTCCACCTGGGGCCCCTCCCACCTGTGATTTACTTTCTTCTCTGCCTCGGTTCCCTTCCCTGTACAGTGTATCCTAGGGCTGTGGAAAGGGTTAAGCGGGTTAACATAGATAAAGTATTTAGAACAATACTTGACATGGATAAAGGCCATCTTGGTGTTGGGTAATATTATTATTATTTACTTACTCAATTGGATTCCTGTGCGACCTTACATAAGATGTGTTATGGAAAAATTAAACACTGGGAGCGTCGGTACCATTTGCAGGTGGGAAATGACTTGAGCAGGTATCAGGAGAAAGAACGAAAATTATTGATTCCCCATTTATGAAGATCCCCTCTCGAGGCTGTGTGGTGACTTACGCCTGTAATGGTAGCTACTTGGGACGGGCCGGGGGGGGGGGGGGGTGGGGAGAGGACGTCAGCTTGGGGCGGGACAATGCAAAGCTGTAGAGAGACTCTCAACAAGAGTCTCTGTTTGGTGGCACAGATCTGCAGCCCCAGCGGCGCAGGAGGTAGATGGGAGGACCTAGGTCCAAGCGAAACACCAAACCCTCCTTGAAAAGTAACCAGAATATCTAGAGCAAGAGGAACCAGGAGCGTGGTTCAAGCGGTAAAGCACTTGCCTAGCAATACCACTTCTGAATCCAAACCCCTGCTACCACCACCACCACCACCAGCACGCAAGTGCGCGCGCACGCGCTCTTCCGACGAATGTGCATGTACTTGGCACTGTTTATTCTTGGTATGATTTAAAGAAATGGAGTCAAGACATGACTGAAGTCTTTCTCATCTCAAAATTCAGGAAGTGAGGATGCTTTGAAGGAGCAGAATTTTCCCCGTGACTGGCCTACCATGAATAAGTTTGACTTCAGAAAACCCTTAAGGGGGAAAAAAAAAAGAGCTAAAAACAATCACTTGGGCATGTTTACAGCTGAGCAGGTTACAACTTCTTGGACGAGAAAGAAAAGTGGAACTATAAACATGGTCACTCGTGGGGCATCTTGGCTTTCTCTTTGCCTCTGACAGGCTTTTCCCCCCAGGAGCTTGAGTTGGGAAGCCTCAAGGAAAGATCTAGGGAGAAGTCCAGGAGAGTGTGCCAGGCAGCCGGGGAGGAGAGCGTTAACAGGGCTGGGTAAGGCGATCCTTTCAAGGGAGTAGGTCTGGGAGTTGTGCAAGTTCTCAGAGCAGTAGCGGCAGCAATAGGGAAGCCCGGGAGGAGGAGGCCCGGGGAGCCGGGGATCGGCTGCTGGGGTTCAGGCACCAGGTCAGTGGCTAACTTTGGAAAGGAGGCTTGGAAAGGGGCGACGCCTCCCCCCCCCTCTCCCTTCCCACCCCCCTGTGGCTGTGGGGCCAAACCTCCCGCCCTGGCGTCCACCCAAGCCCTGGCTCTCCTGCCGGACAGCTGACTTGTCCCCAGGAGACTCTTCTAGACTGGAGACTTCTCCCTTTCTGACATCCAGAAGGAAAGTGGGTCTGGAGCCCTGCGGCTTCCCTGCCGTTTTTATAGCTGCTGACCACAATCCCGAATTCCTACCTACTTCAGGGGAAACTCAGAATCATTGTCAGAGTGACCCAAGGGAGGGGCAGGGTGGGGGGGGAAGAAGGGGAAGGGGGGAGGGGAGGGGAGGGAGAGCGCAGGGACCGCAGGCTTCCAAGTATCCGGCTGACAACTGAAAAGCAAAACAACTTTGGGAAAGTGCTTTGTGTGGGAGTTTCTCTTGCTGGCTGCTAGAACAAAAAAGAAAGTGGGGAAAGGCAAATCCTGGGGGAAACCATTGCCTGTGGCATGAGTCAGATCGCCCGACCTGCTTGAACTTAGCTGCCTGTCACGTGCAGAGTGACAAGCTTGGGGGGGGGGGGGGTGGAAAGGTGGTGTCACCGAAAGTACATTGGGGGGGGGTGTGGCGGGCGGGCAAGTGAGGGGGCTTTGCTCTGAGCGCTGTGGTTGGCTTTTCCCGTCGGGTGGGAGTGGGGGCCCCCCCCCGGCCCCGCAGGTGGAGAGGAGAAGGGCTGCAGCTCCTAGCCCCGGCAGGAATGATCAGCCCTGCAGCACCCTTAGACCTGCTGGGGCGACTCAGAGAACCGCGTGAGTCACCACAGCCCCAGTCCAGAACAGAGAACTCTGCACACCGCCTTCCGAGACACGCGGCCTCCTTGGAGGTGGGACGTCCCCTCCCAGCAGCTCACATCCCCACCCCCCTTCTCTTCCTGTCTCCACACAGGCAGGCGTGGGGAGGCTCCGCAGAGACCCAGCTCCGACCCCCCCCCCCCGGAGCGGGAAGGGGGGCTCCGCTCGCCTCTGACCATGTGGACCCTGCGCCCCCCGGGCAGGACCGGCGTCTGAGAGTAAAATGGATGACCTGACGTTACTGGATCTTCTGGAGTGCCCCGTGTGTTTGGAAAAGCTCGACGTCACCGCCAGAGTCCTCCCTTGCCAGCACACTTTCTGCAAGCCCTGCCTGCAGAGGATCTTCAAAGCCCACAGGGAGCTGAGGTGTCCCGAATGCAGGACCCCGGTGGCCGGCAGCGTCGAGGCCCTGCCGGCCAACCTGCTGCTGGTGCAGCTCCTGGATGGCCTGCGCGCGGGGCGGCGCTCGGGGCCAGCGGGCTCCCTCCCCAGGCCCGGCCCGCTGACCGCCCGGGACGGCAGGGGAAGCAGGCGCGGCCCCAGGAGTCCGCAGGCCGGCCCTTTCCGGCTGGTGCCCAGTGTCAGGATCCACATGGACGGGGTAAGACGGAGCTTGCTTGTGGATGCGGTGTGTGCTGGCGGGCGCGGGCGGGCGTTTCCCGGGGGCCAGGCAGAGTCGTTCTTTGAGTGACTCCCAGCGTGCTGCCCGGGGCTCCTTGGAGATAAGTTTCCTGCGCCGCGATCACTTTCCTGAGCCCTGCTGAATCCCGAGCCGAGCTGTCTAATCCATCCGCCGCTTCTCCTCCTTCCAACTTCTAAAGGCTTCCTCGGTGCGCCTGACTTCTGGTCGGGAGGAAAGCCTGTTGTTTCCCGTGATTGTTCTGATCTTTCACTTGGCTCTAAAACCAAACCAGTGCCTAGAAAAATGCCCAGAGGGTGAGAAAAAGAAAAGAAAAATCTAACCAGTTTGCTTTTGAGATCTCTGGGAAGTTCTCCCTCCCCCCTTCCCCCCACCCCCAAAAAATGCCACGCACTGTTTGAATTTTATCCAGATCTGCCTTTCCATCCACCGTCATAAAGCACTATTATGACGATGCTCGCTCATAATCTGTTCAAAGCTATCAAGGTACCTGGCGCCCCGGAGCTGCGGGAGGGAGCTGGCTGTGTGGGTGGGGTGATTGATGATGGATCGCAGCGCCCTGAAACACAGCAGATGTGACTAAGAGCCCTGCAGATTCGTCTTTACAAAAGGCATAAAACAGACCCCCCAAAAAACGGACATGTCAGAAGCTGCAACAGAATAAGTAAATTAATTAACTAAAACAAGCAGATAAACAGATCGCCCCGAAGGCCTTGGGTGCCTGATATTAATGGGAACCCATGCGTTGGTTCCTGAAAGGGCTCCCCGAGGCTTTCGTTATGGCAAGCTATGGAAGGTCTGTCTCCGGAGAAAGATCTTGCCCTTGAGAACCCAGCAGAATCACTTGCACCGTGACTCTTGGAGCCAGAACAACACAGTGGCCAAGGCTCAGATGGTTGGCATACCTCGAAAACCAGAGCAGCATTCTTTGAAGACATGCCTAAAGCAAGCTTTAATTCCATCATCAGGCTCAAACCATCTGCTCTGAAGAGGAGCAGTGAGTGCAATGGTGTTGTAAGAGACTTTTTTTTTTTGGCCTGTCCTGGGGCTTAAACTCAGGGCCTGGGCGCTGAGCTTCTTTGGCTCAAGGCTAGCACTCTACCCCTTGAGCCACAGTGATACTTCTGGTCTTTTCTATTTATGTGGTGCTGAGGAATGGAACCCAGGGCTTTATGCATGCTAGGCGAGCGCTCTACCGCTAAACCACATTCCCAGCCCTGTGAGATACTTCCTGTCAGAGATTCTTGTGTGCATTTGGAAGTTTTCTTTCTAGTTGCACTGCCCTCTTCAGATTCACCGCATCTCTGAGCCAGCCATGGGGTAAGGATGTGTAGAAAGACCCCAAAAACAGGCACCAGAACACAGGACGATGGTGCGATTTTTTTTTTTCACTGCAGATGTTTTTGTTGGTGGTGTGCTATGAGAAAGAATCCATTCCAGAAGAAGGCCGGGCACTGGGTCTTTTTCAGGACTCTCGTCATCGAGAGTCTGGATCTAGGCTTCCACCAGAATCTCCGGGGCCTACAAAGATAGAGCGGGATTAGGGTGAGACTTTCCACAAATGTGCCTCCAGAGTTAGTGAACACCCCCATGGCTTCCTCGCCCCCCGCCACCTCTCTCCACCGGAGCCCTGTGAAAGTCTGACCTCCTTGTCAGGAGCGCTGTCATCCTTCACCAAGGACCTGGGGCCAGCTTGAACGTAATCTGTTCTGATTGTTACCTTTTCCCATGCGGCTGTGTTCCCGACAACCCCTGAGCTAGCCTCTCTTGGGGTGCTCCTCTCCCGTCCCCTCTCCCCGTGGAAATACGAACGAGCCCATCCCCGGGTGGGGAGGCAAAGGCAGCCTCCGCGTGCGGCCTGTCCCCTCTGCCCCCACGTGGAGCTGTCCTTCCTGTAGATGTGCAAGACGCCCTGCACGGCTCCGTGAAGGGAAGCAAGGATGGCGTGAGTGCTCTCTGCTCCTGTCCTGAACGGTGGAGCCTCAGTGGAATCCTCCTGAAGGCCGCGTTCTCTCGGCCGCCCTTAGCCAAGCCGGCCAACGGCAAGGCAGACTTGCTCCCCCTCCTCTAGGACAGTGTGGAGATGATGTTGGCCACAGACTCTAGCCCCTTAGCAAACATCTGCCGGGCATCTGTCAAGCACCCTCATTATCATTCATTTCAACCTGCCCGCGTGACTTCGGGCAAGCCACTTAACGTTGACTGGGTCTCAATTTAAAATCCTGTAAAATGGGAAAAAGATATTGTGAAAACAGGGAGCCATTGTAAAGCTGAACTAATTAGTGTTTGCAGAGCACTCTGAGAGGCTTAGATGAAAGGCATTTGAAAGATGATTATCATAGTAAACATTACTATTGACTGTTCCTTGTGCCCCGCCAAGAATGAGACATTCTACGGAATACAGAAGAGTTATAGCCCTGCTAGGAGAACCAAATAGGTATTATTATGATATTAAACTCCAGCCTATGGGAAATCTGGGTCAGGATAGCACTAAGTATAAAGTACTCTCCTGACAGGGCACCAATAAGCTTTTGTCACAGGGTACCCATTTTGTAAAACACCTCTTCCAGAGAACGCTGATAACCCAGTGCTCTGAAAGAGTTCATTTAACTCCCTACCCCTGAGCTTTTCAAGCCCGGAGTACGTTCTGCTCACCTAGGCTTGTCGAACCAAACAAGCTCATCCAGATCTTTCTGTTGGCTCAGGAAAGCCTGATGCCTTTGTGCCAGCCAGAATGCCAGGGTGGAACCCACAGTCACACCTCATGGTGCCAGCCCAAGAGAGGGAAAAAGTAGCCCATTGTGCCTACACATCTCAATCGCTCCCGAGTGGATTGTGTAAAACGAAAACTTGAGAAATGGCGGCAGGCTTTGACAGCATGCAATGCCTTCAAGCCAGCGGGGAAGATCCGCAGACTCCAGTGGACCCCTGGCTGTACAGACCCCAGGGTTTCTGATTCCTTCCCACCCTGCCACCACGCCAAAGGAACTCCGCAAGCCTTCAAAAGGATTACGAGTTCCTCAGAAAGACCTAGTCTCCTCTCCTTCTCACTCTGTTACCCTTTTATTTCTGAATTGGAATCGCCCGGGAAAGCAGAGACGCGGAGAATTTCCAGACTTGGAACGCTACCTAAATCCAAATCTCGATTCTCTCCCTCCGTGGCTGTACGCCTTGGGCGAGGCACCTAAACTTCAGGGCCTTCAGTTCTGCATGTATAAATGGAAGATAATAACAGTACCTATCTCAGAGGGTTGTGGTAAGGAATAAATGAGATGATTCATATCAATTAGCTCTTAGCACATGCACTGGCTCATAGTAAGTGCTCAAGAAATATTAGCTGAGATTGTTATTGGAGTGACTCAACACTTTCTACTCCGAAGCACACACCCTCTTTCGCTCTCTGATCAACCAAATGCCACTGCAACGCCGTCTTTGGCACCCTGAGGTCTTGCTTGTCCCGTTTCCCACCACCACCACCCCCCCCCCCCACCGCATCATCTGTGGCCATAATTCAGATAGACGGTTCTTTCCAGCACGTTCTAGATTCAAAATCTCTTTCCAGACTTTTAGGAAACTATGAGCTGATTGGAGGAGCAAATCCCCTCAGTTAAGTTCAAGGGGAAAAATAGACACCGGGCAAGCGTCCGTGCACTTCTTGAGTGTCGTCGAGGCTTCGTTCGTTTTCTCACCTTTCCTCTCGCCTGCCTTTCACTCCACTCCACAGCGCGGAGGCTGCCCCGCTGGGCTATGCGGGGCTGGACTTGCTCCCCACAGGGTTAAGCATCGTGCCAACCACACACATTCTCATCTTACCCTGTATCAGCAAGGACACACCTGCCACCAGCACAAAGACCAGGTGGCTTTGCCCTAGCAACTTTCCCAGCCGGTATTGCAAGCGACCAAGGAGAGAGAAAACGAGGTCAGAAAGCACTTCAGGGAATCGAGGCTGGGTAGAAAGCACGCGGAGGCCGGGCTCCATCCTGGGTCTCAGATGTTACATGTTGAGTTGCGATGCCAAGGGTTGGGTTGTTTTTTTTTTTTTTTAATTTGCAAGATGAAGGAACTCATCGCCAGGCCCTGAAAACACCAGGCAGGCGCCCCTGGACAGCAAGGGGTGGGGGGGATTGGGGAGGAGGGCAAGTGGGAGAAAAATGAGGGAGGGGGTGATAAGTTGGACAAGAAATGTACTTACTACCTAACATATGTAACTGAGTTCAAGCCCCAGGACCGGCAAACACAGCCCCCCGCCCCCCCATACCAAAAATGGAACAAAAACCTGAAGGTCCCCATTCGAAAATTGAACAAGGGAATGGAATGAATTTTCTGAAGGAGAGAGAATTTAGCAAGTGCAAAGCCGTAGTGACAGCAGTTTGCCTGGGGTCACGGCTGAGGGAGGGGGCAGGGCCTCGACGGGCAGCAAGGGGAGTTTCAAGGAGCGTTGGAGTGGTTGTGCATCTTGACCCTAAGGTAGTTACACAAGTCCGCAGATGCATTAAAGCTCACAGAAATACACGCCAAAAGACAAGTAACACTGAAAGGAGGAAAGAGCACACTCGGATATTCCTTTCAGTGGCTAGCTGCTTGTCCACTGGCCACTCGATTTCCTTCCGCCTCTGGGCACTGGGTCAGCGCCATTTCTGGAAGGACGGTGCCATCCTTCAGGTCATCCGTCATTCCTGCAGTGGGTGGGCCCACACCCTGCCCCGGGGAGCCAGCTAGTCTGCACCGCGCTTCAGTCTCTCATTGGTGAAAGGTCTCTGGGCACTGCAGTAGCTTGATCTTGCTGGAAGGACGGGGCGGGGGGGGGCACCCCGCTCGCCCCATTCAAACTCAACTCTCCACTGCGTACGTCGTCTGGATGTTGCTGGTGGGGATTGGTCCGTGTGCGTGTGCGTGTGCGTGCGTGTGTGTATGTGCGTGTGCGGTTTTCTTTTCCTCTGAGCAAAGGCTGCCGGCCCGCCTAGCCCTTCACACCGCAGAGAGATTTGGAGTGAGGGAAAGTGCACGTTCCACTCAGGGCTTGTGAAGAGCATCCTCGCTCGGCCCATCCACATCTCATGACCTTGTGGGCTGTGGGGCTTAGTGGAGAACGGCTCAAATCAAGCCACACTCGATGGCGTCTTCCTTTCATAGAGATAGATAGATAGATAGAGAGAGAGAGAGAGAGAGAGAGAGAGAGAGAGAGAGAGAGAGAGAGAGAGATAGATAGATAGATAGATAGATAGATAGATAGATAGATATCTCCCTATCCTTGGAAGTACTGGGGTTTTGAACTCAGGGCTTCAGGTTAGCTAGGAGGATGCTCTATTATTCCATCACTATTTTTTGAAATAGGGTCTCAAATTTATGCCTGAGCTAACCTAGACCGGCTAGCATGACAGGTGCATCCCACCACTCCCAACGTTCTCTGTTAAGATGGAGTCACACAAACCTTTTCTTCCCCCACGCGGGCCTGGACCCACAATACTCCCCATCCCAGCGCCGTGCGAGCTGGCATGACAGGTGCATACCATGACACTCAGCTCTCGTATAAGATGGGCCTCCCAGGAGGATTTGTACCCGGGTTGACCTGAGACTAAGAGCCTCTTGATCTCAGCTCCTAAGTAGCTACAATTTCATGAGCTGCTGGGACTCAGCTTTCCCTCTTTTCCCTCTTTGTTTGTCTCCTTTTTCCTTCCCTCTCTTTTTCCACACTGAAACTAGAACTCAGGTCCTTAAGATCGCGAGCCACTTGAGCCAGGCCTCCCTGTAGCCCTTCCTTTGCTTCCTGTTCATACCGGTATCTGAGACCATCTTTTCACACGGTATGCTCCAGGGTCAAATACACCTTACATTAGAGCAGAAACGAACATTTTGCCTCAGTATCTTGGGGCAGGACTTTTGAGAAACTTTTAGCATGCTGGTGAATTGTGACTCTCTAAGTGGGAGATAACACTAAGAACCATTTCCCAAACTTCATTGGCTTTGGCACCCTTCACTCCTTTCTTGCTCTTTTAGTGATACTAATTGATTATGAAGCAAAATTTGGGAGATGCTGTTTTAGGCTGAAATGTTCAGACATAATGCAAAAGATATTTTTAACCAACTGTGAAACTCAGTTATCACTATCTTCTGTGGCATTTATTAGCATCTACCAGTCTCCAGCTATGGGTGCTATGGTAACTTACAATGCCTAAGTGAAGATCTCACCTCTCGGTACTCATTGCCCAAATCAGTCTAGGAGGCAAAGCAGCTAATCAACACACATAGACAGATATACATATACACATGTATGTGTAGGTGTGTATATATGTATATGCACATATATACACCCATACACACAGACGGGTGTGTTTAAATCGAGACATAATCTGAATCTGAATATAAGATATTGTCCCTTGCAAGACAGATTGTTTATTTTGGGCTCTTGAGGAAAAAGGCCATCATGTTAGATGCTCGTGGCAAGGTGCATCCAGGTTTAGAAATGCTGAGATGTGCAAAAGGGAGTGTCTTTCTAAAACAGAATATGTTGCCTCGTTTACATAAAATTCTCAAAACTGTACAATTGTAAACCATAGTCATCTGCAGTGTTATGAAGATGGCGTCTATGACAGGATGTAGATTCATCCAATCTTATCAGACTAATATGAGTGTATCTTGAGTACAAATTGTAATGCTCTAACGTTGATTAAGACAAAGAAGTCATACACTCTAGAAATTATGGGCTATGAAGATGACAGGTGGTAAGTTTGTCCAGTTGGGAGGAAATGAAGCTTGGTCAATAAAAAGAAACCTTTTTAAAATGGGGGAGGTTTTAGTGACTGAAAGGAACGAAGTAGAGGGATTAGAAGACAGGCTCTGTTCTGGGCATGCAAGTACTGGGAGAGACCGGACAGGGCAGGGAGATGTAGAACTAGAAGGGAAGGGGGAGTCGAGGGAGATGGAAACAGGTGGGTGACTGGATATCTTCCTTCCTATCGGGCGGCCGGATGCCACTGGGAAGAGGCGTGCCACTTGCTGTCTGTGATAAAGTCTCTCCAACAGCCATGGTGCCAAACTGGTCACACGCCATCCTGTGGCCTATCGGCTACATCTGCAGCAACTCAATAGTCAATGTATTCAATACAGCCAAACAAGATATCTGTGATCCAAGCAGGCGGTGGAGCTTAGGGGAAACTGAGGAGCCATCTCCTGTCACTGGCAGGCGGAAGCATTCTTTCCTATCGAAATGGTCAGGTTACCGATCACCTCCGCCCTTGGGAATGCAAGCCGGAGCCCTGAAAGCAGGAGGCTAGAGCAAGGAAAGCCGAGGCCCTTCCAGAGCGGCTTCCTGTACCCAGAGCCTATGTCGGTCCCCAAGGTCACACGCTGCCGTCGCACTGCTCCAGCTCTGCACCCCACAAACTCTTCCTGAGCACCTGCTATGAGCCTCGCTCTGTCTTGATGGCTCGCTTGCTCCTGGAAGGCTTGTGGGCTCAGGGTCCAACCCTCAACGAGTAGCGAAATTCAGCTCAGCTCTCCATCGTCCTCCGATCCTCTCCCCTAGGCTGCAACCGATGCCTCCTTAGGAACCCCAAAACACTTTTCGGATGGCAAAGTGCTAAGCACATTCCTGTGTGGAGTCCCAGCATAACTCCTCACGGTGTGGAAGTGAGGCCATTACGGAGCTGGGCGGGGTGCACGCAGCGCACCGTGTTAGGCATAAAGCATGTGGGGACTCACATACTTTCGGCATGAATCACCTCCTTAAATATTTTCTGGGTGACAAACATCATCTCTGGAAAATAGCAGACAAGGTTCAAAATTACGTAACTCATCAATTGCTAAGCTGGAGAGGATCTAAAGTGCTGCTTTGTAGATGGCTAAACGTTGGCCTCCACCATGAATCCCACGTGTTCCGGTGTTCTTGGAGGAGATGCTTTATCACAAGTTCACTGACAGTCCCAGCAAGACTAGTGGCAGGAAGGAAGAGGCCAGAGAAGAAGAGACCTCTGAGCTGTGAGCTGGACGGACCTGGCTCCCAGCACGAGAGCCAAGCGGCCTCTCGTGTAGGAATGTGTCTCTGTACCCCTCTCCCTGCGAAGACCCTCATCTCAGCACTTCCCACTGTGGTGCAGTATCCAGAGTATGAAATCCACCATGTTAGCCTTGTCTACGTGTATAATTTATGGCTGTTAATGCTTTCACGTTGCTGCGTAGCCATGACTTCTAACCATCCCCAGAATCTGGCCATCTTCCCAAAGAGAAATTCTGTATCCACTGATAACTTCCCTTCCTCCCCAGCCCACAGCAGCTGCTAGAGTGCCATATGCATTGCATATATGTGTCTACCCATATCCATATATGTACAGCCATCCATCTATACTTGCATGTAGGTATATGTAGACACTCGGCTACTATATGTACATAAGTGTATACCTATGTACATAAATGTTTCTTTTTCACTATAGAAAGCCAGTAATTTGTGTGTGTGTGTGTGTGTGTGTGTGTGTGTGTGTGTGTGTGTGTCAGTACGAGGGTTTGAACTCAGGGCCTCATGCTCTCATTTGGCCTTTTCACTCAAGGCTGGAGCTCTATCCTTTGAAGCCAAGCTCCACTTTTGGCTTTCTGCTGGCTAATTGGAGAAAAGAGTCTCACAAACTTCCCTGCCCTGGTTGGCTTCAAATCTTGATCCTCAGATCCCAGCCTCCATAGTGAATGAGGATTACAGGTGTGAGCCATCAGCATTCAGCCTCGTCATTTTTAAATATGTATTCTAGCTTTCTGCTGCTTCTGCTTAAGATTCCAGTGGGATAAGTAAGCTGGATAAAGTGACTCCGAAGAATAGTTCTGCATTCAGGTGTATGGGCCGCGTGCCTCTGGGTAAGTTAGCATCGCAACTCTGAACATCATTGCTATCAGACAGCAATAGCAGAGTTCGCCTCACAGGGTTACGGAGAGGATTTAATGAGACAATATCTACAAAATGCTTAGCCCAGGCCTCACACTAAATAAGCTCCAGGTAAGGCCAACTATCTGCTTGTACTCATCCAGGTAGGCTTACCTTTTAAAGCGCTATTGCACTTACCTCAGGTATACTGCCATTTCCCTTGCTGTAAACATGGTTCACTGATTATCAGAGTGTCACTGGAGGCTGAATGAGGACAATGCTTAGAGCAATTACCATGCACAGGGTCTGCCAATACTGAGCTTAGTCAGCATTGCTAGCTTTCATATTTCCCAGCGTTCATTCCTTCCGCAGACAGGATGTGTTTTGCTTGAGCTCTAGTGGAAAACGAAAGTAAAGAAAATATGATCCTATCCTCAAAGACATGATGGTCTTTGAGGAAGGTGGCCATGAAAACTAGCAGTTGCAATGCAGTTAATAAATCTGAAAAATAATAAAAGTGGTCATGGTATGTTAAAATACCTCAGGTACCAGTGACTCACTCCTGTAATCCTAGCTACTCAAGAAGATGAGCTCTGAGAATCAGAGTTCAGTTCAAAGCCAGCCTAGGCAGGAACGTCCATGGGATTTTTATCTCCAGGTAACCAGCAAAAACTGGGAAGTAGAGCAATAGCTCAAGTAACGGGGCACCAGCCTTAAGCAGAAATGCTAAGGGACAGTGCTCAGCCCCTGAGTTCAAGCTTCCCTTCCAGCATATTTAAAAAAAAAAAAAAAAGCACAGGGGGGACAATGATTCCAGCATAGTATCTACGTGGAGGACTTGGGTGTCCTTCAGTGGACTCAGTGCTTCTACCTGCAGACTCTCACTGACCTCTCCCTGCAACCCCCAGAGACAGGTGCCACGGGGAACCCTGTTTACACAGAAAAGATCTGGGTCCCAGTAGTGTCGGTATTCACAAAACAACCCTGCCCCCGGCCTCCACAACCCCTGAACATGGAAGCCTTCCTCCTGGATTAAACAGCCCCTAGGAGGAAGATGTCTTGTACTGTACTGCTTGCTCTGAACTGAGCACTGTACCCGAAATGCAATTAACTCTCACTAAATAGTTAATTGCTGAGTGCCTAAAGTTTTCATATCGCAAGACACTGAGGTCAGATACAACCGCCCCTTCTTTCCCTCCCCCGAGACCAGAAGGGGGTCCCCAAGGCCCCACCTGGCCCTGACTCTGACAAGAGTATTTCTTGACTTCAGGCCATGTGTTCTGGGACTGGCATGTAGTTACTTGCACGGGCTTGTGGGGTAACTGAGCGATGAAAACAAACTCAAGCGAGAATGGAAGCAGATGGCAAGGAGAGCATCAGGTGACGGGCTCGCCTTCTGAGTGGGTTGCCCTGGTGCTCTGCAGAATTCGGAATGATATCACCATTCTCCTACAAGTATGTCGCCTGGTTGCCAAGGTGATGTGACCAGATCGCTGGGCACAGAGCAGGAAGGGAAATCTGCAGGGAGGGGTTTCGGAAGGGTATGTCTCTACAACATTAACATGCTGCCTGAGTGGGAGGAAGATGAGGTAACAATACATCTTTTTGGGGGACTTTTGTTTAATAAACAGGAATGGCAGAGAAACTGAAGGGGGAAAAGAGAGAGAACTGGCCCTTTCCACTGACTGGCAAAGCGAGAGGGGTGAGCTTCCAAATTTCTGATGTAGAGAGTTCTCCTGGACAAAGAGGCCCCACGCTGAAAAGAAGGAAAGGGATGAGAAGAGGGAAGGAGACAGCAGTGTTCTTTTCTTCCTGTTGGGAGATTATAAACAGGATACAGGGTGCAGGAGCCGATGTCTTAACAGAAAGAAAAACCTCTCCATCTCTTCCTCTGTGGAAGCTTTTGCAATTCAATGCATTTCTTTTTATTGTCTTGTTTTTGGTTTCTGAACTCATTGAAAGACTAGAATATATTGATGCTTTTTATTTATTAATTTTTAATGGAATGGAGAACTGTCTCCGTAGCATTTCTTTATTTTTTATTGTTATTATTAAAGTGTTGTACGGAGGAGTTACCATTTCATAAGTCAAGTCGTGAGTCCATTTTTCCCCTGCCCTCACATGAGTACATTTCTTTTTGGACAATGTCACCTAATGTTGACATTGGTTGAGACATATCTTGGCATTTCTATCTTCCTCAGTTCCAGTGGCCATCTCAAGGCCTGGAGAATGAAGAAACTTAGTCGAGTGGAATATAATATTTATTCTGACTGCATGGGCAATAGAAGAAAGACTGGGATGAATGGAAGGAAGGAAAGAAAGAAGGAAGGAAGGAAGGAAGGAAGGAAGGAAGGAAGGAAGGAAGGAAGGAAAAAAGAGGTGCATCTAATTGTTAATCAGCACCTAAGTATTTATTGCCATCATATAGCAGATACCATGTTCTAGACACCACTTTACTATTCCCAACAACCCTTGTATTTTCCCATTTTACAAAGGCTAGGAAGTAGCAGAGCTAGGAACTGAACCAGAATGGCCTGAATTCAAGGACTGGTCACTGACTGGATCAGTCAAGGTGCCCCGTACCAGGATGGCGAGCTCCTGGAACCCTGTAGTGTCCCGAACTCTGCTTGTTAGTCATTGGCTCCTGCTGGCACCCAGTGTGATTGATCAGCTTCCAGAGCACAACTTAGTCCTCAGCAAACCCAGTCCCGTGTTAATGACAGGCTCCATCTTAACTAGGTACTGTGGTCAGAAGTGTAAGGATGTTAATCATCCTGAGTCAGATGAAGAGAGAGGGAAATAAGGAAAAAGAAGCTGAGTGAGGGGAAAAAAGAGGGAGGTGGTAATGAAGAAATATAAGAAAGGGACAGGAGAGATCTAAACACAGGAAATAAAAACCAGGGCAGACAGAGGATAGGGACAAGAAGCAATCAGAAATCCAGTGGGCAAAGGAGAGGGATTCGGAGGACAGATTGTATCAGGAACTGGGATGCAGAACTGGTCAGCTTTCCCTGAAATAGAATCACAATCAGAACATTCCATACAGAAACCTCTCCTCTGGATAGGCAAAATGGCCTACTATGGTCGAGGAAAATAGAGCCTGAAATTCAGTCCTGTCTTAGCTGAAAACTAACTACATGACATGAAACATATCTTCGTGCCTAATGAATCTCAGCAATTCCTATGGCTGGCAAAGCCACAAGTTCTCTGAGTCTCAAGGTTCCAGCCTACCAAATCAAAGATTTTATAGAGTATTAGGAAGTAACATAAATATCCCCTTTATGATTTTTCAGGAAAGATATCAATTTAAAGGTCTCCAAAAAATAGCTACCCTTTTTGAGGCCATATAGTTATAGGTCTTACTCTACCTGAAAGAATTTATTTAATCCACAGAACACCCTTGCAGATAAGAAGGCTGAGGACTGAGACCTCTCTCATGGCCTCTCATTGCATGGCCACAGTAAAACTGGACAGATCCACTTGTATCTCTGGAGCAACTTACAGCGCAGTAGCTCTGCCTTTTTGGCAAAGACTGTGTATGCATAGCACACATCTTTTTCCCTGGAGATTGCCTTCGTGAGTTGCTCTCCAGTCATGTTACTAGCTTAAATCTTACTACTCCAAAATGCATGGTGCCAAGAACACATGCAAAGGAGTGTTGGCGTCCTCTAAGTCCTTTGCATTTCGTGTCTGAAAGTGATTTTGAAGATCATCTCAGCCAGCCAGGCACCTCCCTCCCCCCTCCCCCCCCCCCCCCCCCCGCTCAGCCCCTCCCCCTCCAACTTCCAATCATGAGTTCGTATCTCTAGTGCTTGGACACACTCTTTTCCTCCTGGAGAGGTAATAGGAAAACAGCACAACTTGCTAAGACAACACCTTGACAGGCATGCTATTCCTGAGAGCAATTTAGGAGGAAAAAATAGTTTTGCTTTATCTTTGAGAAAGCACATTTCACATTCTATGTATGCATGTAGACCAGGAGTGTAAAGTAAGCCCCGTGGACAGAGGAGACTCGCCATTCTGTAATAACTACCACCAGCAGCACTCATTACTCACGTCTATACTGAGTGCTGATTAAGCGCAGACAGTAGGATACAATCATGAACAAAGTCATCATAAAATGTGTATGTTGCAGGGTGTGGTGGTAAATGCCTGTAATCCCAGCATTCAGAAGGCTGAGGCAAGAAGATTGAAGCCAAATGCCCAGGCTATATTGTGAGTTTCAGCCCAGCCGGAGCTAAAAAAAAAATTTTTTTAAAGCACATTTTACTGGGCTAAATTAGAATGATGGCAACAACAGCAAAAATATTGATGGCATTAGTTAACAGAGCCTGAAGAGAGAGAATTGAATGCTTCACGCCTACTTAGGTGTGTTGAGGAGTAGCCAGTGGTAGAGCAAGGCCCCAGAACCTTTCAAAACCAAACAAACCAAAAAAGATTACTTGGGATGTGGGAGGAGCAAGGTCACTGTGCCGTAGTAGACACATGATGTACAGTAAAGACAGGGGCCAATTCAAGAGTGTGTGATGAAACCACGTGTGTCACAGTCGGTGTGGAAGCTTAATCCTTTGAGGATAACATTCACACTCCATACCCATAAGAGGTGAGAGATCTGGGCTAGTCACACTCCCATTCCTGTCAGTCTTTGGTTAAGAGTCATCTTTGGGGCTCTAGAAAGAGAAAGCTTCCAACAGAATTGCAGGTGCCAGCTACTGGAAATGAGCTGAATAGCCTAAAAATGGTAAAGGGCTCTGAAAAGATAAAGGCACGGAACTAGTAGCAAACTCTCTCTTTGTGTCTCTCTCCTTATCTCTCTCTGTATGTCTCTGTCTCTCACTTACACATGCAGAGTAGCCAAAATTATCACCGACTGTCACGTATTTGCTGAATAAACTAACTATAAGCAAGAATATGCAATGGTGGATGGAAGGAATGCCCTTTGATCAGGGAGGCCAAAGAGAGCTTCTCTAGGGGCAAGAGACATTTGTGCTATTCCTGAAGAATGAAAGGAGAAGGACAGCCCAGAGCGGAGCAAAGAATTGACTTCCACCTAGGAAGAATAGCAAGAACTTGTTTCCAGAATTGGACAGAATTGCTAAGTTCCAAGTACAAGAAGCAGAGGGAACGGAGTGGTAAGACTGCAAGGAAGACCAGCATGGCTGAGGGTGATAAGCAGTGAGCTTGGTGACTGTGATAAGGTGCAGAGGAAGGTCAAGAACTCCAAGAAATTCAGGTTAAAAATGAGTTTCAATTCTAGATCATGTTCAAGATTAAAGAATAGGACAATCTCACCTGATTTTTAAGTTCAACTTTTTGCATTGGCTCCTGGGTAGAAAATGAATTGGAGGGATAAGAATGGGAGAAGATCAACTGTAGTCATACTACAATAGCACAGGGATGGAGAAAAGTGGCTGGATTGAACAGCAGCAAGCCGGGAAGTAGAAACAATAGAATTTGCTGATGCACTTTGAACCTTTAATATACCACTGACCCTACTGATACTCAATACACTGGCCTCATTTAACTCCAGGCCATACAGGTTCTCTTACATTACCTCTATTTTTGTGTTGCCAGTCCTGGGGCTTGAACTCAGGGCCTGAGCACTGTCCCTGGCTTCTTTTTGCTCAAGGCTAGCACTCTGCCACTTGAGCCACCAGCGCCACTTCCAGCCTCTTCTGTTTAGGTGGTGCTGAGGAATCGAACCCAGGGTTTCATGCATGCTAGGAAACACTCTACCGCTAAGCCACATTCCCAGCCCACATTACCTCCATTTTATAGGCAAAAAGACTGAAGCTGAGGGAAAGCAAAAGCACGGGACAAAGCTGATGTGAGCCGGGGCTGATGTCTGAAGGTGGTCACCCTCTCTCAGTGTGCATCTCTCTGTTCTCTTCTGTGGTATTCGTCAGCAGGTGTTGTTGGGCACAGGGAAGTTCACAAGCACCACAACTGGAAAGCAGTGCTTTGAGTTCGGCTCTCCCGGGCAAGGTTAGAACACCGGCTCTCTTTCAGCCTCAATGTTCTCCTCAAGAAAGTCAGCAGCCCGACTTCAAATGGTTGTTGATAACACGGAAAAGGGCCCTGTTGGATCACGAGGTCAACCCGGGCCACGGAGGGGGTGCCCTGGCTGCTTCCAGCCTGGTAGCAGATTCTGAGGGGAGTCAGCCACTCCCTTCGGGCGTGCTCAGGAGACTTAACTGTAAAGAGCTAAAGGAAGATCTCCTCTAAGGAGAACCCATTCACGGCCAATGCTTCCCCACAACTGCCTGAGTTCAGATCCGGACAGAGTATTCCAACCAAGGCACTCATAAACCAAACCATTTGCAAGCTTTCTTTCAAAATGCCACCTGATAAGAATTCATAAAGCACAGGTGTGGAGAGCTGCGAAGGGCTGTAAATGACATCTGCTCTTATGTTTTATTATATGGATGAGGAGTGTAAGACTAAATTCAAAGAGTAGCCGTTCCAAGGTCACTTGCCACTGAACCCCGGGTATTCTGACTCCATCTGCACGCTTCGTAGTTTACACAGTGGCCTCTTACACAGGCTGTTAAAATTTGTTTCCTAACTTGGGTCAGAGGCCTCCAGACCAGATAGCAACCTAAAAACTCCCATTTGAAAGATGACTGTATCCAAATCGTGTGTGTTGTGCAATGGGACCTGCTTCAGCATGGGTGCACAATTATGATTGGGTCTGAAAAGCAAATAAACAAACTAGACAACTATCATTCTAGCTAGTCAAGAGGATCACGGTTCAAAGCCAGCCCAGGCAGTAAAATCGGTGAGACTCTTATCTCTAACCACCAAAAAAGCCAAAAGTAGAAGTGGCTCAAGAGATAGAGCATCAGCCTTAAGCACAAAAACTCAGGGATAGAGCCCAGGTCCAAAGATCAAGCCCTAGGACTGGCACACACACAAAAAGCAAATAAACATGGATATGGTAGCTTGTACTAATTTTGATCATAAAAGGGCAGTTTCCCGAGGCTCCAGGAAGAGGACAAGGTGCAAGCTATAAAGTAAGGCAGGAAAAACAGACAACAGTAAAAAAAAAAAAATCTTTAAAATGCAGCACAAATGGTATATATATATATATTTATTTATTTATTTATTTATTTAATGATCATGCACTGTTAGCAAGTGCACCCCTTCATGCTTCCTAGGTAACCATTTGTCCATTCTGAACAACCAGTTTGAGTTAAACATTTAAAAGCATTTCCAAAGAATAGAAAGAAGATTATCAGATCAGAGGGATGAACAGTTTTCAAGGCTCCCGATACATAATATTCATTGCTTTCATCTGTGTTTGCCAGAGCTCTTGATTGCAAGTGGCAGAAATGACTTCAAAGTAGCTCACAGAATGGGAAGTTCACAGGGAGAGCTGGCGTCATCACCTGCAAAGATGCAGACAGCTCTAGAAGATGGCTGTGCTTTTCCCTGAGTCTACTTCTTGGCATCTATTGGCCTCCCTCCCTCCATCTGTAAGTTGTGTTCCCCCTGATGGGGACTGAAGGCAAATCCCCCAGAGTTCGTAGCAAACAGTGGAATCCATTGCAAATTAAACAAAAGTTTTAAGTCGAGGAAGGATTAGCAGAAAGGTTATTCGGCAGCTCACTGAATACCTGGGAGCGTTGGAAAGATGGGCCGCAAGTCATGCCAATGGAGAAAAAATGCCCTCAGAAGACCAAATGCCCAGTTCCTGCTACCGTGGATCTTTCCTTGAAGGCAGTCGGCTGTAGCCCCCATGACCTCCCGTTGAGAACACGAGACTCTTCCCGGATCCTCTCCCAACGGGAAACCCAGGTCAGGTACCACGCATTGACAAAGCCTAGATTCCTAGCTGAAAGCAATGGGGTCACCGCTTGCATTTGCAAGGTCTTGACTTTGAAGCAGATTCCACAAGCCATCAAAACACGGTAGGAAGGGGAGTTCCTGAAGAGAGAAGAGGGGTGCGGGTGCAGCGCTCAAGGGAAGACACTGGTGGCCCCCACCTGTCATCCCGGCTAGTCAGGAGCCTGAGATCTGAGCATCATGGTTCGAAGCCAGTTGGTGCAGGGAAGTCTGTGAGGCTCCTTTTTCTGTTAACCACCAAAAAGCTGGAAGTGGAACTGTGGCTCAAGTGGTAGAGTGCTAAAATCTTGAGCAAAAAAAGCTAATAGACAGTATCTAGGCCCTAAGTTATAGCCCCAGCTCTGGGGGTGGGGGGGAATAGCACAAGTAAGTGCTCAGAAACATGTCTGCAAACAGCTCAGGCTTACCTAGCTCCAGCTCCTCCATTAAGAAAAGTGTCTCAACATCACCTGCTTCAAAGCCTGGCACGTAGGTAACATTGCTAGACTAATGATCCAGGATCATCTGTTCTTCTTAACATAGAAGCCCTGATTCTATGATTCCAAGATTCCTTTGTGTCTAACAGTGATAAAACTATGATGGAATTAAAAGTCCTATGCCCTGCTAGTTTCCTTAAGCCTGAAATATTTATTCCTTGGACTTCTGTTTCAAGACGAGTAGGTTGACCTGCCTTACTTCCATTCAACTTTTATAGCTAATACCAGTTTTTTGTTTGGTTTGGTGCTGGAACTGAGGCTGAACTTTGGGCTTCGAGCTCTTGCTTGGATTTTTCACCTAAGGCTTGTTCTCTACCACTGGAGCCACAAGTCCACTTCTAGATTTTTGCTGGTGAATTTGATACATTCTCAAAGATTTTTTCTGCCCCAAGCTGGCTTTGAACTGGGATCCCCAGATCTCAGCCTTCTGAATAGCTCAGAGTTATAGGCCTGAGACACCAGTTGGGGGAGGTGGTGAGTGTTTACAATGTTTCTGAAAAGTGGAAACCTGACACTTTTACCAATAAAAGTCTGCTGAAATAGAAAATGAGATTCTTACCTAGGAAGAATATTAACAGGATGTAAAATTGCTACTTGCACTTAAAGATACATTATCAGGGTCAAAACTGGCATCAAAAAGAACCCAACAGGCAAAGCAGCTAGCAAATACAATTCTCCGTTTGGTTGAAAACCAGGGAAGGATTCTGAAGTGCGGTTCCTCAAAAGCCTCCCTGATAGTGTGATATTAGATAACAGCAAGCAGCTGATGGAACATTTTATACAGATGCCGAAATGAGTTTTGCTAACACATCCTCCTACAGTGAACACCACCCAGCTTTGACGTTTGCAAAGGTGCCCACAGAGATAAAATGAGGAGGGCGAATTGCTAACGTTCTTGAAGACAGTGGGATTTCTCAGGAGCCATTGCGTGCCCGCGTCCATCCTCATTTATTTCTTTCATGCCTATTCCAAAGGGTTTGTAGTGGAAGAAAACCCGAAGGGGGCATCTTTTGCTGGCACAGCGGTGGTCTCCCCGAGTTGGTAATAGATCTAAGGATGTAGCGACTCATTCGCATGTGCGTCTCACGAAGGTGTGCTCTGTGACTCTTCCAGAACTGAGGAGAGAGGGAAAAGCAGGAGTGGATGAACAGGACTGCAGGGTCAGATAAGAAACTCCTTCAGGATTCTTTGGAATGCAATCTCTCAGCTACCTAAAATGCAGGATATCATCCTGATGAATAGTCATAGAATTTTAGTAGCTTTGATCTTAAAAAAAAAAAAAAAAAACTAGAAGATTGTCAGCCACTGGGTCACACGCTCTATAGCCATGTTTCTGTTTTTGTTTTTGTTTTTGTTTATCATTTTACACGAAGCAGGCACAACTCATTCAGCAAGAAGGAAAAGTTGACCGAGGCAGTCAGCTACCAGTTAGACCAACTCACCCAGGGACAATTTCCCTTGGTCAATAGCTTACCTGCTCTGTGTGTAAGGAACTTTTCAGTTGTCATTTGCAAAATAAACTTCTCAAACTGACTCAAGAGTAAATAAATAAATAAAGGTGGGGGAATGATGAGTGGTTTAGAAGCTTTAAGTGGGTTGGGCATATTTCCTTTCCATTTGTACTTGCTGTTGATTGTTCTGGGGTTTTTGTTGTTACATTGTGGTTGTTGTTAATGAAACCCACTCTGGTCTTGAGCATACTTTGCCTGAATCAGCCTCCCAAGTACTGGAATTACAATGGTACACCACTATGCCCACCTCTTTTTTTTTTTTTTAATAGCTTGTGGAAAGTAAATACTGGACTTACGATGGCAGTCTGGATTCATGACTTCATAGAGTCAGTTGAAGTTTCTGACATAAAACCTCACTTTGCTTCAGTGACAAAAACCTCCAAAGAATGAAGGGATTCTGATGAGTTAAATTGGTGACCAAAAATTGTATGCTGGAAGATATCAGAACCATATTGAAAATGGGTAGCACACAAGCCTTTCATACTATTGCTTAGAGAATGTATTCGAATATGAGCTACTGTTCTGGCTAGCTGGTCAGATACCTAAATCCTTCCCACCCTCACGTATACTCGGTTTCTAAATCCCTTGAAGCCATAGAACTGGATTAATGATATCAAGTAGCCTTTTCCCTGCCTGACTTTCCTCCACTATACCACCAGGAAGTCTGTCGCTGCAGTTCTGGTCAGTTTGTGTTTACAGCACAAATGGGAATTGTGCGGCTACTAGAGGCTTGGCTTACCCTGCGTCCATCCTGACTTGCTCCTTAGGTCATCCCAGGTAGGCCCCTTCTCCCACAGCAGCAGAAAGACGGGGTTCTTGTATGCTTTGAGGAAAATTAAAAGGCATGGCCAGTTCATCTGGGGGCTTTTGTTGTTTCTGACAAAGCTGTTCAAAAGAAAAAACAAAGCGCACAAGAATTCTGTTTCCACCACCACAAGTAACATTTCCAGTGTTCTTCCTAGACCTCGGCCCTGCCCGGTTTTGTCCATAGTCTTGTCCTCAGGCGGTGACAAGTGAAATGCAGTGAGACCTCACTCCCTTCCGTGGGTTCTGCTGGACTGGGAGTGGGTAGATGGTCAGCTGACATGCCGGGCTGGATTATCACCCTGGACCAGTGCTGAGCCCTCACTGGCTTAGACTAACGTGAGGGCAGCTTGCTGTTCAACTAAGAAAAAAAAAGTCCAAACTCAGTGGTTTTCATTTTAGCAAACAGTGCCTTTTGAGCAGAGTGCATTGAGCTGGACATCCCGGAGCTCTCAAAGCTTATAAATAATTGAGGATAATTAGTGCTTACAACAACTTTTCAAATGTCGCTCACCTTTTCAACAAATGCTTACTGAGCTGCCAGATAGAATACTAGACTTTGGGACAGTGTGGAAAAGAAAACCATGGAAAAACGCTCTCACGGAGCTGGACAGTCTTATCCAAGATATGTTCATTAGCAAAACATAAAAATGTCTAAAGTGTGATTGGGAATAAGGAATAAAGGGAGGGGGTAGACGGGGACAATATTCAAGAAGAAAGGGGTTCAAATGAGAATCCGAGGGAAGGAAGCGTATGATAGGAATTAAGGACGTCAAGAGTTAGGCAGATGTTTCTGAAGCAAAATAGAAATTGGAGGGAGGGGAGCTGACTTGCTGTCATGACTTCAGCTCTGTAAACAAGAGGAAGGGCGGGGGACAAAGACCCAGTAGATTAAAAAAAAAAATGGCAATCCACTGAAAAGCTAGGACAAGTTAGAAACAATTCACTAAGATGCCGGATGCAGTAACAGAAACTGAACTCAGGGCCTTGGGCTCTCACTTGGCTTCTTCACGCGAGGCTAGTGCTCTACCACTTCTGGCCTTTTGCTGGCTGGCTGGAGATAATAGTCCTGTCTACTTTTCTGCCCAGACTAGCTTCGAACTGGGATCCTCAGATCTCAGCCTCCTGAGTAGCTAGGATGACAGGCAGGAGCACTTAGCAGGATTTGCATCCTTTCTCTTTTCTTTTTTTTTTTTTAAACTATGACTCCCATTTTCTAAAGATTATTCTAGCTCCCTTGGTGAGACAGACGGAAGCGGACCAGGTGGAAGGGAGGGGAACAGGGCCAGCAGGGATAGTGAGTGTGGAGATGGAGAGAGACGACGTCATCCTTGAGATCTGTTTTGAAGAAGCAACTCCCTTAACTCTAGAAGTGGCCCCAGGTTGCAGAAATGAAGTGAGATGGGGTAGATAACGCGATTGCAACCATGTATAGCCATGATAACCCAATGTAGATGCCC
The DNA here is from genome assembly GCF_023159225.1 of Perognathus longimembris pacificus. Taxonomy (NCBI): domain Eukaryota; kingdom Metazoa; phylum Chordata; class Mammalia; order Rodentia; family Heteromyidae; genus Perognathus; species Perognathus longimembris. The sequence continues at coordinate 3,632,769 of NC_063182.1, read as the reverse complement.
AACACATGTCAGCCACTGTTGTTCTCATTCTTTTCAGGGCGATGGAAATTATCTGAATTTAAAACTCCCTGTTGTCTGTGTGTAGAACCCTGGGGACAGTGGTTGTCATTTACAAGACCAAAATACGCACTCTGTATCAGGAACTCTGCGGCCTGCTGACAGGGCCACGCATGGGGCGAGCCAGGGTGTGCGTCTGGATTTCACAGGGGGAAGGGAAAAGACGATAAGATGAATGGTCATAACAAGTTTAAAAAAAAAACACTGACCTTATAAACACGGACCCAAAGACCCTCCCAAGACAATAAAAACTCTTGCATTCATAAAACTTGGAAGAAAACGCTCCGATTGGAGCAGGAATTCTACTTTGAGCTGGGTACTATTCAAGACACTTGTATGTGACAATTGCTTCAGAACACTAGGTTGCTGTGAAGGAAAAGGCTCCCACGTGTCTAGGTAAACTGTCAGCCATCACTGGACTCCTGTCATCTGCCCATTTCTTTGTTCTGCCTGAATCAGTCTCCGGTCATTATCTAAGGTAGTTGTTAACCACTGGAAGCCTCTAGGTCCTGGCATTTTTAACACCATCTTCCACACCTTCTAAGAAAGACCGTGGATGTAATACCAGGTGGGCTTCTCTCCAGAATCATTCTATTGGGTCTCTTTTACTCTTCCATCTTACGGTTGTACATGAGGTTGTTGTGGAGGGATCCCCAAAAAGGTTTATCCTTTAGAGAAGGATGAGAAATCATTAAAGTCTCTATTGGCCCAGAGAGGAAGAAAGAAACAGTGCTGTCATTAAGTTGTAAAATTCAGTTCCCTAGGCTGTCTCTACTTGAGCCCATTCAACCTAACTTAACCCGGTTCTTCCTTTCTTCCTTTCTTGCATTTGTTTCGTTTTAGGTTTGATATTTGTTCAGGATTTTTAAATCGACATACAGTAAATTGGTCATAATTAGAGGTTTTATCATGATGTTTCCCGACATGTACATAATGTACTTCAATTACATTCACTTCCCCTTTTATACTTTCCTAACCTTCCTTTTCCCCCTTCATTCTTTTCCCCCTTCATTCTTTTCCTTCCCCTTCTACCTTCGTTTTCACCTCAAAAATCAGATTGCCTTCTACAATTTCAGCAAAGGGTGGTTCTGATCATCACACACACACAAACACACACACACACACACACACACACACATAAATATATATGTCGATCATGGATGTCTTGAAGCACTAGAAAGGGACTAATGGAAAAGAAAGTATATTCATTTTCTGTGCTGTAGAACAAATCACCACGACTTCAGAGGCGCAAAACAACAGACCTGTGTTGTCTCACGATTTCCGTGGCCAGGAATCCAGCACAGCTTACTAGATCCTCTGCAAGTGACAGAAGCAGCCAAGAGTGGCTTCTCATGGGCTGGGGGGCGGGGGGTGGGGGAGGCTCAGTGGAGTAAGAACTTGTATGCAGGCTCACTGGAGTCACAGTCAGGACTCATTTCCCTGAGAAAAGCTGGTAGAGAAGCCGGTAGAAGTCTCTTGCTTTCTGCCCACCTAAGCTTTTCAGAACCTAGAGCCAAACCCCGCGGCCAAGCCGTGCTCAGAGGCCGGGAGTGCCGAGCACCTCTAGCGGTGTCTAACGCGCCTGCTCTGCCAAGCTTCTGCAGGAGCACATCTGGGCCCAGCAGCCAGGCTGGAGCCTGGGTTTGTTTTTCACAGCTCATTTGTGATGTCCTATTCTATTCCTGGACGCGCTGTCCTTCCCTGCTGACACTGGAGCTCCGTTTCTCAATAGCCACTTGAACGAGATGGCTCCGAAAGTACTTCTCGGCTTCAGCCCTTGGAACCCGGCACTTTCCACCACCTGCTGCTGCTATACGAAGGGAGGCTGGGCAGAGCGGAGCCCTGACTCTCTTCTATTTGGCTGTGCGCGTGTGGCCTTCAAGCGATCGGCGCTGGGGGCTTCTGCAGCCGCCGGGGACTTGGAGCAATGTGGGAAAGGAAAGGATTTGAAGCTCACGTCCTTGTCCCACCCACCCAGGGCTCAGCCCCTAGCCCAGCTGCCTGCACTTCTGGAAAAAAAAACCTGCCACCGGCTCTGTCTACAGATACCCAGCCCACCTCCCCACGGAGAAACTAAAAACCCACTTGTTCTGTGGCTCTGAGTCAACCTTATTAGAGGGTAAAGCGATGCAAGGCCTTTGACAAGAAGCGCAAAGGAACGGAAGACATTGGGTTTTCCTACCTGGGACAGTGTCGAGCGGTTCCATTTTCCAGCATACATCCTGGTGCGGCTACGGGCTAGTCTATGCTCCAAGCACCATGCCTCTCCTCTGCAAAGGGGAGATAGGAACAAGTCCTACCCCACGGGCTGTGGTAAGGCCGAGACAAAGACGGAGCTACGCTGAAAGCGGCACCAGTCCGTCGCTGATGGTCGGCACTTATGGGAATGACAGGCAGCAGGCTGACCTTTAGGCCACGTTTGACCTTCCCAAGAGGAAGCCTGAGATAGGTTCTTGCTGTGTTCCTTGGTGTTTGAGCCCAGGACTCATAACAACCACAAGTATCATGGGGACTGGAATTCTGAGTGCCTGTTCACAGGCCTGTTATCTAGAACAGTGACACACTCATATACTCTGTAAGTTTTGTTTGACTTTCATCTTGCAGATGGAGAAATTGAGTGTCAAAGAGACTAAAAAGGGGGAGAGAGTGGGGGAAGGAGTCCAAAAAGAAGGGTACTCATTACCTGACTTAGGTATCCATAACCCCTCTGTACATCATCTTTACAATAACAGTATAAAATCCAAATAAAAGGCCAAATAATGACATCGGGCACTCGTGGCTCACTCTTGTGATCCCAGCTGCTCACGAAGCTTAGAACCGAGGGGCCCAGTAGGAAGCCAGTCCCGACAGAAACGTCCATGAGACTCTTATCTCCAATTAACCAGCAAAAAAGCCGGAAGGAGAGGCGTGGCCCAAGTGATAGAGGACCAGCCATGAGCAGACAAGCTAAGCAAGAGCGGAGAGAGCCAGAATTCAAACCTCAGCACCAGCACACACGCGCGTGCGCACACACACACACACACACACTCACACACACACAAGTCTGCAGTTGGCAGTCCACAGACAATAATGATTGGCAAATGACTAATTATAAAAACCTTATTTTTTTCCCCAATGGCATTCATTCTATCTTTTATAATCATTTGTAGGGTTTATTATGCACCAAGGATGTGCTCAGAAATGGGGGGGTTGTAAAGATTAGTAAGATGGAGTTCCCACCGTCAAGAAACTGAGATTCCACTTGTTTGCAGAAATCCGTACCCCAGCACTGGGGACGCAGCGGGGTGGTGGAGAACTTGTCTAGAGTATGTGAAGACCCAGGTTGTACTCCTAGCACTGCAGAAAGAAAACTCTAGGGGAGAGAAGAAAGAAGGAAGGAAGGAGGGGGGCAAGAGAGAAAGCAGGCTAGTCCCTGAATCCAGGAGCTGGCAAGCATTGATGTTTCTAGACTCATATGCTCTGAGTCCCTGAATCAAAGCAAGTCCAGGTGACGTAGTGTTCAGTTATAGTTTAAGCCAAGGATGCATCTGCTAGTTCCCTAACCTGAAATTATACAAGTGCCCCCAAAGGCCATTGGCCTGGTCTGCTTCCTTCTAAGCCATTAGCTGGATTTATTCACTGGACTTTGTTTCAGAGAAAAGCTAAATCTGAGCAGACTAGGGGTACCCAAGTCTTCACTTTCCATCTATCTATCTATCTATCTATCTATCTTGTCAGTCATGGGGCTTGAACTTGGGGCCTGGGCGCTATCCCTGAGCTCTTTTGGCTCAAAAATAGCACTCTACCACTTTGAGGCAAAGCACCACTTCTGGTTTTCTGGTGGTTAATAGGAGATAAGAGTTCCAGACTTTCCTGCCGGGGCTGGCTTCGAACTGTGATCCTCAGATCTCAGTTTCCTAAGTAGCTAGGATGACAAGTGTGAGCCACCAGCACCCAGTTTCATTTTCCTTCTTATTCTCTTTCCTTTCCCTTCCTTTCTTTCCCTCCTCTTCCCTTCCCTTCTGTTTCCCTTTCTTTCCATCCCTTTCTCGTGATTCTCCCACGGTGTCTCTGCGTAAAATTCCACACCTACTGTGTTCAGCCTCATCTCTGTGTTTACAAAACATCAGATACTTAGGAAACTAGACTGGGTAAATTGTTCTAAAAGCTGCACTAACGTCAATCCATAAACATGTTCTGATTAGAAATACGAGCTCAGAGTTTATCTGACTTTCCTTCCTGGTTTTGTTTTGCTTTTTTAATGCTTAGAGTCAAGAAGTCGCTTAAGGTGTTCAAAGAGAAGGGTGTTTGAAGAAATAAAAAAAAGTATCTCCAAATTCATTAGCTGAATTCCACAGAACTGTGTGAGCAATCTCCTAATAATCCTACTTCAATATGAGAGACGTTGTAACTAGTTCACTTAGGGTAATTACAGGGCAGTTTTCTGCCAAGCTTTAAAGATAGACTTGGAAATGTTTCTTTTTCTTACTTGCCTCCTGGTGTGTGTGGGGGGGGGGGTTTGGGGAGGAGGCTGGGGTCCTGGAATGCCAGACAGAGCTGAATGGGGGACAGACTGGAGCCAGCCACCAACAAGAGAGAGAGGCACCAAGGTTTAGTTCTTGCTTTCCTGTGTTCAAACTTCTGGAAACGCTGCTAAACTACCACAATGCCCCCCCCCCCCCCCCCGTTGAGTCCTGTGGTAGAAGCAGCACAATGCTACACAATGCTGCCCAGCACAGCGCTTCCGACCTGTAGTCACACACACATCACCAGGGAAAGGTGGGAAAAGCAAGTTCTAGGACCTCACCCCAGATACGTCTGCATAAAGCACTTGGGATGGGCCCACGTGTTTAACAAGCCCTCCAGTACAGCTTGGTATTTAAGCACGCCTGATCTGCCGACATAATATTGACAAGCATTATGCTAGTAGCTTTGGCCAAGAGATACGGTTTACTTGCAAGGGGGGGGGGGGGGTTATTCAAACAAAGCGTGTTTGTACATGTCCACACAATTCCTTAGGAATTGGGCAGTACCTACCTCTGCCATTCACCTATCAAAGGCCTTAGACAAGTTATCTCATTATTCTAAACTGTGCATACTGTTAAATGTTTAACAAGTGGGAAATGTGTTTGCCTAATGTAAATACTTTCATCATGGCTCCCTTCAAGCTATGAACGAGATGTCGGCCAGCTTAAAGTTTTCATGGAAATGGAACAATTGGTTCTCGTAATCCTATGGAAGCCGACTGCAGCACGCCACTGTCTCTGAGACTCAGTTTCCTCATTTGTCAAATGGCTGGGTAATAATAGTATTGACTTTACAGGTGTTGTTGGAAGGCTGAAGTGAAGAAGTGCTGATAGCAGAACTTTATTAAGTACTTCCATCTGTCAAATACTTAATACGCACCGTCTTATTAAAATCTCATAACCATGAAATGGGTTCTATTATTCCTTCCATTTCATATGTGAGGAAACTGAGCTGAACTAGCTAGTCTCAAGTCACGCTGCTAGCAAGTGGGAGAACCTTCAGTTGACGCCAGAACCCATGAGATCAGAGATGTTATGGACCACATCTCGTGGTGCTCAGTCGCCAGTGGCTGTTATCACACTCTAAGTGAACTTCCTGAATTCCTCTTCCATTTGGATGGGGGAGCGAGTCGCTGGTGCTGACACTATGAAGCCACCTTCGTTTTCTTCTGGGAGATGGGCTCAGATTGCCTAATGTTTGAGCCAGCTGTTGGTTACTCCTGGTAATAAATAGAGAAAACCACAGCCAATTGACACCCACAGTTAACCCAGCAATGAAGGCTCATTGGAGTACTTGTAAGCTCTTCCCCTCCTCAGATCACCTAATTAGACTTGTGTTTTTCCTGGCGTTCTCTGTATATCCATTGATATACATGTCCATACCCATAGGTAGCTTTTATGAAGTCAGATTATACATATTTTTCTTTGCAGTTGGCTTCTCTTTACAACCTAAATATATATCCCAGACATTTTTCAAATGGCAGTATAAATTAATCTATCTCTCAAAAGCAGTGTTCCACAAGGGTTACCTAGACTCATTTCCTTAGCCAGTCCCTGATGGAGAGACATGTAACCTATTTCCAATTCTTCTCTATTAAGCACTCCTATACTCCATAGTCTTTTACATGGATTCTAGCATATGTCTACAGGAGAGATTCCCAAAACTAAGATTCCCAGGTCCAAGGAAACATGCAGTTAGTTTAAATCTTGACTAATGAACTCAAATCACTAGTCAGTGGGAAATTTTAATCTCCTAACATTCCAGAAGGAAGGTTCCTGATTGCCCAGATTTTCAGCAATACTAGTAGTTCTTCTGATGATTTTTTTTCCTTGAATTATCTCTAGCAGGTTGTGCAAAGGAGTTGCCATTTAACAAGGCCGTGTATGAATAAAATACATCTTGATCAATGTCTCTCCTTTCAGTATTCTCTTCCACCTCCCTGCTACCTACCCTTTCCCTTGTCCTCTTAGTTTTGTAGGATATACATTCCTCTCTTGACTGCCTTCTCCCTCTCTTCTCGTCATTAGTCTACTTTCCCCTTGACTCCACCTCGCACCTTTGAATATCTGCTTCCTAGTGTTCTATTTTGCTGAACTTTGCCTTTGCCTTTCTAAGGAATTACACTATTTGAGTTCTCCCTTGCATCTACTCTCTTTCACTTAGTGCATTTGTATACACTTGCATACCACTCAACCTATTTACCTATTAGTTTATAAGCTAAATCTGGCTTCCAACTTCTGATGATTTGGGGAAAAGTTCATTTCAAAATGTTCTCTGTAGGGGCTGGGGATATAGCCTAGTGGCAAGAGTGCCTGCCTCGGATACACGAGGCCCTAGATTCGATTCCCCAGCACCACATATACAGAAAACGGCCAGAAGCGGCGCTGTGGCTCAAGTGGCAGAGTGCTAACCTTGAGCGGGAAGAAGCCAGGGACAGTGCTCAGGCCCTGAGTCCAAGGCCCAGGACTGGCCAAAAAAAAAAAAAAAATGTTCTCTGTAGGGCTGGGAATATGGCCTAGTGGTAGAGTGCTTGCCTCACATACATGAAGCCGCTGGGTTCGATTCCCCAGCACCACATATGTAGAAAAAGCCAGAAGTGGAGCGGTGGCTCAAGTGGCAGAGTGCTAGCCTTGAGCAAAAAGAAGCCAGGGACAGTGCTCAGGCCCTGAGTCCAAGGCCCAGGATTGGCAAAAAAAAATGATCTATATAAAAGTAGAGACAATAATAATCAAGACGCTCTATGTATACATCTCTTGCACCATGACTAACATGAGCTCATTCTCAGCCCCTTAGTCCCCGTTGACTTCTCTCCTGATGTAGCCTCTCCCATGTAGACCCTCCAGTACGTACATTTATTTATTCATTTATGTACCTTTTATTTATTTATTTTTGTGCCAATACTGGGACTTGAACTCAGAGCCTGAGTCCTGTCCTTTAGCTTTTGCCCTCAAGGATGCCCTCAAGCATGGAGATAAGTGTCTCATGGGCTTTCCAGTTGGGGCTGGCTTTGAGCTACAATCTTCAGCTCAGCCTCCTGAGTAGCTAGGATTACAGACAGAAGCCACCAGCACCTAGCTCAGTAGACATCTTTAAAAAAAAATAAACATTCCAATTTTTTACAGTACCCCAAGTCCATTTTCACATTTAAAAAAAAACTCTCTTACTATTATTAAATATCTAGCCAGTGTTCAAATGTCTGTAATTGTCACATAACTGCTCTGTAGGGGTGCCCATTAGAGTCAGAATGCATCAGGCTCCACTTAACTGCACTTGGTTGAAATGTCCCCCGAATCTTCCCATCTCTAGGTTCGCCCCCACAGACACGGCTCCTTCTTCTCTTTCCTTTTCTACTTGGATCACTCGTCTTCCACGGCTTTCCACTTTCTGCACTTTTTCCCGTTGTAGTCCCGTGTCATCGTGGTCCTTCGGTCTCTGCGTCTCTTGTAGCCAACAGTGGCATTTAAAGCCAGGCTACCCGAGTTCAGAGCCACATTCGACTGTTTCCATTTAAATTAATGGAAAGCAAATAATACCCGAGGGGGGGGTGAGCTTGTTCAAAGGGCGCTGTATGGATCTTTGCAGTTATCACAATGAGCTCCTTCACCTCAGTACTATTAATGTATGCTATAAGGAATTTTGTTTTAAATAAAACATGTGGTCCTAACCACCCAGCAAGTCTCAGGGCATGGGCCTGTCGCGCGACCGAGTGCAGAATGGATGTTTCCATGACAGCAGAAAGTTTTGCTGGGCAGCAATACTTTCCATGGCTGCAATTATTTCTTCCCATGAATGCTAAAGAGCAGAGATGAATACCTGTAGGCTCAGATCACATAAGGAAAGAAACTAATCATGTGGCAGACTCTTCTCCTGGCTGTCTTGACGAGATCTGTGTGTGCAGATGACGGGGTATCTGTAAGGAGTGCTTGAGGTACGTGTGCGATTCTGTGCTGACAGGTCAGCAGCCTCCACTCCCCCCTACCCGCCCCACAAGCGGCCCTGACCCTCCCTCCCTCCTCTGAGGGAGGGAATCGGCGGAGGACGTGTGCCTTCCGGGAGATCCATGCTACTCCGTCTTTCCTGGAGGTTGCAGGAGCCTCTGGAGGTTTCTCCCTGCCTGTATTTCTGTCTCGGCTTGCGTGTCATGAGCACATTTCCTCGCATACGTAAGCGCCTCCTCCAGGAACTCCCCACCGTCCCTGCGGAAACCTCAGCCCATGTACATAGATTGGGCTGGGGAGGATGGGGAATTGACGACTAGGGTATCATCCCTCACATACTCGTGTCTTTGGAAAACACTTCCTGGGCCCGACACTGTGTTAGGCACCCGGTCGGTCGGTGGTGAGCTGGTTAAGGTTTGGTCTTCACTAAGTGCACAGTCTGGTGGAGGAGACAGTGATGTCACTGACCCACGGCAGGAGGGCCAGGGAGTCAGAAAAGGAGGCAGACAGCCCCTGCGGGGTGTGCCGCTTCAGCCCAGACCCAAAAGGCAAGTCACAGTAGGTCAAGAGAGGAAGAGGGTGGGGGTGTAGACAGTATTCCAGAAGAACTTAGCAGGAAAGAGATGGCACGATTAATATTCACTATTAAAAAAAAAAAAGGTGGAAATGCCTACACTGCTGGCTCACCAGTAATCCTGCAACCCTAGCTACTCAGAAAGTCGTCACGGGGGAGAACTGTCAAATACCCCAAACATAACCAGCACGAAGCAGGGATGGAGATATGACTCAAGTGGTAGAGGGCCAGTCAAGCAAGCACGGGGCCTTGAGCTCAAGCACTGTATGTACAGGGAGAGAGAGAAGGAGGAGGAGGGGGCGGAGGGGAGGGAAAGCGGGCTCTGCGGGGGGAGGGTGGGTCTCCTGGGTGAGGGTGGATGTGGTTGAAATGCTTTGTGCGCATGTGCGAAGGCGGAGCGATGAAGCCTACCGAGGTTGCATGTGAGAGACAGGGAGGGGGGACGGGGGCGATGGAGGCGGATGCGGCTGGTGCAGGGGGGGGGGGGATGGGGTGCTGTTCGGTGTGACTGCCCCGGGCAGCATCAGAGGGGGCGGCTGGGGGACAGGTGCGTCACAACAGCATAAGCGCCATCTGTGTGAGCCCTGCCACGTCAGGTCTGCTCGTGCCTCAGTTTCCTCCCGCATTAAATAGCCGCGGCCGTAGCACATAAGGCTGGCATGAGAGGCCAGCGGCACAGAGGACGCACAAGCAGACTGCGAGCTGCGTGTTGGATTGCCAGCGGTAGCCAGGCGCTGGGGACTCACGCCTGTCGTCCTAGCTACTCAGGAGGCTGAGATCTGAGGATCGAGGTTCAAAGCCAGCCCGGGCAGCAACGTCCGTGAGACTCTGATCTCCAACGAACCGCCTAGAAATGGGAAGTCGAGCTGTGGCTCAAGTAGTAGAGCGCTGGACTTGAGCACCGAAGCCTCTGAATTCCAGCTCCACAATCCTCCTCCTCACCGACCCCAGCTGTGGCGCCCTCCTGGCGGGCCGGGCTCGGCTTCTCCCGCCTCCTCCTCCTCCCAGCTGCGCTCGGTGCTGTCGCCTTGGGAGACAGGTTAGGAGTATTTGCACCATGAGATCCAGCATGTGCTACCAAGTGAGCCTCTTCTGAATAAAGCGCTGATCTGCCAACACAGCACTGAATGTGAAAGTCGTGAGGAGAACGTTCCGCTTTGGGCATGTTCTAGAGTGTGACTCCGTCACTCCTTCCCCGAGAAGCAGTCCCGCCCCGAGCCAGCCCTGACCAACAAGACTAGGAAGGCTGCTCCTCGTGCCAAGCCATCCCCAGACACGCCAGCGGCTTCTCAATGACCCCCGGCTCGTGGAGAGGAGCTGCCCACGGGCGATCGCGTCCCTCGACACGGTTGCCTGCGATGGAGAGCAGACACTTGGGGCACAGGGCATGTTGGGAAAGCAAGGGGCTTCAACGACAGGAGTCTCCCGGGCAGATATCTGTTGGGGAAACTGAGATGTAGATAGGACGACACCACGCGTGCTTAGAAATGATGGGGGAAAAGTCTCATCCACTGCATGCCACGCCTGCTGGAAACGTCCATTCCCTACGCAGAGACGATAGGAGGAGGTAGGATTATCTCGCAGGCTGAGTGCCATGGTACTTTCCCCCTGTGCTTTTGCTCCCAAGCACCCCCCCCCACCCCGGTCCCCCCCACCCCCCAGGAAGAGAGAGTGACAGGAATGCTTTGGTTGCCTCGGGACTTCAGTACTAGCTGACTGAGTACCTTTGGGACTTGGCACTCACCTATTTCCATCGCAAGCCCAAGCTGTTTATTGAGACCCAGCTTGTGTCTGGAGCCAGGGATGTCGCTGTAGACATGCCTGGTGTTACCTTCTGTGATGGGGACAGCAGTCCTCAAGAAAATACTTGGAGGGGGCTGGGAATATGGCCTAGTGGCAAGAGTGCTCACCTCATATACATGAAGCCCTGGGTTCGATTCCTCAGCACTATATATATATATATATATATATATATATATATATATATATATATATCCAGAAGTGGCGCTGTGGCTCAAGTGGTAGAGTGCTAGCCTTGAGCAAAAAGAAGCCAGGGACAGTGCTCAGGCCCTGAGTCCAAGGCCCAGGACTGGCCAAAAAAAAAAAAAATACTTGGAGGGAAAAAATTAAGGTATGCGAAAAGGCCTCGCCACTTAAGACCCGCCTTCCTCTGCCACTTAGATGCTATAAATTCCTGTTTCCTTTGCCTCTTCCTACGGCAGAATCCCTGGGAATCAGCAGGGGAAGAGACTGGCATATCCTGAGTAGTGTACGTCTTGTTGAGGGGTCAGAAAGGAATGCCAGGTAAAGTGACAGGAGAGAGGCAGAGAAGGAACGGGAGACCGGTGATGTCTCAGCATTCAACTGCAGACTGGAATATACAGTGTATATATTTATAATATACCATCTATCAGATACCTATGATACACACACACACACACACACACACACACACACACACACACACACTCCATTGCTCCAACACACATTGAGTTGCTGGCTAAGCAGCAACTAGGAAGTTAGGATCCAGGACAACTTGTTGACCTCACCAATAGAGTGAAATCGCCCTTGCCTTATCCAGCCTTCTCAGGTGTACGCTGTTAACCTTCCATGGCTTTTCTAGAAGCAAATGCACCAGTCACAGAAGCAGAACAGCTTCTGAAACGCCAGACAGAAAAGAACCTATATGACTTTGTGACTTTAACGTTGTATTTCCTAAGCATATTGGAGTGTACAACTCTTGGAGTATACATGCACGTGTGTGTGTGTGTGTGTGTGTGTGTGTGTGTGTGTAAGAGAAACCAGGTTTTTTTAAGTTGGAGGTGGTTTGGAAAATATGACCAAAATGATCATTTGTTTTTCCAGTTCAACCATTACCTCTTGCTTTCAGATAATTATCACCAGCCACGATGATTAACATGGCACTTGCATGCATCCTTTTCCTCCAGGAACACGGATGCTTAGATGTTTTTCAGCCATTCACAAATTCATTTATTCACTCGCTCATCATTCATCAAACAGCCGCTTGGATCGAGGGCTCGGAGGTGAGAGGCGCTCCAGCCCTCCGATCTGGTTTCTCCAGCAGCAGAGAAGCCGTAGCCCGGTGAATAACTGGAGGTAAAAGCTCCGTTCCCTGGTGACTCAGAGCTCCAGAGGTCAGCCCTTCACTCAGCAGGTTGATTTGGGCCCCACCCTGAAGCCAGAAGCCCAGACCCGGCCTGCCGATGGGAAAGTCCCCATGCACGGCCGGGCGCGCTCTGCGGAGCGGCGGGTCAGGTTCTCACGAGGGCTTGCCCCTGTCACTGCTGTCACTGCTGTCACTGGGACCGGCCCACCACAGTTCCACACCCCTCTCCCTCGCCTGCTCACCCATCCACACCCCCTGGGGGATTTTTACAAGGCTCACTGGCAGCCGGGCCTCCTCCTGTGTACGAATTCTACCTCCCATGTGTGTATTTCATTGTCATGGGGTTTCCCTATTTATGGATTTGAATAGGTGTTAGTCAGGAAGTGTTACTTGGTTGTTGTTTTTACTTGTGTGGGGGGTGGGTCTAGGCCTTGAACTCAGAACCTAGGCACTGTGTGTGTGTGTGTGTGTGTGTGTGTGTGTGTGTGTGTGCTCAAAATGGTGCTCTACCACTTGAGCACTTCTCCACTTCTGGTTTTTGTTGGATAAATTGGAAGTAGGAGTCTCACAGACTTTCCTCCTGGGACTAACTTCCAATCACGATCCTCCGATCTCAGCCTCCTGAGTAGCTAGGATCACAGGCGTGAGCCACTGGTACCCAGCCTGTTTTCACTTTGCTAGTGACTTCAAAGAACAACCGCTTGCATGCAAGCTCGTTCCGCACGGTGCCTTGGGTTATTCGGTCACTCCACGCTCTTCTCACTGAGAGGCCTGGCCGAGGGAGCCCTGGCCCCGGAAGCCTCTTGCCCTCACCTCTCATTGGTCAGCATGGACACGGAGCCATGACCAATTCCTGGACACCCTCTTCCTTATCCTGTGGCTGGAAAGCCAGGATGTTCGGCTCCTCTCTCACCTGCGTATTTTCCGCGGCTAAGTCTACCTTTGTGGTCCAACGGTGGGAGGAGGGAAAGGAATTTAAAAACCACAGGATTCATGGGCTGGAGAGAGGGGTGATGGGCAAATACTGTCAGAACGTTCAATGTGCACATGCAAACAGGAGGGGTGGGCGGGGTTGGGAATGATGATGAGGCAGAATGAAGCAAGAGGTGACATTGATCAAGAGGCATTGTACTCATTAAGATGTTGAGTTGAAATCCCTCTGTATAACTATTTAAAGGTAATTTAAAAAAAAATGTTTAAAGACCAAGGCTTGCCTGAGATAAAGGCCTTAGAAGAGAAAAAAAAATGAAAAACAAGGCAGGGAATAGCTTTCATTTTTCCTGCTCCTGAAAGAAAAAAAAAATGTTGAGTCGGGTGTCAGAACTGACTCCAAATTGTTTCAGTCAGAAGCCATAATTTGGGCAATGATTTCATTTAACTGTGTATCCTCGTCGTAACTGGATCTCGGGATTCAAGGTTCGTCGTCAAGGCTCTAGCCATCTCCTTACTCATTTCCATGGCTACATTGTCCTCACGCACACTCACGCTGAAATGCAATCGGCCGGCGGGGAAGTGGTGGAAGGCGGGACCAGGTAGGACCTTTAAGAAGTGATTGCATCATGGCGGCTCTGCCCTCTCGGGCGGATTAATGGATTAGTGGCTATTAATGGGTTGTTGCAGGAGTGGCTGTGTTACAAAAGGAGCTCTCTCCACCTTGCTTGCTCTATCTCACCGGGGCTGCCCTTATCCAATCTGCTCCCTAGATTATCTACATGAAAGAAGGTGAGCAGTATTTGTCTTGCTGAGTCTGGCTTCTTTTGCTCATCTCTAGTTCCATCCATTTTCCTGAACATGATATCATTTTGTTCTTCGTTATGACTAAATGATACTCCGTTGTGTACATACACCACATTTACCTTATCTATTCATTGGTCGCCATGACTTGACTGTTACAAACACAGTTGCCATAAACATGGGTGCGCAGGTACCTCTGTTGTGTACTGATTCACACTCCTTCTGATATATACTCAGGAACGGTATAGCAGGATGACATATAGCAGCGTTATTTCCAGTTTTTTAAACGACTTCCATACTGAACTGTTACGTCCTGAACTTTCTGAATAAATGAGAAAAAGAAGAAAGAAAGAAAGAAAGAAAGAAAGAAAGAAAGAAAGAAAGAAAGAAAGAAAGAAAGAAAGAAAGAAAGAAAGAGAGAAAGGAGGGAGGGAGGGAGGGAGGGAGGGAGGGAGGGAGGGAGGGAGGGAGGGAGGGAGGGAGGGAGGGAGGGAGGGAAGAAAGATAGTCTTTTAGTCACATACAAGCTTCCACTTGTCTTTCTGAATCAAGGAACAAAGGTTGGTAATAATCTAACAGTAGTCCTCTACACCACTTTATTCCCCTCCCCTCCTCCCCTCACCCCTGCACCTGCGGAAGCAGAAAGCTTATGTGAGTGATAAAAACTGCTACCAACAATAATGGGTAATAGCTGATAGGGAATGTGGAATCATTTTCTCTGGAAAGAACAGTTGAGGGCCAGATAGAATCAACCAGCTGAGTCTCTTCAGGTGCTTAACTTTTATGTGAAAGCTCTAGAGTTCAATAATTCATGCTAATGTAGCCAGCAGCGAGCAAATTGCATTCACACTCTATTCAAATTTTGATTACAAAACAGCCCTCAATGAGTTTCACGATGGAAAAACATACTGGGTGACTTTAGTTGGGTGGAAGACAATGAGCTTGACAGATGAGCTGGGGCTTTAAGGTCAAATAAGCCTAAGTCCATCTTTGGGTCTGCCATGCACTGGCTGTTGACCTGGTCTGTTGACATCTAACCATCTCAGAACTTGTTCCCTGATCAATAAGATAGGGAAATACCACCTTCTTCCTAGGAGTTTGAAGTCACATAGGTAGTGCATAAAAACTGCAGACCCTACAATGTTAGAAAATGCTCAGTGGCCTGGAAGAGCACCCACAACGTTGGACTTCTATCTTCAGAGTCATTCACTCTTCACTGTCTTGTACACATACTCTCTCTGTCACCTCCCTTCTCTCCTGCTGCCTTCTTCTGTCTTCTCTTCTTCTCTCCACCCTTGTCTGTACTTGGAAACCATACATACATAATCATGAATACAAAGCTGAGAATGCCAAGAGCTGGATTATCCAAAACGAAGAGAAGAAGACGAAGTCAATTGTCTTCATGTTAAATAGAGAATGTATGACTTGTCCCCAGTACTTGTCTGCGTTGAGGGGAGGTAGGGAAAAGACAATGAAGAAAACAGGCAGTTAGACCTCTCAAGATTTTGCAGTTTATGTAACTGTAACCCCTCTGTACATCACCTTAACAAAAAATAAAAATTAAAAAAGTTAAAAAGATTTCACAGCTTACACATCTTCGGAGGCATTTAAGCACGTCATACAATCTTGGTTTAATACACTCTCTTAGTAATCATTAAAATGTGTAAGTCACTTACACTGGACATATCTTCCAGGAAGGAAAGAAGAAAGTAGGCTACCAATTTTCAAAGTTTACCTCAAGGTTCTATTGCTCTCGTTTGAGTTAAAACATAATGTCACTTAAACCAGTAGCATCAATCTCGGGTACTGGAGAAGCTAATGACCACAACTAGAATGGCTCTGTAAAGATCCCACAGGGACAGATTCTGGTCACATAGGTCAGGAAAGGAGTTGGGCCATTTGTACTTGCCACATCTCCAGCAATTCTGGTACAGATTGATGACAAATTTCTTTTAGAGAAACATTGACTTAGTACTGAAAGAGCTTAGGTTTGAGGACAGTCCTGAGCTCATATCCTAAATCTACCTATCTTTTAACTATGTTAACGTGGGCAATTAATTGTTAATAGTTCTGATTCCTAGTTTTCTAATCTTTAGAATTAGAATAAATGCACATTTCAAAGTGCGATGATGACGTAGTGAGAGAGAAATAGAATCCATCGTTAAGATGCTACTATCTGACAGGAAGAAACAAAAATGACCGGCAATAGGTATATTTACTATAGTGCAAAGACAAAGGGCTTGGATTCTTTCTTTGTCTTTCCCTTCTCTTTCTTTTCCTTTTCTTTCACAAGTGTGAAAGGATGATGCCTAAGCAAGAAGGAAGCTTACCTACACTACAGACAACATCTGGAAGCTGTGGAGTCTGCGGTGGGTACAGCAGCTCTTCCTCTTCCTCTCCGGTTCGGAAGTGGCCTTGGGCCTCATTATTCAAGATGGCAGCCACAGCTCCGGGCGCCATGCCCTCTTTCCTTCCACACAGCAGGACAGGGAAAGAGACAATCGGTCTCTCTACAGTAAGGACTCTCTGTTAAGGTTGTCAGAACTTACCTGCCAGGGAATCTGGGAAACGGGACCAGTCAAAATTCCAGGTCTCCCGGGCATTAGGTGGCTCACGCCGGTAATCTTAGCAACTCAGCAGGCAGCTGTTATCCCCAAGTGCATCCATTCCTAGTCTAACAGATTCGGATACTCCCGGAAATCACCTGGTTTTTATCCTGGTTTTACCTGCTTATTTCTCAAAAACAAACAAACAAACAAACTTATCCCAGAGGGTGGTTGCCAGTCAGCGATGGTGGTACACACCTGTAACCCCAGCACTTGGGAGGGCTGAGGTGGGAAGGTCACACGTGCCAAGCCCATCTGGCCTAAAGAGAGAGTTTGAGGTCAGTATGGGCTACCTAGTGAGATCTGTCTCAAAAGAATACAATTAAAAAGGCATCACCTGATTTGCTCAGACTACCCGGCTGGGCTGGTTTTGTTCCTCAGTTCTGTCCACATCTTCCATTTCTTGACCCTCAGCTCCATTCATTGTCTTTTAACCAGTGTTATCTTTTGCACGCATTCGACACCATTTTAATTATCTTTAGTCATACAAAAGAATTTCAATCCAGCGCGTTAATTTCATGTTTACAATACCTCTTGATCATTGTCCAGCAAGATGCTGTGCTACATTATAGAAATGTAAGAAAACATAGCTCAACACTTAGTCATTTTTTATTATTCAAACATCTCACTGTTTATCAGTAATTACTCCGTGTTTTGTTACAGACATCTAGCATGTTCCTTAGCGTTTAGTGTGTGTGTGTGAGTGTGCGTATGCTCACACGCCCGTGTACCCATGTGTTTCTCTTCCAGCTTTGTGCTGGTTAATCGGAGATTGGAGTCTCACGGACTTTCCTGCTCGGGCTGGCTTAAACTCCAATTCTCCTGTTACATGTCCTAGTGCATTATGGGTGACACGGCTACAGATTATAGATCAGTATTAGCAAGGGCAATGACTGCAGAGTTCTTTGTTATGTGAGTCCACGTGACTTGCTCTCCATGCAGAAGTTTCCCCAGGACGGGCTTCCTTCCTGTGATCTCCTGCCCCTCCATCTTCTCACCCCGTCCCCAGCTGCCCCCACTCACCCCAGAAGCAAAAGGATATAAGGTCTCGTCTCTACCCCTCATCTCCGTGGAATTATGTTTCTAAAAGAGCCTTGTAGGCTGGGAAGATCCTTGAAGACCTAAAGGAACGTCTCCCTAAATTCCATTATGCAAGCCTGCCGTACACAGTGAGAGGAGGCGGCTTCCTTCTCAGAGATCCCACATCCGGTGCAATCCCAGCTAACGGAGCGGCTCTGGGCTCTGCCCCAAACGTGGCAACTTGCAGATTGCCAAGCTGATTTCAAGCAAGACCAGCGTGAGACCATTTCTGTGTGAGGAAAAGCCAGCTTCAACCAGAAAAAAAAAAATGCACTTGATTGAATTAATTATTCAGAGAGACAATCAATTTGACAAAAGTGATGATTTATGAGATGGTTTGTTTTTTAAAAAAAAAATCAATGATTGATTTCTAATTGTTCTTTCACTTGAAATTTCTAATGATCTAAACTCTTTGAGACTTGCAATTTCTAGAAAAGACAAACTACTGTCTCCGACAGCACTTGGTATTTTCAGGTGGTTTGCATCTCCATTTTCTTCCCAACAGTACTAACGAGTAGGCAGAACCAATGTCATTAGCCCTCCGTTACAAATGATGACAAGAAGGCATGACATTTATTGAGCATATACTATATGAATGGTAAGGTGGTAAATGCATTATGAATATTTATTCCTCACAAAAACCCTAATAGGTTAGGCATGCCATTAAAATCCCATTTTCCAAATGAATACACGTTTAAGAAAGATTAAACAACCATAATGACATAAGTAGAAACAGTGGAGCCAGAATTCCAAGTCGGTGCAGATCCAGAGTCACCCACTCACACAACTTCACAGAATCAAACCCAGAATCTGGTTTTCGGCATCGTGAATGAGAACAAGAGGTCGAGCGACTGGTAGCTCGAGTTCAGAGCCCATACCTGCCATAAGTTACTCAACTCTTCTGTGTTTTCGTCAGTTGCTCTGATACATGGAGATAATGAGTGTCTGCCTACATTGGAATAGGTGATAAACACACACACACAAAATCAGCACATAGAAGGCGCTTCATAATTAGCTGTTAATATTACACCTTTTCTGCTCCCGCCTCAAAGCTAAGTTTGTATTTCATTGGTCTATGCCTCGGCAGGTGCCTCGAGCCAAGGCCTTATGCAGCTACAGAGGGCGGAATCCCGGTGACCTGAGGTTCAACAAAGGAGATGTTATCCTCCTCCGGAAACAACTGGACGAAAATTGGTACCAGGGGGAGGTCAATGGGCTCAGTGGGGTCTTCCCAGTGAACTCGGTGGAAGTCATCAAGCAGCTGCCCCCACCGCCCCCGCTCTGCAGGGCCCTCTACAACTTCGATCTACGAGACCGGGGCAAGAGTAAGAGCCAGGACTGCCTGACCTTCCTCAAGGTAACATTCTGTGTGTGTGTGTGTGTGTGTGTGTGTGTGTGTGTGTGTGTGTGTGTGTGTGTAGTTAGTTATACATGGGGATACAGTTCTAACTACATGGAAGTACAATCTCCAGGGAAATCACCCATTTCATAGAAATCTTTAAGCCTTTTCTATTTTAACTACAAGAATCAGTACCCCCACATGCATTCACGCTGCCCTCCCTTTTGATCACATCTTCGTTGAAGACACTGGGAACAGAAAAGGCAGAAGCCCCCTCTCCTGCCCTCCCGGCAGAGAAATGGCAGAAACTGAAACACAGCCTAATAACGTGCTGTGCAATACGCCGATCTCACCTCTCTGACATGTGACGGTATTCGTTCTTCTATTATCTTTAAGTAGTTGCTCAAAGGAGTCACCATTCGACAAAGCAATTTATGAATACAACATGTGTTGCGGTTTCACACTTTTTATAATTCTCCCTCATCCCTCCTAATCTGCTCCTTTTCTAGGGCATTCTTGCTGATAAACATGATCACCTAACTTCACTCACCTATAACATTCTATTTTGCTATAAACATAGTATTCAAACACACACTAGCATAATCATAACTTTACATAGCCACTTACAAGATAATAGTTTACAAGCACATTAACTACACTAAGATATTTTTGACCTCTTGTTTTTATTGCACAACTCTTCACTGTGTGCAAGACAGTCTTACAAAATCTAAACTGCTTGAAGCCTTGGCCTTCAAAACTAGTTATTCCATACATTCAAATTCTGTCACAGAAAGTAAAGCTGGAGTTATTTGCATTCTTTGCAACTTATGATAAGAAGACTAATCTAGTGTAAGAGCTGTTACAATAGCCCAAGAAATAAATGTCTTTTGTTTCATAAAATATTTGTATTCTGTCACTATAAGAAGTGAGATTTAATTCATATTCCTTCAAATTTCATAAGCTTATTGTTCTCCCTATTTCAAAATAATGAAGATCATGATTCAGCATAAAACTCCTAAGGAAAATCTTTCTATAGCCCAAACTATAAAGCTTATACTTCGACTACAGTTAGAGGAATAAATTCAACTCTTCAGGTATATATTGAGTACTTAATTTGTGCATTAGACACCGGGCCCTGGAGACATAAGCAGGAAACACTATCTGCTTCCTTGATCTTTGCCCGCAATTCGCCAATAAAGACACCCCATGTTCATCCATGCCTTAAGCCCAGTCAGGTGTTAAGTTGGCCACTGGGAACAGAGTGACAAGCCAACGTCCCTACCTCCATGGAACTGTCACTCTGATGAAAGAAACGGACACATCAATGGGAAATTATGACAAAGGCCCAGAAGAGAGAATGTGGCTGGTTCTGGAGGGCTGTGTAATGCGGAGGCTTACTAGGAAATCTGGTCATCTTAAACTCACAAGCATGCCCAAAGGGCACTCAGGATCCCCCTGCCAAAGCGGCTCTTTTCCTCACGCTTTCTATTTCCATTACTCAGACGTTTACTCGTGTGCACCTTTACCCGCTCATGCAAGAATCTATTCCAGAAACATGTGTCGCATACCTACTGAAGGAGAGCTGCAATGTTAGGTGGCCTGAACAGACCCTGGCCTTGCACACATGGAGTTTATGGTCTTATAGAATGAGATCATAAGCTACAAATATATATGTCTAAAAAGAGATCCTAAACCACAAACATACATTTGCAAATAATGAGAAAAAGGAAGCTAAAAATGCACATATAATAGTGAGTTTTACACTGAGAGTTGTATACATAACTTAGGAGCATGAGATAGAAGGGTTTATATCCCCAGAAAGTCTTTAGTGGACAAAGATACAGAGAGGATTTGATGAGTATGGATGTACATGGAAAGGGGTCCCTAACATGAAAAGATGTTAAGTTACATCCTAGCTGGTGACTTCCTTTATACGAAATACAAAAATGGGTACATGAATGTACAATACTAGAAGTCAAATAATGACTCCATTTTGCTTAGGGACGGGAAAGGACACAAAGCCAACTGCTGGACACTCAATCCAGTATCTTCAGTTGGATGGGGGTTTATAGTTATCATCAAAATTCCTTTAGCTTTACACCTAAAATCTATGCACCTTAATGTAGGCATGCATGTTCTTGAAAAAATATAAAACCAATACTTACACGTGTGTTACCTTTTTTCTTGAAATTTCAAAAAATCTAGGGGGAAAATATGTTAACCGAGCTATTAACAGTGGTTGTCTCTCTACAGACAGAATTTTCCCCCTTATTTTGCTTACCCAAAGTTCCAAGTGTGTCTACAGATTTACATATGATCTTTTTTTTGGTAATTTAAAAAATTTGAATAATATCTGCTGTGTGTCTGATATATTGAAACTGAATAGGTTCTAAAGAGTCATGGGAATGATGTTCATCATTCTCTTTGCCAAGATCAAACGTGTCTCCTTGGTGGCTTCACTTTTAATGCCTCCTCCGGATCAGTTTAAAGGAGAACCTGGGATTCTGCTGGGGATTGAAATTATGAACGTTTCCAAGTTTTCCTCCTGGAGACCCTTGAGCTTCCAAGTTAATTCCACTCCTCTTAGCATCCTGATGGCCTGTATATTTCTGGTTATGGAAAAACGTTCATTTTAGTAGGAAGGTCTCCTAGACAACTCATCCAAGGGCTACCTCCCTTGGCCTTACTCCAGATTGATTGCCACCAGATGTTTCCACCCCCCCCCCCCCCCGCCCCCGGAAGCTGAGGCTAGAGGCTGAGCACATGACCTTCTCTTTCAGGATGACATCATCACTGTGATCAGCAGGGTGGACGAGAACTGGGCGGAAGGAAAGCTCAGAGACAGAGTGGGCCTTTTCCCTATCTTGTTTGTGGAGGTATGTGAATTCTTTCCTTTTCCTAGAAAGTTCTGCATGTCCCGGGGATGCCTGGCAGGAACTCCTGTTTGACAGAAGGCTTGTTTCAGATCTAACCCAAGGCTAACAAAAAGATGCCACAGCCCGAATCCAGGTACACGTAGTCGATGCGTCCTACCTGTTCCAATTCCACTCACTTTGTAAAGTTCACCTTCTAGCCCACACTGAGCCATAAAAACTCAGCTCAAGTGGCAGAGTCCCTGCCTAGCAAATTCAAGGCCCTGAATTCAAACCCCGGAATGGCCAAAAACAAAACAAAATATCCCACAAGTAGCTGCACACGCATGGCTTTTCTTTCCTCTTTGCACACCTTACCACGTGGTTGTTGTTACTTCATAAGCTAGCTTACAAATAAGAACTTTATTTAAAATAAATGAAAGTTTGCCTAAGCATGTAGATAAACCTGGGTTGAATCACCAACAAAAGAAATAGTCAAACAAACAAAAATAGTGTAACACACGAATAAGCAAAAAGCTATTTGAAAGCTGTCAGAGAAATGTTAGAACCCAACTGAGTATAGTCACACATGCCTAGAGTCTCATTTACTTCAGTGGCAGACATTAGGAGAGTCGTTTTTCAGGGATAGCCTGGGCAAAGTTAGCAAGACCCTTCTCAGGCAGGGTGGTTCAGACCTGGAATCATAGCTACTCCTGAATTTCAGGCCAATCAGAGCCGTTCGTGAGACCCTCTCTCAAAACCAAAACACCAATAAAATAGTGGGGCGCCCGTCTCTCGTGGTAGAGGGCTTGCCTAGCGTGTGTCAGGCCTCGGTTTCCATCGCCAATACTTCAGATGATGATAATGATGATGATGATGACAACAACAATGGAGGAGGAAGAAGAAGAAGAGGAGGAAGAGGAGAAGGAGGAAGAAGAGGAGCTCAAGGAGCGCATTCACTGCCATCTCTTCTAAACATAGAGTCAGTCGCTCGAGTAATTTTTCAGGTCCTGTGCTGAGTTCAAGGATACAAGATTGTGATTGCAACTTGCCCCGCCACGGATCAAGACACGCGTTCCCAAACGTGGGGTGCCTTCTTGAATACTTCTTCCCCCCGTCCTCCGCTCCTGCGATTTCCTCTGGAGTCCTTGGCCACGTCCTTTGTTTCCTTGTCTCTCAAGCTAAGCCCCTAGCATCGACGTGAGCCGCGTCGCCAGCCAAGATCCAAGGCCGTGACAGTTGTGCCCCTCTGAGGCCACAGTCTCAGATGACGAGGTAACTACGGATGTCGTGAACGACGCGGACGGCAGTGCCGAGAACAGTCGGGGGGGTCACGACGTGCGGCTTGCCTCGCTCGGGCTCCGCTGGTGACACTTGAGCCAAGGTCACGGCGAGAGTTAGACGGGAAAGAGCGGAGGACGGGGCACTTCAGAGCGGAGGAGGAGGCATGGACGGGAGCCTGCAGAAGGGGAGATGTAGTTAGGGTGCAAGGACCAAAGGAACTCCCCCCACCACCCCCACCCCCCAAAAAAGGCTAGGAACGGCTTCAGAGCGCGCAGAAAGCCCCGAGTTTCAGGGTAGGGTCTCACTTTATGTCTGAGCATAAATAATCCATTAGGATCCTTTTACGTGGGCCTGATAGAAACAAGTCACTAGGCCTGTGCTTCTTCTATAGCTGGGATTACAGGCACAACCCACTGCCCAAGCCATGGGTTCAGACGGTGTCTCGCAAACGTTTAAGTCCAGGCCTGGCCTCGAGTCTCAATCCTCTGATTTCCACTTCCCAATTCATTGTGATTACAGCCTTCAACCACCACCCCTCCCTCCCTTCGGTTTCACGTCAGTAACCGGGGCTAGCTTTGAACTCACTATGTTGACCCCAATAGTTTTGCTCCTGCTGCCTCCATCTTCTTATTCTAGAACAATAGGCATGTATCACTACATCTGGCTCAGGTGGGGGGGGGGAATACTCTAAAAAAGTGAAGGAAAAACAGAGTCGCTGCTTAACGCAAGGCTCAATTCGATGTTCGTGGCTTAGCTTAAGAGACAGAAAACAAAGGACGTTTCCAAATATTCCATAGGAAATCACAGGAGTGGAGGACAGAAGACAAGTGATATTCAAGAAGGACGCCCCGCATTCGGGAACACCTGCCTCCGTCTGTGCGGTGGCAATTTTCTGGGTCAGAAATCCTGAGGACCAAAGCCGATGACCGGGAGACATGGCCGAATCTCCTCTGACCGATCAGATGCAATTAGTGCGGCATCAAATGCCGAGAAAAGGGGAGACGTTTTCCTGGTCTCCTACTTTATTTTGAAGCCATTCTTACAGCTCTGGGGAAAACAACACCACTGATTTTATTACCCACTCCTGAAACTTTTTCTAACCCAAACTTCTAATTTAATGATTATTCATTTGGATACTCTTTCTACCACTTTACCTCCAAAATCAGTGATTAAAACACCCTCCAAATTATCATCAAACTAGCCATTGCTTCATTTGTTCTCCTAATTGCTAGGAGGGGGGAAAGATAATCAAGTGCTTGCTCTAATCTGGGAGCCTGCTTTTCCAAAATTACTTGAAATCCAAATTGAGCTTTTTCAAGCAGCACTTAAATTTTGACTCCAGTAATTTTATTAAGACTAGGACTTGCTGAAAACTCATTAAATAAGCCTTGAATTATCAGCACCATGCAAAGCAACCAGAAGAAAAGACTTTCTTTTTTTTCTACATTCGTTCTCTTATTTATTCATTTTTTTATTACTTTAAGTAGTTGTACGAAGGGGTTTCAATTCAACATATCAGTTTATGCGTACAATGCATCTTGATGAATGTCACCGAAGGAAGGCTTTCTTAGGAAGGGAATAGGGTACTTTTTTTCACAATCATTTGATGTATTAAGGTGCACCTGCATAAGACCTAGTGAAACAAACATCACGTTTCTGCCCATTCTTGCCAGGACTTTCCCCTCGGGCCTGCCTGGGATCATTGAAGCTCACAGGTTTTGCTTCCAGACACCTTCAGGCCTCTTCCCGGCTGAGCGCTAATCACACTGGGAGGGGCCTCTGTCCGGGTCCTTGCCAGAAAGGTCTGATTGTGGGGTTCACAGGGTCAGAGAAATTAGGTCAAAGCCAGAAAAAAATGAACTTATTTCATTATAGCTGTGAATGTCTAGGACCCATATTATGCATTCAATTCAATTCATTCAATTATGCCAGGTGCAGTGGCTCTTGCTTGTCATCCTAGCTACTCAGGAAGCTGAGGTCTGAGCATCGTGCCTCAAAGCCAGTTTAGACAGGAAAGCCTCTGAGATTCTTATCTCCCATTAACCACAAAAGGCCAGACGTGGAGCTGTGGCCCAAACGGTAGAGCTGACCAGCCTTAGAATAACAAGCTAAGGGACAGCACCCAGGCTTCGAGTTCAAGTCCCAGTACCGGCACACACAAAGAAAGAGAAAGGAATGCGTTGCTCTCTTACAAGGTGGACTGTAAAGGGACACGTTCTGGAGGGAGGAATGTAAGGCACTCTTGCCAGTCCAGGCAAATATCAGAGCCCACCTGAAAAACTCCAGTACCTTTCTCATCGGTCTGCCTACTTCCCCTGGCACCTCGGCTTAACGACCACAATGAGCTTTTAATTTATATACAAAAAGGAAAGTGTGTGTGTGTGTGTGTGTGTGTGTGTGTGTGTGTGTGTGTGTGTATAGACGGGAGTACGAAATCGTTCAGTTCTCTGAGTTTTGATAATGTGTCCAGTTTTATAAGCACACTGCATAAGATACAGACTAGTTCCAACCCCAGCATCCCAAGTCCCCCGTGACTCCCCTTTGTTGCTAGCTCTTCCCCGGCTCTCAATACCTGCCAACAACAGATCCATTTCCAGCCCCTAGGGCTTTCCTGTTCCTAGGACATCCTCAGATGGGATCACACCCAGTGGAGCTTCTTTAAGGTTCATCGTCAAAGAGCGACGTACGTGTCCAGATGGTTTTGTGCCTCCGTGGTGACGGGGCTGAGTGGCTTCCCAGTGCGAGGACAGACCACAGGGGCATTGCCGTTCTAATAGTAAAAAGACATTTGGGGTCATTTCCCATGGTTAACAACTATATAGAACACTGAGACTTACTTGGGAAACTGAGGAAGGAGGAACCTGAGCTTAAGGGCAATGTAAGGAAACTCTTTCTCGAAGAAGAAGGAGAAGGAGAAGGAGAAGAAGAAGGAGAAGGAAAAGAAGAAGAAGAAGAAGAAGAAGAAGAAGAAGAAGAAGAAGAAGAAGAAGAAGAAGAAGAAGAAGAAGAGGAAGAAGAAGAAGAAGAAGAAGAAAGAAGAAGAGCGTTTGCCTACCAGTGAGCGAGGCTACATTCGAGTGAGCCTGTTTTGATTTCTCTTGAGTAATTACCTAAGAGTGGGATTGCTGGGTCAGACTCTAAGTATGTGTTTAACTCTAAGAAGCTGCCAAATTGTAACATGAGCATTTGCAAGCGTAAATCAGATCCTGTCACTCCACCAAAACCTGGCCAAAGGCTTCCTGTTACACTGAAAATAAAATGAAACTCCCAGGTCCTGTGGGATCCAGCCCTTGGTTCTCTCTCTCTCTCTCTCTCTCTCTCTCTGTGTGTGTGTGTGTGTGTGTGTGTGTGTTTGTGTGTGTGTGTGTCACTCTGTGTCTCTCTGTGTCTCTGTCTCTGTCTCTCCTCCTTCCTGGAGGGTCTTCCTGACCAACCTAAAATAGCCACTTGCCCCATCTGTTGTTGCCGATAGTTTCTTGTTTAGTAGTTTGCCCGCTGGCTTGGTCATTTTTATCACTCCTTTTGGGCCTCACCTTTCTTGTCTTTAAAGTAGAACTTAGTGACACCCATTCCCCGCTTGATGAGTTTTTCCCCACAAGACAAACCAGAGGCAGGAAGAAAGACTAGATCTTTTTATTAAAAAAAAAATTATCTCACCTATTTTAATCCTTTGCACATTAGCATTTAAAATGTGTTTAAGTGGGAATATTTCTTTCTAACCTCGATAGTTGAATTTTTAGAGGAAGATGGGGTTTTAGAGACCAATTGATGACAATTATAATAATGGAAACTTAAGTAATCGTCCTCAAATTGAAGAGTTGGTTTGTAGGCGCTTTTGGGTTGCCAGTATATTTTAGATTTCCAAGGAGAAAGAGCCGTGGGGGCCATTACTGAGCCAAGCTAAGAGGGAAAACGGACCATAATGCAGCCCTGGACTGCAACTGCCCAGTTCTACACTAAAACTACTAAGAATTTGGGTACACTGGTAACTCTACAAACGGGGCTTCCCTGTATTTCTTTTGTATTACTAGCATACCACTGACTAAAAGGCATAACCAAGGGAGAAAGAAAAGAAGAAACTATTTTTTTTTAAAAAGATAAAAGGAAAGACACTGTAGCAGAAAGAGGCAGGGTCCTGAAGTGCATTGCCATCCTGTCTCAAACCTACAGTGTGGAGTCTACCTCCTACTTCATGCATGACCTCGAAGTTGATTGAAAAGGGGGAGGGGAGTTCTGTTATGCCCACCAGGACACAGTCACCTGCGCCACAGACCGGAGGCC
This sequence comes from Perognathus longimembris pacificus, assembly GCF_023159225.1. Taxonomy (NCBI): domain Eukaryota; kingdom Metazoa; phylum Chordata; class Mammalia; order Rodentia; family Heteromyidae; genus Perognathus; species Perognathus longimembris. The sequence continues at coordinate 3,605,391 of NC_063182.1, read as the reverse complement.
GTGGCCTGTGCTCTGGCCTGGGACTGGCCGGAGAGAAGACCCCAACAAGCGGAACTTCTCATGGCGATGTCTGTCTTTTCAGCCCAACCTCGCTGCAAGACACCTATTAGAGAAGAACAAAGGGCGGCCAGCATCCCGCACCAAACACCTGTCCCTGGGGCCTTCGCCAGCCAGAGACAAGGCCGCCCCCTCGGCCTCCCTGCCCAGAGGCCCCGGGTCCAAGAGGAAGGGGGCCGGCCCTTTCTCCATCACCACCGCCTTGAACACGCTCAACCGGATGGTCCACTCTCCTTCGGGGCGCCGGGGGGCAGAGATCGGCACCCCAGTGCTCATCAGCTCCAGCAACCCCTCCGTGACCACCCAGCACCCCGAGAAGGCAGAGCCTCCCCCCAACTCCTCAGGGCAGGTAAGGACAGAGCCCCGGGCTCCAGAAACCCAGGGGCCTGCACCACAGCCCCCCAAAAGTGTTGATTATTTTTTTTAAATTCATGCTCGCTAACGTGAAAAATGACACGTAGTGTATTCTCGGTCTGCATAAACGTGAACTGCCGTCACGTGCGTGGCCTGCAGGAACCGGCTGTGCAGTTCCAGCCGTTGCATTTCGTTGGTTTTCTGGTCCCGTGCTAAGCGTGACGATGACGCGGTTCCTACCCCTCAGACAGCCTCCCTGCAGGAAGGGTACAGCATCCATTTCCCACCATTCGAGGCTCACTGCCCGCACTGCCAGCGACGGCTGAGCAAAGCAAGTGCAATCAGGTCACTGAGTGTTCTCAGAACTGACTGCCTCCTTTGGTTGGCCCAATTCCAACTAAACATGCAAACCCCCTTGCCCAAAAGCGATGAACATTTCAGGAAGGCAACAGGAAAGCCATCTTGCCACGCAAGAAAGCAAGCGATGAGCCCCGAGTGGCTGTGCAATCCCCACGGCCACGAAGTCAGCCCAGGTGTTTTCCTACGGAGCACCTAATGAGCTAATGTACCGAAGTGCTGGGCACCTCGGTGCCCGCAAAGCCAGTGCTCGGTAAGCATCGGCTCTTAATGCGACTTTCATGATTAACCCTGGTCACTGAAGAGAGATGTGCTAACGTGTGTTGTGGCAATTGGGGAGCTGCCGTCCGTCTAGCAGCATGTGGCTATTTAGGCTGAAGGACGCTTCAAAAGGAGGAGTGGAGGCATGAGGTGAAGTCATTAAGAAGGGCTATGTGCCGTGCGTTCCGCTGAGAATACTCTTTGGAACCCTGCAGGTGGCAACTTGAAAGGACAAACGTCAACTTGCCCTCATGTATTATTTTTTTTAATGAAGCTGTAAATCTTGTTTTTAAACATGAATTTCTACCTTGGGTTTAAATGGCTTAACTGGACTCTAATCCCTTTTTAACAAGACAAGGGAGAAGGGGAGAGTCAAGAGCTCTTCAAAGACCCATGCGCTGATCTGAAAGGAAAACAATCTCCCACGATAACACTTGGTGTTTTATTGCATTGTCCAGCTAGCTAAGAGGTTGGCTGCTCCCATAATCTTGCCCACCTGAACCCTCATGCACATACACATACACACACACATACACACACACATATATGCACACAGGTTCTCCACTACACTACCCTAGCAATAATAAGAATTTCCTACTCACATTTTCCAAATACTTCTTGCAAATAGATGCATGCATTGTGCCCAACATTGTTCTTGTAACACACACACACACACACACACACACACACACGCACACACACTCAAAATAGCACTTCAATGACTCATGCAAAGCTAAAGAATCACCTAAGTTTGTGATGGCATTCTGGATTTAGATACTTTATAAAAGGACAACCCACACTTCGCAGTCAACTAGCTCAGCAGTGAGTGGACCTCCCAAAAAGATCTAAGCAAGAGCCTTTTAAATTTGTATTCCTGGGCTGGGAATATGGCCTAGTGGCAAGAGTGCTTGCCTCGTATACATGAAGCCCTGAGTTCGATTCCCCAGCACCACATATATAGAAAAAAAAAAAAAACACACAACCAGAAGTGGCGCTGTGGCTCAAGTGGCAGAGTGCTAGCCTTGAGCAGAAGGAAGCCAGGGACAGTGCTCAGGCCCTGAGTCCAAGGCTCAGGACTGGCAAAAAATAAATTTGTATTCCTGTCCATTTGCCACACCTCCAGAGAGGACAGACCAGAGGAGGAGAGCCTTAGAGGGGTTCAAAACAATGCAACCCAGTCTTGGCCTTTCTGAGTCCACCCAGCAGTGAGAAGAACGCTGCAGGATGGTGTCCACGTGGGCTATTCTAGGGGCTCTGGGAAGCACTGGTAGGTTCTGGGTGATTGAGAACGTCTCTATTTGCCTGCTTGCTGTCAGAACGTACTCAAGCACCCCATGAAGGAGCTACACTGGAAAAATGAACAGAAAGTGGAACAAATGACAAGTTCTCCTGCTTCCTTTCTAACACTCGGGAGCTGTGGTTTGGCCCAGCTCCTCGATTCCCATACCACCCCTGAACCCCACGAGGTGCTCAGTAGGTCAAGGAATCAAGACACTTAACTTAAATTATCTGGGCAGGTGGAGATGTGCATTTAGCAAAGACTGAAGGGAGAATTAAGTTCCTACAGAAACATCCAGATCAGAATAATTCTTCTGACTAGTAAATACCTATTGAATGCACAACATGCTAATAATAACCTTAGTGAGTTCCAGGTGCTCAACTACCAAAATAAGAAGTAATAATAATATAGTACATATATAATAATGTTATATATGTAGAAATATAGACAGATGATAGGTAGATAGATAGATAGATAGATAGATAGATAGATAGATAGACAGATAGATAGATAGATCCAGTCTCCTATGCCCTGACCTCATTCCCAAGATATGGTAGGAGCTTTATAGGAAAGGCACCTTACAACAAGGTGTCTCTCTAGTATGTTGACTTGCGTTCCTTTAGATACATGCCCAAGAGTTGTATGGTGAGGGTCATAAAGTAGTGCTATCCTAAGTTTACTTGAGGAACTTCCATACTTGTTTCCATAGAGGCTGCACTAATTTACATTTCCACCAGCAGTAGATAAGGGCTCCTTTGTGTCCACGTCCTGATCATTGCCATTTTCACTAAGGTGAAATGAATATCATTTTTGGATGTCTGGCTATCATTTTTATTTGCATTCCCTTCATGGCTAAGGATGTTAAACATTTCTTCATGTATTCATTAGCCATTTCTGCTTCTTTTGAAAACTGCTCACTCTGTTCATTGTTGGATTAATTTTTATTAATTTTAGCTATTATCTGGGTAATTAATCCTCCTCCTAATGAATAGCTAGCAAAAATTTTCTCTCTTTTTGTATGCTGTTTCCTAATTCTGGTAGTTATTTCCTTAGCTATGCAGAAACCTTTAAATTTGTTAATTTTGTTCTTGTTTTCTCAGCAATTGGAATTCTATTTGTTTGTTTGTTTGTTTTTTGGCCAGTCTTAGGCCTTGGACTCAGGGCCTGAGAACTGTCCCTGGCTTCTTTTTGCTCAAGGCTAGCACTCTGCCACTTGAGCCACAGCTCTACTTCTGGTTCGTTTTCTATATATGTGGTGCTGGGGAATCAAACCCAAAGCTTCATGTGTATGAGGCAAGCACTCTTTCCACTAAGCCATATTCCCAGCCCCAGCAATTGGAATTCTATTCAGGAAGTTACTGCCTGTCCCTGTATCATGAAGTGATTCCTCTATGTGTTCCTGTGATAGTTTCAAAAGTTTTAGATCTTACATTAATACCTTTGAATTGTATTATCTGTCTTTGGGATTATGGGTGCCTTATTATTGGCTTGTAAAGTATTCTAGATAAAGTCCCTTATCATACATATGGATTGCAGACTTCCCTCCAGTCTGTGTGCTTTCTTGGTCTTCTTTCAAACATGGAAGTTTTTTTGGTGTTTTTTTTTTTTAACTTATAATGATGTCTAATTTTTCCTTCATTATGTTTTAGTTGTCATATCTAAGAAACCACTGCCTAGTCTGTTTTCAAAGACTTTATTCTTGGGAGCCAGGTGGAGTGGCTCACGCCTGTCTTCCGAGTTGCTCAAGATGCAAGAAGCAGGCAGCTTGCAGTTCGAAGCCCGCCCAGCAAAAAGTTAGCAAGACCCATATGAAAAAAGCTGGGTGTGGTGGAATCTGCTAATTACACTGAACATGTAAATAAGAGGAGTGAGTGCCGTATCCAGTAGACTGGTGGGGGGGGGAGGGGAATCGAGACCCTGTTGGGAAAAATAACAAAAGCAAGAAGGACTGAGAGTGTGGCCTCAGAGCCTAAGGAGCACAAGGCCCTGAATTCAAACCATAATCAGACAGGGAGGGAGGGAGGGAGGGAGGGAAGCATGCAGTGGTTCATGCCTGTGGTCCAACTGATTGGGAATCCAAGCTCTCTGCTTCAAGACCAGTCTAAGCAAAAAGTTACCAAACCCTGCCTCGTTCTAGTTTTAGCATCTGCGGCTAGATTTATGATCCAGCTGGAGTTTATACTTGGCCATACTGTTGGGCTAGGGATCCAGATTTATTCTTTTGCGTGTAGATGTCCAGTCACCCCAATACTCTGTAAGGAAACACCTACTACTTCCCCATTTTTCTTATCCTGACACCTGTTAGGGATTAAATACATATTTTAACACCTCAGGAAGGCCCAAATGCCTGCTTGCTTCTCTTTGCTTATTAATATTTATCCAAACTGAATTGTCCTTAGCCTGTTCCATCCATTTCGATGGTCCCCATCAACCTTTCACCTAATGAGTTGAGCATCACTTCATGCCGGATGGCAAAAGGATAACATTTCAAATCACCCATCACTCCGGAGCTTGCTTCAAACGGCATTGCTTCCTTCAAACGGCATTGCTTCCCCCTACTGCAGGCTGCTTTCTGAGCACTCACCCTGCACAAAATGCTGCACGAGGAGCTTTTAATTTTTTTTAATTTGTGCCAGTACTGGGGCCGGGGGCACTGTCCCTTACTTCATCACCCAAGACTGGCGTTCTAGCCCTTGTTTCACAGCTCTGCTTCCGGCTTCTGTTTGGTGGTTAATTGGAGATAAGAGTCACTCAGACTTTCCTGCCCAGGACAGCTGTGAATTGTGATTCTCAGGTCCCAGCCTCCTGAGTAGCGAGGATTCAGGCCTGAGCCACAGTGTCTGGCTGGTGAGCTTTCTTTAGGTGATCTCACTGGAATCCCATTCCTGCACATCATAGGCCTTCGACATATGTTGGGGGAGGGGGACTAGCTCTCCCCTGCCTCTCTTTCTGCCAGTCCCTCCTTCCCCCCTTGGAAGCTCTAAGACAGGACTCATTACTCACACCGCTCTGCCTGGCACATTTGCCATAACTGAGTTGCTAACCCTTTTTCCACTGGCTGCTGCCAGCTGGCTGGCTCTTCCCCTGCCTGCTCGTGCCAGTCTCCTTGTTTACATCCTTATCGCTGCCCTCGGGCTGGCCTCCATGTCCTAGCTTCTCTGCCTTGCTCACTCCCTTATCCTTCCTGAGGTCTGGCTTCCATTCTGGCGCCAAGAACAAGAGAGCAAAAGGCCTATGTTTGTTCAGCTTGGAGAAGAAATGGCTTCAGAGTTGATGTGTGATTAAGCAATGATTGCACATTTCCAAATGCGGGCTTACATACTAGTCCTGTGCTCCTTTGCTTCAGAAAGAAGAGACACATAAGAGAAATCATACAGGACTGGGGAAAACACAGTGAGAAAACTCTCCTTTCACACAGACGAACAGAAACGGAATGTAGGAAAGGCAGAGCCTGTGTGGTCCGCTATTATTATTGTCATGCTACAGTGTGGGTCTCATTTTCTTCTGTGCAAAAAGGAAGCTAAAGTATAAATAGAATGGCTTTGAGTCAAGCAAAGCTCCTCCTCCTCCTCCTCTTCTCCTCCTTTTTCATGCTGGTTCTAGGGCTTGAACTCAGGACATGGGCTCTATTCCTTAGCTTTTTTGCTCAAGGCTGGTGCTCTACCACTTGAGCCACAGCTCTCCTTCCAAGAGCTTCATGGGGAAGCTTTGGTAGCAAATAATCACATGGCGTTGAGACACGTCCTGCTCCCGCTGAGCCCCATTGTCTCTATCTAGCAAACAGGCTCTGTCCTTCCACGCAGGGCCTTTGCTAAGTAAGACCAGCAATAGCTTAACAACACTTGCTTTTATGTCCCCAAGAGTCTGAAATGCCATTGTTCCTGACTGACACAACCTCTTGACTTTAAGGGAGGGATGAATGTCTTCTAAAAATCTAGAGGAGCCTTGTACTCAGAGTTGCCAAGGAAGACCTTTTCAGAAGAGCCCGAGATGGGAGCCAAATCTTCCCAAACCAAACTAACCACCCACAGTAGAAAACAGACTGAAGGGATAAGAGCCATCCAATTTCCTGCCTCGCCCTGGAGCTGCAGTCCCAGCCGCAGTGCCCAGTGTTTGTGACGATGATCAGCACGGGAAGAAATTGGTGGGCACGTCGCCAGTGAGGCCTGAGATTCCCACCCACCAGGCCCTGGATGAAACATGCCGCCTGCCCTGTCTGACTCACCATCTTCTCATTTGCTGATAGCAATGGCAGAATTGGCCTGGCCAAGTAGTATGTGGCTTAATTAGTTAACAGCACCCTCTGAAGACAGATGACGGGAGAAGAGCTACTCCTCTGGTTTAATTAATGATGCTGTTATGGACATTCTTCCTCTCTCTTGTGCAAGCATGTGTTCACCTGACCCACCTGGCTTTCATTTTCTGGCTACTCCAGCGTTATCGTCTTCCCAGAAGGCGTGGGGTAGGGCCCTTCCCTGAGACTAAAAGTTCTTCAGATCATGTTCTTTAGGGTCACCAAGATCTAGGAACAGAGTCACTGTGTCTTACAGAGCATTACAACCACAGGCCAAATACTTAATTTCTCAGAGCCTCGGTTTTTCTATCAAGTGACTCTGATGGTGACAACGCGGTTGCCAGGCAGATAAAAATAAGGCAGTGCCCGTACATGAGCTAATGGCCAGTTCAACAGCCCTACAGCCCCCTTGCTGGGATGGCAGCTCCGGCCACCCACTTCAGAGGATGCTAGCACCTGCTCTGGAGAGCACAGGCTTCCAGAAGCTCCTTTGCCTTCCCAGTAAGCGAGGCTGATTCCAGAAGTCGGGAAGGAGTGTGGTTTTGGCTCGCTGGGGAAATTTCACTGGGTTCAGAGTCTCAGCTCTGGATGAGTCTCAGTTCCGCATGAGGAACGCCACGCAGGAATGGAGGTAGAAAGAGCCGGGATGTGGCGCGAGCTCGAGCCAGCTCCTTTCCCACTCTGCTGTGTCAATACCTTCCGGCTCTTCCTGTGAGTTCGATCCTCACCCCAAGGGCCCTGAGCCCCGCTGTGGTTCTAAGTTTCCAAAGCCCCTCCCAGTGTGTCATGTGACCAGGGGATGGCACAAACACGGAGCTGCAGGTGGCATGGGAAACAAGACAGGCATGTCCCTGCACTTGAAGCAACAACCTCCAAGGGAGCAAGGAAGACGCACACTACTAAAGTGTTGAATTCGCCAGTTGCAAGATTCCAAGCGTGCAAAACACCAGAAGGCTGAAGGAAATCTGTGGTGAGGACCCGCTAGAGATCAGAGATGGCCTGAAGAAGCGGAAGGGAGTCAGCCAGGTGGAAAGAGAAGGCAGAGTTGTGAGCGCCTCTCCTTAGCCCCTGCAGCCCGTTCCCTTTGCACTGGAGTCACACTAAGTTGTGCCAGGCCTCTGTTTGCAGACACTAATGTGGAACTTACATCCTCAGCCCCGCTGAGCTCCCTGAGGTCCTGCCCAAGGCTGGGGGGAGGGGGAGGGGGGGCTGGAGGGGGCAGTGTATCCTCTCTGGTTTCTGGTGACTAAGCAGGCTTAGTAATTAACCTTCCTTGCTTCTTTGATTCAGCATTTCTGCAAGGAGAGGTTAAACTTTACATCATTGTTTTGCCCAATTAATCCAGGCAGGTGAGCTACCGAGGGGGCCCAGCCCTGGCTGGGTTGAAAGAGGGCAAGGCCCAGCCTACATCTCAGATGATTTAACCCAGACTCTTTAGCTCTGGAGCCTAGAGCACTTGGGAGTCAGCAGGAAGGAAACACAGGCAAAGCAGAATGAAATGGAAGGTCAAGAAGAAAAGTAGTGTGGTGGTAGTGGCTGGGGGCAAGGAAGATCGCTTAGGGACACGTGCAGGGCACTGACACGCCTTACACGGTACAGCCATCTCAGCCCAAAGACCTCCTTCCACCAGCATAGCCAAAGGCCCTTCTGAGTAGCCACCGCAGACCACGGGTCTCAAACCTGCGGGGAGAAGGCACCGGCTTTGGAGAAGCCTGGAGCTTCCAGGGGTGGGGTTTGCCAGTGTCCCGTCCCTGGACATGGAGTGGAGACGATGGGACTGAGTGGATGGCTGGAACGGGTCCGGTCTTCGCTCCAGCTCCGCTCAGAGAAAGGGATGCACTCGGTGGCGGACCCAGTGTCCAACTTCTGGATGTTGTTCATCATCATGATTATTTCTGTGCCTATGTTTTTTGAAGTATGAGATTTTAGAGCCTTTTGCACACTAGGCAAGTGCTCTCACAACAAAAATCACTCCTGCAGCCTACTTTGCCTCCATGATTTTTCAAGTAGGGTCATACATTTTGCCCAAGGCCAGCCTTGGACTATGATTTTTCTACCACAGCCTCCTGTGCAGCTAGGATTACAGATGTGGGCCATCATGTCCAGATGTTGTTGAGATAGGATCTCCTAAGTTTTTGCCCAAGCTAGCCTCAAATTGAGACTTTCTATGCCCATCTCCCTTATAGATGGGATTATAGATGTACCTGGCTGAGGCTCTCTCCTTAGGTATTTATTACCCATGGCCGGTTTGAGGCCCCAATGGCAGGGCCAGGCCATTGTGATACGGACTGATTGAAAGCCCAGAATAGTCTCTGACCTTTCCAGAAAAAGTCTGCAAAGCCCTGGCCTCAGACATTGCCAGATAAAGAGACACTGGAATCATAAAAGATCCCAACAGTTCTCCCTGTTATTTTGCTTCGGTTTCCCCACGCGCGCGTGCGCATGCACACTCTGCCTGTTCTCTCACTCGTGTATAAGCTCCGTAAGGACAGTGCTAAGCACAGGAAGTTCAATAAATCCTTGTTGGCGCCCGGCACCCGTGGCTCGCACCTGTAATCCTAGGTGCTGAGGAGGCTGAGATCTGAAGAGTGCGGTTCCAAGCCAATGCGGGCAGGAAAGTTCATGAACCTCTTCTCTCCAACTAACCACCAAAAAGTCAGGAGTGGGGCTGTGGCTCACGTCATAGAGCACTCGCCTTGAGCACAAAAGCTCAGGGACAGCACCCAGGCCCTGAGTTCAAACCCCAGTACACACACACACACACACACACACACACACACACACACACACACATTGGCAATGGCTCCAACCTAGCCTGGGAAACATGACGGGCAAAGCAGCTGTTCCGGCCAGCTGCTCACTGTCCAGTGGTGGGCCGGGCCGGCTGCCTGACCCCAGCAGTGACCTTCGGCACGCTCCCTCCCCCCCCCCCGAAGCTCATGAATGAAATGAAATGGTCTGTAAGTCCCCTTCCGCTCTCACCTGCCAGGACTCAAAAGCCGGGGCCTTGGCATCATTCACGATCCGTCTCATGGAGAGAGAGCACGTTTGGCAATTACATAGGGTGCGGCTGCCTTTCCTGACCTGTGACTCAGGTGACCTGGGTACGATGACCTCTCTATTTTGTCCAACAGCAGTCTGAGCATTGTGTGTGAACCAAGCCAAATTCTGTCACCATTCTCCCTCCGGCTCTGACAAGCCTCTGCTTAGAACCAAACCCAGCCTGAAACTCGGGTGCTGAGGCCGTGTGAAAGTCACTGTGTGTGCAGAAAACCTCGAGGAGGGCAATAACCACAGTCTGCCTTCTCACACATCTCTGCAGGGTTCCTGGCAGCTGGGCAAATCCCCCCGGACCCAGCCTAGCCCAGGAAGGACAGAGCTGGTAAGCTCAGCCCCTTACTGTCGGGGAGGGGGGGCCCGGCATCGCCGAACCCCACCTTCACCACGCAGAGGTGCTGTAAGGAGGCTGAAAGAACTAACTCTCAGGTGGGCCTGTTTGAGTTTAGATCCCAGCGTAGCTTTCTAGCCTGGGGCAAGTTATTTGATGTGTTTTTTGCCTTGACAGTCATCTTATAAAATGATGATGAAGTTGATGATGATACACTTAGTCCTTTGGTTTCTTGGGAAGATCACATGAGAATATGAAGTACGTAGGAATGTGTAGCCCCTAGCAAGTATTCTGTAGACATGAACTCATGTCGTGGTGGGGATTTGAGAAATCGGTTGGCTTTTCCCATCTTAGCTATCATCAGTGAGCTCACACAGCTCTTTAAAAGCAGGGGCTATAGCTGGGCGAGGGCTGGGCAAACACGAGGCCCTGAGGTCAAATCCCAATTACCACCACAAAGAAAACACCAAGGACTATACTCTCTTGTTTTTACTTTGCCTCACCCAGAACTGAGGCACTCACAACACTTGTCACCAGTGTCACAGAACCCCAGACATCCCCAAATCAGACCCTGAGCAGCGGCCCGTGGCTCCCCTTTGAGAAAACTAATTCCCAGATGTTGTTGGAAGTCATCAACTGGGAAAAGAGGCAGAGTTAGCCAATGTCCAGGAAAAATCAAGAACAAAACTACCTACCTGCCCATACGCCCCAACTGTCTGTGCTACCAAGTTCTTCTCATGAGAAAGGATAAATACTTATTTCGCACCCTGGTTTAGATACTGACTGTAATCGTCTCAACACACACTTAGCGAGTGCCAATGCAGGGATGCAATAATAAATTTACATTTGTTCTGAGCATGCGCTCAAATTGAGGGGTGTTGGGTATGGATTTGGATAAGCATGTGCACACACTCATACACACACACACACACACACACACACACACACACACACATCAATATCAGGGCTTGAAGTCAGGGCCTGGACACTGTCCCTTGGCTTTTTCACTCAAAGCTGGTTGGTTCTCTACCACTTGAGTCACATCTCTACTTCTAGCTTTTTGGTGGTTAACTGCAGATAAGACTTTGCTGCCTCGACTGGCTTCAAACCACTGGCCTCAAATCATCACCTTCCCAAGGAACTAAGATTACAGGCATGAGGCACTGGTGCCCAGTGATTTTCTCCTTCTTAATGCACGCCTTCATTCTATCCTAAGCCAGTGAGATCAACGTATGAGGGCTCATGGAAACAGGGATGACTTGCAAGGTTTTCCTCTCCCTTCCTACCCCATCCAGCCAGTGCTCTGGAAGTTGATGCTATCCATCGTCCAGAGTCTTCAGAGGGTTGACTTGCAGGAGAGCCAGATGTCTTCACACCCCACAGCTGGGCCTTCTAGGCAGAGAGGCAGGCCCTGTGAAGGCCACCAATCAAAACAGCTTAAGGCTAATGAGAGACAAGCTCCGCCTGGGTTCTGTGGGATCATAGAAAGCCAGCAACGTTCTACCCAGAAAGGATCTAAGCGACGTCTTTGGAAATGTCACTTGTAAGCTCCTGACCCTGCCTCTGGAAAGGAAGCCTGGATTGGGGTGGACTTTACATTCATGTTCTATCAATCAACCCTATGAAGACAGAACATTGATTGCATGACCTTTCAAGCTCTCAGCCTCGGTATAAGGTGTTTTCTGGATGGTCTCCCATGAAATAAGTCAAAGAGAATGATAGATTTTCCAAGAAAGGATTAGGTATCAGGATACTACAATAGAGTCAGACTTCTTAAAGTCTGTAGATCTTTTATTTATTAAAGGAACTCAATTGTTTGCAACAAATAGAGACAACTACCTTGATAATGTAGGGAGTAGGAATACTTTTTCTCTTCTCTTTAAAAATAGTATTGTTTCTGGGGCTGGGGATATGGCCTAGTGGTAAAGTGCTCACCTCATATACGTGAAGCCCTGGGTTTGATTCCTCAGCACCACATATATAGAAAAAGCCAGAAGTGGCGCTGTGGCTCAAGTGGCAGAGTGCTAGCCTTGAGCAGAAAGAAGCCAGGGACAGTGCCCAGGCCCTGAGTCCACGCCCCAGAACTGGATATATATATATATATATATATATATATATATATATATATATATATATATATATATATATCAAAGGATATCATAGAAACAATACCATATCCTTTGAGATATTTTTTGACATCAGGAGACAATAAAGATTTGGCAAAAGGTAAACTTCTTGATGATTACTAAGATGAACTTGATGCTGGCAAGGTATTTCCAAATTTCTTTCCAAATTTCTCAGGAGGATTTTTTTTTCCAGTACTAGGGTTTGAACTCAGATCTTTGCATGTCCTAAGTGGATGCTCTACTACCTCAGCCATGCCCCCAGTCTTTTCCCTCATGTCATGTTGTTGTTGCCTCCTTGCAAAAATGAGGAAACAGAAGCACTGAGGAATTGTATCTGAGCCTCGCCTAGCCAATAAGTTAAGTGCCAAAACTCAAGCAGCCCACGTCAGACAGACATTGTCTTTATGTCTTAAGGAGCTGCAAAAGTCCACTTCACCAGGGACGGTCCCCATGAGGTCCACTTCACCAGGGACGGTCCCCATGAGGTCCACTTCACCAGGGACGGTCCCCAGGGGTGGTTCTTGAGTAAGATGAAGGTTACAGAGCTCTCCAAGGTCTTGAACCGATGGTTAAGAGGCCATGTCACAGGGGTTTTCAAGATTCTGTGCACATATTCCAGATTTCACTTTCTGTCCCAACAGAGGCCCCCAGGGAAAAAAAAAACACTCCTTCAGAAAATTATCTCCAACAGATAGGGTTTTGTCAAAAGCATTTTATACCTGGTAGAAAACTCCTGGAAATCCTTCAGACTAATATTCTAACCATTAAAGAGGCAGAACTAAGCTAGGCATAGTGACAGATGCCTATAACTCCAGCAAAAGGATTATGTGCAAGCCCAGCCTGGAGTATAACAAAGAAAGAAGAATGAAAGAAGAAAGAAAGAAAGGAAGAAAGAAAGGAAGGAAGGAAGGAAGGAAGAAAGAAAGAAAGAAAGAAAGAAAGAAAGAAAGAAAGAAAGAAAGAAAGAAAGAAAGAGAGAGAGAGACAGAGAGAGAGAGGGAGAGAGGGAGGGAGGGAGGGAGGAGGGAGGGAGGGAGGGAGGGAGGGAGGGAGGGAGGGAGGGAGGGAGGGAGGGAGGGAGGGGAGAGAAGGAAGGAAGGAAGGAAGGAAGGAAGGAAGGAAGGAAGGAAGGAAGGAAGGAAGGAAGGAAGGAAGGAAGGGCAGAAGCAAAAGCATTGAAAGGCATTAAGGAAGACATACAGTAATGGAGATTTGTGCCATGCTTTGGGCTAAGAAGACTATCTTCAAGTTGAGGATTCTCCCTCAAATGCATTCATAAATTCCCGGGAGTTTTTGCTCCTTTGTTTTTATGGAACTTGATAAGTGATTTTAAGATTCCAGTGGAGGAACAAAATATCCAGGGCCGAGATATCGAGATATTCCTAATAAAGGAGATCTCCAGATATTTCTAGTAAAGGAGGAAGAGATGCAATCTGTGAGGAGTTAACCGCCCCCCCCCCCCCCCGCCCCAGACAGCACATCTCATTTTACAGCTGTGGTAATGAAGGCAGCGCAGACTTAGCTCAGAGCTCCTGTTAGCCAGCAGACCACGCTGGAGACCCCAGAAGCAGACGCGCAGCATGCAGATCTGATTTATGGTGGAGAAGGCTTTGTGGACCAGAGGAAGGATGAGCTGTGGCACGGGCCTAACTGGGTACCCATGTGGAAAAAGATGAAATTGGATTCCTCCCATGTCGAAAATCAATTCCAGGTAGATTAAAGACTTCAATGTGAAAGGCAAAACTATAAAACTTCCGGAAGACAATACTGAAATATGTATCTTCATGACTTTGAGATTAAAAAGATATCTTATTCACGATTTTCCAGAAGTATGAACCGTAAGGGAATATATTTGATTATATTAAGAATAATGACCTCAGTTCGCCCAAAGACATCACAGAATAAAAAAACATATAAGCTACAAAGAATTCATATCCAAAATACCTCCAAGCCCAACTTAATAAGAAAATAATAAATAACCCAAGGGGTTTGGAAGACAAAGGACATGAACAGGCATTTCATATAACAAGAATGGTCCATTTTAAAAAAAATCAAGCTCACCAGACACTGGCGGCTCGTGCCTGTTATCCTAGCTACTCAGAAGGGTGAGGTCTGAAGATTAAGATTCAAAGCCAACCCAGAGCAGGGAAATGCACGAGATTCTTATTTCCTACTAACCACCGTAAACCTGGAAGTGGAGATGGGGTTCAGAAGATAAGAGTCCCAGCCTTGGGCAAAAAAGCTAACAGACAGCACTTAGGCCATAATTTCAAGTCGATTCAAGGGGGGGAAAAAAAGTTAAGGGGAAACAAAAGCCCTCAAGCTCGTTGGTACTCAGAGAAATGCATTTAAAACCACAACAACATAAAACCACATTTCATACCAACCTGATCAGCAGATATTTCAAAGCTGGGTATTACCACATACTGCCCAAACTGTAAAATAACAAGAGCTATCATTTGTTGCTCGTGGTAGTCTACATTACAGCCACACTGGGAAACAAGTTGTTATTACCTAATAAAACTGAGCAGGTCATCCCCTCCGGCCTGCCACGCCGACTTCCAGGTGTATGTCTTGCAGGAACTCTCGATATGGGCACGGGGATGTGCACAAGAATTTCATAGCAACATTGTACATGACTGCTCTAAACTAAAAACACAAAATGCAAATAATGCATAAATGATGGAACGGTTAAATGGTGGCATATCATCGTGAAATATGAGCAGGCCATGAAAATTGGCCGCACACATACAGAGAAGCCGAAGATGCAAGTCACAGAATGGACACGTTGTGAGTTCATTCACATCATATCCAAAAACAGGGAAAACGAAACAACATACTGAAGAATGGAGACCGAGATGGTAGAAGCTCCAACGCAAAAGTCCTGCAACGAAGAATGCGGCTTTCAGCATTGTAGTTACCTCTAAGTTAGGGCAAAGATGATGCTTGAAGATAGACAGAGAGCCCCTGTACTGTGTCTATCTATAAAGGTCAGTTTTATTGTTCTTGTTGTTGTTATTGCTATTTCACTGATGCATGAAATAGGCACTTACTTTTATGTCTAATGTTTATCATTTAAGACCTTAATAACGCGGGAAAATAACCGAGGAGAGGTGAGATTAATGGGGTGAACATTAATGAGGGAAGAAGCTTGAAGTCCATTCAGGCAGAAACAGCTGTGCGGCTCTTACGTCCAGGGAATAAGCAACAGGATGGAAACGGAGGCGTGACTCAAGTGGTAGAGCACCCGCCCTGAATGAAAAAAATCTGAGCGCATAGAGTCTTTCCAGCCCCAGTACCGATACACAGACACAAGAGTGAAGAGGGCCACGTCGTTCTGGTTCCGATTAACGTCCAGGGGGCTGCAGAGGCCGGAACGAAGCTCAGGAGAGATCACAGGGGCCGTGCTACGCTTTGAGGGCTTCTCGGGAGCTGTGTCTGCACCTTCCACCGTGACCCGTGCTCACCTGTCCTTGTGCTTCGGTGTGGAGAGTTGAGTTGGACTTCAGGGAGCCTGCTGAGAGCTCGGCAGTGAGTTCGCGCCCACAGACGTCAACGTGACCCCCAGGCCACCCGCTCTCGGATCCACAGTTCTAGAAGACACCGGGCGGGAAGGTGGCCTCCACGCGCGTGCGGACGAGCAGCCCGAGGCTGAGTTCGCTTTGCTCCCGCGTGCGCGTGCGTGTGCGCCTGGCCCCGTTGCACACGCGGTGGAGGTGTGAGAGCCTCTGCTCTCGGCCCCGGCTCGGCTGTGTCCCAGGATCTCCTCGGTGATCTGGGTCTGGGATCTGATTATCCATCTGTTGGCTACATCCAGGAAATGGCAAAATCGTCTCGTCGTTTTACCACCTATAAAAGTAGGGTGGTGACGAGGGCATCTGTGTGTAAGGTTTCTCTCCTACGGCATGCGAGAAAAACACCCCGTGAAATGAAGGCAAAGCTCTCCCGGTCCCCCAGTGCATCGTGGGGTCCCCCGGCCCAAGTTGCACGGTGCTTGTGCAATGGCAGATTTCACCACTTCTGACAGAGAAGGTCCTGCCTGGGAATGAAGCCCTGTTGCCTGATTACAATAACCGCAGGCGCCGCCACAGCGCCTAAGACCCAAGGAAGTCCCCGGGTCACCGTTACTGAAGATGCCTCCTAAGTCTTTTTTTAAAAAAGATCTAGAGAGGAGGTTCACGGTTAACTTTCTAGGCAGATCATCGACCTCAGTTTCCTCCCAGTGGTCGGTACACAAACTCTCAAATATCACCTCATTTTTTTTTTTTCCTAAAAGCCATTCTCAAAGCCATGAGCAATCATTCCATGAGTTCCAAGCCCTTGTTCGCTCCCGGGAATTCCAAATGCCCAATTTGAGGTAGTCTCCTGGCGGGGAGACACCCAGCCATCCCAGGCCCACACAATGGCTGGGAGGAAACAGCGGAGGACCACAGCGGGGATGGCAGTTTGGGGAAGCACAGAGCGTTTCTTCTAGAACACAGGAGCTTGATTGTCACCAACACTTGCTGCCACCCACGCGACTGGGTCCTGATCTCAGTCAAAGCCCTTGGAGGGCTGTTCTCTAAAAGGAGAGGTAAGCCAGGCACCGGTGGCTCACTCCTGTAATCCTGGCTCCTAGCCTCTCTAGATCCGAGGATCACAGTTCAAAGCCATCCAGGACCGGAACGTCTGTGAGATTCTTAATCTCCGATTCACTACCAAAACATCAGAAATGATGCTGTGGCGCAAAGTGGCAGAGCACTAACCTTGAGTAAGGAAGTCCGGGGATAGTACTCGGGCCCTGTGTTCAAGCCTGGGGACACACACCCAAAGGGAGATGTGCTACCTACCCCATCTCCACCCCACACAGTAACGGATTCCTTTGCCACTCAATGCAGTATTTCTTGTGTGTGTGTGTGTGTGTGTGTGTGTGTGTGTGTGTTCACACACATGTACACCCAGGCAGGTCCTGGGGCTTGAACTCGGGACCTTGGCCCTGTCCCTGAGCTTTGGTGCTTCAGGCTAGCGCTCTACCACTTGAGCCGTAGCTCCACTCCCGGCTTTTCGGTGGTTAATTGGGGATAAGAGTCTCACGGACTCTCCTGCCTGGCCTGGCTTCGAGCTGCGGTCCTCAGCTCTCAGCCTCCTGAGTAGCTAGGATGACAGACGGGAGCCACCAGCGCCCAACTTCCAAGTCCCATTTCTAAGTACTTACGATACGCCTCGATGCCTCAGTTTCTCACCCAGACCTAGGGAGTCCTACGCTACCTCTCCTCCTCCCTCCACCCACGGCCGCCGCGTACAGGGAGAGGACGGGGTGGGCCGGGCGGGTCACGACCCCGGAGGGAGACTCACCCTTGTGCCTGCTGTCTCCTCCGCCCGCGCAGGTCAGCACTCCGCATCCGACGCCAGCCTCCCCCGGGCCCGGCCCGGCCCCGCTCAGCCCGCCCAGCGCCCAGCAGCCCCCCTCCGCTAACACGTGAGTAACGCAGCCCCACCCCAGCCCGGGGCCCCCCTCCCCGGGCACTACCTACCACGGGCATCACGGCCGCACGCACGCACGCACGCACGCGTGCACGCACGCCAGCCACAGCACAGCCTCTCGCTCAGCAGAGAGAACTTGCCCGGTGATCAACCGCGAGCTCGCTGGAAGGTGGGGCCCAGCGCCATCGCCGCCGTCTTTCTTGGGGTTCGGAATGTTAGATCCCCACCGCGTGCTGGTCGTTGTCATCTGTGGAATACACGAATGCTCACCATGGCGGGGGGGGGGGGGGGGCAGGAAACAGATTCCAATAAGAACACACACTCCTAAGCTCTTTGATAAGAAATAGAAACGCCTCCGCCGTGCGTACGACCTGGGCGGACGAGGAAGGCGGACCCCGCTCGCCCCTGCATCGGGAAAGGCAGACGGCCAGTCCCGACTGCCTCGGCTGCACAGCTAGCTATGGCTCCTTAGCCTCCAGCCTTGCCGTTCCCCGCTGTCTGCACTCTCCAGTCACACCCGGACCCGACCCTCGATTCCTGGGTGGACTCATAGAATTCCCCATCTCGGCTGGAACGCGAGGACATTGTTGTCATGCCTACTCCTGTCCATCCCACCAATAGCCAGCACGCACCCTGTACACCAAGAAACCAAAACGGACTCCTTCCTGCCCCCTCTTCCCCCACGTATATTCTGCTAGCCCCTCTGGCCGATCCTGGGAGACAAACGCGTCCTCGCTCTCAGTCCCGGGCTCCTGGACGCATCCTGTCTCCGAGGGCTGCTGCTGGTGACTGTTTCCTTAGGAGCAACCCCAAAGGACCCTAGTGATCTCAGTCGGTGGGAGGAGCCGCCCTCGTTTCTGCCCCTCATCGCTAGACACCGAGTCTCTTCCCCACCCGGAGCCATTTCCGATTGTTCAAGTGAGCTCCAGGGGTGGCGCTCTCCCCGTGTCTCCAGGGGTGCAGCCCCGCACCCGTTCTCAACGCACGGCCCTGGGGAGCTGGACCTGCAGAAGGGAGAAGGCGTCTCGGGGTCTTGGGGAAAAGCCAGGAGGGCTGGGTGCAGGGCGTCTCCTGGGTCTCTGGGCAGCGGGCGTCTTCCCATCTGTCATCCCCATCTTCAAGGGCATCCTCCCCCCCCCCCCCATCTCAGGCACTGGGCGGGAGCTCGGGCCGTCCTCCTCCACCCAGGGGCCTTCTGTGGGCTGAACGGAGGGAGGACTTAGTGCGCTCCAAGGGTAGACCAGGAAATGGCTTCGACACTCGCATCTCCCTATTTCTTGTGCCGGTACTGGGGCTTGAACTCAGGACTTGATACTCTTACTTAGCGTCTTCCTCTCAAGGCTAGGGCTCTATCCCTTGAACGTCATACCTCCTGGTCTGCATCTTTGGTCTTCCAAAAAAAAAAAAAGTACATAGTAAAAAAGGTATCCTTGTTATAGCGCTTTACAGTTGACAAGCATTTCCACCTCTTTCTGCTTTCCACTCAGTGGCCCAGCCTCAGACTCTATATTTTATAGATATATTTTATATATTATTTATATATTATATATGCTTATATATTATATATAGTATATATTATGTAGATGAAGGGATTGAGATGCAAAGCTAAGAAACTCACTGAGAACTAGTTTTCAGAATTTCTTCTGCACCAATCCTGGAATTCCCACATCACATCACACACACACACACACACACACACACACACACACACACACACACAACACTCTATCGGATGGAATGGCGAGAAATGTGGTCAGATAACCTCTCCAGAGGTCTCTCGGAGAACTTTCCAGGGAAAGAAGGCGAGACCGTTTCAGGCACAGGTCCCACGAACTCTGACCATTGTGCATCCATGCCCCAGATCAAACCCTAGCTAGACTACGGGAACTCTCCCCCATCTTCTCTCTTCTGTGATATTCCTACTTGTTGCATTCGCCCAGTTTGTCCTGACACCTTGCCCTATGTCCACCAATCTACACAGACCCTAAAGCTACCCATGACCTATCTCACCTCTAGCTTCTCCGCCTGCCCGTACCCACACACGCACACGTACACGCACACGCACACGCACACATACACACACGCACACGCACACACACACATACACACAACCAGCCCAGGCAAAGCCAAGAGGCAGTGAGACACTGTACACCAAACTGTCTTTATGACATAGAAGAGAGTCACAACTCCAAGGAAAATGACAGGGGGGGGGTGGTCATAGCTAACATCACTAATCTGGTTTGGGAAACCTTCATTTAGGTGGGGCAGTGTCCCGAGGAGGGCAACAATGATGGTAAGGAAACAGCTAAGTACAGCATACAGAAACTGATAGCGAACCGAAGCTGGTTTAACCTGTAGGAGACAGGGATGGAGGGATCTTAATAACACTGTAAGCCAGGACGCAGTTTAGCTCTATGAGAAGGCGTTGAAACAGATCAGAGGATATATTTAGATAGAAGGATTTGGTTCCACAGAAAGGTACATTTTCTGACCCGTTGATTTTTTTTTTCCAGCCAGGCTGGGTGGGGGGGCAGGCGGGGGGGGGAATGTTGGAGGATTTCCATTTTAGGAAGATTAGGGGCAAAATCTGTCTCCCAGATCCAGAGTGATATAACAAGATTTCTTTACAAAATAGAAATTAGGATTGGAGATCATGGAATGTTCCAATGGAATGTTCTTGGGACCTGTTTCTAGGCAAACTTAAGAATGTCTACAAGACAGTTGCTGGTGGGGCATGCCTGTCATCCTAGCTACTGAGATCTGAAGATCACAGGTGGACGCCAGCCCAGGCAGCAAAGTCCATGAGACGCTTATCTCCTGTTAACCACCAAAAAGCCAGGAGAAGAGCTATGGCACTAGCCTTGAGGGGGAAAAACAACAGCAACAACTCAATAACATGCTTTATTTCCTTACTTTACAAATACTTAGTAAGGGCTAACTATGTGAAGGATACCTTTCCAGGCACTGGAGAAATATCAGTAAACAAAATATTTTTTTAAAAAATGCCTTCCTACAGAAGCTTATATTCTAGTAGGGAAGATGACAAGATAAATAATATGTAAATAATATATACAATGAGTTAGTGATAAGAACTAAGGAGAAAAATCAGAAAAGAGGGACCGAATTTGTGGGGGAGGGTTACAATTAGAGATAGGTTGAGCCGGGATTGCCATACTGAGATTAAGAATCAAGGCAATGAGAATGTGGTCAAGGTGGATCTTTGAGAAAAGTATATATTTCAGGCTAAAGGGACATCAAGTACAAAGGCCCAGCGGGTAGGAATTTGCCTGACATGGAGGCAAATGAGGGGCAAGATTAGTGGGAGACAGGTCAGACTGGTAAAGGAGGGCCAGGTCATCTAGAATATTCTAGGTCATAGTGAAAGATGTGGTTTTACCTCAATGCAGAGTTTTGAGCATCAGAGTGATGTGATCTAAGTAGCATTTAACCGTACTCCTGCTACTTTGCTTGGCTGAGAATAAACTGTAGGGAAGAAGGGATGGAAGCAGAAAATTCGTGAAGAGGATTAGGAGAGGAGATAGTGAACTGAGTCAGGATAACTGCTACCAGGGAGATAGTTAGCCATGCTTAGATTTTAGAAAAAAATCCTGAAGTTAGAAATAGGCAGGATTTCTAATAGAGCAAATATCAGATGTGAAGGAACGGAGGACTTCAGGTTGAGTCCAAGCTTTTGACTCTAAGAGTATGACGGAGCACTTGGGGATATGGCCTAGTGGTAGAGTGCTTGCCTCGTATACATGAAGCCCTGAGTTCGATTCCTCAGCACCACATATATAGAAAAGGCCAGAAGTGGCACTGTGGCTCATAGCCTGGAGCAAGAAGAAGCCAGGGACAGTGCTCAGGCTCTGAGTTCAAGCCCCAGGACTGGCAAAACAAAAAACAAAAAAAAGCATGATGGAAGCCGGTGCTGGTTGCTCACATCTGTTATCCTAGCTATTTAGGAGGCTGAGATGAAGAATGTGGTTGGTTTGACACCAGCCCAAGCAGAAAAGTCTGTAAGACTTTTATCTCCAATTAACTAGCAAAAAGTTTAAGTGCAGGGTGGCTCAAATGGTGGAGTGTCAGCTTTGAGTGAAAACGCTAAGGGGGAATGTCAGGTCCTGAATTTAAGCCTCAGTTTAGACGTGCATGCATACATGCATACACACACACACACACACACACACACGCACACACACACACACGGAGTAAGGTAGAGTTTCCTTTTACTGGGATGGAAATGATGCAAAGCGTAAGACAAGCAAATTTCGAGTCATAGGGGAAGCAAAAGCTTGGTTCACAGCAGATGAAATCTGAGATGTCCATTAGTAACCTAGGTAAGGATGTTGGTAAGCAGATGAGTGTACAAGTCTAACGTTTAAAAGAGAGCTGCAGATTGAGATGGTATTCAGAGCCCTAAAATTAAATTAGATCACTGTGGTATAATAATCTAAAATCTTTAAAGAATGAAGGGACCAGAAGGGCAAACAGGGGCTACAACGAAGTAAGGTGGTAGGTGCAAACTCTGATATGGGTCAAAGTTGGGAAGGGTTGGAGAGGATGGGGATCTAATAACTGCGGCAGGGAAACCAAGGGGATGACTATTCTAAGAGTTTATTCCCTGAGACATAACATGAACTGTCCACAGCAAGCCAGGGCCTTTAGACTTTAGCCCAAAATATTGGTCATACCATCAAGAACCATAAGAATAAGTTATTCATACAGACTGTATACATACATGAATATCCAGGTGCTTTATATATATATATATATGTATGTATATATAGTATATAGCAATATATATGTGTATGTATATATACAGCCTTAGTACTGACACACACTAAAATAGTGTGAGGCTTAAACTCAGGCTTGGGCACTATATATATAGATATATAGATACTATGACATATATTATCTATATTATTTTGTAATAATATTCTATTATAATAATATTCTACTATATTACATATAATTACTATAGTGTGTGTGTGTGTGTGTGTGTGTGTGTGTGTGTGTGTGTGTACTAAAGCTTGATCTCAAAGCCTGGGCACTGTCTCTGAGCTTTTGTGCTCAAGGCCAGTACTCTACCACTTTGAACCACAACCCCATTTCCAGCTTTTTGGTACTTAATTGGAGATAAGAGTCTCATGAACTTTCCTACTGTGATCCTCAGATCTCAGCCTCCTGAGTTGCTAGGATTACTGTAGTGTGAGCCTCTGGTGCTTGGCTTGGTCTCATATCTTATCATTTAGACGAAGACATTTCAGACCAGGCAGACAAGGAGGACTTTCCTGGAAGAATCAGAATACGTGGCTTCCCCAACTAGAATGCATGTAGGATTCCATCCACGTGTTACAAGTCTCCTGCCTCCGTTTCATTACTCCTTGGCTTTTCTCCTGAGTCATCAATCCCCTTGGGCAGGTCCTGAGCATCTTCTCAATTCTTGATGACGGTTGCAGAACAGGCAGAAGATAGAAGAATATCAGAATCACAACCGCTGAGCCATCGCTTCCTCTCAGCACGTTTTAAGAGGTTACTAAGATTACAGTCTTCCTTGTGAAGAAGTAATAGTGCCAAGCAACGTCCCTGTCAGAGAGGAACTGCCTGGAGATTATTAGATGACAAGAAGACCGCAGCTCGGTGTGTCTTCCTCTACTGAGACAAAGGAAGTTCCATCTCCACTAATCTTGGACAGAATGACATGCGGCCAATTTGTCTCCCTGGGTGCAGCTATCCGTCACTCTAATCACTCTTTCCACCGTGGGAAGTTTCCATCTCCCACTTCTCAGAGCTGACAAACACTGTCCTTGGTGTGAGAAACTAGAGGGTTGGGCTACATGTGAAAGACTCCTCTGGCTCTTGGTGTTGGAAAGCTTTGTTCCCCTCCCTTGCCGTTGTTTTCTGTTTGTAGGGATGGTTCTGTACATTGCCTATGGTATAGAATTCAGTCTTTTACAGAACAGTCAAGGTTCAGAGATGGGGGAATCCCTGAGCATTGAAACTTTTGCCTTTATGAGAATCATCCCATAATGGGCTGAGACAGCCAGGGTTTGAGGATTAACTATAAATAGGAACTCACCAAAATTAAAGTTAAGATCCAACAAGTGAATTTGGGGAGGTGGGGTTGTGTTGTTTTTGTTGTTGTTGTTTTCTGGTCCTGGGGCTTGAACTCAGGACCTGGGCTGTGTCCCTGAGCTGCTTTTTGCACAAGGCTAGTGCTCTACCACTTGAGCCCCAGCGCCACTTCCAGCTTTTTCTGATTACCATGTTGGAGAGGAGTCTCACGGACTTTCCCGCCCAGGCTGGCTTCGAACCGTGATCCTCAGAGCTCAGCCTCCTGAGTAGCTAGGACGACAGACGTGAAACACCAGTGCCTGCCTACAAATAAGCATTTTTAACTGTCAAACATGCTCCCAGTCATCATCCTTGACCCAGCCATCCAGGCTAGATAGTGACACCAACCCTTCCAGCTTCTGTTGACAACAATTAAATCATGAAATCCCGAAGACACGCATGGGCTCACGCGACACAGGGGAACTGGCAAGCTCTCGCCTGCCTGCCCTCCACACACCAGACGCCCGGCTTGAATCTCCCTCTGTGTGTAGTCTCCGTGAGAGGCAGACGTTTCGCCCCTTTTCCTTCTCCGTCCCCCACACAGCTAGGGATCTGGCTTAACCAGGCTCGTGCTCCCGCCGGGAACGGCAAAACCAGAGCAAGGAAGGGCAGGGTGCAGGCACAGGGGAAGGCCATTCGTGGTGAGAACGCCAGCGGCAGCATCCCCCTGCTGGGCCCTGGGCAGCCTCCTGGGTCCCGTTTCCAAGTCCTTTCCTCCCCACCCGTGAGCCAGGCGAGCTCTCCTTCGTGCAGTCTTCACGTCGAGGTGGAGGGAAGGGAGGCGGGCCCTCCGCACAGATGCTAGAGAGGAGGTCAAAGTCAGCCTTCCTCCCCGTGGGGCTGTTGCCATGGCGAGCCCAGCAGAGGCTCTGTTCCTAATGCCCCCTTCTGCATATTAGAAAAGCTCTCCAAGAGCTAATACCTCACACAGAGGAAAGGACACAGGGAGGACCTGCTCCGAGCAACCTCCACAGAAACCCAGAATGTCTTTCAGTTTCCTCTGGAAAATAAGACTTCTAACATCTTCAGGTCTAGGGTTTCGTGGGAACTCACCAACTCACGTGTTAGCAAAGTGCTTTGATGTGGGAAGAAAGTGCTAGGTAAGTGCTAAGCTCTGTGCCAAAAATCCTAGTTCACAGTATTGAAGGGGACGGCTTGGGATTTAGGAGTTCCTGGAATCTGTCTCTGTGCTGAGCTCGGCAAAATGAGGTAATGCCTTGGTCCATGAACAATCCTTCATTGAATAGACCGGTGAGATAAGGCTGGCTCGATCCTAATTATCTATAGTCTGTTCTTGCTGCAGCTGCTATTGCTGGAAATAATTTCAAAGCCACACCTCCTCCACTCCCTCCTCCTCCTCCTCCTCCTCCTCCTCCTCCTCCTCCTCCTCCTCCTCCTCCTCCTCTTCCTCTTTCTCCTCCTATCTTCTCCTCCTCCTCCTCTTCTCCTTTCTCCTTCTCCTATCTCCTCCTCCTCCTCCTCTCTTCCTCTTTATCCTTCTCCTATCTCCTCCTCCTCTCTTCCTCCTCCTCCTCCTTCTCTTCCTCTTTATCCTTCTCCTATCTCTTTCTCCTTCTCCTCCTCTTCTTCCTCCTCTTCCTCCTCCTCCTCCTCCTCTTCCTCTTTCTCCTTCTCCTTTCTCCTCTTCCTCCTCCTCTTCCTCCTCCTCCTCCTTCTCTTCCTCTTTATCCTTCTCCTATCTCCTCCTCCTCTTCCTCCTCCTCCTCCTCCTCCTCCTCCTCCTCTTCCTCTTTATCCTTCTCCTATCTCCTCCTCCTCCTCCTCCTCCTCCTCCTCCTCACTCTCCTCTTTCCTCTCCTCCCTTTTGTGCTAGGCTTGACCTTAGAGGCCAGGTGCTGCCCCTTCACTTTTTCACTCAAGTCTAATGCTCTACCACACGAGTTCTACCGCAGCTCCACTTACAGCTTTTTTTTTTTTTTGCTGCTTAACTGGAGAGGCTGGTGGATTTGTCTGCCCAGGCTGGCTTCCAACTGTGATCTTCCCATCTCAGCCTACTGAGTATCTAGGTTTATAGGCGTGAGCCACGGCCCCAGCTTCCGGTCCTCCTTCTTGCTAATGTATTTGGCAGTATCCGGAGAAGCTGCTTGGGATTTATTTCCACGCAAGGCTTTGCTCCCCACCACCCAGAAAGCAATGTGGTTTCTCGCTGGTGGACAGCCCCCCATCTCCTCCCCGACCCCCACCACCGGAGGGACCAGAGGAGGCTGACCACTGTGAATAGCCATGCCCTCACTCTATGCATCTAGTTTTAGAGAAATTGACTGCATAAAAAAAAAACATCTTGAGAGCATTGGCCACAATTAAACCATGTGTTCCTGACCTTCCTCTAACCCTTGCTCCTTGTTACACTACTTTTGAATAAAATTAACGTGATTGATCGCTTTTTAATAAGCAGGAGGAATACCGAGGTGAACCAGGAGGAAGGACAGCTCTGTGCCAGAGCCTTGCTGGGGTTCCTTCCTTCTAGGGAATTAGCAGAGGCCTACTTAATCAGCACAGTGATGATGGATGGCTTGGTAGGAGAGGTGATGTTGGAGTTGGGTTGGTAGAAGGGGGAAAAAAAGACATGTTCTATAAGCCACAGCTATGGCAGTTCAGGAAGTTGCGGTTTGGATACAACGGACAAGAGACTGTTGTTTCGTTCAATTTAATTCTGTTTTTGAGACTCTCGTCTCCAACTAACCAGCAAAAAGGAGGAAGCGGATGTATGGTTCAAGTGGTACAGCACCAGCCTCGAGTGGAAAATGCTAAAGCATAGGGTGAGGTCTTAAGCACAAGTTCTAGTACACACACACACACACACACACACACACACACACACACTTCCTGAGAATCGCAGTGAAGGCTCATGAAGGAGGATTTTGTGGAGGCCTCTTCATTTCCTTCAGGTAGAATAAAAAAGGACTTCCTGCTACCAATAAATAATACTCTACCAATAAATAATACTCTAGCCAGGAGGTGGTGTAACTCAGTGGCCAGGGCAGAGGGCCAGCTTAGAAATTATGTGGGCACGTAATCGTTCATTGCTGTAATTGCTTTAGTTTATGAAGTTGTGACACGAGTCACACTGCTCAGCAAGCCCCCACCCGGAGTGCATAAAAATATGAGCAGAGCACTGGGCCAGAGCCTGGGCATACAGTTGCCACTCGATGTGCGTTAGCCTCCACGACTGACATGATGGATGCGGACGGCAGCGTGCCCGCCATTTAGCAGACGTTTAATAGCCAGCACCGGCTAGTAGAGAAGCCACACAGATCTCTTCTTGTTAAAGAGCTCTGAATCTAACAGGAAGGCCAGGGAGTCCATGGAGTAAGAGGAACACACGTCGGAGCTTTTGCGCTGGAGGGGGTGGGTGAGGGGTGATCGGGGAAGCGTGGTGGACCTTGCCCGCGGCGCACGGGGTGGTCCAGGTGTGCAGGCCTGAGGTTGACACGCACTGTGAATGGCGGGCGTATCGGCTATGGGGTTGGGAACCGATTTCTCTTTTTACACGGGACTGTTAACTGAACACGTTTCTCTCTCCATTTCTTTCCCTCCCCCCCCCCCAAAAAAAAACCAACCAACCACCAGAAAGACCTCTAGTTTTCCTGAGTCCCGGAGCCCTGGTCTCTACGCCACATGGACATTATCCACCTCCTCTGTGTCCTCCCAAGGCAGCTTTGCAGACGGTGATCCCCGCCACAGCCATTCTTTCAGATCCGTCCTTGTGCCCACGGCGGTCGTCAGCCCGGTGAGGAACACGGCAGGCCCAGGAGCGTCAGGACGAGGGTCTCCCCAGAAGGGGCGAAGCAGCATGAGAAAGAGTAAGTGGTGGCAGAGAGGTACGTACCTAGAGTTAAGCGGTGGGGTTCCACAGCCTGCTTTGCATAAAGCACTGAGTCTTGACCTTAAGCTAACGCTCTGGAAAGGGGGCCTGGCAGATCCCGAGAGCCCCAGTGGCCAACCTGTGAGTAGAACGCAGCTAAGAAGGTGCTGAGTTTTGATAGAGGAAATCACCCCACTATCCCTCAGAGACTCAGTGATTCTCCAAGGGTGACCCGGGGATCTTGGTTCCTATGGAACACCCACCTGAGCACTTGACAATCTGGACAGACCTGCACTCTTATCTCTGTTTATTTACTTTTAGTATCCTTACGTAGCTATAAAATGGAGTTTTAATTCACCATGTCACTGTAGGAGCACAACGCATCTTAAACAACGGTGCTCCTTCCCGTGGCATAGTTTCCCGTCTCTCCCAATCTCACCCCTCACCTCGATTTACCTAGCTCCATTGTCACATACATGCATTGAATATCATGACTGAACTTGCCTCCCTTTCCTCTCTCTATTCATCTACCCACCTTCCCTTGACCTGGAAAAAATTATGTTAAGTGAAGTAAGTCAGACGCAAGGGGAAAAGGGTGCATGTTGCCTCTTGCATGTAGAAGTCAGAATTAAATTATATATATATATATATATATATACACACACATATATACACATACACACACATATACAAGGTGATCTGCATCTACACACAGACACACACAAGGGAGATTTCCAATGGTGTAACTCCCTTGATCAAGTAGCTTACACTTTTGATCATTTAATACGTGGAACTTGTGTGTGAAATTTTCATTTTGGGAAGTTGTAGGAAGGGTTTTCTACCAAACATCAAGGTTTTCTTCATCTGTTACAAACTAAGTGCCGTGCATATATAGTTTATTCTCTGTCCCCTGATTTAAACTGGGCTCTGCAGTTTAAACAAAGGATCCTTCTTGCAATCTGAACAAGGGACTCCACTGGAAGAATCCTCGAAGAAAGTGGCAACTATGCTCCCCCATGTTTTCATCTGACGGCTCCCTCAGGCCTCTCACCCCAGTGCAATGGCTCTGCCTGTTTCATTCGCCCAGCTACACCTCTGCCTCCGCCTCCCATTCCTTTCTCCACCTGCCCCTCCGTACCCCACACCCCCCCAGATAAGTACCCTGCAACCACTCTGGACAACTTACCAATCTCGTCCATCTTCAGTTTCCCCATTTGGAAAATGGAAAATGAAACAAACCATACCTTCCTCGCCTGCATGGTCACACGGAGCTAATAAGAAGCTTCTGGATGGTGCCGCTCAGGCAATACCAGACGCATGGCTATGCAGTGCGTGACTAGGGGGAGAGACACTCAAAATAAGCTCTCGAGAGACATTAGCTTCCTGGATTTTTTTTAAAGGTACTATTTTATTAGAGAAAAAAAAATTATTAGTAAGCTTTACTTACTACTACAATTAGACATCATTTGCAGCCCACCCAGAGCTCGAACTCTTTCAGGGTTGAAATCTCCCACTCCGTGTAGACCATTCTGGAATGCGATAGAGCGCCCCTCCCCCACCCCGCCATGTTCTTTAATACAGTCCCTCTCTACCTCCGGTTTTGATGGCCTTGGGGCTCTGACTGCCTGCACTGTCATCAGAAAGCATCAGCTGTCTTAAAAAACGAGAAACGAGCCAGATGCGGGCGGCTCGTGCCGGCACTCCTGCTTAGGAAGCCGGCATCTGAGAACGGCGGTTCAAAGCCAGCCCCGGCATGAAAGTCCCCGGGACTCTCGTCCCCCAGTGAATCACCGACGAGCTGAAAAGGGAGCTGTGGCTCGGATGGCGGGGTCCTAGCCGTGAGCGCAAAAGCTCGGGGTCGGTACACAGGCCCCAAGTTCCAGCCCCAGGACAGGCACGCACGCACACGCATGCACACACACACGAAATAGACAAGAGAGACGCGCACGAAGCCAATAGTTTCCACGTTTCCAGGAGCCGAAGGACATGTCTGCCTGGTGCGCTTTGGCGCCCCAGGTCCTGATGGCTTTTCCTTCTCCCCCTTTCCCCACGAGGTGAGGCTGGTCAGGCTCTCCGTCTCCCCAAAGCCAAGAGGAACGGCAGGAGCGCTGGCCGGGTGCGGCTCGCGGGCCGTCTGTGCCACCGCAGAGGCGGAAGCACAGGGGTCGGCCTGGCGTACGCGCGTCCGGCTTGCTCGCGGCTGGCCCGCTGTGGTCAGCGAGGGCCCTGGCTTCCGTGTCGGGATCTGGGCAGCCGGGGCCTCCGCCCAGGCCCCGTGCGCCCCACGAGTGTCATCTCCGGGGGGGGGGGCCTCACCTGCAGCTCTGGCAACGGCCCACGCTGCTTCTGACGGGGGGGGTCTCTCACTGGCCTCCAGAATGCAGTGAACCCCCAATTCTTTGGGCCACCTCCAAGACAGATGTGAAAGGCACGGGACACTCCTGCCTTTAGAGGACGCCCGGGGGAGGAATGTGATGCGTTCTTTAACGATCCTTACGTGGTTTCAATTCATCGTGTCCGTTTGTGAGTGCAGTGCATCTCGGTCAGTAGTGTCACTCCTTGGGTCATTCTCGCCCATCACTCCCAACCCCACACACCTGTCACACCCGTCTCCCAGCCCCACACACCTGTCTCTAACTTCTTGGTCTGTCTGTTGCCAGGTTTTGCTTCCCTGTGAAGCGGCATGTGTGCCTCTCTCTGCATCTTAAAGGGCTCGAGGGAAAGAGTAGGAGTGTGTGTGTGTGTGTGTGTGTGTGTGTGTGTGTGTGTGGTGTGGTAAAGTCAAATGGAAGTCATACCCCATGTGACACTTCACACGCCAAGGTCACCTTGGATGACCCCGGGAGACGGGAGGAGGACAGCGCGTAGCTATTCCGGGCGACCGGGACGCACTGTGTCCCCGCTGCCGGCGCTGATGCCTGTCCTGTCCCCCCCCTCCACCCCCCCAGATGGCTCCCTGCAGAGGCCCGCACCCTCGGGGCTCCCCACGCTGGTGGTGGGCTCCCTGCGGCGCAGCC
This sequence comes from Perognathus longimembris pacificus, assembly GCF_023159225.1. Classification (NCBI taxonomy): domain Eukaryota; kingdom Metazoa; phylum Chordata; class Mammalia; order Rodentia; family Heteromyidae; genus Perognathus; species Perognathus longimembris. The sequence continues at coordinate 3,574,855 of NC_063182.1, read as the reverse complement.
CCTCCGTGCCGGTGCGGCCGCAGCAGCTGCAGTTCTACCCGCCGCAGGGCGTCTCCTGCTCCCCCTCGGCCCTGCTGGTGACCATGGCCCCCAAGCCCGCCCCAGCCGGGGAGCCCGCCCGCACCTGCCTGAGGACCCTCACCCCAGACGGCAGGGAAATCCCCAACAAGCCACCGGCCTCCGCCCCACCGTCCATCCTGGTGAAGCCGGAAAATTCAAGAAACGCCACCGAAAAGGTAAGCGCGCTGGGGATGGTAGACAGAGACTCGGGCTTCGAGGGACCCCCAGGATCAGCTCCCTGACCCCCCCACATCTTCCTCTTCCCCTGGGTCCCCACCGGCTCTTTGGAGGCCTGGACAAAACAACAAGACACGACAACGGGGACTTTGGCATCAGGCAGATGTTGATGTGAATTCCAGCACGGCTGGGGGGCCATGGCCCAGGCCCTTCGCCCTTCTGGAACGCTTGGGTTTCCTTTTTCCTCTCCTGATCTGTAAAATGGAGGTGAGGAGGATAAGGGCAGCAGAGGCTGAGAGGAGAGATGACACGGGGTGAGCTCTATGGGGCTTGACACATAATCAGTCCTCAGATAAAACGGGCCGTTGAGACACAAGGGAATCGAAGTGACATGACCGTGGTCACTCCTCCTCGCGACCTCTGAGCTAGAGGTGTCGCATCTGTTCATGTCTAGTCCAGAGCTTCTCGCACTGGAAGATAGGGGCAATGTGTGTTTGTTTGTTTGTTCTGGCGGGTCCTGAGGCTTGAACTCTGGGCCTGGGCACTGTCTCTCGGCTCCTTTTGACAAGGCTAGCACTTTACCACTTGAGCCTCATTCTTATTTTAAAATATGGAAATAAAAGCATGGGGAGTTAAAGAAACATGTCCCCCTACACAGCTGACACCCATGAGCGCCTGGCATCGAATCCGATACAAAAACACCTGCTCCCCAGGCTGCGCTCTGAGCTTCCAGGGAAAGGCATTTGGCAAAAGTTAGCGCTGACGGATGCAGATGTTGAGCGTTCTGGTTCTGCCTGGTGGTGTTCAAGAAATTTAAAGTTTCCCAGGACCCCGTTGCCCAACAACTCACATTCTTATATCAAACCTTTAGATGATATTTTGTCATCCCTCAGAACCTTGATAGATAAAGTCAAAAAGTACAACGTAGTTTGGGTTCTCAATTGGAAACACAAGGATTCAATTTCATGGGGGGGAATTCTCAGGCAAAACCACAGAACACTTTATTGTTTAGTCCTAAGACAGGGATGGGCCAGAACCAATACTTTAACTAGCGGGCGTATAAATGGTAGGCTAGGAGAAGTGAAAGAAGAGGGGGTGAGGCGGGGCTCGGGACACGCTGGGGACTGCAGTCTCAAGGAGGAATTGTTCCAGCTCGGTGTTCCCATAACGGGCAGAGGCCCCGCTTGCCAGGTGCTTGATTGTTTTATTGACACAGGCTCTTAGATGTACTGCAGGCTAGCCTCGAGCTGTCTATGTAACCCAGGCTAGCCTTCAAGCCTTAAGCTTTTGGCCTTCCTGACTCAGATCTGAGTGCTGCTGGTATTACTAGGCATGGGGTACCATGACTAATTCTTTCTCTTGGAACGTTTAGAGAGACACATGGAATCCTGGCTTTTTAAACTGCACTCTCCCAGTCTGTAGAGAAATGTACATGTAGAAAACTACATGTACATGTAGAGAAATAGACTCGCAAACACTCTGAATGTGCCTTGCTACTCAGGAGGCTGAGACATGAGCATTCAGATTTGAAACCAGCCTAGACCAAAAAAAAAAAAAAGAAACTTTTATATCCAATTAATCAGAAAAAAAAAAATCTAAAAGTGAAGATGTTGCTTAAGGGGTAGAATGCCAGCCTTGAACAAAAAAAAAGCTAGTAGATAATGCACTGGCCATGAGTTCAAAACCTAGGATTGGCACACAGAGAGAGAGAGAGAGAGAGAGAGAGAGAGAGAGAGAGAGAGAGAGAGAGAGAGAGAGAGAGAGAGAGGAAATGCTAAATTCTACCAGCAGGTTTCCAAGAAGCAAGCCCTGCACCGACTTAGAAGACCATCGTGGAAACCTGTGAAGAGAGTCACTAGGAGAGGCTACAGGAACAGCTGGCCTTGAACTAGATCTTAAGGGAACAGACTAGACACACTTGTACCTTCTAGAAGATATCCTAACCATACCCCCTTACCTCAGGCTCTTTTCACGCTTCCCAATGTCTCCCAGACGATTCCTGATTACTCCTCAGTCCCGATTTAAGCAGCTTGGCCTCTGGGAAGCCATGCGTGCAGCCTTGGCCTCGCAGACTTGCCCCGCCGTAGCTCTTGCTCTCGATTTCCCCGGGCCTGGGTGGTTCTCTTCCCACCTCGATCCTTCCCCACAGACACGAGGAGATGGGATGCAAAGTAGACACACGCGTGACGCGTGAGTTGGGGATACGTTTCGACAAACACCACCCGTCCGGGCCCTGAAGCCCGCGTCTCACCCAGGCTCCTTTGCTTCTCCTCTCTCTCTTGCAGCAAGTCAAAACCGTGAGATTTCAGAATTACAGCCCTCCTCCCATCAAACGCTACACCTCCCATCCGGCCTCTGGAAAGCACGAGCCGCCAGCCTCCCACAAGGGGCCGCAGCCCGAAGCAGCCTCGGAGATGACCATCCTGTTCGCCCACCGAAGTGGCTGCCACTCGGGACAGCACACGGAACACCGAAGGAAGTCAGCCTTTGGCAAGACCACAACCCCAGTGTCCGCGGCTCTGGCCCCACAGACTGTGTTTACCAGCAAATGAATCTAGGGGTGGCTTTTCTTAGACCCCCACAGAGAGGTGAATCGCCTTTAAATACAGTCTGCCTCCACTGAAGACCTTCTACCCTACTTGGGGCTCCGCACGGGCTATCTGTTCCACCTGCTCTCCCTCGGGGCAAGGGAAGGTGGGGCTAGAAATCCCCGCACAGGGCTGGGTGACCTTCCCAACATGGTGCACACACCTCAAAGTGTGCAAGAGGACCGTGCTGCCCTCCAGCGCGGAGGCTTCGGCCTCTCTCCCTCGGTGTTCTGTGTAAGGTGTCTGTCGTGTCCTAAAGGGGACTTGGGGTATCCTACGGGTCTGGCAGGATTGTTGGCATTGCTGTCTTTCTTCTCTCATCATCACTTTAGAACAGCCTCCTCCGTCTTGTAAAACCTACACGCTGGCTACTCGTAGCTGCCATATTTTTTCCCATGGCAGAGTCATGATTCTGCCTGCAAAAGAAGAACTGGGAGGAGAAGCGGGTATAGGATCAATACTGGGAGCATTCTGGAAAAAAAAACCCTGAAACTAAGAGAAGCCAGCTTCCTGAGTTTGTTCCATACGAAAAGTCCAGAGAGGAAGCTGTTACCAAACACCAAGCAATGATCATACTCTCACTTCGCGTGCTGCTTCCTTTCTTAGAATTGTATTCAACTGGTAAGCCGGAAATCTGGAGTGAGAGACAGGGCTATGCAGATGTCAACAGACCATTCATTCATTACACTCCCTGAAGTAAAATGTGTCTTTAAAAGCTTTCAGAGCAAGGGGCTAAGAGATATGTATTCTGTTTGTTGATAACATTCTTGCTTTCCTGGATTCTTGTCCTTGGGAGCAGCTAAGTGGCTTCCCCATGGGACAACAGTGCAGACAGAGGACGTGCCATGCCAATCCAAGGCTGGGGACAGGACACTTCGTAAAGGAACATTGCCAAAAAGGCCCAAGATTAAGAAGGTTAGAAAGGAAAAGGGGTGAAAGAAGAGAAAGGAGGTAGAAAATGTGGAATAGAGAAGGATGACGGGAAATGAATAGGGAAAAAAATGAATGTATCAGGAAAGGAAATAAAAGATGTGAACAGGAAGCTACCTTTCTCTTAAGGACGATGTGCAATGGAGAAAGGGTGAGACCAGGTGACCCCATAAACACGGGATTGAAATGAGTGGGACCAGCCAGGCAGCGCCTTGTAAACGGGAAAGGAGGCATTCCAGGGAGCAAGGCCACCCTACAAGACAGCCCATTCATTCTCATTAAACTTAATTGTTGTGATTTAACGTTCACGGCATGCCCATCAGTGTGGACACTTGGATGCGTAAACGCCATTTGCAAAGCCTGGGTGCCAGTTTAAATAGGCAGGTCTCTGCAGACCGCTCCTACCAAGAGTTCTTGAAGGTCTCGAGGTTGCAAGCCTTTGTCTTTTGCCGACCCACACACTGGCGAATCCGTGATCCATAGACTTTTCCAAATCTTCATAGGATGAGACAAAACCATAATCCTGACAAGAGTCCACGTACACTGGACCGTTGAGGGTGGTAATTCTAAAACATTTCTGCGGGTTACTCCTATGCATTCCGCAAAACTAACATGGCCAAGACTATGCCTTATTGAGCTGAATATGATCATCTAGATGGAGGAGTGACGTGGTCCCAAGAACCGGGAGACATGGTTGGTAGGATTTGTCAAAATAGGGGTGCCTCCACCGTGTCTTTACCCAAAAAACCATTCTCGGGGAGTTTAGCAATGAGTTCAGCAATCTGTAACCAGAGGGGCAGAGCTTTGGTATGATGAGCCAACCGAATCTTTAGCCTGTTCCTTGGTAGCAATGGACCCGGTGAGTTGCTAACTTTTATGGCTGTCAAGCAGGCAGAGACTTGCCCTGGCAACAGGTGAAAATAGAACACGAGACCAAAGAGCCTTCCATTGGCCTCCTCCTCCACCGCGTCATCTGAGAAGTAGAAACAACCCACAGCTTGCCACTTCCCCTTTCACCAGACATCTCACCCCAGCCCACCATCAAACCCGGCCCTTCCCAACCCGAAGCCCCGCGTGCCAGATAGAGTTCTGTCTGACAGCGCTTGAGAAAAATGACGTTGCTCCCAAGTGAAAAGTGGCCAGTGGCACTTGCCACTCCTCCTTCCAACATGGCGCCCGCATGTAATTCCCACAAAAGCCGAGTTCAGCCGTCAATGTCCCCGTTACAGAGCCAGGGACACAGAGGCCTGACGATTAATCACAGACAGTAGACGAGCAAGGATGCAGACTCGAGCTTTCTGATATTAACGCCCACCTGGGAAGCGTGGAATGTGAGCCAGACACCCGCCCTCGCCTTGGTTACCAGTGCAGGCGTCTGGCACGCTTGCTGAAGAGAACCTGAGTTCAAATCCTCATGTACCGTGGTCTGGCCATTTGATGTAAATTACTGAATTTCTCAGAGCTGCTTTCTCTTAAATAGAAATGCTAGCAGTGTCAACTCTCACTGGGCTGTAGTGAGAATTAACATAATAAAATAGAGACTTAAACGATGTTGGGACAGAGTAACTAACAAATGCTAGACATGGATTTTCCTCCAAGGCCAGCCACACTGCAGGTGAGGACTTCTAAAACAGGCATACCCACAACCGGCTCTGAAAGGAAGCAACCAAGCTGAGACGAAGAGGTCCAAACACAGCGCCAGCTGCTCTGAAGGGCGAGCAAGAGTCAAAGCCATAGGAGAAAAGGGTGTCCCAAGCAGGGGGTGAGCTTTGGCAACGGGGCTTCCATGTAGCCATCAAGCCAACTTCTGTAGCACTTGGGGGAGTCTACTCCTTTGTAGAACACTCCAGAGATCCCAGGTAGAACCTTAGTCCCCTAAACTCTGAGGTGAACTATCCCACCACTGAGTAAGACTCCGAAGCCTTAGGGAAGGTGTCCCCTTGGCTCAAGGGTCAGAGTTACTAAACAAACAAACAGACAAGCAGGAAAAAGTGCTACCAAAAGTAGGATTTGACGGGAGGGAGGGAGAGGAACCCTAAGATGGGGCGGCAGGCCACAACTGGGTAAGGACAGGCTCGGTCCTTAGCAACTCGGACCTCAGGCCTCTACCCATGGCCAACCCCATCATGCCCCTCCCCCTCCTCCCACCCCCCTGACCTCCATCCCAGCCAGTCTACAGCTCCACTTGTCCTCTTTCCTGGCCTTTCAGACCTCCGCTCCTAGCCAGCACAGGTCTCCAGCTCTGGCCACGTCTGCTCACCTGACCTCCAGCTGGCCGATCCTCATCTCCATCCCTGGCCACGCCCACCTTCACCCTTCATTAACGAGGAGGTATTTTCCAGCATCATTTAATTTCCATAATGTATGTGCTCCCGAGCTCCAACATACACAACCATGCACATTGGATTCAGACTTGAACGTCAGTGTATTTTCTTTTTCATGAGGTCAGATTGTCACACTCATAACGCAATCCTCCTCCCAATTCCTCGGAGGTTCCCTAAGACCAGTCATGAGCCTCTGAAAATCAGAGACGCATTTGGAGACAAGACAGACTTCTGGATAAATAGGGAAGTCAAGTTTTCTGCACAGTTGTTCAGAACCCTATTTGAAGAAATTATCTCCTTAAGCAACATCCAAAATCCTCCCTCCCTCGGGGCTTGTCTCCTTCCCTGCTGAGACCAGCCTCTTGCTCACGCATCCCACAGACAGGGCTTCGGGAGCTCTCTCGAACTGTCGCCGTCCAGCTGGCTTCCACGACAGGGCTGTGCACTGATCAGGCGGCCCAGCCCCATGGAGCCGCCCCCCCCCCACCATTGCCTGCGGGTGATTCAGGCATCGTCCCCTCCGTCGCTACGCGCTGGACTCCACTCAGGTCACCAGAGCGATGAGGTTGGGGCTGACTTCTGGGAGATCCACTGACTGGATACTGAGGAGTCTGTGCTGGCAGGGGGACGTACAGACGCCCCTCCCCCCACCCCGGTCCTGCCCCCTCCATCATCCTCTCCACCATCCCACCACCGTGGCCAAGGGGCAGCGAGGGCTTCCAGTCATAACAATCCTCCTTCGTGTGGATTGTCTGCACCATTCTAATGGCCGAATATCCTGCGTGGTCGCCTATAGTGCAACGCAAAACCCAAAGAGAAGCCCGGCACTGGTGCCTCCCACCTGTCATCCTAGCTACTTAAGAGGCTGAGATCTGAGGATGGTGGTTCAAAGTCAGCCTGGGCAGAAAAGTCCCCGTGAGACTCTTTATCTCCATCTAACCACTCAAAACCTGGAAGCGGCACTGTGGCTCCAGGGGTAGACCACTAGCCTTGCGCCAAAGAGCTCGGCGACCACCCTCAGGCCCTGAGTTCAAGCCCCAGGACTAACCGCCACCAGAAAGGTCACTCAGATGTCAAGAGCATGGCTAGCGAGCCGCACAGCCTTGGCCCAGCCCATCGCGGCTTAGGAAGGAGGCTGACGGGGAGGAAGGGGTGCCCGGTTCCCTGCTCCTCCTCGGTAGGCGAACGCGATGCTTTCGCATCGCTCCACTCCCTGCAGAGGGTTTCGGCAGGTCTGAAGTCAGCTGTCCCCGCGGTCTCCCTCCCGTCCGCCTCTCCCCACCCGGGCCAGCCACGGCCAGCATTCAGCTGGGCGAATCCCTCCCCGCAGTTCAGCTGTGACACGCTGGACAGCGACGTCCCCCCAAGGCCCCAGCAAGGGGGGCCACTCAGTCTCCTCAGGGCTGAGAAGAGAGACTCTTAGGGCCTCTAGCTACCTCTCCCTCGAAAGACAGTGGAGTCACCGGAGGGAAGAGCAAGGTAAAGAAAGTCACGCCAAAGAGCCTGAGGCTGGCGGTGTCATTGGGAGTCAGTTATGCAAGGACATGTCGCTTGAAATAGAACGAGGTGACATGGCTGAGCTGTCTGCCAGTAGGATGTCCTCGACCAGAGCAGAAACAAAATGTTCCCAGGAGGCTCTCGGTCCCCCTGACCTACACTCTGACAGAGGAAACGAAACAGAGGGGAAATCTAGGGGAGCCTTCACACAAAACCGAGGGGCACACGGTGGGGGGGGGGCAGGGGGAGGGCTTACCCACTCACCCACTCGCTCCACGAGTGAAATGAGTGATGTCCACCACTCATTGTGAACCAGGCTCTTCGAGAAGCCATTAGCGCACCACGATTAACAGGACAGACAAGAAAAGAAAGATACGGTCATCACTGGTGTTTCTTCCTAACGTTCCCTCGATTTAGGCCTCCTGTCTGCTCTTCTCCTTGTTAAGTGTTTCCCATACAGGAAACACAGTGAAACACATTATATAGGATCGTAAAGCAACCAAATACCTGTACCAAACTCTTTAAAGAATAGCCAATTATCAGTACTATCGCAGTTTACCCGAGTCCCTCCCATTGCCTCCTCCCAACATCTCCCAACCAGCATCCTGGATCTCAGGCTTCTCATCGCTTCAGAAAGCAGCAGCACAGACTGTAAGGGATTCACAGGACAGTCAATGAGTCAACACAACAGTGCAAGGCAAGGCCACAGGTGGCTTCTCACTGGGATTCTGACTGCTTCTGGGAACTGTGATTTTCATGCACCAGCACGTCCAGAGGAATTTTGCAAGAATTCTTCCAACTATTGACAGTGCTTCTGAATGGCAAGACATGGGTTGAGGCAGTACTCTGTTTAAGTAAGTGGGGGTTTTGTTTGTTTGTTTGCTTTTGTGTGCTGATCCTAAGGCTTGAACTCAGGGCCCTGGGCGCTGTCCCTGAGCTTTTCTGCTCAAGGATAGTGCTCTACTACTTGAGCTGCAGCTTTACTTCTGGCTTTTTGGTGGTTACTCGGAGATAAGAGTCTCACAGACTTCCCTGCCTGGCTGGCTTTGAACTGTGATCCTCAGATCTCAGCCTTCTGAATAACTGGGATTACAGGCGCGAACCACCAGTACCAGTTAAGTATGTGGGGTTTTTAGACACTTTTGCTCTAGGGCTTGCCTAGGATGTCTGAGTAGCCAACTACCAAACCCAAAAGTAGCTCCTCAGAATGGGAAAGTGCAAGAGGTCTTGCTGCTGTAGATGCAGTAGCAAATTTTCATAAGATTCTTATGAGGCACCAGTGGCTCACGCCTGTCATCCTAGCTACTCGGGAGGTTGAGATCTGAGGATCACAGTTCGAAGCCAGCCCAGGCAGAAAATCCCATGAGACTCTTAGCTCCAATTAACAACTCAAAAACCGAAGGTATTGCTGCGGCTCAAGTGGAAGAGTACTATCCTTGAGCACAAACAGGCTCAGGGACAGTGCCCAGGCTCAGAGTTTGAGCCCCACAACCACCACCACCACCACCACAACACACACACACACACACACACACACACACACACACACCTTTATGAGATGTACAGGGCAATGCTACTTCTGTGTCCAAACATCAGATCAGAAAAATGAGATTCAGAATGCCAATTTCTTGCCTAAGGCAAGGAGTGAGAGAAACAACATATCAGACTCCTCATCCAGAAATAACATTTATTAAGCGTCGATTACGTGCCAAGCCTTTCACATGCCATATATGTTTTGCCATTTATTCCTACCCAACCCAATGACAGAGGAACTGCAAGGATCCCCCTAGGGAAACGAGAATGAGGTCAAAGACCAAGGCACCAAGGACCATAACTTTAAACAAAAACTTTAATTTTAAATCACAGCCTCTCTCTTCTTCATGGCAACTAGAAACACAGGTCTAGCATGATTGTGATTGGAAAGGAAAAGCAAAATAAGGTCCAGGCAGTAGTGGTGGGAAGATAACAGGGGGTTCTGCTCAGAGAAATCCGAAAAGCCTACCTATTCCTTTCTGCACGTCCAGACACAGCACACAGTCATCATTTTGCATTCCTCAGATCACTCCCTCTTCACGACGTTGTGTCTGGTTTTGCCTGTCTCTCCCTCGATGATACATAGCAGATTCCCCGAAGGCGAGGGATATGATTTCCAAAACAACTCCCCTTTCCTGTTCTCTGTGGGAACAAGAGGGCTCGCAGAGGTGACATCTTCCAGTGGACCGTGCTGGCTGGCTGGTGCTCATCCAGCATTCCAAGGCTGCACCACAGCTGCAAGCTAATTATGCAAATGAGGTCACTGCTGATGGACAAGAACTGCTGCCTGGTAATGATAGAAGGATGTCAGACAGGACCAAGGAGGAAGGCAGCAGGCCCCTGCACCGGCCTCTCTGTACTGCGTGTGGGTCTTCTATCAATCATTGCCATTGTGACCAGTGCTAGCACGACCCACTGACTTGCTGAGAACCATGTGTGACGGTGGGGTTTGACGGCAGTAGGTCCTTTGTGTCTTAAAGGCCACGGGCAGTGTAATTCCCTTCTCGGGAACATACAACTCTGGTCGTTTAAGAAAATTGTGGAAGCTCTTTGCATCCAGGATCGCCTCCAGAAATAAGTGAAAAGGAAGCTTGAATCAAAACCTAAGGAGAAAACAAATCAATGCAAAGAAATCCTGCCTCCAAAGGGTTTAATTGGACCACCAATCTCCTCTCCCTCCTTGGGAGTATGTCTTACATTTCAGTCAAGGAGAACGTGGAAGAATACATTGCATGAAGAGGGTGTGTCGGCCGTGGAGGGAGAGAATAAACCAGTTCCCTGACGAGAAACAGACACTGTTTGGAAGGGAAGGCTAATTTTAGCATCAGAACTACATTTCAGATATTCAGCCCCCCACATTCCATTGATAAACTTTTTTTTTTAATTTTAAGTGCACATTGTTTTTCAATATTGGTAAGTTTGGGAGATTAAGCCAACAGAGAACTACATTTTAAAGCATCACGCAAGGATTTCCAATCCACTAGATCGTCACAAGATTTTGAGAAGTAATCAAATATAAAAGCTAGGGTGATGAGTTGTGGGGTCGGGTCACCTGAGCTCTATTCCAGGTTGTTATTAGCCATGCTTCCTTTGGCAAAATAACTCACGAAACTCGGGAAAGCGGTGCCTCACGAGACCTCAGTTTTCTTCTCTGTAAAATGGGGATCGACTAGGGGCTTGGGCAGAAGTCAATGGGATGGTAGGTGTCCCACTAAGTGCCCGGTATAGAGTATGTTGAGATGTTCGGTAAATAGTAGCTACTACAATCAGACAGATATGGAGGCGTGAGTCAATAACAAAAGGCTCAATAACAAGCTGGGATCCCTCGTAGGGATGGGGCGGGGGAAGGGTTTCATCTCCCATCTCCCCCTTCCCACTTTCACCTGCCAGGCCTTGGGCTGCTTCGAGCCTTTCTCTAGTCCCCTGAAAAGAAGACACAGTATTTAGCACTCCTTGGGTTGTTGGGACAGTCAGTGAGCCCCTGGGCTGGATTAGCCCCCCAAGTAGGAGCTGTTGGAGACGTTTGCAGGCACACAAAGGCTGGAAAGCAGGGTGGGCAGGAGAACTGCCTGATCTCAGAACAGGATCGTGCCAGGCGCCTCGGCCGCAACCCAGCACCTAGGAGGCTGAGGCAAGGCGTTTGCTTGAGCCCAAGAATTTGAGACCAGCCTACGCAGCATAGTGAGATTGTCACCTCAAAATAATAGTGATAATAATTATTAATATGCTGTAATCCTAGCTACTCAGGAGGCTGAGATCTAAGGATCGCACTTTGAAGCCAATCTGGACAGAAGAGTCCGTGCGGCATTTGTCTCTAACCACAAAACAGCTTGGAAATGGGACTATGGCTCAAGGGATAGAGCGCTAGCCTTGAGCAAAAAGCCTAGTGACAGCACCAAAGCCCTCAGTCCAGAGCCAAAATAATGATGGTGATGTGGTGATGATAATGATGGGGGAGGGGAGGGAAGGGGGAGGTGGGAATGAGGGAGGAGGTAATAAACAGTACAAGAAATGTATCCAATGCCTAACATATGAAACTGTAACCTCTCTGTACATCACTTTGACAATAAATAAGAAAAAAAATGATGATGGAAAGAAGAAGCGAGGAGGAGGGGGGAGAGGGAGGAGAAGGAAAAGGAAAAAGGAGGAGGAGGAGGAGGAGGGGAAGAAGGAGGAAGGAGAAGGAGAAGGAGAAGAAGGAGAAGAAGAAGAAGAAGAAGAAGAAGAAGAAGAAGAAGAAGAAGAAGAAGAAGAAGAAGAAGAAGAAGAGAAAGAAAGAAAGAAAGAAAGAAAGAAAGAAAGAAAGAAAGAAAGAAAGAAAGAAAGAAAGAAAGAAAGAAAAAAGGGGGCATTCTTACTAGCTTGTATTCATCAGAAAGGAATGAAACACCAAGTACTGAGCTACTCCTTACACAGTCTGCTCTAGGGATGTAAAGAACCCCGTGGGATTGGGTGATTCAGATTTAAACCTAGCCTTCCATGTCCTCTCCGTGTCACCACAGGTAAGAAGACATTTAGTCCCTGACACTTTCAGCTCCCTTCCCTATGCTCTGCCGATAGCACTCGTGTTTTCAAGTGGTTCATTGGGCATTAAAGAAGATAATGGCTGTATGGTCATCCTAGCTACTCAGGAGGCTGAGTCTGAGGTTCGAGGTTCAAAGTCAGCCTAGACAGGAACGTCTATGACTCTTACCTCCAAGTAACCAGTGGAGATGTGGCTCAAGTGCTAAAGCACCAGCCTGAAGCAAAAAAAAAAATCTAGGGGAGAGCACGAGACCCCAAGTTCAATCCCCAGTACCAGCACAAAGAAGAAAATTTACTTGTCATGAACACTGTGTTCTCCACATAGAAAAGACTATGTTAGCTCTCATTATTATTTCCATACATTTTTTTGTCACTTAGTCCTCACAGCAACCGCACGGTTCAGCGCTACTGTCCCCTCCTTACAAGCAAGTAACGCACAGAGGATAAATCATGCTTCTAAAGCCACAGCTGCCAAGCCGTGGACCAGCTGTGACACGCCGCCTCCTGGCTCTCTTCACCTCTCCAATAAGCGGGCGGAATAGCGTTCGCATTGGAGCACTATGACAGCTCTTGGCAAATACATTTTCATGGCGGCATCAGTCGCTTCTCTTTGGGCCATCCTTACCATCTCAGCTCCTTCCTCGTCTACGAAGGGTTTAATGTGTGGGGCTCCCCGTACCCCAGCATGCAGGGGGGGCCCCTCTGGGGCTCTGCCGCTCCCTGCTGTGTCTTGAACTCTTAGGCTCTTCTCTTGCAACATCACCACTTAGGAAACGTCTGCTCTGATTTGCAAATAGGTCTGACACAGATAAGCTTCCAGCTGGTTGATGATTTTGATAACAACTCGTCTTCCTCGATGCCAATTAACAGAAATTAAATGTCCCTGGCATGCTATGCGATTCAGAAAATGCATGTGCCGATTAGTTAACCCTGCTGGACACACCATTATGTGCTACAGTACCCAGGCCAATGTCTCATTTCAGCTCCATTTAAAGTCACAGAATATCTTCCTATTAATTGTGCTTTGGGTCTCTGTGACAAAATCCCAGATAGAAACAACTCGAGGGAAGAATTGTTTACTTTGGCTTGGGGTTTCCGAGAGCTGGGTCTGCGATCGCTTCGTCTCCAGGTTTCCAGGCCCGCAATGAGGCAGAACATCATGGCAGCAGAAACCTGTGGCAGACGCTATTCATCTCAGAATGGACAGGAAGGGACCAAGGGCCACTTACAACCTCCACAGACGCACCCTCGGGCACCTGCTGGCTGCAAGAATGTCTCAAAACAGCGCCACCAACTGGAGAGTCAAGGGTCCAACACATGAACTTTCTTCCGAAACAGCTTCTTGCATCCTGGGTCCACGTCAATCAATGCTATCCGTCCCCTTTATAGTCCACAATCAGATTGTTCATCCAGTACCTGAGCAGCGATCATGTTCCACACAGCTGGGACACAGCCGTGAGCTGCAGCACTGTTCACGCTCCAGGACAGGAGTAAACAATGTACAGACAAAGAGGAGGATGTTTGTGTGGTTAGTGTTATGAAGGAAAAATAGTGATGGGATACAAAGGGGCTAAAGGGGATGCTGCAGCACGGTCAGGGAGGGGAGCTCCAAAGAAGGGACATTCGCATTGGGGTGCAGAATGATGGGCAACAAGAAGGGCCAGGGTGTCCAGAAACTCTCCACGGAGTCGGCTCCTTTACCATTCCTTCATGGACGGCACATGTTTGGGCCATCCAGAGAGAATGGAGAGACCCTCCTTTTTCCTGACAAGACTGCCCTCCTCAGGAGGCCTTTCTTTCCACCTGATCCCCGATCTGTGCAAGAGACTCGGCTCAAACGGCAGGACGAAGAACTCACTGGCCAACAGGCTGGGCTGTCACACCTCCTTTAATAATAACTGGAAGCGAGCGGCACACGCCTGTAATCCCAGCTTCTTACGAGGCGGAGATTTCAGCGTCACAGTTCAGAGCCAACCCTGGCAAATTCATCGGAAGGATTTTTGTCTCCAATGGACAATCAAAAAGCCAGAAATGGCGCTCAAGTGGTTCAAGTGGTAGAGCACCAGCCCTCAGTGAAAAAGGTAAAGGACGGCACTCAGGTCCTGAGTTCAAGCCCCAGTACCGACGCACAATACACACACAAAAGGAGAATTCCAAACAGTCATTCGGAATTGTATCACCCAGGTATGAAATGTCACTTCCTTTGTCATCATTAGGATATGCTAATTGAATTCCCATACCCACTGATACATTCGGGAAAAGCATATGAGCGCGTGAGAGAGTTCTATCACTGTCTCTATTTCTGTATCTGTCTCTGCCTCTCTCTCTCCCTTTTTTTTCTCTTCTCTGTCACTTTCCTTCCTTCTGCTCTCCTCTATTTCTCTAGCCTAGCAGCTGGGACAACTCAGACTATAGAATGGGAACATCAAGTTGTATCTAAAGTCTAACTGGCTCTGTGACTTTGAGTAAGCCACTTCACCACTTTGAGGCTGTTTTCTCGACTATGAAATGGATATTAGAAGCCATCTGACAACATTCACACAAGGTAAATACTGACCCATTGTTATCTTCGTTTTATAGATTCGTGTGAAAGAAAGATTTTAAGGACTTAAGAAAGTGAGCTGGGGGCTGGGGATATAGCCTAGTGGCAAGAGTGCCTGCCTCGGATACACGAGGCCCTAGGTTCGATTCCCCAGCACCACATATACAGAAAACGGCCAGAAGCGGCGCTGTGGCTCAAGTGGCAGAGTGCTAGCCTTGAGCGGGAAGAAGCCAGGGACAGTGCTCAGGCCCTGAGTCCAAGGCCCAGGACTGGCCAAAAAAAAAAAAAAGAAAGTGAGCTGGGTTGTTTTGTCGGTACAAGGAACGGAACCCAGGGCTTTGTGCTTGCTAGGCAGGAGTTCCACCCCTGGAGCCATGCTTCCAGCCTCTATTTGCGTCGACTGTTTTCGATGTAGGGTCTCACTTTGTGGAGACATCAGCCTGGACTAAAAGCCCCTTCGTGGTGTTTCCCTATGGAGATACAGTGGACTTCACTGCCATTGTGCTCCCATTGCGAAAGGGATGACAGGACTCAGTCACTTCGTGGGAGGAGGCCTCCCTTTTTGCCTGGGCTGGCCTTCGCCACAATCCCTTAATCTCTGCCTCTCGAGTAGCTAGGATTACAGGTTTGAGCCACCACACCCAGTTCTGAGACAGGTTCTTATGACAGAAAGAAATCTAGTATTAAGTGTGGCCGTGAACCATCATCTAATAATCTGTTTCCAGGTTTAGTCTTTCCATTCTTTGAGACAATCAAGAAACATGATCATAATAAGTAGCCTTCCAGAAGTCTCTTAATTTATAATAACAACTTAGAGCCAGTAATTATAAACCCCTGCTAGGTGCCAGACACTGTCCTATGTGCTTTACTTACATTAACTCATCTAAAAAATCTCACCACAACCATTTAAAGTAAATACTATTGCTATTACTATTACTATGTCACCATCAAGGAATGTAAGGCCTGGAGTCATGTCTGTGTGGTCACCAGGGCAGGAACTGATGGCATTTAGGAGTGAAACCAGGCAATCTGACTTCATCCTGTGGCTACTAACTGCTCCAAAACACTTCATCTAAGACAGGACAGGAAAGCTCTCTTTGGATGTCAGAATTCTGTTGTTGTTGCTGCTGCTGCTGTTGTTGTTTTATGTGTTAGGGGTAGGGAGATATTGGGGCTTGAACTCCAGGCCACACATTCTTGGTTAGCTTTTTCATTCAAAGCTGACCCTCTGTCACTTGAGCCATACCTCCACTCCCAGATCTCTGCTACTTTATGACAGGTAATAGTCTCTTGAATTTGTCTTCCTTGGTTGGCTACAAACCATAATCCTCCCATCTCAGCCTCCTGAGTAGCTAGGATTACGGACATGAGCCACCAATGTCCAGTAAAGATGTCAGGATTTTTCTACTTCAAATAGCCTCGTTTTCAAATTCCTCTGTAAGCAAAAGCAATATCGCTGCCTAGTTCTAAACCCTGGACCTACAGACACAGCACTAACAAGGGCTATTTCCCAGCCCCACACCATGCCAGCCCTGGGAAAAGTCACCTCTACTTTTGATGGCGCTTTCGGGCGCCTATTAAAATCCCCGTCGATCTTTGGGTGGAAGTTCTTTCTACACCGGTTAGCACGTCCGACTCATGTGGCAGCCGGCCTTCCCGTGGCCGTTACTTCCTTACGACTTCCTTGCACTTGCTTTCAGAACTACTTTACAAAAAAAAAACTAAACCTACGAATGTTTAAATCATCTGTATTAACCAGAGAGAAATTACACAGATAAGCGAAATTCACAGATCACTTACAATTTGGGGGAAATCATACATCTGCACCTCTCCCTGAAGACATCAAAAATAATTTCATTTTTCAGAGTATAGGACACTCTGATTGTTAAAAACAATAATAAGTATGCACCATTCCTGGGACATATTGGTGGTTTACAAGTTCAGGATCCCAATGTTATCCTAAAGCACCTTGCTCTGTTTTTCATGTAGTTGTGCTTGTAAACAAAAGCACACACCAGACAAACCAGGGTAACAGTGAGGACTGTGTAGAGTGGTTTCAGAAACGCTTCTTCTCTAGGTGAAGTACTACGGCCTAGTGGCAAGAGCGCTCGCCTCCTATACATGAAGCCCTGGGTTCGATTCCCCCGCACCACATATATAGAAAACGGCCAGCGGTGGCGCTGTGGCTCAAGTGGCAGAGTGCTAGCCTTGAGCGAAGGGGCCAGGGACAGTGCTCAGGCCCTGAGTTCAAGCCTCAGGACCAGCAAAAAAAAAAAGAGTGTAGTGCAGACAGACTAATTCAATGCTAATATCCTCTCGTCCCACATTCTCAAAGATGGTGTTTCTGTCCATTATCCTTTTCCTCTATACAATGGGACTACGTGTTGGTTCCATTTCCTCTGGTGGGAATTCACATTGGCTTCTCTTTGGCCTGAGCAGTGAGAAATGAGGAGACATTGTGTTCGGATTCCAGAACCTACTTGGTACTATGTGATCCTTATAGCTCACCTAAATGCAGAGCTTTGAACGACTTCATTTTCTAGGGTACCATGGTAAGAGTCTACAGTTGGGAGGCATTTTAATTTTATAGATGAAATGTATAGCATAAAAGCTAGGAAGAACAGCATACCTTTTCGTCCCCAGGGACTGTGAGCACCCTGGCTGTTAACCGGCAGCTCCGTTCCCACTGGGAATGAAGCGGATGAAGCGGGCTGCCACCTCTTACCCATCTGAGCAACAGGAAACCATTGCTCTTCATTGTACATAGCCTGGCTTTTAAGGCCCTGGGAATCCTCATGACTCATAATGGAGGGGTTTGTAAGGACTTAGCAATTTCTTTGAACCTGTTCAGCCAATGGACTAAGCGTTTTCCGAAACGCAATAGGAAGAATTTAATTTGTGCCCAGCAAAACCCAGAAGCTTAATGAAAGCTCACCATTTTATTATAGTTTTTGCATTTGTCCTCAGTTCCAGCATAAAGAGTTTAAATGGTCCTGACTCAAAGAGTGGAAAAAGAGCAGAGGAAGATGAATTTGAATGATTATAATGAACTTAAGCAAGAAATTTCCCTAGAAGCATTTCCTTTTTTAATTTTTTTTCATTTTTTATTGTTATTATAACGATGATATACAGAGGAGTTACAGTTACATAAGTCACATAAAGAGTTCATTTCTTTTTGGACAATGCCACTCCTTCCCTTGCCTAGACCGTTTCCTAACCAGGAAATCCAAGTTCCGTCTCCTGAAAACACTGCTCCTTGTTACTGCATTTGGTCAGTAGTAGTATTTACGTAGTACCCCCCAAAACAGAGAAACATTCAGTCCTCCACAGAAATGTAAACAGGAAAGCTATAGAGTCTTGTGTTTCTACTTTTTAAAGTGCAACATAAACATATAAAAATTACTGGTAAGGACTTTTAGGGGCTTTCAAACCTTCCATATCTTTGTTCAAAAGAAATAGAGCTCCAGCTTTATTTCCTTCTATATTCCACTCTAAAGCCAAGAGCTTTGGGGAAATTCTCATTTGTTTGGGGGGTTGGAATACAGAAGAAGCTGTATGGATTATTTTGAAATGTCTGTTGGTGTTGCTTACCCAAGTGGAGTCATCAGAGATTTGTTCCACTCTGTGCATCCTGGAAAGCCAAGAGGAATTTTCTAAGAAGAGAAGAACAAACATCATGTTTTTTCACCACCGAATGGTTCTGAGCCTCACAGCTCTCCATAAAAAGGAGCTGATGGGATATTTGATGTCAGAGTTACTGTCTCGCACATAAATATCTAGAGGGGAGAATGTCTCTCCTAGGGAGAACATATTTTTGTCAATTTTTTTCTAGGTCTTAACATAGTCTTGAAAATCAGAAGGTATAGCCCTAAGTCTCCTCCCTTCAGGATCTGTCTATACCATCCATCTTCAAAGAACTAGCCACTTATGAATTCTCTTTTATGTTCTGTGGTAAACTTAGTGTTTTTAGAGCCCAGAATTATGCTCGCTTGGGTCGGTGGCACTAATGAAGTACTAAGGGCACTCTTACCGCCCAGACCGATCAGACACAGGGAAGGAAAAAAGAAAGAAGGCTATGCCACTGCAGAGGGCCACAAACTGCTCTTCCTGTAGGAAGGAGCCAACTATGTGGAAATACAAACATTCCCCATATTTCCTTTGCCAATAACAACAAAAGTTCCCAGCCATGAGCTTTGTGAAGCCTGGTATGTTTTAGCATAAAACAATTAAAAACTGGATTTTTATTTAATAGAATTGTCCACCGGGCCCGCTGCTGTTGTTGGTTTTTCAGTAGCTGGTTTGGAGAGAGCGGTATTTGATCGTAAACTAAATGTCAACGTTGAGTATTTAAATTTTCTCAGAGGAGTTGAGCTTCTAGTGCTTGTCTTTTGGCAAGTAGAAATTGTTAATGACAGGGACAAGAACCACTTCCTCACACCACACACTAGGCTGAGTCGGAACAACTTAGATGGGTGCAAAAGGCTCTTGGCTAGAACGTCTCTGCTCGATGCAGAGGTAAGGAACCCCGCCCCCAGAGCCTGACTGCCCGTGTCACCGGCTAAGTGGCCTGGGACAAGTTATTAATGTTTCTGTGGTTCAGATCCCATTTCTGACACACGGAGGTGTATTGGTGTCTTCCTTGGGGATATCAAAGATGAGACCTAACATGCAGAGTGTTTTGCATGTTATCTGGCACACCCAAGTACTCAAAAAAAAAAAATGGGGGCTGGGGATATAGCCTAGTGGCAAGAGTGCCTGCCTCGGATACACGAGGCCCTAGGTTCGATTCCCCAGCACCACATATACAGAAAACGGCCAGAAGCGGCGCTGTGGCTCAAGTGGCAGAGTGCTAGCCTTGAGCGGGAAGAAGCCAGGGACAGTGCTCAGGCCCTGAGTCCAAGGCCCAGGACTGGCCAAAAAAAAAAAAAAAAAATGGGGGACATCTTCACAATATTTGTCGTGCCCATCTAACGTTCTTATTTTAATATTCTTTTTTAATATTTTTAATATTCTTATTTTTAAATGCTGTGGTTTTATCCAAGATTTGATTTAAAATAACATGTTCCATGTATGTCCTATAAATGGAAAATGAGTATATTGTGCCAGAAATATAAGATGGCCATAACATCGCAGTAGCTACATTGACTAAGTCCTCACCACTTGGCAGACAGTCGGTTCGATGACTTGACTTGTTACAATCCTTGCGGCCCTACAGGGCCAGTGCTATCGCCACCCGCTTTTAACAGATGAAGCAACGGAGACTGAGGTTAGCCAATGTGCCCATACTTACAAAACGAGTGACCAGGTGTTTCCAGCTCCACACACCCAGCTCCTCAGCTCTGCTCTGTGCTTCTACCCGCCCTAATAAAAATCCAGAATGCACACTCACATGGTAAATGATTCGTGTAGTACCCTCCTGAGGCTGGGGCATAAAGTGCCATCCAACCGGATGGGTGGAAGCAGCAGACACTTACTCCGTGATTCTGGAGGCTAGAAGTTCAACATCACGATGTGAGCAGGGCAGCCCTGCCTGCCTTCAGGATCTCTCTCTTGCCCCTTCCAGCTTCTGGCCACAGTAGCCATTCCTTGGCTCGTGACATCACCCCAACCTTTGCCTCCACTTGTGCCTGGTGCCTTCCTTCCATGTGTATCTAACACTGTGTCCCTTCTTTCCTCATGAGGACTGCAGCCGTACTGGATTAGGGCTTCCTAATGGCCTAAACTTGATTGCATATGCCATGCTCCTTCCAAACAAAGTTACATTCACACACACACACACACACACACACACACGGGATTAAACGGCAGGTGTGTTTTTTTGTTTCATTTTATATGTTTTTTTTGTTGAGTCTGGAATGCAAGGGACAAATTCAACAATTATCTACCAGACAATTACCTACCTAAGGCTTTGAGCCTGGAGGCTGTAAGCATTAGGAAAATGTTCGAGATGAGCTCTAACCCAAGACTTTCTCCTTTAGGAGCCAAATCAGGATAGGTGAAGGTCAAGGGCTGATGTGTTTCACTGGCATTTGGTGCTGCTAACTAAAACCGATTGTCTCCTGTGCCATCACTGATATTTTAGGGAAAGTATGGGGGGGTTGTTTTTATTATCTTTAAGTAGTTGTACAAAGGAGTTGCCATTTAACAAAGTTGACGAATACAATATATCTTGATCAATGTCATCCCTTTTAGCATCTTCATCCCTCTCCTACACCCTCCTATTCCCACTCTTCTAAATGTTGTAGGATACACATTGTATTCTTGACTGCATTCTCCTGCTCCTCTTCATTTGCTTTGACGGCGCCACCGTTTCAAGTACCTACTTCATGGTGTTTGGTTTTGCTGATCTTTGATTTTGCCTTTATAGGGAATTACACAATCGGAGATCTCCCTTGAATGTACCCATATTTCAGTTAATGCATTTGTGTACACATGCATACTACACATCATATTTACCTATAAGTTTATAAGCTAATTTTTTCCACATGAGGGAAAATGCGTATACTTTGTCTCTCTGATCCTGACTTACTCTATCAAAATGTTGTACAGAGGGGTTACAGTATCATACCTAAGACAGTGAGTACATTTCTTATCAAACGTGTTATCGCCTCCCTCAGTTTTCTCCCTCCTTCCCCCTCCCTATTTCCCCACCCCCTACACCCCGTCCCCATAGCCTGGTTTTTAATTTTCGCATAAATGCCCAGGATATCACCTTGCACTAGCATCAAATTCAGAATGGATCAAAGACCTCAATGTAATACCTGAAACATTGAAACTAATACAGGAAAGATTAGAGGAAACATTAGGAATCCTGGGGATAGGTAGAAATTTTCTGAGTAAAACTCCAGAAGCAGAGCAAATCAAAGAAAGACTTGATAAATGGGACTGCATCAAACTGAAAAGATTTATGCATGGCAAAGTTTCTGCCTATAGAATGGGATATTTTTGCCAGCGACACACCAGACAATAGCCTAAAATCCAGAATATACAGAGAACTTTAAAAAATTAAACCCTAAAAAAGAAAAAAAAACCAATTGTTCAATTAACAAATGAGCTAATGACTAAAGAGAGTCTTCTCAAAAGAAGTAAAAATGGGGGCTGGGGATATAGCCTAGTGGCAAGAGTGCCTGCCTCGGATACACGAGGCCCTAGGTTTGATTCCCCAGCACCACATATACAGAAAACGGCCAGAAGCGGCGCTGTGGCTCAAGTGGCAGAGTGCTAGCCTTGAGCGGGAAGAAGCCAGGGACAGTGCTCAGGCCCTGAGTCCAAGGCCCAGGACTGGCCAAAAAAAATAAATAAATAAATAAATAAAAAATAAAATAAAAAAGAGTCCCATGGATTGTTCTTCCCAGGCAGGTTTCGAGCCATGGTCCTCAGATAGCAGCCATCTTAGTAGCTAGGATTACAGGTAAGAGGCAAGCTGGAATACACTTTGTAAGGCTGCCCTGGGATAGCAAATTCAAACTATTTACTAAAGTTTTCATCTGGAAATATGTAAAGAAAACAACAACAACAGAGGTGGCCATGGAAGATATCATTTATTTTTCTACTATCTGAGTGAAAAGTCAAGAATCTACTGAAAGGGATTGGAGGGGGGGGCGGAGAAAGGAATAAGAAAAAGGAGTGACCTTGTTCTGTCAGACCAGGGTGTCCTTAGTTGAAGGGACTTCACAGATTTCATAGAGCTGGGAGGTTCTCATCTTGAGTTCCCGGGCCACCTGACAGATGGAACAAGGCCAACAGCAGTGCACCGCCAGCCAATCCTCGCACAAGGTGCCCTAGGACAAGATGAGGGGCTCCGTTCTGTGCAAATCCCCCCAGGTTCCTTTCCTTCCGTGTTACCCGCGGGCCCCTCCCAACCACAGCAGCTTCCAAGATCCACCAACCCCGTAAGCCACCGGCGGGCACTGGGCCCTGGGCACCGCCAAGTACCAGCAGCCAGTGGGACTCAAAGCCTGCGGCCCAGAGCCCTGCCCCTGCCACCCTGGACAAGGGCCTCTTGTTTGGAACTACTCGTTCCTCTGTTAATAGCTGACTGTCGGTTGCTTTCTTTTTCCTCCCAGGATGGAGTTGCTATCTATAATTACCGGATTGTATTTTTCAGAGTATGTAATAAGTTCAACAGTCCAAAATTCCCACAGTAAAATGGGATAGGGAGGCCCAGGTGGTTCACATACGTAATCCTAGAGTTCCATTCCGGAGGCTGAGAGCTGAGGATTGGGGTTCAAACCCAGCCCGGGCGTGAGACTCTTAGCTCCAGTGAACCACCAAAAAGTAGAGGTGTCGTTCAAGTGGTAGAGTGGGAAAAACTGAGGGACAGCAGCAGGCCCTGAGAATGGAGCTTGAACTCACAGACGGCGTGCTGTTCCTGAGCTTTGTGAGGATGGTTGGAGCCACACTTGCCCTTTGTCTTTTGGTGGTTAGTTGGAGATAAGAGTCGCATGGACTTTCCTGCCCAGGCTGACTTCAAACTATGATGCTCAGGTCTCGGCCTCCTGTGGAGCTTGGATTACAGGTGTGAGCCACCCGTTCCTGGCTTGGAGTTTGCACTTTCTTGTATGTACTTTCAGATACATGCACTCTACATAATTATATATAATTACAGTCTTTTTTATGTGAATAGTTGCATGTTTCTGGGCGTTGTTTTTTAAAAAAAAAAAACTAAACTAAACTAAAAGTCTATTTTAGGCACCATTCCATGGAAAACACAACTGACTTTCTCAAACCTAACCACATCCCGATGTGAACCACCTCTTCCTCCCCATCCTCTTAGGACCTTCAGTCTCTTCTGCACTGGAAATCGACTCTCTGGCTCTTTGAAAGACTCCAGGGGAACCCCAAGGGGAATTCTGCATGCCACATAGGCTATTCCTCCCAAGCATATCCTCTGTCATCCCCTCTTGAAGCAGGAAGAGACAGGGTGTGGTTTTATTTTTGTAGATGGCAATGGATGTGTACTGGTGTGCAGGGAAGGACTAATCACGTCTACATCCTCCTGTTACTGTGCATCAAAGAACAACCCATGGAACACAACTGAGCCATGAACTGACCAAGCCCACGAATCTACCACCTGCATTGTCATTTCCCCCAGGAGTTACCCTTTGTTAACTTACCCTTCCTGGTGACGAATGAAATCAGAACTGTCTTTTGGAGGGGAGCTAGTGTTTGTGGGGAGATCACAGACTTGAGAGGCGTTCAGATGCTCATGTAGATACCCCAAATGCATTTACCTGGATTTTATGTCTCTCTCTGGTGCCAATTCTCAACGCGAAGGTAGACCCGGGTAGCAGGGGCCAACAAAGACATTCTCCATAATGCCTGGCGATGTCACATTCCAGACACATGGGACAAAATAGACCACAGAAACCTGCCAATGCCACAGAACAGAAAGCCGGGGTTCTTAGATGGTCAGGGAGCAGCTTTCAGTCTTACATAGCTGTTTCAACTCCAGGCCA
The DNA here is from genome assembly GCF_023159225.1 of Perognathus longimembris pacificus. Lineage (NCBI taxonomy): Eukaryota > Metazoa > Chordata > Mammalia > Rodentia > Heteromyidae > Perognathus > Perognathus longimembris. The sequence goes on along the minus strand of NC_063182.1, from coordinate 3,550,722 downwards.
CCAGTGCAATGCTGAATAGTTCCTGGCTGCCATCAGGAACTGGGAATGAATACCCATTTCCCAAAACTCACTGTTGAAAATTGCCCTGAGGGAGCCACATCAAAATTGTGTTCTTTTGTTAAAAACTGGCAAAGCCGAAGCTGATACAATTCTGTTCGTGTCGAGGACCAAAAAAAATATTTTTCATGTCAAAAGTATTAAATAATTTTTGAGTCACAGCTGTTGTTTTGATCGCATTCATCTACCTACAGTCAACATTTCAAATGGACACAGTACCTAGGATATCCCTGGATGATAGACATCTTTTTCTATGAATATGACTGAATACGTTTTGCTAGTCCTATCAGGACTTTCTGCTGTTTCTCAGATTGGACGGTTATTTTTGTTTTTGTGAGTTTCACGAAGCCACTGGCATGTGTCCGCTTTAACCCACAGGCCGTGAAGCTCTTGGGTCCTCAAATGTCAACTGGATACCGTTTGTCACTCTTGGTTCACTCATCTTCAGTACTTAAAATTGTTTCTTATACATGCAGCATGGACCTTCTAACACAGAGAGTCTACCCCAAATGTGTTTTGCATCACAGACTCTTTTGAGAATATGATAGTTACCAATTTGCTTCCAGGGAAAAGAAGAATGCAAGCACATGGGCACACAAACTTGTACATTTCCACTTCATGGAGTTCGTGGACTCGTCGAAAACTATGAGTAGAAGGCAGGTTAAGAAACTGTGGTATCTAGTTAAGCTGTGATGCCAGGCGCCAGTGGCTCACGCCTGTTATCTTAGCTACTCAGGACGCTGAGATCTGAAGAGTACAGTTCAAAGCCATGCCAAGAAGAAAAGTTGTGAGACTCTTATCACCGGTTAACCACCCAGTGCGAGCTATCCCAGGACAAGCATGGGCTGCCATCTGTCAGGCTTGAAAAGGCCAATCTTGGACCATGGCCCCTTGGGCCATGAACACAGATGTGCAAATCACAATGCAAAAAAATTACAAGACTCATGAACAAGCAAAATCCAAAAGCCAATGACAATCCAGGGAACATCTCCAGTGAGAGTGAAGAAGAGATGGAGGACAAAAAACCCTTAAAGGAATAATGACTGAATAGCCAATGGAATAAAAGGGGAGGTGCAAAAACAATTTCAAGAGTACAAATACGAAATAACAAAGAAGATCCAGGCTTCCCCAAAAGGTATGGAGATAAAAATAGAATCGGCATTCACCTCATCAAAAGACGAAATTAACACTATGAGAAGTGATCTTCGAAGCAAACAAGGTTCAATTTCCACACTGCAAACCACAGTGGAATGCCTAGGTAACAGGATAAGTGAAATGGAAAACAGAATCAGAAGTTGAGGACAAAATAGAGGAGCTAGAATAAAAGCTCTAAGGTATGGGGAAAACGCTCTGAGCCTACCAAAGGGAAGTCTAAGAACTGGCAGGCTCAGCTAAGAGATCACATTTATGTACAGTTGGGATCAATTGGGGGGGGGGAGAATTCAATAGTAAACATATCTAAATGGATGAATTTCTAGAAACATGAAAACTGCGTAAACCAAACCAAGAAGGTATAAACCAGCTAAATAGGTCAAGAACATGCAACGAGATGGAGGGAGTAATCACAAGTCTTCCAACGAGGGAAAGCCCAGGCCCAAATGGATTCACTGCTGGGTTCTTTTGTAGATGAACTCTTTAAAGATGAACTAATACCAATAGCCCTCAAGCTTTCCCATGAAATAGAAACAGAGGGATCAATTCCAAACTCAGGTGAGGATCCAACAACAAGAGGAACTACAAACCAATCTCTCCAATAAACACAGATACTAAGCTCTGCAATAAAATATTAGCCAACAGAATCCAGAATCAAATTTTTAAAAATCATACATTATGACCAAGTAGGCATCATCCCATAGATGCAAGGCTGGTTTAACATATGCATATCAATAAATATAATTCACCACATCAACAAAGCCAATGACAAGAACCACAAGATCATCTGAATAAATGCAGGAAAAGCCTTTGGTAAAAATACAACATCCATTCATGTTAAAAGCCTTGGAGAAACTAGGAATAGAAGGACCATTCCTTAAAACAATAAAGATGATATATGGCAGACCAATAGCCAACATTATACTAAATGGGGAAAAACTAAAACCATTTCCCTGAAAATCAGGAATAAGACAAGGATGCCCACTTTCTCCACTTCTCTTCAATATAGTTCTGGAATTCTTAGCCAGAGCAATAGGCAAGAAAAGGACATAAAAGAGATTTACACAGGGAAAGAAGTAATTAAACCATCCCTATTTGCAGATGACATGATCTTATACCTAAAACACACACACACACACACACACACACACACACACACACACAAAACCTCCACCCCCTACCTCCTAGGTATGATCAACCCCTTCAGCAAAGTAGCAGGACAACAAAATTAACCCACAAAAACTAGTAGCCCTTCTGCATGCCAACAATGTACAAGCAGAAAGAGGAATCATAAAAGCAATCATTTGCAATCGCCTCAAAAAAAAAAAACAACTAGGAATTTACCTAACAAAAGTTGTAAAAGATCCTTATAGCAAAAGTACAAAACTTTGAACAAAGAAATCAAAGAGGACACCAGAAAATGAAAAGACCACCCGTGTTCATAGACAGGGTTCTATAAGCCTTTGAACCTGCATCGAACCCTCATTCCCTCATGTACGGACTCATGCATGGATTAGTCATCTCTCTAACTCCCGAGGAAGCCAAGATGAAGAAGAAGCCCCAGAGTACACTGCAAAGAGCGCAAGTAGGAAAGGTGGGTGGAAATTTCAGCAAGGCATTTTTCAGATCAATTACTTCAAAAAGGCAAAACTTTCTAATAATAAAGGATACTTTAAATAGAGCACACTCACGCTGCCCGTGGGAGTGTAAATTAGTACAATGCCTAAATTGAAAAGTATTTGACCGGCAGGCTTACCCCTCCCTCAGCAACTATCCAACAGATATACACTGGTGCACATGCAAATATGACATCTGTACATGGATATTCATATAGCATTGGCTTGAGAGCAAAAAGCCTGTAAACCACATAAAAGAATGCCAATGGAGAGTTTGGGGTAAACAAACTGTGGCACAGTGGAACACAATAGCATCTTTAAAGCAATTTTAAAAATCAGTTCCTGATGTGATGTGGTTTGATCATCGAAATGTACTTCTAAGTTAAAATAAAAATGGTATGTGTTTATAATTCTACATGCACACACACAAACACACACACACACACAATTTGGAAACATAGAAAATTAAAATATTGGGGCTGGGGATATGGCCTAGTGGCAAGAGCACTTGCCTCGTATACATGAAGCCCTGGGTTCGATTCCCCAGCACCACATATATAGAAAACTGCCACAAGTGGTGCTGTGGCTCAGGTGGCAGAGTGCTAGCCTTGAGCAAAAAGAAGCCAGGGACAGTGGTGCTCAGGCCCTGAGTCAAAGGCCCAGGACTGGCAAAAAAAAAAAAAAAAATTAAAATATTAACAATGGCTATCTCCAAGGGATTATCGACTACTACTTTTATTTCTTTTCTAGTCTTTTATATCTTCCTATTTTTTTTATGATTAAATGAAACTGAGAATTTAACAAAAATGAATACCAGGAAGCTGAAATTTCCATTTCTGGGGGGGGGGCGGTAGATTAAGATGGGGGAGGGCAGATAAATGGGAAGAGGAAGGGTGGGCAAATACAGTCAGGATATTCACTATATATATATATATAAATATATGTGTGTGTGTGTGTGACAATGGAACCAGGTGACTTGAAGGGGTGGATATGTTTGGAAGAGACCAGGGAGAATGATGAAATGGGTAACAGTGACCAGATAAAGTGTACTCATAAACTGATATGTTGCATTGAAACTCCTCTGGACAACCACTTAGAGACAATAAAAATATTAAATAACACTTCTCAGTTATAATACATCTGTTTTTTAAATCTTATTTTCTTTTTGTCAGTCATGGGTTTTGAACCCAGGGCCTGGGTTCTGTCCCTCAACTCTTTTGTTCAAGGCTAGCACTCTACAGCTTTGAGCCACAGCTCCATTTCTGGTCTTCCAATGGTTAATTGGAGACAAGAGTCTCACAGACGTTCCTGCCCTGTCTGGCTTCGAACTGTGATCCTCACATCTCAGCCTCCTGAGTAGCTAGGATTATAGAAGTGAGCCACCAGCACCTGACTGTTTTTAATCTTTGTGTCCTCATAAGAACATGGGATCTAGCTGGAATCCAGTAAGCATAAACTGAAAGCAGCATGGAATACTTACTTCATTTTCATATAGCAAATAAGAGATCTATTTTTAATTCTGCTTTATGTGCAACATAACCTATCCAGATGATTTTTGTTTGTCTGTTTTTGCCAGTCCTGGGGCTTGAACTCAGGGCCTGGGCTCTGTCCCTGAGCTTCTCTTTGCTCAAGGCTAGCACTCTACCACTTGAGCCACAGCGCCACTTCTAGCTTTTTCTGAGTAGTTTATTGGAGATAATACTCTCACAGACTTTCCTACCCGGCTGGCTTTGAACCACAATCTCAGCCTCCTGAGTAGCTAGGATTCGAGGTGTGAGCCACCAGCGCCTGGCTTCAAATGACTTTGTTTTTTTTAAACACTGAGCTAACTCTCAAGGCAATGGTTACCCATTATTGCTAGATACTGTGTAGAGGGGGATTTAGAAACAAAACACAGGTGAGGGCCCAAACTGACCTACAATAACCTTTCTGACTCTAAGGTTCTATATGATTCTTTACATCAAGGTCAAGAAAAGAAGAAGCGAGTGACAATGTCATCTTCTACCCATGTGTGGGTCAGAAACTATGTGTCAGCGTCTCCCGTAAGCCCAGCGCTCTGCTGGACACCGCGGGGTGAGCAAGTCAACTGCGACTTCTTGTTTCTGAAAGCTGGGTACATCTGAGTTACAACCTGAGGCCACGCATCCCAGTCTGATACCTTTCCCTGCCTCCTCCTCCTTCCAGAAAACCAGAGACAATCCTGGCTCACTGGCCACCCAAATCTGGCATCTGAGGGTGTCTAGTACAAGCTTCTCACTTCAGCCTGGTGCTCACTGTGCCCTCTGGGGGAAGAGGGCGAGGCTTCTGCTCAGCTGTCAGCCTCCTGAGTGGCTCAGCCTCTGTCTGTGGATGAGGGAGACAACGAGGAGGAAGGAGACGGAGAGAACGTACAGATTTTCCTGTCTCTGCAGACGCTGAAGAGGCCGGTGCTCCAGTCCCCACCGGTCGGCACGATGGCCGTGACCACCGTCCTCGCGCTGGCTCCGCGCGTGGGTTGCTTCACCACGGCCTGGGCGGACACGGGGCTCCTGGTGAGGAGAGGCGGTCAAGGGAGATGATTAACTTGGAAAGGGAGATGCTCGACAGGGACAAGCATTCAACAAGACAGTAATAAAGAGGACACAGGAGTCCAGGGGCCAAGGGACCCCACTGGTAGCCCATTAACCTGTTACAGAAACAAATTCCTGAGTCTTACCCCAGCCCCACATGACTGCAAGGAAGGTCTGCAGAACCAGTCCCCAGGAGATTCCTGGCATTCACACACACACACACACACACACACACACACACACACACACACACACACACACCGACGCCAGTAGATTGGAGACCACTGATGGAGACTGCAAAGCTTCCAAGGCCTCCCCAGGTCCACAGAGGTGTAAATGTCAGAGAGATGGCACGGAAAGGTAGCAAGAGGGAAGATGGGAGGAAGACTGTGCATGAAAACCAACCATCTAACGTGGCGGTGAGATCTCAAGAGGACGTTTAGCAAAGAACTAGGAATGATGGTGTACTCACGCTTAAAGGAAAGGCCACAGTGACTTGTCCCCAGTGGCGTGGGGGATCTATGGGGCGGGGTGGGAAGCGGCCCTTCCGTCAGCCTCACAGGCTAAATCTAAACTGAAAAGCCAACCTACGTATCGGAGACTGGGAAAAAGTCCTGGCTCCAAAACACTTTCGTAGGGCTGGGGATATGGCCTAGTGGCAAGAGTGCCTGCCTCGGATACACGAGGCCCTAGGTTCGATTCCCCAGCACCACATATACAGAAAACGGCCAGAAGCGGCGCTGTGGCTCAAGTGGCAGAGTGCTAGCCTTGAGTGGGAAGAAGCCAGGGACAGTGCTCAGGCCCTGAGACCAAGGCCCAGGACTGGCAAAAAAAAAAAAAACACTTTCGTAAAGTGCAAAACATAAATTAATGCTCAGTAAAACAACAACAAAAATTGTGCCAGACACTGGTGGTTCACATTTGTAATCCTAGCTACTCAGGATGCTGAGATCTGACAATTACAGTTCAAAGCCAGCCTGGGAAGATAAAATCCAAGAGGTTGTTCATCTCCAATTAGCCAGCAGGCAGTGGAGGTATAGCTCAAGTGGGAGAATGCCAGCCTTGAGCAAAACGCCAAGTCAAAGCACACAAGCCCCGAGTTCACGCCACAGTACCACCACACACACACACACACACACACACACACACACACACATCATATCATGTTAATTTCATGGACAAATTTAAGACTCACAATTATATTATGTTTGAGACAGTTTATCAGTTTTCCAAAAATTCCCACGTAGACATAACTGCAGGGCGATAGTAGCCAGTCATTAATCAAATGAATTTCTTGTAAGCAAAGAATTTCAAAAGCCAACATTATTTAAAAATAATTTTAAAATTATAAGAATCCAAACCAGATGCGAGGGGCTCAGGCTTGTGGTTTTAGCTACTTCCGGGAGCTGAGGCGCGGGGAATTCACAGTTCAAAGCCAGTCTGGGCAGAAGAGTCCATGAGATTTCATCTCTAACTAACTACCCAAAAAGCACAGATTCGGAAAACGTGGCTCAAGCGGGGGAGCACCCGCCACAGGCAAGACAGCCAATCGCATAGCAGCCTTTGTTCCAGCTCTGGTACTAGCTGGGAGTAAATAAGTTATGAAAATCTTTTCATGTACTGTTCCTACTCTAGTTTTGCATATATGAGAAGGGAAGAATTACAGGCTGGGCACACGTGACCACGCTAACGATGTGACTTAGACTTACTGCTGTGGAGTGATTTTTTTGTTCTTCCAAATCCATGCGTTACAACTCTAGGCCCACGTAGCTTTTTTACGGACGTGTGGCTCTTAGGAAGTAAAAAAGGGCAACAGGGTGCTCTTTTCTTATGGTAGCCCCAGCCAACCAACCCACCTAGGAATATTCAAGACTGTTCCTGAAGCTGCCGCTACTACGTTGTCTTGTTTCCTCCACCTCCATGTGAGCTTCTCCTACCCAGTGCTCCCTCCCCCCCACCCACCCTGTAGGTCCACCACCCATGACTCTATCCTGAAACTGGGTGGGTGCACAAGAAGTCGTCGTCGGTTGGATGCAGTAAATCCGTGTCTCTTCTGTGGTATTGGAGTCCTCCTCCAATGTTGCTCCTCTAACTTAAACGACAGGACGTGGACACTGCTTCATTTCCTGGGTAAGCCTCAACTCTCAGATGTGAGTTAACAAAAGCAGAGGGACGCCTAAAAACTGCCCTCGTCCCTTCACGAGAGCCAAAGCAATTCTCTCCCCGTGCTCGCCCACGGGGCTTCTAAGAGCCTCTGGGTTTCGGGTAAAGATTGCTTAGGGCTGAGGGCCTCCATTAGATTCTTCCCCTGGAATGAGCCATTTATAGCTTGCAGCCCTAGAACAGAATGTTTTGCTTCTCTATTTTTAACATTATGTGCATAACATCTTTTGTCACAGCAATCTTACCCTGTTACAAAGAAGAAGAAGGCATGACTGTGTCTGATAGCCACAAAACTATGCTGTTCATTTACCATCAGATTCAACATGTTTCTTCATTTAGTGAAGAGAGCATACATTTCTTTTTTTTTTTTTAACTCTATTGTAGCTGGCCATCGGTGGCTCACACCTGTAATCCTAGCTACTTGGGAGGCTGAGATCTGAGGATAGCGGTTCAAAGCCAGCCTGGGCAGAAAAGTCTTGTTATTAATCACCAGAAAACTGGAAATGGCAAAGTGGTAGAGCATTAGCCCTGAGCTGGGTGACAGCATCCAGGCCCAAAGTTCAAGCTCCACAACCAACAACAACAACAAATCATCGTAAAAGTGATGTACAGAGAGGTTTCAGTTACATAAATCAAGTAATGAGTACATTTCCTTTTGAAAATTGTCACCCCCTTCCCACTCTCTCCCCGTTTTTCCTCCTCCCAAAGTTGCATAGTTCATTTCCAACATAATGTGTAGTAGGTTTCACTGCTAAATTGGTCCACCATTTGTCCTACCATCTCTGTACAACCCCTTCCTCTCCTCAAATCAAATAAACTTATATAAAAGACAAAGGATACAGAAATCAAAAACAGCAGCAGAAGAGAATAACCCCCCTCAAAAAAAAAAGGAAAGAGGAAAAGAAAAAAGAACTGTGCAAACAGGATAATAAAAAATACTCTTATTTACATTTCTTGGGAGTTCATTTCAATAAGCATCATTTTATATGATCTTATGCACAGAGCTATTGAGCCCTTGTTATCCTCTCCTAAGAATATCCTCCTTTGTTCTCACTATGTGAATGTTTTGATTGATGTTTAATCATGTCCAGGTGTAGTTTGTCTTTTACTGTCCATTAGGTTTACTTATAGACTTATGGGCCCATTCTAGTTGTTACAAATGAGGGAAACCATGCAGCCTGTTTCTTTGGGTGTGGATCACTTCCCCTAGTAAAATTTTTTCCAAGTCCTTCCATTTCCTTACAAATGGGGCAATGTCATTCTTTCTGATGGAAGCATAGAATTCCAGTGTATATGTACCACATTTTCTTGATTGATTGGTCTGCTGAGGGGCCACTGGGTTGGCTCCGTATCTTAGCTTTAGTAAACAAGGCTGCAATGAACAAGGTTGTGCTGGTGACTTTAGTGTAGCCTGGTTTGCAGTCATTTGGATAGATTCCCAGAAGTGGGGCTGCTGGGTCATAGGGGAGCTCTATGTTTAATCTTTTGAAGAACCTCCATACTCCTTTCCATAGTTCAACAAGTTTACAACAGTCAACAGTGCATTGCCCACCAGCATCTGCTACCGTTAGTTTTCCTGATAACAGCCATTCTAACAGGGATGAGGTGGAATCTCAATGTTGTTTTGATTTGCATTTCTTTTATGGCCAGAGATGTTGAACATTTATTTCTTCTTGTGTCTTTTGGGCATGCTTACTTCTTCTTCTGAGAAATCTCTCTGTAAGTCTTTAGCCCATTTCTTAATTGGGTTGTTGTTTCTTTGAGGGTTTATTTTTGGAGGGGTTAATTTTATGAGCTCTAAGTATCTTTGAGATATGAGGCCCTGGTCTGATGCACAGCCAGCAAAAATCTCCTCCCATTCTGCGGGCTTTCTATCTATCTTGCTAGCTATGTCCTCTGCCATGCAGAAACTCTTCAGTTTAATGCAATCTCATTTATCTAGTCTTTCATTGACTTCTTGTGGTTCTGGGTCTTTACTTGGGAAGTTTTAACCGGGGGCACACATTTTAGATTACTGAAGTTCAAGTGTGGCTCAGCTAATTCTAGTCGTTGGGCTTTGGGAAAACAATCCGTCACAGGCCTGCACTCTGACCTCTTCTTCCATAAAGTTGGATTCTAAACACCCTAGCTCTTTAGCCGTGCGTAGTAAGCAGGCTGAGCACTTGGCTCAGCACCGGTCAGGCACGCAGCCCAGGGCAGCTATGGCTATTTCTGTAGCTGCAGGATCCAGTGTATGCCCTAGGGCATTCTGGATAGTTCTCAGTGAAACCAAGAATATCTGCCTGATTTTTCCGTTGTCGTAAGTGCTACCCAAATGCCTTCAAATTTAGCCAGTGTGACGCTATTCCAGTGTTCCCAGGCAGGACAAAGGGTAGGAGAGGAAACTTTTAGTACCAAAAATCAAGCAGTCCCGGGGAAACCACAAGAGGTGGTGATTCACATCAGGGGCAGTGGGAAGTGTTGACTTGTGGGAGGCAGGAGGCTGAGTCCAGTCAAAAGTTTGATCCCCTCTTACCTAGTAAAGGTATTTCAGACAGACACAAAGCACCTCTTTCCCCATCCCTGTGTGTGTGTGTGTGTGTATGTGTGTGTGTGTGTGTTACTGGGGCTTGAAATCAAAGCTCAGAGCCTGCTACGCAAGTGATCTCCCATTTGAGCTATGCTTCCAGCCCTTTTTGCCTTAGCTATTTGTTCACAAAGGATTTCATACTTTAACCATCTAGACTACAGTCCTCTTCATTAGGCTTCCACGGAGATGGGAAGACGGGCATGTGCTACTGCACACTGGTTAAAATGAGGGTCTCATGAACATTCTTCCTAGGCTAGCTCAGTGATCCTCAGATCTCGGTCTAATGAGCCACCGTGCCCCGCCTCTCCTCAGTTTCCATTCTGTCCTTTTTCTACTGTAGTAGCTGGGCATTTTCCCCATCACATGGGAAAAGTAGCAAGGGGCTTTCCTCCAGACCCACTCTTCCTTCCCCTGTCTCTTGGGAGCAGATTGGGGACATTCTCTTCATCCAAGAGAGACCTTCCAAAAGCTGGGGAAAGCTCGTCCTGCTTCCTACCTCAAGTCAGGACTGTGGTGTCTCTCCTCTTCAAATGATAGGAGGGAAAAGAGCAGCGGCGAGGGGAGGCCCAGTAAGGACACGCTGTCAGGACAGCCGGAGAAGGAATGGCCACGCCACGTCATGGCAGCATCTTCCCGCCACCAGGGCCAGCCCCGTCCCTCCAGCAGTGACTGGTTCTAAACTCAGCCTCGACCGCAAGTGAAATGTCTCTTTGAAGGAATCTTGCCTTGATATTCTAGAACCTGAGGCCATTGTGATGCAACTGACAGACACCCCATCTCCTTAAAGACAGTGACATGTCTGACTGAGGGCAAGTCCCTTCCACTAGTCTAAAAGGAGAGATGACAGCTGAAGATACTGTGTAAGGAAAATAACAAATGAATAAATAACTCAAAATTCCACTTCATGTATGGGGGGGGGGCGGGGAGAGGAATGAAGAAAGGAAAAGGAAAAAAGTAAACTATAATATTGAATATAAAAAGAAATAAAGAACTATATAAAAACCACACAAAGAAAAAAATGCATATACAAAAATTCAAGAAACATATAAGAAACCACATTCTGAACAAAATTCAAAACTAGAATAGTACTTTATATCCCAGTTAGAAATGTTTTAAAAACTCACACAAACATGAAAAAAAATCTCATAACATCTGTTATTAAAGTAGTATTGGATTGGCAATTCTCAAGTTACCAAGAAAATAAATGTCAAATGAGTAAACATATTGAAGAAATATATTGAAGTTCTTCAGAGCCAGAGTCTTCATTGTGTAAGAAAAAATGCAAAGGTACAAGAAAAAAGGAAAGAATTCTGCGGTATTAACACTTTGTATGAATTGAAAATCTGTTAGCTCTATCCACTAGAAAGACCTAAAGCAATCACACAACAAGAGACCCGGATATGAGTCTCTTAATACATCCTGCGCTACAACGAAGCGCACCTGCAATCCTAGCCACTCAGGAGGCTCAGACCTGGGGACTGAGATCCGAAGCCAGATCAGCATAGGAGTCCAAGGGACGGTTACCTCCAATTAATCAGCAAAAAGCCAAAGTGGAGGTGTGGCTCAAGTGATTTCTTAGAGAAAACACTGATCCTATTTATGAGACAGGAAAGCCCAAGGTGAGCTGGGAACTTATTGTGCTTTTAAGCAAAGAGGTGATCCAAGCCTCGAGGCCTCCACTGGTTAGCTTTAGGGGAAAAAAAAGTGTTAATTTTAGGGAAACAGCAATAAGTAATTATAGTAATGGATTATAGCACATGTTAAAAAAAAGGTTTTATCAGTCCACAAGGATCTGAAAAGAATGATTTTTTTTTAATTGGGAGCAAACAATAGCTCAATAGCTATATACATATGATCACCTAAGATGAAGCTAAGCAAAATGAACTCGTTATGGAAACAAGCAGTTTACCATTGTTATTTCTAACACACTATGTTGATTTTTTTCCTTTTGTTTATCTTCCCTATGGTTTGGCCCCCGTTGTCACTGTTTAGCTGTTTCACATGAATGCTAACCAAAAGAAAACCGGTATTACTACAGTAATGCTAGGGAAAGTAGACATTAGGCCCAAAGTAAAAATATTATGCAGAAAACTTTCTAACTAAAACAATTCAATTTGCTGGTTAGATACGATTTCAGTTTATACTCATCTAGCAGCATGGCCTCAGAATCACTGTCAGCACTGTAAGGAGATACACAGGCAAATCAATAGGTTGAGTTTCTTCAATATATCTCCCAAAAGAGAAAAGAACAAAGAAAACATGAGTAAAGACAGACATTTAAATACTCTGACCTGCAACTGTGAACTAGTGGATACATACATAGCTACATAAAAATAGAATACACATTACTTTAAAGCTCACCTTGGACAGTTGCTAATCGATTATGCATTGCGCCATAAAGTTCAAGTACAATTTGCTGCTAGCATTGAGCCACTCCTCAACAGGTGATTACACAAGTGTCTTATTTTCTGTTAATTTTTTAGGTGAGGGAGATTCACTTATTGTACATATATTACATTCCTTATTATTGACCTTTTGTGTGCATCATATTTTACAAGTATATGTAGTTAAATCCTTAGAAATGAACTCACATACTATCAATATAATGCAATGCAGACTACTTTTCCTTAAACAGCTCAACTAATTGTATTTCTTTGAGTACCTTTTCTGCGTATCAGATATTAGGATTCTAGACTATTTTAGTTCTTAGGAGATACAGGTTAATATATTATACGATACTTATGTGTCTTTAAAATGGGAAAATGTAGGCCTAGGTGATTTTATATTTATTCATTTAGCCAGTCCTGGGGGCTTGAACTCAGAGCCTGGGCACTGTCCTTGAGCTTCTTTTGCTCAAGGGTAACACTCTACCACTTGAGCTACAGTGTCACTTCCAGCTTTTTCTCCAACTCAGGGCTTCATGCATTCTAGGCAAGCCTGCTACCACTAAGCCACATTCCTAACTCCTAGTTAGTTATATTCTATGAATAGGACTCCAATTGCCCGGCAAATAAGAGCAAGAATTCACAAATGGGAGTGCATTAAACTTTTTTCTTCACATCAAAAGAAACAATGATTAGAACCAAGAGAAAACCCACAGAATGAGAGAAAATCTTCACCAGCCATTCAACAATGGATTATGTGGAGCATACAGTGAGCACAAAATAACTAAAAAGCTAAGTAACAAGTAATTCAATTAATAAATGGGCAAATGAACTTAATAGTTCTCAGAAGAAATATAAATGGATAATGAATACATGAAGAAGTATTGGACCGCCTTAGCATGAAAGAAATGCAAATCAAAACTACACTAATATTCTCTCATCCCAGACAGATGAGCAATCATCAAGAAAATAAATTCTGAAAACGGTATGGAAAAGAAAGGAACTCTCTTAGAGTGTTGGTAGGAATGTAAACTAATACAGTATCTATGGAAAATGATAAAAAAAAAAGTGAGGAGGTAATAAGATTGACCAGAAATGTACTCTTGCCATTCCACTCTTTTGCATAGAAGCAAAGGAAATACCCATGTTTATTACAGCATTGTTCACAATAGCCAAATTGTAAAATTATCCAAAATTAACCAATGAATGCAGAAAATATGATACATAAAATGTCTTGGAGTATTAGTCATAAAGAAAAGTGAAACTGTCATTTGCAGAAAAACAAATGGAACTGGAGATCATCGTGATGAGCAAGATAAGCCAAACTCCAAAAGCACGCTCTTATTTGTGACATATAGGCCAACGATGAAGACAATGACAATGGAACATGAATGTCAAAGGGAGAGTGTCTAGGGGAGGATCAGAGATGGAAAGGAAAAAGGGTATGATGACAGGTGAAGAAAATTAGAAAGCATAAGCAGGGCACTGGTGGCTCACACCTGTAATACAGTTATCTACTTTGCTTTCTTTTCCATTAAATGAGAAGTCAAGGGGCCGGAGGCATGGCTCAAGTGGCAGAACACCAGCAGAGCAAAACTGAGCAAACATCATGACCTGAGTTCAAACTCTAGGACATCCAAGAACTCGGGACTGGGGGAGTGACTCCAGTGGTAGAGCACTTGCTTAGCAAATGCAAAGGCCTCCTGAGTTCAAACTTCAGTACTACAAAAAATAAGCAAAGAAAACACCCCCCCCCCACCAACTTCTCAAGTGGATATATTATTACAAAGCTTTGAGGAACTCCTTAGTCTTCACAAGCAGTATAAAGCACACCACATATTCACACTTTCATGTTGAAGACTAGAAACTTCGGGGAGGTTGGGGGAGGGAAGAGGGAGACAAACCTGGGAAACTGCAATTATTTGTTCAAAACATATAACAGCAAGAAATAAAGCATTTCTCTTAGAAGCTCCAAGGTGGAAAATACAAGTTTATTAGGTCCAGGAATCAAAGACAATTTAATATAGTTATGATTACACATAGAATTTGATCATTAGAAATAAAATCTTTCTGGTCTAGATTAAGGTACCAAGGAGTAGCAACCCTAGAAACCATACTAAATCTCCAAGTTTAATGAACCAAATAAATAACTGTATCGCCAACATCTGCTCGTAGCCCATTCTCAGTGAGATGAATTTTCTTGGTCACAAGGTCCACATGGAAAGTGGCGTGCTCAGAAATGGGGGTCTTTCCGGTGTGCTCTTTCCCCAGGACTGGAACTCGCCGAGGCCCCAACAATGGATCATCAAATCTCATTAGCTTCACTTTGGAAAGGTCTGCGGCAGAAGAGATCATCAATGCACACACTGGGTTATACACAGTCACTGCCTAAAGCCATCCCTGGATCTGGTGATACACACCTTAAACAATCCAGTTGCCAGGAGAGAGGAAGAATTGAGTTCACTGAGCACTAACCTATATGATCTCCTAAATCACTTTTATGCGCTTCAATTAGCCATCATTCAAAGGATCAAAAAGTCTAAAACTTATTTCTCTTAGGCTTCGGCTTCCTAAGATTTGCTAAGTAGGTCTTCTTGGAGATATTTTTGGAGAAACAATTACTACTATAAGAAGCAGAATTACCCTTTTCTTGTTTAGTTTAGTTCAAAAATGAAAGTGTGAACTAAAAAGTTAGCGAGACTACCTTATGTATATAACTGTAACCCCTCTGTACATCACCATGACAATAAAAATTTAAAAATTAAGTTAGAAAGATAAGCAGAAAAGGGGGATGGCAGAGGTTGAGCCCCAATCCCACCCTGCTTGACCTACTTTTGTACAAGCTGATAATGTGGTTCTTGGTCAAAAAAAATTTTTTTTTGACTCATGAACAAATGTATGATCCAACAATCCTGCCAACAACTGAGCTCATTTAAGCAATTCTGACGCTTTCTAACATCAAATGGCTTTACTTCATATGGTAGGAACACACCATAAATAACTAAAAATGCTAATTTTCAATTTATATCTCACTCTAAGTGGAGCATGGTTAGGCTTAAACTGATGTTTTTAAAAAAGGAAGATATTTTCTAAATTACTTCCAACCCTTTCTCAAACAGATTCTGGGTGGTCTGGGAGCTACACTCCCTTGTGTTAAACTGAGAGTACAAAGCATAGCATGAGAAGGATAAGAGATAAAAGGAGACTTAATGCAGCTGGCGGTGATACCAGCAGTACAAGTTATCCAGGCATTTTGTTCTCTTTGGAAAACAAAGACTGGAAGACCGCAAGTTTAGAGACAAGATCTTGGAGCTTACAGAGCAATTACCTGACACTCCCATGAAAGCAAACCCTGCCTCAAAGTCTTTGGAGAGTCTGCAGAGGACATAGAATCTATTCCAGACAGAGCACAAGCTCTGGAAATTAAAACAGCCACGGAGTATGAAAGTCTTCATGACAGCCATGATCTTATTTGAAGGAAGACTACAATTCATTTTAACAGCTACTGCCAATTCAACATGTACATGAGTGGAAGCAAATATTTTGCTATAGAAATGGCAGGTCCTGCCAGCAGCTTTCGTATATAAGGCCTTTGGCTAGAGATCTCTCCCCAACAGCCCTGGCTCATCATTTCAAGCAATTTTGATTCAAACGATTTCAAAGAAACTGTAATACTCAATCAGGCGTCTAAGTGACAAAATGCATTTGCTTTGATGTTTCACCATGCAGTTCATTATTGTCAATAAATTCATGGAGCTTTATTAGTGTTTTAATATCTTTTCTCATCCCAGACCTCTCTGATCTGTAACCATACAAGATTTAAGGCACTTAAAGAAGAGAGTGATTGAAAGTCCCTGGGGACTGATAATGTGAAATGGAGCCTTTCACCTCCAAGTTATTAGTTCATATGTGGCACAGGTTGTGAGTGATTTAAAGTCATTATCATCAAACAGTTGCTCAGAGGCTTTTGTAGAGTGAAATGATGACTTTAGTCTATTCCTCCTGGACCCAGGTCATAATCATCTTCAATACAATTGGCATTAACTGGAGCACTTGCTGGTTATGGCAGAAGACAAAGGATGATGTTATTGAATTTAACCCCTTTTCCATCTCATATACTCAGTGTACTCAGCCTCTTAGATGTCACTGCATCCTGAGAACTTTGGGGGAAAGTATCAAGGTTAGAGCTCTTCTGTGGATTCCTACAGGAATGCCAGTTTCAAATTCTCCCTGATGTTTCTTTCCATTTTCTAAAACTTATAGCAACTAATAGCAAACTTAAAACACTGTAAAATGGTATTATTCATAGCTGTGTGACAAAGGAGATAAGAACTGAGAGCTCCATGACAAAGACAGGAGATAGAAAATGTGTCAGTGCAGTTCTAAGGAACTGAGTCAGTGCTACCTACATCTGAGTCCATTTCGGGAGGAGAGGTTAACATTGCATATACAACTTTTAATATAGGGCTAGGCCCTAGTATGTGTTACAGTTTCATAATAAACTTATCCAAATGGATCTACACTATTTCCTTTAAAATTTACTATAATATTCTCCAAGGCTAAGGTTTTCTTCCTATTATAACATCTTCCCACAACTAAGCACAAGCATTATAAGTACGACAAGCCACAAAATGGCTTCCTATACATTCATGTTTCTAAATTTCCAAGTCCTGCTTCTTGTGGCCTAGAAGCTCTAAGGATGGGTCTAACAATCTATAGCCTCTGCTTTACTAAAGGAACATAATAAATGCCTCTAATAATCTGGATGAATCTTTAAGACATTTTGCTAAGTGAAAGCTAAACACAAAAGGGCAAATATAGCTGGGTATAGCATCATGTGCCTATTATCCTAGCTACTTAGGAGCTGTGGCAAGCGGGGGGCCTGAGCTCAGGAAGTTCTCTGTACTAGCAGGCCAGCCTGGGAAATATAGGGAGACTACATCTATTAAACATAATTCTTCTTTAAAGTTTATAAATAAAACATATCTAATTTTAAAAATAAGCATAAGAATTATATAAGTTCACTTATATGATGTACCTGAAATAGTCAAATACATACAGGCAAAAATTTGGATAGTAGTTACTAGCAACTAACAGGAGGCAAAATCGGTGGTTATGATTTAATGGGTACAGGGCTTTAACTTGAGAATATCATTGTAAATGCAAAATATATGGAAAAATGAATTCTTTTGGGTTTTTTTTAGTAAAATAATCTACCCTAAATACAATTCCAAAGACAAATGTCTAAAGATTAATAAATTTTACAAAATTTTCATACTGATGGAACAAGAATCAATCTATTGTTTTCTTTTAGACAAGCTAGGCTTTGAACTCACTACATAGTCCAGTTAGGTCTTGAATTCATAATGCTTCTATCTCAACCTTCCAAGTGTTTGGATTATAATGGGCTACCAAACCTGGCCCAAACCACTCTTAATTACCATTAAAATGAAAAGGGCTAGGAGTGTAACTTAATGGTAGATTGTACATGGCTAACATTGTAAAATCTTTTTTTTTCTTCTTTTTTTTTTTCAAATTTTTATTATCAAACTGATGTACAGAGAGGTTACAGTTTCATACGTTAGGCATTGGATACATTTCTTGACATTGTAAAACCTTGAGTTGGATCCCCAGCATGGCAAAGAAATGAAAAAATAAGGAAAATGAAAAGAGGAGAGAAAGATTATGCAAAATAGAGAATTTTAAAATGAACTTGTCTCCGTAATTCAGAACAAAATAATACAGAGACACATTCTCTTCACATTCTGCTCTGCCCAGGACCACCTAACTGGGAGGTTAAAAAAGAAGCCATCAGGTCTGGGAATGTGGCTTAGTGGTGAAGTGCTTGCCTAGGGTGCATGAAGCCCTGGGTTCAATTCCTCAGCACCACATAAACAAAAAGAGCCAGAAGTGGCGCTGTGGCTCAAGTGCTAGCCTTGAGCAAAAGAAGCTCAGGGACAGTGCCCAGGCCCTGAATTCAAGCCCCAGAACTGGCAAAAGAAGAGAAAAAAAAAAAAGCCATGAATTATTACATAAACTCGAATCACAGGGGGCTGGGAATATGGCCTACTGGTAGAGTGCTTGCTTCCTATACACAAAGCCCTGGGTTCGATTCCTCAGCACCATATATATATAGAGAGAGAGAGAAAAAAAGCCAGAAGTAGCACTGTGGCTCAAGTGGCAGAATGCTAGTCTTGAGCAAAAAGAAGCCACGGACAGTGCTCAGGCTCTGAGTTCAAGGCCCAGGACTGGCAAAAAAAAAAAAAAAAAAAAGAAGAATATAAGCTTTAAAGTCAAAGCCAAGTTTGAATTCTAGCTGCAAGATTTACTAGCTGAACAAATTCTGCCAGGTTAACTTAGCTTTTCTCAACCTCCACAATGCTTTTACATTATAACCTTGCTACATTACAAAGCAGGAAGTGCCTAATACATAGCCATACTTGAAATTGAAAACTTTTTTTCTTTCCCAGGAACAGAACTAGATGGACTGGTTAGTTTAGAATATTAAGGGCATATTCTCTAATACTGAATAGACAGCAGCCTACTCATTACAGTATTAAGCAAGACAAGGTCTTAAATAAATATCTAACCCAGTGTCCTTATTTACTAAAAGAAAAATGAGCTTAGAGATTAAGTGACAAAGTCACCAAGCTAAATAGCCACAGTCCCCAAATGAATCTCAGTGTCTTGACTTAGGGACCAATAATCTTTCCACAGTGCTAGGTGGCATCTCTAAGCAGTTACTTTCCTTTCTCTGCTCCGCTTAGAACTCATCCAATTCACAAACGACTACCAAACACGAGTTTTCAGGAACATCACTTACCTTTGATTCCTCGGTCTATTTTCATTAAACGCCTGATTATGGAATCACAATTATCACCTTGCCTGACTTCAATCTTGGTTGAGAAGTGGCCATTTGAGGGCTGGGGGTTTACTAGGGAAATTGGCACACCAGGCTACGAAAATAAAAAATGATTGTAACAGAAATAAACTTGAATAATGCCAAGTATTTTCAGTACCCCATGAGAGCCAGATCTAATTCTGGCATTCTAAAACATGACCAAGACATACTCGAAATATGAAAAGAAAAAAAAGCTACTTGAGTTCACGCTTATTACCAATGCGATAGGAATGTCAGGCACCGGTGGCTCACACCTATAATCCTAGCTACTCAGGAGGCTGAGATCTGAGGATCACAGTTCAAAGCCAGCCTGGGCAGTTAAGTCCATGAGACTCTTATCTCCAAGTAACCAGTAGAAAACCAGAAGTGGTGCTGTGGCTCAAGGGATAAAGCACTAGCTGAAGAGCTCAGGGACAGCACCCCGGCCCAGAGTTCAAGCCCCATGAGCAACAAAAAATAAAAAATAAAAATGACCACAGCTACATTTATCAATACTGATGAGAGACAGAAACAATCATTACATTTTCTCTTCGACAACTATCATCAACTGTGGACTTTGTACTAGCTATCAAGCACTGTACAAGCAAAACACTTTGCAGATACTGGTCCTATAGCCTAAAAGGGACTGCTTTTAAAAAGAGAACCAAAAAGAGTAAGAAATCAGCCTATGGTCACAAAAGCATAAGTAGCAGACAAAGATTAAACGTTTTGCATACCATACTACTTCCCACATTATAGAAACTACACTGGACTAGACTCTGGTCATTAAATGCAAAAAAAGTTGACTGAGTCTTATGAAAGACTTAAAGATATAACATCTTAAAGGAATCCTTCAAAGTGACTTGAAGTAATATATTTGTATACAGAACAATATCACATAGATCTACTTCAATGGCCCAAATGACTTTAATATTGAAAGTTACCATACCTTTATGTACTTAAAATATTACACAATGGTAAATTGAGGAGTTCTCCATGATTGTGATAAGGTATCCTTCAAAATAAGCATTTTAAATTGTAGGTTGGAGTTTTAAATTAAATATGGTAAAAGTAACAATATATCTCAGTCTCTTATCAAGATCTGTTATCTCACTTTGTGTGTGTGTGTGTGACTGTACTGGGACTTGAACTCTGTTCCTCACACTCTTATTTGGCTTTTT
Organism: Perognathus longimembris pacificus; assembly: GCF_023159225.1. Classification (NCBI taxonomy): domain Eukaryota; kingdom Metazoa; phylum Chordata; class Mammalia; order Rodentia; family Heteromyidae; genus Perognathus; species Perognathus longimembris. Next base: position 3,530,171 of record NC_063182.1, on the reverse strand, counting down.
AACTCAAGGCTACCATTTGAACCCCAGCTCCACTTCTAGCTTTTACTGGCTAAGTGAAGAGTGTCTCAGCCTTGTCTGCCTGGCCTGGCTTCAAATCTTGATCATCAGATCTCAGTCTACTGAGTAGCCAAGCTGCCGCCAGCTTATCTGTCTCTTCTCAAGATTAGGAGGGCATCATTCAGACTCATAGTTCACTGACTTTGCCAAATCTGAATGGATTATGTGAAGCTAAACAGAATCTCTAAAACCCTTTTATCTTCATCACATGACCCAAAAAAAAGGAACTCCAGCATAATTTAGGTTTATTCCAAAACAACCAAAAGCCTTGAGTAACAAACCAAAATTTAACCACAGTTTGAAAACTGTGGGAAAGGAAAGTGAGGACTGGGGAAACAGGACTCCAGGAGTTCAACCCACTTCCGACTGTGGCCTGGAATAAACAAGTCAATCCATTTCTCTGCCTCTTCCCTGCATCTTTAAGACAGTGGGTTCGTAATGACCTCGAATGTCTCTTCTAGCTCTAACAGGCAGTGGTTCAGTAATATTCCTTCAACTTACTTCTGTTCTAAACACATTAAGAGGTTTCCCAGGACAACAATCTTCCTTGATTTTATCTTCTGCTTCAGAGGCAAACTTGACTTCTATGTGCTCTAGCTAAATAGAGGGGGGTGGGGGGGGAGAATAGAAATCATTAGTGCCATTTAATATGACTGAAATTAATCACTTCATTTTTTTGGTTTGTTTTTTGGTTGGTCACGGGGCTTTACCTCTGGCCCTGCGCACTGTCCCTGAGCTCTTCAGCTCAAGGCTAGTGCTTTACCACTTGAGCCACAGCTCCACTTCTGATGGTTATCTGGAGATAAGAGTCTCACAGACTTTTCTGCCCAGGTTGGTTTTGAACCACAATCCTCAGATCTCAGCTAGGATTACAGGTGTGAGCCACTGGCACCTGGCTCACCACGTCGTTTTAACAGAAAACTAGGCTCTTAACATCAAATGGTCTGTGCAACTTTATTATTTTTCCATCTAAACATTAAATGAAATCTGCAATTTGTTATTTAAAACTCATCTTGGAAGTCTCATAGTAATGTTAGTTATACAGTCACGTGTATCATTTTCTATAATGAAACCTGTCATCTACCACATGAAAGAAAGAGTATCAGCATAATAGGCTTCTACTTAGAAGTGGACAAATTTGTCATTTTGAGAATGAAAGGCTCCCACTTAAATAAATAGAAAAGTTCAGGAATATACATATCGCTGATAGGTGATAGCCCTCAACATAAAGTGTGTCTTTGCTGTCCAAGTGAAATGGCTAAAGATTTTTTTTAATTTACATGAATATGAACAGTCCAAGATATGCATAAAATAGATGTCTACTAAGAATAAATTTTGTTATTAGCTCACTTAAAATAAAATGCACAGGGTCTAGGCAGCTCAGTAATACAGCACATGCTTAGCATACATGAGTCTTTAAATCTAATCCTTAGCACCAAATACATAATAAATAAAACAAAATGCTCATTTAGATATAACTTTCTTCCTTTTTCCATAGTTCATGAAATCATTTTGTTCAAACTATAAAACCCACATTTTAACATTTTTGGTCTTTTTTATTTTCCTCATGTTCACCAGAACCTTTCTTTTTTGAGTTTTCTAGAGTACATTATTTTTCCTTCTGTCAAAGCTAAGAAAGCAGTTTTAAAATCTGTATACAGTGTGACCGATAATATTTTTATGAACCAGAGATGAGCTTTAATCTACTTCTATGAACCTGAAATATGAAGGAAGAGGAGCAGATCATTGTGTTCCATAATACAATTTTTGAAGGCACTTAAATATAAGGTTTTCCTCATTATTTTAAAGACAATGTAGATATATATATATATAATTTATTTCTTAGGATAACTGCTAGTGCAATAGCACATTGATAGATCACTCTGATATTTCTGCAACTTTTATATCCACTCATTCTCTTTCCCTCCCCAAAAATGTTTTTTCTTTGCCATTCCTGGGGCTTGAACTCAGGGCCTGAGCACTGTCCCTGAGCTTCTTTTTGCTCAAGGCTAGCACTCTACCACTTGAGCCACAGCATGACTTCCGGCCTTTTCTGTTTATATGGTGCTGAGGAATCGAACCCAGGGCTTCACGCATGCTAGGCAAGCACTCTACCATGAAGCCATATTCCCAGACCCCAAAAAAATCACTTTTGATGAAGGTACTAAACACAGAACATGAAGTTTGTAAAAAGGTTTATTATTTTTTAAGTCGTGGACTCTTACCTCAAGGGAATTAGTCAGGTAGACCATGTTCTCTATAAGCACTGCCTGCTCATCAAATTCCAACTGCAAATCCAGAACATGAGGCCCCAGCTTCTCCACATTTTCCTGGTAGCCAAAGTAAGTTTGAAACACTAAATCACAAACAGGGTATGTTGAAAGAATATATTTCCTTCAAAGCAATCATTCTTCTCTGAACTGATAAAAATCTCTAAATTTTAATGGCAATAGGAAAGGCCTTAGACTTTGTGGGTTTCTCTTATCTATGTTTTCTTGTTAAATTACTAACTCAGAATAATTATTATTAAAAGTAAGATAAGATTTAAAGGGTCTACGAAAAGGCTGGAAGGCATAAGGTTTTCAGGTTTAGAAAACAATATGATTTTATCACTATTTATTAGACCAGCTTAATGTGCAAAGACAAGGTGTTTACTTTGACAAAGAATCCAAGAAGTGTAGTAAAAATACACTTTCAAGTAACCAAAATCATCTTTTAATAACTTTCCAAAGTACCAAATAAAAATTTCACAAATATGTCAACGTTCAAACTTATACTACACATGTATTCAGATAATCCGTGGCATAGACAAACCAATCTCTGATTTGTAATTTTCTTGACTTAAACATCAAATATTTGCTGCTCAGAGTGTGTCCTTAGAAATCAAGTCACTATGTACAGAGAGAGCTGTCTGGAACATGTTACACAAAGCGATCTAACTCTGCCCCTGCTCTTCCCCGGCTTTAGATCACCGTGTGCCAGGGGTGAATGCCTTCCGTGTGGAGTCGATTAATTACTACAGGAGTGTAACTCCTGATAAAGGAGATCCAGCTGCTCCCTCTCTGGTCCAGAGGTGCTTCCTCGCTTGCTCCTTTGGTGGACACACCAAAAAAGCCCCTCACAAGGTGCCAGTGCCAGGCTCTTAGCTTCTCTGCCTCTAGTAAGCTTCCGTTCTTTATGGTAATTGCCCAATCTAGGGCTGGGGCTGTAGCTCAGCAGTAGAGCACTTGCCTACCATTTGTAAGGCCTTGATTTCAATCTCTAGGACCACAAAAAGGAGAAAAAAAAAAGTATACAGTCTGCAGTACTCTGTTACAGCAGCAGAAAATGGGCTAAGATACTGTCTAGCACCTCTTGCTCACAAAAAAGTATCAGAAAGGCATTTTCCTCTCCTCAGATTTATTAACCATTTTCAAAAACACTAATTTGCCTAGCATATCAATACTATTTTTTAAAATATAGAACCACTCTGTCTGATGCTGGTTCTGCAAATTTAATTATTATCGAGAGAAGCCAACATTTTTTCAACAAAGAACTATCCAACCCAAAATATCAATAGAGCCTTTGTTGAGAAATCTTGGTCAGACTGCTATAAACAAAGTGTATCCAGTTAAGCTAAACCTATACAAATGTAGAGATTTGGCTCCAGTATCGGAATCTAGTAACAACAACAACCTAATGTAAGCTGAATGAATAAGCTTCCTTCCCAAATTAAAAAGAAGGGAAAGTAGGAAATAAAGGGAATGATGTAGTGCAGCAATTCTGAATCAATTTTTCATCCACAATACCTATCTTTACATAGTCAGCAACTCACAGGTAAACCTAAAATCTGCTGGCTCATTTTTCACAACCACTGACTGAAAAGTGTTACTTTATAGCAGATCTCTGGGGAAAGACTGTGCTCTCGCTTTTCTTCTCCCTTACCATCGTGTGTAACTGTTACTCTCCACATGACTCTCATTGCTCACAGCTGCACAAGGTACACGTGTGCTTACCTTAATCATGGCAACAAACGGCATAACTTTCTTCATATACTTCTTTAATTCTGGCAGACTACTGAGTTCACTGGCAATGACTTTGTTATCAGGCAATTTTCCACTGTTGGCCTAAAAAGGGGAGGAGGGAGAGAAACAGAGAGGAAATAGTTCAGACACAGTGTAGGCTTGTAGGTAGGTCTATAGGAAGTTCGGCAGCCACAGAGCGGTAGCGTGGAGTCTGATAAGGAGCTGCAGACAGTGGGAAGTGAAAACCAAATGAACAACAGAGATAGGTGACTTCCCTTCCTTCTAAATTCACTGGACACTGGCTTCTAGGTTTAAAGAACAAAACGAGTGCAGTATACTGAGTATTTAAATCTTTCTTACTTACAATAATAGTACCTGTAGAATGCTAGCATTAGATCTTAGCTGGTCTAAAAAAAAAATGAGGGGGGCTGGGGATATAGCCTAGTGGCAAGAGTGCCTGCCTCGGATACACGAGGCCCTAGGTTCGATTCCCCAGCACCACATATACAGAAAACGGCCAGAAGCGGCGCTGTGGCTCAAGTGGCAGAGTGCTAGCCTTGAGCGGGAAGAAGCCAGGGACAGTGCTCAGGCCCTGAGTCCAAGGCCCAGGACTGGCCAAAAAAAAAAAAATGAAAAAAAAATGAGGGAGGAGGTAACAAGTTTGATAAGAAATGTACTCACTGCCTTACATATGAAACTGTAACCCCTCTGTACCTCACTTTGAAAATTAATTAACTAATGAAATTTAATAAAAAAGGACCTTGTCTCCAAAGTTCTCAAAGCATTTATTGCATTAGTTACATTAAAAAGAAAACTATACAACGATTATGCAAGATGTGTGTCTATTTTGGAATGTTCTTTAAATTGCTACTTCAAATATGAAAAAAGAACCTTAGCTATGTATGACATGTTAAGACGCTATTGTTCCATCTACTCAAAATAAGCACCTATATGTCATTAATAAGCATATTCCTTGCAATTCCACTTGCCCGCAGAACACCACCTTTGTATATAGTAGAAATGGAAGATAGTCTTTACAGTGTGCTTGTAGACACCAAGATATGGTAAGTAACAGGAAGATAGAGAAATGAACCGTGCCTTGGTTGATGACATTCATACCAGCAATTCTAAGGAAGCAGTTGAAGAATGAAATACAATGGCACCAAATGTTTGGTATTAAAAAGTACTCTACCTCTGCTTTTATGGTACATTTTTACTTTGCATTCTTTGAGTAGATATCATTATTTCAGTATAATATCATCATTTGACATTACTGCTTCTTTTAAAGTTTTTTTTTTTTAATCCAAAAGGGCTAAAATAATGTTAGTAATCCAGAAGTGCTCTTAGGCTGAACATGGTCACATTTGATAATGTGTGCAGAAGGACTGTTCCCCATCCTTCCCTTTTCTTTCCTTGGTGCTTCAGAGGAACACATGGACAAGTGAAGGAAATATTTTCCCCGGGACCTTAGTAAAGATTAGAACTGAAATGTAAATTGATTATTTGAAATCCTGCTATATACAACTTTTCATTTTTACTTCATTCCCAGGCTTGGCTTTGATGCTGTCCTCCCAGCTACTTAGGGGGCAGAAATCTGGGGACTGCAGATTGAGATCAGCCCAGGCAAAAAAGCTCCCAAGAATATCTCAACCAATGGCTGGGTGTGGTGGTATGTCCCTGTTGCCCCAATGATACAGGGAAGCACAAATAGGAGGAGTGCAGTCCAGGCTGGCCCCAACATAAAACAATACCCATCTGAAAAAAATACCTAATATAAAAGGGACTGTGGAATGCCTCAAGTGGTAGAGTCTGCCTAGCAAACCTCAGTACTGAATTTCCTTTAAATAGCACTATCAGAACCAAAAACATCTTTGAGTGTAAATTTCTGTGGGTAATTATCAAGTTGAACACTTTCTTTCAAAGTTCTCAAGAACAGCTGGGTATAATGAGGTGCACCTGTAATCCCAGCATTCCGGAGGCCAAGGCAGGAGGACGGTTAAGTGTGAGGCCATTTTAGGCTACATATCGAGACCCTATCTCAAAGTAAGCAAAGCAACAAACAAAACAGTGCAGAAGAAAGCTTCAACTTACTTCAGATATAGTAAGTTCAAGGATTCCTGAATCCCAATGTGAAAGCCACACAAAATTCAAAAGAAAAGCTCTATTCTTCTGCTTCAGAATTGTAACCCACATCATTGATTTGCCTACAACTACATTCAACACATTTTTGCAAGCAAGTTTAGAAATGATGGGGAAAAAACAAACAAAAAAGAGTACTTTTTTCCCTCCACATCCACTGATGAGCTGCCAAGGATCACAAAGGACATTTCCTGCCTGGAGGGAATTAAACAGGGCCACCTGTCTCCTTTCCCCCAGACACCACTAACATCCGAACAACAGAACCCTCCTAAGTGGGACCCGGCATCCCGGGGGAGCAGCACAAGAGGGCATCACCTCAAAGTGGTCACGCAGGAGCGACAGGGCGCTGTGCTGCCACGGCGGGTAGCTCTTGGCCACATAAATGGTGCAGTGTGAGGGCCTCTGGGGTGGCTGCTTGTCCGCCTTCTGCAAAGGAGGGAAAGAGGACAGACACTGGCATTTACACCGGCCAGACATGAGGAAGGCCCTCCCTTAATACAGATTACCACTGCCTTTAGCATTCGACATACACATGCGACGTAACTACAGCTGCCCTGGGTACAGACGACACATTCTAACCAGTGTCCATTCTCACTGCGGTTGTTATTTGACCAATAATGTCTAAGAAACATTTTACACACACACACACACACACACACACACACAGAAATATAATATTATATACATATATAAATACACACATACGGAGAAAGCAGGAAGGGGGAATCAGAGTGAGGAGAGGGTGAATTTGATCAAAGTATCATACGCTCATGGAAATATACTAAATGAAACCCCTCTGAACAGCTAATAGATATGAGCTAATCTGAAGTCTTCACCTTCCCTTTGGCTGGCATGGTATAGTTCTTGAGGCGTAGTCTAAGGTCATGAGCTACTTCCATGAGATACTGCGACGAGCGGATCAAGGACTCATCCACAGGCCCAGCCACAGGCCAGGAAGCGTTCATAATGGAGTCAGGCTTTTAAAAACAAAACAAAGCCAAGGGAAGAGTCAGTGAGACTAGACAGTACGATTTTAGGGTTCTTGCTTACTAGTTACATACCAGCTACCATCTGCAAGTGTGTGCTCAGAGTTCAAACCTGACTACACGCAACACACTTCCACAGGTCCTGATCTAATGTTCCCTAGAACTCAAGAACTCAAGCTGTGAAGTCTGACTCTACATTCTTCATTAACATTCATTTGTACAAGCATATTAATACCCACACACATATGCTCACTTTCAAAGAAAATTATGTAATGCTAATTTGCCTAAATTTAGTCATTATTATATAAATTATGCACACTCCGTTTCTAGCCTATTAATATACACAGTATGGAAAGCATGGCTATTCAGTATAGCTCACAAGCACATTCTGCATCATAAATGAACTGAAAAATACAAGCCAGCCGGGCTCACAAGGCTGAAAGGAGTCATTAAACCAGCCAATGTACTTATTGGCAGGCCTGGAAGAGATGATCTTCACAGTAAGAATGATCACATAATATCCCAGAACTACAGTCCAGTATTATATAAAACAAGTTTATGCAACTATGTAATTCTATCTTTGTTTATAAGCAGCTCATGACAGTTTTTATCCTTTACAATATTTTTACCTTTTTAACAGTTGGAAGAACACTCTAATAATATGTGCATTCAAACTGTATCTAAATATTTTCAAATTACTACAATACTTCCTGAGAGGAGAATTAGGTCGGAGATAAACATGTTTTAAAATACACACATTGTGTATACTCAAAAGTACCTCTATGCTTTATCGGTCCTATTTAGCTGTTTTAGCCTGTTGCAATTATGATGACGAACCAGTATTATTTCAGAAATACTCATATTCTGCTTTTTTTCCTCTAAGTGACATTAACACAATGCTCGCTTACGAAGGTCAAAGCAAAACCACTCATACCTTCCCCAGGAGTGTCCAGACGTGCTCACACACGTGTGGACAGAACGGAGCCAAAAGGAGTGTCTGAACTTCAATGAAGCGGAACACCAGCTCTCTGTGCATCCCTTCTATGGCCAACTCCCGGTATTTATCTTTCGCAGCCTACAAAATTTCAAATTGTTTACCATTTTCCTCACCTTCTTTAAAACAAAACAAATTCAGCATTTCTGATGTATGTTTTTAGTCTTTTCTCATAAGAAATTAGTATACAGGTTTTACTTTGTTTCAAGAAATTTCCAGCCTTTACTCAAAAGATACTGTATTATATTAATGATCCAAGGAAAAAAAACTGTTTCACAAGCATTCCGTACTGAGAAAAGCTGAACAGTATTAACTGCTTTAAGCACGAAGGCTCTGAGTAGTCTACAAGAAAGATATTAAATATCAAAACAGCCACAAATACAACACACTGTATGCTCAGCACTTCTCCTTGTTTAATTACAAGTCTGGAAACCAAGCTACATAAATCCCAATGAGAGATTTACAAAACTAATTGAAAAAAGAGCCGTATTTTTATTGTACACACTTGAACTGTCAAACGTGGGGAAATACTGACATCTTGTGGAAGGCCTCAGAAACCATTCATTGGCAAGTGAACTAAATTTCATCTTGATGTTTTAAATATTTGTATAGAAAGTGTGGCTGCTTTTTGGATTTAATCTCATTATGCTCAAAGATCAGACAGGAAAGATATACTTTAAGTGAACACAGTAGAGAAAAGTATCAAGGAAATGACAAAAATCACTATCTAGTAAAGATTTCAATGTTTCTAAACAAGACTTTGACCTACACTTTAGACATGGAATTAAGGTTCAGCAAGACAAGAAAGGGGGAAAGATACATCATATTCACATTGACATCTTTTAGATACCAAAAGAATAGCATACCTGAAACTCAAAAAACCCTGTTTTCAAAGCTTCTTTAAACATCATCTTTTCATAATTTTGATCTGTCTTTATAATTCCTGCATTCATTTCACTATTGAATAAAAAAAAATTTTTAAAGTTATTGCATTTAAAGGCTATTGTATTTGTGTATGCATTTATGACTACATATGCATACATGTATATATAATATATATGTATCTTATGTAAGCACTAATATGCATTAACAGAAACACTAAAATAAGAGTATTTGAAACATTTACAAGTGTTCAGCACAGTGTTTTAGTGATTAGGTACTCATTTATGTATCAGAATGCTTTTTTTTTTTTTTTTTTTTTTTGCCAGTCCTGGGCCTTGGACTCAGGGCCTGAGCACTGTCCCTGGCTTCTTTTTGCTCAAGGCTAGCACTCTGCCACTTGAGTCACAGCGCCACTTCTGGCCATTTTCTGTATGTGTGGTGCTGGGGAATCGAACCCAGGGCTTCAAGTATACGAGACAAGTGCTCTTGCCACTAGGCCATATCCCCAGCCCCCTCAGAATGCTTTTTAAAGCACATTTTTTGTTTGTTTTTTTTTAAAGTTGTTCCCCCCCCCCCCCCCCCCAGCCAGTCCTGGACCTTGGACTCAGGGCCTGAGCACTGTCCCTGGCTTCTTTTTGCTCAAGGCTAATGCTCTGGCACTTGAGCCACAGCGCCACTTTTGGCCATCTTCTGTATATGTGGTGCTGAGGAATCGAACCCAGGGCCTCATGTATATGAGGCAGGCACTCTTGCCACTAGGCCATATCCCAAGCCCCAAAAGCATCTTAGGTTCTTTTTTTTTTTTTCTTTTTGCCAGTCCTGGCCCTTGGACTCAGGGCCTGAGCACTGTCCCTGGCTTTCTTTTGCTCAAGGACAGCACTCTGCCACTTGAGCTACAGGCACCACTTCTGGCCATTTTCTATATATGTGGTAATTGGGAATCGAACCCAGAGCTTCATGTATACGAAGCAAGCACTCTTGCCACTAGGCCGTATTCCCAGCCCCAAAGCACATGTTTTAGTGTACATAATGAACTAAGGTTCCTAGTCATACTTTAATCACTGCATTTTTAATACCAATACTGGATATTAGAAAACATGTCTCATACAAAGGATCAACAGTACATAAAACAGTGCTCAGTGCTCAGCATTACTAAGCAGTCATGAGGAAGTGCAAGTTGAGAATGGCTACTGTCAAAAAGACTAAAAATTAACCGGTGTTGGAAAGGATATGGGGAAAAGGAACCTCAGCACGCTGTTGGGGGAACTATATGAGTACAGCATTATGGAAAACAGTCTAGAACTTCCTCAAAAAGTTTAGAACAGAACTACCATATGATCCAACAGTTCCACTCCCGAGTACCTATTTGTCCAAAGCAAATAAAATCAGTCCGTCAAAGAGACATTTTCCTCTCCCTCATTCACTGCAGCACAGTTCACCGGAGACAAAAAACGACAGCAAACTAAGTGCTCGTCCCCTGATGAACTGGGACAGGTTGTACAGAAAGACCTATACTATAAAAGCAAGAAATCCTGTTGTTCGTGACAAAAGATTCTGAAATGTTTTACCACAAGGAAATGATAAATGTTTAAGAAGGTAAATACATTTAATGTGATTGAAATACGACACAATCATCAGCTAGGATGATTGAGGATACAATGGCAGGAAGCTTTCTATGATTTATACAAGCTTCCTTCTCCCATTGCAAAACAACTGTTTATTTTTAAAGATGCATGGAATTCACATGCCTGTTCTCTATCTTTATTATTGCATTTACAATGAGTGCAATGTTTTCTCTCCTTCTGATAAGCAATAAAGAGTCATTTCACATTCGTGACACGAGCAACTCCAATGCTTAGGACAGTTCTGATACAAAGAAGTTAATAAATGTCTTGAATTTAAAAAAAAAAAAAAAGACATTTCTCCTTTTCTTGTAATCTACTTTCCCTGGAACCATTTTTGCCAAACTCTAATGCAACACAACAAGGGAAGTGGTTATAAGAACAGACTTCAGAGACAGAAACAAATTCACTCTCAGATTTCAATTTCTAGCTTCAAGGTATTTAATAAAATATATTGGATTTCTTCTAAACCTTAGTTTCTTTATAAAACTGAGCTAATATCTCTATCATAGAAAGTTGCTTTGAGGTTGAAGCCAGACAATGGATACAAAGTACTTAACTGGACATGGCACAAGGAAGCCTTCAGTGAGCAGTAGCTACTATTGCCAGCTAATTTGTTTCAGAAAAGGAAAAAAATGAAAATTTAAAGACCCACAGGGACTACTCAACTCCAAAAGCACACTGCAGCTGCGGATCCCAGCTTACCTGGCAAACACCCTGTCGTTGAAAGTGCTGGCAGGACCGCTTCTTAGGCTGTCCCAGTTGGCAACCATTTCTTTCACCCACTCCACCCAGGTGTAGAGACGGAGAATACCTGCATCTGCCATGGCTTCCACAAAGTTGGCATCTTCCACAGTGTCACCAGCATCAGCCAGAGCCAAGCGCATTCCTAAAAGAAGTAAAGGGAAATTCAATCAGTAAAGTAAAAATGAGGTTACTAAGTATCAATGCCATACCCAGTCGGGCACACTACAGGGCTACCTACAAATTAAGAAATAATAAAAGCTTTAAAGGGTTGTTTGGATCATCAGCAAATATCAAAATCACCAAAATTAGGCTGGGCCCCAATGGCTCACGCCTGTAATCCTAGCTACTCAGGAGGCTGAGATCTGAGGATCACAGTTCAAAGCCAGCCTGGGCAGAAGCTGGGAATGGTGCTGTGGCTCAAGTAGTAGAGTGCTATCCTTGAGCGAAAGCAGCACAGGGGCAGTGCCTAGGCCCAGAGTTCAAGCCCAGAACCAGAAAGAAAGAAAAAAAAAAAATCACCAAAAGTAGGATCCCTAAGTATGTTGCTAAAATATTTAAACCATCTGTATCAATTTGCATATACTTAGCATCAATATGTGCTTCTTCTCAATCACGCTGAGTTAATGAGATAAAGTGATCTTTAATGAGGCATTGGAAGCAAATTAGATAAAATGGGGATAGCTGTACATTTCTTTATCGTTTCTCTGTGAACATCTCAGACTCTTTAACAAGTAGCAAAATATTCAATAAATTTGGGAGGCCAGGGGCGTTAGTTCTATGTGGCTTGAATTCTAGGCCTGAGCACTGTCTCTACTCAAGGCGAGAGCTCTACTGCTTGAGCCACAGTTCCACTTCCAGTTTTCTGATTGTTAATTGGAGGTAAGAGTCTCAGACTTTCTTGCCCAGGCTAGGCTGGGTTTGAACCTTGATCCTCAAATCTTAGCCTCCTGAGTAGCTAGGATTACAGGCATAAACCACCAGCACCTGGCTATATTCAATATTTTAAAGCATGAAAACATATACTAATGATTTACATGTACAAGTGTAAATTTAACTTCTCAGTCCTAAAATTAGGTTCATCTAAATATTTCATTAAGAATACTATATTTTTAAACTCTCAGTTCTTAAAACAACCAAAACATTCATACAGAAGTTTGTGTCTATGTCTAGGATAGTCCTAGCAGATCACAATAGCCCAATAACTATCTACAGATGAACACATAAGATGATGCTAAGTGAAATGAACTCCAAGTTATGGAAATAAGTGATTTACCATTGTTGTTGTCATTTTCAATGTACCATGTGAAATTAAGCCATTTTCTTTTGTCTTCCTTCCCCAAGGTTTTACCCCTGATGTCACTGTTACTGATTTCGGAACCCCAGGTATTATATATATGTTTATCAGAAGTAGGAAAGGGAAGAAGAACATCAAAATGGCGGAACAAAGGGTAAAAGGTGAACCAATGCAACAGCAATACTGACAAAACTATATGCCGTAATCCAACTGTACAACTCATGATGGGGGGTGGGTTTGGGAGGGGGGAAAGAGGGAGAAAAATGAGGAAAAATGAGGTAACAAGTTTGATAAGAAATGTACTCACTGCCTTACATATGAAACTGTAACCCCTCTGTACATCACTCTGACAATAATTTTTTTTAAAAAAGAAGTTTGTGTCTATAATCCCACTAGGTTCTTGAAAGACAGGGAAATGAGGATCATGGCACAGGAGAAAAGTTGACAGGACCCTATCTCAAAGAATAAGCTGTGTATAGTGGGTCGCCTATCCCTATAATACCAACTCAGTAGGAAAATAGGTTGGAGGACTGTGGTCCAAGGACATCCCAGGCAAGAAATGCAAGACTCTATCTGAAACATAACGAAATAAAGCAAGGTCTGAGAGTATGGCTACTATCAACCCCTTGAGAAAATAAAATAAAATACTGCAGGAGGAGACTAACGATCTACCAATAAGCCTAATTAAATTGATAAATTAAATATACCACAGGACATGGTCACAATGGAATGCTATAGTGCTGAAAAACAAGAGGAAAGTCATTATATACTAATAAGCAGCATTGTCAAATCTATATTCTACAGTATAAGTAAGTTCATGTGGGCACCCTTAGTGTTTTATAGGCGGTAGATGAAGACACAGATGGTTGCATCAAATATCTGTACACCAGAAGCTCAAAATATTTCTCAGTCTCTTAGTTTGAAACTATTTTACTCTTAGCAGAAAAACTAAAAAACTAGTACAGAATAAATGTGTACCATCATCCTGCTTCCCAAACCAGAATGCTAACATTAGTATCAATATCATTAACCAAATCCTACACCTCATATAAACTTGCCAGTGTTTCATCTGATATCCTTTTCCTGTCCCAAGACCCACACCAGAACAGCACATTTCATTTTAGTCTCTTCAAATCTGTGACAGCTTTTCGGCCTTTCCTTTCATGACTCTGACCCTTCAGATGAATACTGACTACTTAAGAGAACTACTCCCAATTTTGGTTTTGTGTGATGTTTCCTCATGATCTGGGGGAGGTTATAAACCTTTGGCAAGATCACAAAACAGATGTGTTCACATTGTATTTTATCAGGAAGATACATGATATTGACATTAGTTATGGCTGGCATTGCTAACAGATCTCACAGTTAAGGTGATATGAACAAGTTTCTCCTTAGAGCATTACCCTTTCCTTGTGAATAATAGTACCTGTGGAGAGATACTCTGAGAACATGCAAATACCATACTTCATCTGAAACTGTAATAGTTATTGCTATAGTTATTTCGTCTAATGGTGATTTTAGGTAATAAATATTTCTACCTAGTATTCGTACATTTTTTCAGTGGACTTCACAAGAAAAGGTGTCCCTACTCTTACATAGACTTATTTATTCAATAATTAATATACATCAGTGTGGACTCAAAAACACTTTATTTCACTCACTAGGTACGAATCAATACTAATTATCATTATGTACATGGTTATATAAGCTCTTCTAGCACAGGCCATTAGGAGTCCCTTCAAGCTGTCTCCTGTGTGTTCCATTTGTCCCCCATATCTGGGTCAAGGGACACCATTTGGTGCCCTTGCTCAGCAAGAATGGGACTAGATTTGATCCTTGGCACAAAAGAAGAAAAGAAGAGAGGGAGGACGGGAAGGAAAGAAGGAAAAGCCTAGCAAGGTGCCTACTCTGCAGGCAGAATCAGATCACAAATTAGAAGCCAGCCAGCCTGGGCTACATCATAGAGTCCACAGACTCTGTCTTTAAAGTAATTAAATAATTGATTAATTAATTAATTAATTGAAGAAACAAACAAGCTGGGGACTCGCGCCTGTAATCCTAGCTACTCAGACCTGAGGATCAAGGTTCAAAGCCAGCCTGGGCAGGAAAGTCCGTGCGACTCTTATCTGTAATTAACCACCAGAAAACCAGAAGTGGTGCTGTGGTTCAAGAGGTAGAGCTCAGGGACAGCGCTCAGGCCCAGAGTTCAAGCTCCATGACTGATAAAACAAACAAAAAGAGCAAAAAATACCCCACCCTTTTCTAAGCCCCTTTGCTTTTCTGACACCATGTACGTTCCATATGTCCTGTGTCCTTTCTCTGCCCCAGCCCTCAAAGCCAACATTTCTCTGAGAAGCCCCAGTTCCTCAGGGAAAATGGTATTTAGAAACTAAGTTCTGAATGCCCTATGTGTCATTGCTATTGAGGTGTCACTACGCTAAGCATTCTCATTAGGCAAAACCAGAGAGGTCAATGAATGTATACTAAACACACACACACACAAACACACACACACATTTATACTTATTATACACATGCTCACAACTTAAAAATTATGGAACTAGAGGCATAGTTCAAGTGCTAAATAAATCATGAGCCATGAGCAGAAGAAGAGCTGAGTGAGAGAAGCCCTGAGTTCAAACCCTGGTAATGGTATACACCCAAAGGTAAATCATGAGCTGAGGATGCTAGTTCACACCTATCACCTTAGCACTTGGGAGGCAGACACAGGAGGATCACAAACTATAGACGAGCATGGGCTATAGAGTGAGGACCTGCCAAAGACAAAGGAGATAAGATAGATAGATAGATAGCCAGCAAACGTTTTTTAAATTCATGAGCTCTTACTAATTCCAACTTCAATTCTTCAATACCAGCTGATTAGTCTTCCCCCTTTACTTTGTTGCTTCATTTTCTGACAATGTTACAACAGCAGTTCTATCACTTACAATGTATTTTTATAACCCAGTATACATAGTTTCATCTATCTCTTGTAAGATCTTGCTTCTTTCTTGCCCCATCTCTTGTGAGAAACACATTTGTTACTATTAGTTAACAGTATTTTCATGCAGTTCTTTCTGTCTTTTGCTTTGGTATCTAAGCAAAAGGCTGTTTTCAAAGTTAGTTCTTCCCTATTTCTTTCAATAGTCAGGCTTTCACTTGCAATATAGACATGACCATTTGTTACTATTAATGTTCCACTTGCAGTCTCCTACTCACATACAACCTAGTTGATTTTCACTATGCATTTATTATTTGAGTACAAGAAACATTAGCATGGTTTTAGAGTCAAAGCTATACAAAAAGACATACTCAGGAAAGCATCCTCCTTTCTTTATCCTTAAGGATAAAACAGCCTGTCATATTGAAGGCCAAGTTTTTCAGCAGAAGAGCTGAGAAGATTAGGGGTGTGGGGGGAGCCTATAATATCCTGTTCATTAAACAGCTTACATCTTTCATTTGCGGTCTGAGTGTAGGTTAAATTGCCATCTCTACATTCCTGTCTGTACACTGGGGTCCTGCCAAATGGATCCTAAAAATGAGGAGTATGGATTCTGCTGATACCTGCTGGTAATTAAAATGCATTATAAAAAGAAAAAAAAAAAAAAGCCAGCTGCTGGTGGCTCACACTTACAATCCTAGCTACTCAGGAGGCTAAGATCTAAGGATAACAGTTCAAAGCCAGCCCAGGCAAGAAAGACTATGAGACTCTTACCTCCAATTAACCACCAGAAAACCCAAAGTGGCGCTGTGGCTCAAGTAGCCTAGAGACAGCACCCAGGCCCAAATTTCTGGGCCAGAAAAAATAAAAGGTGTGGGGGGCGGGGGGAGAAAACAACGGAAGGAGTGACATTGCCCAAAAAGAAATGTACTTATTAACTGGTTTGTATAATTGTAACCTCTCTGTATTTCACCTTTATAATAACAATTATTTTTTTCTTAAGACAGAAAAAAAAATCATGTGGTGGAATAACAAACACACAGAACATATCTTGAAAAAGCTTGTGCAGACTCAGAAAGTCTACCAACAAGTTTAAATCTTAGTTGACATGAGTTTCATTTAAAAAAGAATTCTAAACTCAGAATTTGTTCCTGAACAAATATCCATAGTTACGTTTTAGTTTAAAATTGTTATCTAGGAGCTGGGAATATGGCCTAGTGGCAACAGTGCTTGCCTCGTATACATGGAAGCCCTGGGTTCGATTCCCCAGCACCACATATATAGAAAATGGCCAGAAGTGGCGCTGTGGCTCAAGTGGCAGAGTGCTAGCCTTGAGCAAAAAGAAGCCAGGGACAGTGCTCAGGCCCTGAGTATGAGGCCCAGGACTGGCAAAAAATAAAATAAAATAAAAGTCTAGAACGTGAATATTTAAAAATTCTGTTAAAAGTGAAAGAAAAATAACATATCTTTTTTTGAGTAGCTGTATGATTTCTTTTGGTATTTTCTTCAAATTGTTGTACAGCATAAAATAACATCTATTTTAACCAGTCTTCTGTAATCTAAGGAGAATTAGGGCCTATGAGACCAGCAATAATAAAAATGTACACTCACCATCTGCTGAAAATTTGTCAGCAGCTTGAGTCAAAGTGAGGAAGTTGCCTGTAGATTTTGACATCTGAAATAGAAAGTCAATCGACACTCATCAGTAAGAATATATATAGGAATATAGAGGTAGAGTAAATCAAATTCATCAGGCTGTCTTTGACAAACTAACAAAAAAGAATTCAAGACTTGGAAAGGAGAAGATACATTACTCTTTTTGGCCAGTCCTGGGGCTTGAACTCAGAGCCTGGGCATTGTACCTGGGTTTCTCTTTGCTCAAGGGTAGCACTCTACCACTTGGGCCACAGTCCCACTTCTGGCTTTTTCTGTTTATGTGGTACTGAGGAATCAAACCCAGGGTTTCATGTATACCAGGCAAGCGCTCTTGCCACTAGGCCATGTTCCCAGCCCTAACTATTCCTCTTGATTAATTTCTAAGACTAAAATTCAGTTTATGCTCTTAGTCCTATAGATCGTAGATAGGTCTCCTGCTTTCATTAAATTATGTTCTTCATTTCTTCCATTAAAAAAGTGAAACATGCAGAATTAGAAAAGCTTTCCACAGAGTTGTAAATCTCAAGAGGCCCTGAGCTTACCTTCTCAGAGTTGAGGAGGAGATGTCCGTTGGCTCGCACAGCTACTGGCCATTTGTCTCTTCACAGGGAAATGTTTCAAAATGGAAAAATGAAAGAAAGATTAGTTTAACCTTAAAGTACTGAGGCAGATCAGTAAACATTTGCTAAGAAATATGCAAGGATATCTACTGAAGTCTTAGGTTTTTTGGTTTTGCTTTGGGGTCATTTTTTTTATGCTGGTGGTGGTGACGGTGGTAGTGGAAATCAAACTGTAGGTCTTGCACCTGCCAGGCCAGTGCTCTGAGCAGCCCAGCCCCCCTACCTGTGATCCTATTTTTAACAAGAAACAAATAAAAACAATCCAAAGATGGCTGTCAAAAATTATGGTATAGGGCTGGGGATGTGGCCTAGTGGCAAGAGTGCTTGCCTCGTATACATGAGGCCCTGGGTTCAATTCCCCAGCACCACATATACAGAAAACGGCCAGATGTGGCACTGTGGCTCAAGTGGCAGAGTGCTAGCCTTGAGCAAAAAGAAGCCAGGGACAGTGCTCAGGCCCTGAGTCCAAGCCCCAGGACTGGAAAATAAGTAAACAAACATATACGTGTGTATATAATATGTACATACACGTATATATACATATTATATATATATACACACACATATATATAGTATAGGCATGTTTTAGATTTAACCACTTTTTAAAAAAATAGACAAGGGACTCTTCTCCTCTTTGGACTGACCCCTCTCTAGATGGAGAGTCTTGCTAATTTCCGTTCATGATTTTCCTTGCACTTACAAATAAACTTAATGTTCATCTTAAATAAATAAACAACAAAAAAAGCAGGGTTATATGTATGGATACAAGATCATTTGAGAGAATAGTGTATACACTGTGGTATCTCAGCCAAAATGTAAGTATTGTACACAGATATGTGATGTCAATATAAGCATAGGGCTGGGGATATGGCCTAGTGGCAAGAGTGCCTGCCTCAGATACATGAGGCCCTGGGTTCGATTCCCCAGCACCACATATACAGAAAACGGCCAGAAGTGGTGCTGTGGCTCAAGTGGCAGAGTGCTAGCCTTGAGCAAAGAGAAGCCAGGGACAGTGCTCAGGCCCTGAGTCCAAGGCCCAGGACTGGCCAAAAACAAAAAAAACAAAAAAACAATATAAGCATAAACATTTTTTTCTAGAGGAATCTCAAGGTACACCAGTAACAGGAATGAACTGTGGGAAGTAGAGTGGTAGTGCTGTCAGGGTGAAAGTTCACTCTGAACATTTTACTTTTTTATGTATGCTTTGAATTTTCCAACTGTGCACAGTCCTTCACGCATTTGTTCTAGCAACAAGGTCATGTGGAACATAATGAAGGCAGGAGTTCTAGAGCCAGATTCTGTGGGTTCGTAGCCTAGTGCTGCCACTTACTAGGTAGTTTGGATTGTTACTTGACCTTCTTATGCCTCAGTCAGTGTCTACAAAATGTGAATACCGGGGCTGGGGATATGGCCTAGTGGTAAAGTGCTCGCCTCGTATACATGAAGCCCTGGGTTCAATTCCTCAGCACCACATATGGTGCTATGGCTCAAGTGGCAGAGTGCTAGCCTTGAGCAAAAAGAAGCCAGGGACAGTGCTCAGGCCCTGAGTTCAAACCCCAGGACTGGCAAAAAAAAAAAAAAATGTGAATACCATAGATCTTCCTTGATAACTTGTACTGATGGTTAAAGCAATTACTGCAAGTGATTAAAACAATGTGTGGGGCTGGGGATATAGCCTAGTGGCAAGAGTGCCTGCCTCGGATACACGAGGCCCTAGGTTTGATTCCCCAGCACCACATATACAGAAAACGGCCAGAAGCGGTGCTGTGGCTCAAGTGGCAGAGTGCTAGCCTTGAGCGGGAAGAAGCCAGGGACAGTGCTCAGGCCCTGAGTCCAAGGCCCAGGACTGGCCAAAAAAAAACAATGTGTGGCTTAAATTGTCTTTACTTCTACATCTAAGAAGTCAAATAAATTACTAGCACATCATTAATGCAACTGCTACTTTGGTAGCCTGAAGTAGGTAGGATTTCTAGCTGTAACAGATACGAACAAATGTGCTTTCTATTTTAGTGTGTATGTGTGTGTGTGCATGCGCACATGCACGTGCGTGCCTTTCCTGGGGCTTGAACTCAGGGCCTAGGCACTGTCCCTGACATTTGTGCTCAAAACTAGTGCTTTACCACTTGAGTCACAGCTCCACTTCTGGCTTTTTGGTAGTTAGTTGGAGATAATCTCATAGACTTTCCTATCCAGACATGCTTTGAACCATTTTTCTCAACTCAAGCTTTCTAAGAAGCTAGGAATACAGGCAGGAGGCACCAACAGCCAGCTTAACACCCAGCTTGGTATACTTTAAGAAAAACAACGTAACTGGCAAGTCTAGCTACATGCTCCACAATAGTTTTTTAGAAACTTGAAAGCATAAAACACATTCAATGAAAATCAATAAATCCAGTCCCCATTTTAACACTCACCTTTGTTCTGGCCACATTGCCACATGATTATAAAGGTAATATGAAAGATGGTTTGGAATAAGATCCTTGCCAGAGGTTCGAAGATCCACAGGATACCAGTACTCAAACTCCTGCTTTAACTGATCTAATTTTTCCTTTGGGATCTGAGTCTTAGGAAATGGAACATTCTTGAAGAAAACATAATCCCAAACTTCCTTGGTCATTTGTTGTGGTCTACATTAAAACAAAACACACAAGACATATATATTATATATGTATGTGTGTATTTACATTATACCACTATGAACATATGCATAATAAAACATCTTTGAAAGAATCAAAATTTTTCATCTAACCACATATTATGAATCTTTCTCAATGAAGACATAGCATTAAATAAGGACCAAAAAAAAAAAAAAAAAAACCTACAAGAATGACTGTTAATAGAGGAGCTATTTATTAATTTTTCTCAATTCCTAACTGGATTCTTATGGAAATTAAATGCAAAAGAAAACTTTCAGTATGTAAGTCAAACGCTCACAACACTTGCTAGCAAGCAGTGTCCCTTTCCCCTTCACTCACCCTTGAATTTACCGACCTGATGCCAAGTGGAGACTCTGCGTGTCCGCTCAAGCTGCCCCCCTGCAACAGGTGCGCAACCGTGTAGAACGCCATGTAGATCGTGGAGTCCGACAGCGACTCGATGAGCCACTGCTCGTCCCAGGGCAGGCGGGTGCCTGAGAGGGCGGAAGGCAACAGGTGATGCCTAGGGAATCGTAGAGACCTTACGACCCACATTTTCAACCTGCCCATTTAGGAAGTTCTTCAACTGTACTTAAGTAATCAGCAAAAATAAAAGAGTCGATAAGAAACAAAACAGGTAAAGCTCTGAACTCCTACTATAAAAAAAAAAAAAATCATGGGGCTGGGAGTATGGCCTTGTATTAAAGTGCTCGCCTCGCATGCATGAAGCCCTGGGTTCGACTCCTCAGCACCACATAAACAGAAAAGGCCAGAAATGGCGCTGTGGCTCAAGTGGCAGAGTTCTAGCCTCAAGCAAAAATAAGCCAGAGTGCTCAGGTCCCGAGTTCAAGACACAGGACTGGCAATAAACAAAACAATCACAACAAAAAAGCTGCAGGTTAAGAGGACATATTTCTACCACCAGATAGATGGCAAAGAATAACATCCTGCTTTCTCTTGTCCTCTACCATAACCTGTCACTTACAATTCAGAGAATAGAGATGTGTATTTGTTGTACCAATAGACAAGCCATCCAAGCAGAAATGTGTGCATGTCCTTACCTAAACCATACGTTCTTGAGCAAGCATGCTCCTGTAGCCAGTCTAAGGACGCTTCAAAATTCCTCCTGGTCTCCTCACTGAATCTGGAAAAAGCAAGCGACAAAGTGTCTCCCCCCTCTGGGGCTGGGAATAGGGCCTAGTGGCAAGAGTACTTGCCTCAAAGTGTCTCCCTCTGTCTTCTCTACCATGTTTTTTTTATCTCATTTCCCTCCTTTCTTTCTCTTATCTTACGTTTCCAAGTTCTTCAAGCACTGAGAAGTCTGTTTCTTCCAGTTTTCTTCTCCATAATCCAAGTACCTGGCAATGGACAAGTTATTGTTAGTTTTTAAGTCAGATGAGAAAAGTGACAGACAAGATTTTCTTACTTTAAGAGAGACAAAAGACTAACCACTGGTCACACAGAGCCACAACACATTCATCTGAAGATCTGGATATGACTTGTTTCTCAGGTTCCATGTAAATCAGTGCATCCCCCTAAAAGAGGGCAAATACAAATGTTAGGTATTTAACAAATCAACCTCCATTCCTCGACGGTGAGAAAAGCTACTTTTTAAAGAACTATATTATGTCCCCCAACAATCAAAACTCACTTTTCACTGTCTTCCCTCTCCCCAGGGTTGAAGTTACCTGCCCTTCCTTTGGCATTAACACTTGTTTTTGAAATGACATACACCGTCAACAAATGGTTAACTGTCCCTAAGCCCATCAGTGAAATCAAGTCTTATCAGTGAAAAAGGATCATATTTTAGCAGCTCCTAATGTTATAGTTTAAAAGGAAGACTTCCTATGACACTGGTTTCATTATAAAGATAAAATTGCTAGGAAGCTGGGTGGCGGTGGTTCACACCTGTAACCCCAACTACTAAGGAGGCTGTGATCTGAGGATTGCATTTTAAGCCAGCCCAGACAGAAAAGTCCATGAGACTTGTCTCCAGTAGCCACCAAAAAGCCAGAATAGAGATATGGCTTATGTGGTACAGTACTAACCTTAAGAACAAAAATTCAAGATACTGTCCAGGTCCTAAATTCAAGCCCCAGGACTGACACAAAAAGTTAATTAATTAACTGCCAAGCACTGATGGCTCACACCTATAATCCTACCAACTTGGGAATGAGAATGGGAGGATCACAGTTTGAGGCCAGTCTTAGCAACAAAGAAGCAAATACGGTAAAAATCAACACATCAGATGTTGACACCCATTCCTACCAATGATTCTTCAAATCATCTCCCAGATGATATATAGACTTTAAGTCAGTGATTAGAAGAACCTTCTGTGGGGAATTATCAAACTGAAGAGTAAATAGAAACACAGATAAACACCAGGGCTTCCCCAAAGCCAATGGTTCTTTCCCAGATTTCCTCCAGGAGAATAAAGTGACATTTCCTACCAATGCACTAAAAGGTTCATAGGGCTAAAAGTAGCCTGCCTATCAAGCTAGGTAGAAAAGATTTATTACAAAAATGGAGGGAAGAGATAGAAGTGAAATAAGAAGTATCACAATTATACCCAGTATCTAAAAATGACCACTGACAGGAAACTTCGTTAAAGTATGTGTTTACTGTTTTCAAGTACTATTTACATCTACATTACAGGTGGGATGTTCAAGTTAAATGAATTACTAAATAGGACTATTTCTCCCACAAAGTCTTTAATACAGCTCAAGATTCTCCAGAATTCACTACTAGTAACACTTAAGTGTATTAATTAACAACTCTTTCAAAACAGCTTCAGAAGACAGTCTATTACATACAGCATCTATCATCTTTTTCTGAATAGTCTTCTTTACATCTTGAATCTTCTGTCCTTTAAATCCATCCACCAACATTACCTAAAAAGATGAGAGGGGAATATACACATGTAAAACAATGAGAAGTTGCTTTGACTTTAAGTTTGCCCTTACTATCTTTTCTTCTGTTCCTAAAACCAAAAGTGTAAAAGTTACCAATTTATAAGCATACTGCTAATCTTGGGAAAGCTTAGACAACTTATATTTATAACATACTTTCTTTTCTTTAAGAAAAACTGGATAGTGATTGTGAGCACAATTAGGAACTTCCATTTCTCAGGCTTCCACAAAAAGATGCACTTATACTAATGTGTCATTACTGGTGTGTTATGGATAGATGGATGGACGGACAGACGGATGGATGCTTCTCTTTCTAACCCTGCCATACGCCTGCTGAATACCTACTTTTCCTTAATTTGCCTTACACATGAAAGACAAATTAATTTGAAGGCAAGTATTAGCTGAATCCTTGTTGTCACAGCTCTAGGCCAAAGTCTCTTCACAACTGTCTTTAGTAACCACCCTTGTCATCTTGTATGCCTCTCAAATAGTTTCTATGTTAAGTGGAAAAGACAGTTTTTGGTGACATTCCAATAACTAACATATCAAAAGTCCTCATTATAAGCTTAATCTACCATTATGAAGTTGTATTTAATAATCACCATAATACAGTACCTAAGAACACAAATACTGCATACAATCTCAGCTACTCAAAATCACTTTTCAAAGCCAGCAAGGTTCAGAACAGATTTGCTCTGTTCACCTGACATTTATAGTAGGCATTCACAAGTACATTAACAAGCTGAATGACTTTGCTTAACCAAAACACAAACTACTTCATTAAAAGAAAAAGGAGACAAGCACTGGTGGCTCCTGCTTGTAAATGCTAGCCACTCAGGAGGCTGAGATCTGAGAATCGTGGTTCAAAGGGGAGGGGAGGGGAGGGGAGGGGAGGGGAGGGGAGGGGAGGGGAGGGGAGGGGAGGGGAGGGGAGGGGAGGGGAGGAGAGGTTAGGAATATGGACTGTGGCAAGGGTGCTTGCCTTGTATACATGGAAGTCCTGGGTTCGATTCCTCAGCACCACATATATAGAAAACTGCCAAAAGTGGTGCTGTGGCTCAAGTACTAGCATTGAGCAAAAAAGAAGCCAGGGACAGTGCTCAGGCCCTGAGTTCAAGGCCCAGGACTGGCAAAAAAAAAAGAAAGAAAGAAAGAAAGAAAGAAAAAGAAAGAAAAGAAAATGGTTAAAGTCATTTTTATGTAATAAAGCTCTGAAATCTATTTCATATTCATACGAACTAATTTTAAATTTCTCAAGAAACAGATCTTCTAGAGATTCCCAAAGGCACCAGGTCTTTTTAGGCAAAAGATATAATAAAAAACTAGGAATTTAGAAGATAAACATAATTTCATATTAACCTCCCACTAATAAACATATTACTGAAACTGCATCAGTTTTTACTTTTTAAAAATCATCAAGCAACAAAATCACACAGCATAGAAGAAATCAAATACAAAAATGAAAATTATCACTTACACCTTCATAAAATCCTTTTAGATATAGTTTCTCCTTTGCTTCTGCAAGTTTTTCTCGGTCATTCTGGCTCTGAATTTTCAACTCATCACAAATAGTCACAGCAGCAAGATTTCCTAAACCTGGGATTTCAATGACTGGGACCTACAGAGAATAGTAATATCAACATTCTCCATAAGTAGACACAAAAATAGCATTAGGGGCTGAGATGAAGCTCAGTGGCAAAGTGCTTGCCTAGCAAGTACAATGTTCTGGCTTCGATCCCCAATACCAAAAAAAGAAAAAAAAAAAGAAAAATAGTTCAAAAACAACCAAAATGGCATCTAGGGCACAGTCCTTCTGCCTCTCATTTTCAGTGAAGTCACTTCAAGTTCTATATATCCTTACAGCAGTGGCACATATTAAATGAGTACAGAGGTGTAACTTAGAATGGCAATGTGAACCAAACTCTGCCAAACCCACCACCTCCATCAGGACACAACTAAAGTAGCAACAAGCAAACTGAACAGCTATTTTTGTACAGGGGCTTGCTTCTGTTTACATGAAATCTTCTGGGCTTTTTCCTCTCTCTCTCTCTCTCTCTCTCTCTCTCTCTCTCTCTCTCTCTCTCTCTCTCTCTCTCTCTCTCCTCTCCCTCTCCCTCTCTCTCTCTCTCTCTCTTCCTCTCCCTCTCCCTCTCCCTCTCCCTCTCCCTCTCCCTCTCCCTCTCTTTTGCAGTGCTGGGAATCAACCCAGGGCCTCACTCATGTTGGGCAAAAACTCTTTCACTAAGTTATACCACTTACTAAATCTTCTGAATTCACCATAAAAGTTATTTCATTAGTCATATAATTTCTTTTCCTCTGCAGGCACTAACATGAAAATGTGAATATAAAACAATTACAAAGGATTGTGTTAAAAATACTACGGTTTTAAATAAACAGTAATGACTAACATAGCAAATTTTTGTCTTTACAAAGCAGGAAATTAGCCATACTAAGAAAAAAGCTAGTATAAAATTGGAACAAACAGCTTTTTTAGGGGCTGGGAATATGGACTAGTGGCAAGAGTGCTTGCCTTGTATACATGAAGCCCTGGGTTTGATTCCCCAGCACCACATATACAGAAAACAGCCATAAGTGGCGCTGTGGCTTAAGTGGCAGAGTGCTAGCCTTGAGCAAAAAAAAAAAGAAGCCAGGAACAGTGCTCAGGCCCTGAGTTCAAGGCCCAGAACTGGCAAACAAAAAACAAACAATAAAAAAACAGCTTTTTTAGGGTGCCAATTGATAAGAAAATGCTTACCATTGGTTTCCCTGGTGATATCAGCCTCAGCACAGAGAAAGTTAAAGTGAATAAATCCTTAAGCAAATTTCCTCTCTTATTTTCACACTGTACCAGTTAAGCATTGCACCAAGGAAAACTTGCTAGCTCAATCTCTCCTTCTCTCTGACATAGACATGACGACTGGGAATGACCCAGGTACTCACCGGCTCGAACGGCAGGACCATGTCATCCCTAATTCCGTACTTCACTCGTAAGGCCTACAAAAAAGTCCCAAGTTAACACAATTGCTCAACAATCGACTGGTATCGTCACTGAAAGAAGCAAATTCCCAGCTTCTTTGGATTTTGAGACAACATCTTGTTACACAGCCCAGGCTGGCCTCAAATGGAGATTGTCCTGCTTTACCACCTCCAGTACTGGAATTACATATGGGTGTCACCAAACTTGACTCCAAATACTTTTGTGTGTATGTGTACGCGTGTGTGTGTGCATGCGCACGTGTGTACTAGGGCTTGAACTCTGAGCCTCATACTCTCATTCAGCCTTTGTTCATGGCTGGTGCACTCAACTTGAGCCACACCTCCAGTTCCAGCTTTTTGCTTCTTAGTTAGAGGTAAGAGTCTTTCAAGATTTTCTACCCTGGCAGGCTTCAAACAACAATCCTCAGATCTCTACCTCCTACATAGCTAGGATTATAAGCATGAACCACTGGCACCTAGATGGAAAACTTTTTTTAAGCTACTACTTATTTTCCTTTCCATAGAAATAAATTTATAATTTCACCAAAACCTCAAGAAAGGATCTTTAACTTACTGTAAGTGGACTACATGATAAAACTGTAGAGCTAAATATAAAACTACACATAGATGTGCACACATTATCACTTAAGGTTAGTACAATGAAAAGGTGAACAAGAGGCTGGGAATGTGGCCTACTGGTAGAGTGCTCGCCTCATATACATGAAGAGCTGGGTTCGATTCCTCAGCACCACATACAGGAAAAAGCCAGAAGTGGAGCTGTTACTCAAGTGGTAGAGTGCTAGCCTTGAGCAAAAAAGAAGCCAGAGACAGTGCTCAGGCCCTGAGTTCAAGCCCCAGAACAAACGAAAGGAAGGAAGGAAGGAAGGAAGGAAGGGAGGGAGGGAGGGAAGAAAGAAAGAAAAAAGAGAAAGAAAGAAAGCATGAACAAAAGACTTCAAAATTCTGCAAAACAAATTCAAAATTCTAACTACAGAAAACATATGAACATTTAAAAACAAGTGAGGTGGGGCTGGGGATATAGCCTAGTGGCAAGAGTGCCTGCCTCGGATATCCGAGGCCCTAGGTTCGATTCCCCAGCACCACATATACAGAAAACGGCCAGAAGCGGCGCTGTGGCTCAAGTGGCAGAGTGCTAGCCTTGAGCGGGAAGAAGCCAGGGACAGTGCTCAGGCCCTGAGTCCAAGGCCCTGGACTGGCCAAAAAAAAAAAAAAAAAACAAGTGAGGTAACAGATCAAAGAAAATTGTGTATCATTCCACAGCACTTCAACAATGACAGTAAAGACAAAGAATAAGAAAATCAGATACTTGCTTGCTTTTTCTTCAAGTCTCTGAAGGCAGCAAAATCATCAGGTGAGTCAGAAGGGACACTCGTGACCACACCAGTACCTTATAAAAGAAGGAATGCAATTAACTAATACAACCAAAATGCATTACCCAAGTATTCACAGAAATAACCAGGTGCTACCTTTATCTTCCTTAATAGTGAGCATGGGGAGAACATAGATCACTTTGTAGCATGTTAAAGGTGCAGACAATGATGCACCGAGAATTTCCTGCATGAGAAAAAAAAAAATGAGAAGAAGTAAAGAAAATAGTATTTGTAATCATGAAAATTTAAACAAATTTAACAATATGAGTATCTTAAGATATTAAGAACCAAGAACCTAGGTAAAAAATATGTAGGAATAAACTCATGAGCTCTATTATTGCGCAACGTGGAAAGTACAATTAACAATGTATTACATAGTTCAAACTCACTGAAATGTTTAGAGTTTCACTAAATAACACATATGGGAGGTACTAAATTTGCTAATTAGCTTGATTTAGCCATTCATAATGTATACATATTTTAAAATATATTGGACACCACAAATATATATCTAAGTTTTGTCAAATAAAAACCAAACACAGGCTTGGGGCATAGCTCAAGTGGTAGAGCACTTACATAGAAAGTCTAAGACCCTAAGTTCAAAACCCAGTACCACTGAAAAAAATATATAAATAGATTAATATAATCCACACATCTTACTTGTATTTATTGCCCACTAAATTAAAATAGTTTTAAATAATTATAAGCCCTAAATCTGGCAATGTTACAATAAGTTTAGTATACTAATACATCACTTGTACCACTCCATTTCTTAGGAAAATGGCGTAGGATTCCATAGCAAATGCCTTAAAAATATTCACAAAACTTGGACCCCTCAAAAACATTACTTTTTCTTTGAGAAACATACCAAATGCTGAGTTGATTATCCTAGCAAAAGGAATCAATGACAGAACAAATCATGTAACAAAATTTGCTACATAGCATACAGAATAATATATGTACATTTTCAATTATGGTTACACATATCAACTGAAGTAGAAACATTTTTAGTGTCTTAAAAAAAAACTTTAGGAGGGCTGGGAGTATGGCCTAGTGGCAAGAGCGCTTGCCTCCTACACATGAAGCTCTCAGTTGGATTCCCCAGCACCACATATATGGAAAACGGCCAGAGGGGGCGCTGTGGCTCAGGTGGCAGAGTGCTAGCCTTGAGCGGGAAGAAGCCAGGGACGGTGCTCAGGCCCTGAGTCCAAGGCCCAGGACTGGCCAAAAAAAAAAAAAAAAAGACTTTAGGAAGTCAGATGCCGGTGGCTCATGCCTGTGATCCCAGCTACTCACGAGGCTAAGATCAGAGGGTCACAGCTTGAAGCCAGCCTGGACAGGAGAGTCCATGAGACTCTTATCTCCAACTAACCACCAGAAAACCAGAAGGGGTACTGTGGCTCAAGTGGTAGAGCGCTAGCCTTGAGCTGAAGAGCTCAGAGACAGCACCCAGGCACCAAAAAAAAAAAAAAAAAGTAATACCAAACTTACCTCTCCCATTAACTCTTTAACAACAGGCACTACTCCATTGTCTTTGGTAAAGCCCTGGTATGACATATTCCTGGCTGCTCTTTGGGTGCAGATGAATATATCACCATCTACCGTCTCAAATCCAATATACTTCAGGTTAGGATGAACCCAACAGTTTGTCTGTCCAAACATGGTCTCAGGTCTGAGAGTAGCAGCAACTAAGAAGATGTTTTTACCTTTCATACCACTAAGAAGAAAAAGGAGGCCTTTAAATTAAAAGGTTGCTTCACAACTACCTTATTGTTCAGAAATGATGAAACATTAACTCTTTGGTAGCCTACCTTAACTTGGATGGGTATGGTTCCAGCACTTTCAATTTGATTAAAGTGTATTCCTGAGGTCCAACACCCTAAGCCAATACACAAGACAAAAATGAAAGTGGAAAAAAGACTTGGATCAAACTGAGAGAGATGTGACTCAGACTTCTGACCTGAGTTCTCCCACTGTTAGAGCTGAAGAGACCGCCGCTGCCGTGCAGGCCACCGAGTGGCAGTGTAGTGTGTAAGGCAGGGCTCAATGTCATAACCAAAACGGCGTTCACCAAGATGGGAGTGTGAAGACAATCAACTCCAACTCTGTCCGTCCATCCCGTCGCCCCCTCCCCCCCCCCCCCCCCCCCCCGCCGCGAGCGCAAGTCCCAGAGGGCAGTCATGACAGTTATACACTGGGCCAGGCATCACATTACAGACATTCTAAACGGGCTCATTCCCTTACTACTGGCCTGACCCAGTAGACATCATCTCTAAAAACTTTGCTTCCTTACATGCAAAATAACACTGCTACATCTCACATAAAAGACCATCCCAAGTAACACCTAATTTATAAAAAAACACTTTGAAACTCTATGAGCCATTACTGGAATTTAGGATATTGCTACCACTCACTATATAACTACCTAGGTTTTCGTTCTCTCTTTTTTTCCTTCTGGTTTTTCCCTTTTGTCGCTGTTTTTTATTTCTGTAACCTTTGTCTTAGATGTAAATTTATCTGATTCGGGGAGGGGACAAACAGAAATGGTGGGACAGGGTGAAAGAATTCAGCTGTGGTACTCACGAGACACTATGTGGGAAATGAACTATACAACTTGGAGGGGAGGGGATCGGAAGGGGAGCAAACTAGGAGAAAATGAGGGAAGAGATGACACTGTTCATAAAGAAATGTACTCATTGAGTCATTGTTGACCCTGGGTGGGAGTGGGAGATGGAGGGGTTGCGGAAGCTTGAACTCGAGGCCTCTCGCTTGCGAGGCAGGTGGTCTGCCACTGGAACCACACCTCAGTCTGGTTGAGTATGTCTTACAAAATCTTTGAGGAGAAATGTTTCAGATCTGTTTTGGAATATCTGTGGTCACTTCATAGCTAAGCATGACTGATCTGAAAAATTGACCTCCAAAATGTACCAAACTACAAACATTTTTGAGAGCTGTATCTAACCCCAAATTAGAAGTCCATAATTTTCCACTCAAGTGGTAGAGTGGCAGCCTTGAGTGAGAGTATGAGGCCCTGAATTCAAGCCTGGTCCCAGCAACCCAGGGAGGGAGAGGCTGGGCGTCAGTGGCTCAAAAGGCTGTGATCTGAGGATCGCAATTCCAAGGCAGCCTGGGCAAGAAAGTCTGTGAGAGTCGCATCTCCGAGGAAGCACCACAAAAGCTGGAAGTGGAGCTGTGGCTCAAGTGGTAGAACCCTAGCCTTTAGTGAAAAAAGCCCAGGGACAATGCCCAAACCCTGAGTTCAGAATGGGAGGTTGCCCAGTGGCAATAGTGCTTTCCTAGCAAGTGCAATGTCCTGGGTTCAATTCGCAGTACCTCAAAAGACCAAAAAAAGATAGTTAAAAAAAAAAAAAGCACAACCCAAGTTCAAGCCCTAGGGCTGGTACCAAAAAATAAGCAGATAAATCAAGGAAGGGAGGCAAGGAAGGAAAGAGGAAGAAGGGAAGGGAGATTTACGATGCCGCTAAATCCAAACCTCTGAGTGGTAAGCCAGTGATCAGAAAGCATCACTGAGACATTCTGAACTCTGGAACATTTTACATTAGGAATGCTCAACCGATATGAAAAAATTCCCTGAGCCTTCTGAAGTCTCTACCATTGTTTTAAATTTTGGTCAACTCATTCTGACCAGGCCAGTGACATCAGAATTGGAGGCTGATCTTGAAAAGTAGTTGCTTAGTAAAATATCTTCAAAGAAGGTAATAAAAGGAACTTTCTAGGGTGGAATGTCCCTGCCAAAACTCACACTGCAATTTAAAGTCCCCGGTGAGGCACCAAAAGATGGGATCAAGTGGAACCCTGAAGAAGTATTTAGGTGCTGAGGGCTCTGCTCCGGTAATATAATAATCCACTCTGGAATTAATGGAGTATCGGGTCTACAGGCTGTCTTGGGAGTAATATCATGAAAAGCAACTTGCCTCTTATCATGTGTTGCCAGGCTCCACCTCTCAAGTCTACAGATACTCTCTACTAAAATGAAGGCCTTCACAGGAGGTATTCTTTTGGCCTTGGACTCTCTACAACTACTAGCTAAATAAACCTTTATTCTGTATAAATTGCCCAATCTGTGGTATTCAGACATATATCTAAGACTGCATTTGTAAGCTCAGATGGATATAAGCACTTACTGATTTACTAAGCCAAAGCTTTAGGAAAAACACTCTTACTTTCTCTATTCAAGTACTACAGGAATGTTACTAATGTGTTCTACAACAACATAAAGAGAAATGCTATCTTGCATGGCTACCAGTACACTGGAAATGAGCAACCAAGCACATGATTAAAACACATATGAATGGAATCTGTGCACCTCAAAAGTTAACCATATCTCTTATTACCTTTCCCCACATTCTTCTCTTTAGAGCTTTATTTTCCACATGATGCTCCTCAAATATTAATATGCTTATGAATCACACTGATAGCTGTAAAAACAAATTCCTGGGCCACACCCACAGAGGTTCTGATGTGGCAGTTTAGGGGTGAGGCTTAACAATGCTCTTTCCTATAACAAGTTGACACAGTCAGTCCAGAGTATGCTTAGAGTACATGAGGCCCTAAACAAGACATCAGTCCCGGTCATGACGCTATCTCCCTTTTCATACCCATCCGAGTACCACGAATGTACCGTACACACCAGCACTGCAATCAAGTTACACGTGTTTTACATTCTGACCGCAAACTCTATGATCAATTACAGATTTTAATAACTACTGTATAGCACAATATA
Source organism: Perognathus longimembris pacificus (assembly GCF_023159225.1). Lineage (NCBI taxonomy): Eukaryota > Metazoa > Chordata > Mammalia > Rodentia > Heteromyidae > Perognathus > Perognathus longimembris. Next base: position 3,497,573 of record NC_063182.1, on the reverse strand, counting down.
ATCACCTCTCCAGTTTGTCTGTCATGATCCATGCAAGGCTGTCTATCTTTTGGAGAATAAATGGTATGCCTACAAGAAAAACAATACGTAACAAGTATTATTATAATATACAAGTTATATTCTAGCCTATTTGCCAGTGATGCTAACATCTTACATATATGTCGTATAACTGAAACTTCTGGGCAAGTATCTACTTCTATTATTTATACTTGTGAGAAGTTCTGTCAACTTCATTACTGATGAGAAATCTTTACCTTTATCCAAGGTAATATCATAAAAAAATATGAATATTGGTTTTGTGACATGAATCAAAACATGGTAAAACATAATTTCATTTATATGCTGCAAGTAGCTTTAATTTACATAAACAAGCAAGAATTCGTAATTGTTTACACTTTAGGGAACAGAAGTATAAACACACAATGATTATTTTTCTGCTTGTCCAGATTTCCTTTCACACAGATTTCATTCTGTAGGATTCTGGTTGTCACAAATACAAGGGAGCTCAGAGAAACAAAAACTTGGTTTTTGGTGGTACTGGGAATTGATAGGAAAGCACTCTACCACTTAAGCTATACTCCCAGTCCTTTTTTATATTTTATATTTTTTAAGAGCTTTCAATACCAGAAGTCAGGTTATAAGTACAATGAATCTTGATCTGTACTCTTGGTCCCTCTACTTTTAGTTTTCAAATAGGGTCTAGAGTCTTGCCCAGTTCCATCTCAGACCTCAATCCTCCCACCTCTGCCTACCAAGTAGCTGGAAATACAGGCATACTCTATTACACACAGATACTCAGAGAAATAAAGACATTAACAAGAGAGTGGGGATACAGGTCAGTACTAAAGCACTGGCCTGCATATGCAAAGAACAGGCTCAATCTCAGTACCAAACCAAAAGAGACACTGATAGAAAAAACAAAGGGTAAAAGGGAAAAAAAAAAAAAAAAGAGCAAGGCATCAGAGGTTCATTCCTGTAGTTCTGGCTACTCGGTAGACTAAGATCTGAAGATCCCAGTTTGAAGCCAGCCTGGGCAGGAAAGTCTGTCATACTCTAAGCTCCAACTAACCAGCAAAAAAGCTGGAAATAAAGCTGTGACAAGTACAGCACTAGCCTTGAGCAAAAATGCTCAGGGATAGACAGCACATAGGCCCTGAGTCTAAGCCTCTGAACTGGCACCAAAAAAAAAAAAAAAAACAAGAAAGAAAGAAAGAAAGAAAAAGAGAAAGGCTATGAATATTGAATTATAAAGGAAACATAGGCTACGAATACTGAATTACAAAGGAGGAATTGTTTAACTTCTACTTTGTATTACTTCGACAACAAACTTACCGCTTCCCAAATTTAATTTTCTTTCTTTCTCGTAGTGTTAAAAATTGCCACCTGACAAATGAATCAAAGTAAGGGTTAACGTCAGTGGTGACGAAGGAACGCCGCCAGTCTACCTGCAGAATGAGAGAGGAAATGGCAACTTTTGAAAAATAAACAAAATTATCATAAGAAACCTGATGAATCAACTGTTTACTCTTTATGTTTGTTTATTTGTTTGTTTTTTCCAGTTATGGGGATTGAACCTAGGGCCTGAGCCCTGTCCCTGAGCTTCTTTGCTCAAGATTAAGAGCGCTACCACTTTGAGTCACAGGTAAGAGTCTCACAGGGACTTTTCTGCCCGGGCTGCCTTTGAATCCTATTCCTCAGATCTCAGCCTCTTGAGTAGCTAGGATTACAGGTGTGAACCACCAGCTCTTGGCTTTACCCTTCTTTATTCCCCAACTGAGAATAACTTTTTTTTTTTTTTTTTTGGCCAGTCCTGGGCCTTGGACTCAGGGCCTGAGCACCATCCCTGCCTTCTTCCTGCTCAAGGCTAGCACTCTGCCACTTGAGCCACAGCGCCACTTCTGGCCATTTTCTGTATATGTGGTGCTGGGGAATTGAACCCAGGGCCTCATGTATACGAGGCAAGCACTCTTGCCACTAGGCCATATCCCCAGCCCCTGAGAATAACTTTTAACTGTTTAAAAAAAAAAAAAATTGAAGAGTGGGTAGGTGGTGGCTCACACCTGTAATCCTAAGTACTCAGGAGACTGAGATCTGAAGATCTCAGCTTGTTTTGTTTTGTTGTTGTTTTTTTGCCAGTCCTGGGGCCTGAACTCAGGGCCTGAGCACTGTCCCTGGCCTCTTTTTGCTGAAGGCTAGCACTCTACCTCTTGAGCCACAGTGCCACTTCTGGCTTTTTCTATATATGTGGTGCTGAGGAATCAAACCCAGGGCTTCATACATGCGAGGTGAGCACTTTACCACTAGGCCATATTCCCAGCCCTGCAGATCTCAGTTCAAAGCCAGCCAGGGAGAGAAGTCCTTTAAGACTCTTATTTTGGGGCTGGGGATATAGCCTAGTGGCAAGAGTGCCTGCCTCGGATACACGAGGCCCTAGGTTCGATTCCCCAGCACCACATATACAGAAAACGGCCAGAAGCGGTGCTGTGGCTCAAGTGGCAGAGTGCTAGCCTTGAGCTGGAAGAAGCCAGGGACAGTGCTTAGGCCCTTAGTCCAAGGCCCAGGACTGGCCAAAAAAAAAAAAAAAAAAAAAAAAAAAGACTCTTATTTTGAATTAACCGCTAAAAAACCAGAAGTGGAGCTATGGTTCAAAGTGAGAGATCATTAATCTTGAGTAAAAAAAGCTCAGAAACAGGGCTGGGAATGTGCCTTAGTGGTAGAGCGCTTGCCTAGCATGCATGAAGCCCTGGGTTCAAATTCCTCAGTAATATGTAAACAGGAAAAGCTGGAAGTGGCTCTGTGGTTCAAGTGGTAGAGTGCTAGCCTTGAGCAAAAGAAGCTCAGGGGCACTGCCCAGGCCCTGAGCTCAAATCCCATGACTGACAAAAAGAAAAAAAACACATAAAGAAAATAGTCGGGGCTGGGGATATAGCCTAGTGGCAAGAGTGCCTGCCTCGGTATACCCGAGGCCCTAGGTTCGATTCCCCAGCACCACATATACAGAAAACGGCCAGAAGTGGCGCTGTGGCTCAAGTGGCAGAGTGCTAGCCTTGAGCGGGAAGAAGCCAGGGACAGTGCTTAGGCCCTGAGTCCAAGGCCCAGGACTGGCCAAAAAAAAAGAAAATAGTCACAATCCACTTTGTAAAAACTGTCAATCATTACAAAAATCTGTGTTTAATTGATGTTTATAAGCATTTACTTATTAACAAACATATAGGAATTCTAATAAATTAAAAAGAATAATAACTTCACATATTCCTAAATATTTAAATCAACAACCATCAGGTTCTTCATAGTCTTTGAATTTAACCCTTTTCTACTAAGTGTCAATATGTCAATATACACTGCAGTGAGACAAATACTAGAATGCCCTCTGCTCCCATAGTCCCACTAGGGGCTACTCTGACACGAACAGCACAATTCTCCAGTGGCATCCAGGTACAGTATATTATTCCAAATTTAAGAGTTGGTCCATATCTGTTGAAACCACACAAATATAAATGCTTTCATCACATTTTCTGTAACCCTGAGGTGATGGTATACCTTTAAACCTATTTTTTTCAGGTCCTGAATAGCCAGTGGTGGGAAATATTCCAGCCAATGTTCTGCTTCAGAAAATTTTACTATCTCTTCATCAGACAGTCCAAGAGATTTCATTATGTCCCACTGATACTTGGAAGACCCAGCTTTAGCAGCAGCTTTGCTCTGAAAACAGCAGACAAAAACAACCTCCATCAAAGAACAGCCAACAAATGCTTAGCATTCCAGGACCACAACAATTTTAAGTGAATAATCCCAATTGTAGTATTTTCAATTCTCAAATATTGCTGTTGATACATGAGATCAGTAAAGGAGTTAGTTGTACTAGTCTGTCTACAAAACTGGAACAAAGAAACCTGTTGAAATTGTTTTGGGAAAAGAAGTAGGAAAAGGATAGTGATTGATTGGAATATATTGTAAGCATGTATGGAAAAATGAAACACCCCTCTGCATAACTATTGTAAACTAATAAAAAATGGATTTTCTAATGGTAACTAAATAGATGGAGCCACAAAGAACTACCAGTAGTAAAACAAGACTTCAGAACCAAATTTCAGTTTCTTCCTTTTCATTCCACACATGTCAATTTCACTGTAGCTAAAAACTACTAGCAAGAGCTTCCTCCTTTTCCAATACTTACCAATATTACAAAGACAAACCAAATGTCACAGTTAAAGATAATAATTAAAAACGAAACATAGGAAATTTTGAGCGTAACTCTACCATTTCTCAGACCCACAGAACTATGCACGAGGTAAATTTTTGCTGTCTGTAACTCAACCAGGGTGTGGAGAAAATAAAGGATGGAATGCAGACCACAATGTTTCTAATTATATTATAAGAACATGACCTAACCACACTAAAGGACCGGGGAAGAAAGGAGTTGATTAAAGGAATTCTAAAAAATTTTGGAAAAGTATGTTGACGAGACGCTAGAGACAAAAAGAATTACATACAAAACTGGACTGTATTGTATTTGGTAAAACTGTTTCTCCCAGGACTATAAATTAAGAATTCTGAAACTACTACTAGTGTAAAGATGAACAAATAGATATGTAATAAATAGTAAGAGTCAGGTTCCTGACTGCTAAATAGTACAAGTCATATATAAACAACTATTCTTCAATAAAATGTATAAGGGCTTCTAAGAGAGGCCAAGGAGCTTTTTAAGCCCTGACTCATTCTAAAACTGAAACAGGGAACACACAAGCACACAGGATTAGAATACCTTGTGATACTAGAAATTAAGCAAGTGTTTTAAAACAAAAAAGAAAAGACAAAGGAATATCACACAGACTTGGTACCAAACTCTAAGAATTCCCAGTGACCTAAGTTAGAATCTGAGGAATAACAAGCACTACAATAAGAAGCCCTATTTGAAGAATTAAATAAATATCCATAACTCCATACTAATACAAAAAATACTGAAAAAGCAAATAGGGGAGAAAAGGACACCTCATTTTTTAGAATTCTAGATAATCAACACAGGAAGAACAAGGGAAATTGAAAATGACCTTTAGAAAAGAAACAAGGTACTCTTCCCATAGTCTCAAAAGTATTTAAGTATTGGTCAAGATGCATTGTAACTGCCATTTAACTCCTTTGTACAACTACTGAAAGGCAATTTTTTAAAAGATGCTGAAGCTCAGACAAATGAAATGAATCACAGGCAGAGAAGACATTAGAAGCTTATTTCCTAAAATTATGTTGAGTGAAATAAGCCAGTCTTAAGAGAGACAAAGAGCACATATTTTCTCTCTTATGTGGAAGTTGGACCTAAATCATAAACATGGCAACATGTACAAGGTCATATGCAGATAATGTGGTATGCACAGGGAAAGATTCCTTTGAACAGATAACATACAGTTTAATACAATGAAATACCAGGAAGCTAGAACATGTATTGTCAAAGGTGGGAGGAGGTCAAGGGACAGCAGGGCAGATGAATGGAGAAAAGGGTGGGAGAGAACAGTCATAATATTCAATGTACAAACATGAAAGTGGAAGCTGGTAACCTGAGGGGATGGGTGGAGTTGGGACAAATGGTAGAGAACAGTGACAGAGGTGACAGTGTTCAAGATGTATATACTCATAAACTGACTGTTGAATTGAAACCCCTTTATATAATTTCTTAACAATAATAAAAAGAAACCATTTCTAAAGAAAGAAAGAGGAAGAGGGAGGGAAGAAGGGAGGGAGGAAAAGAAAGAGGAAAGGGGGAGGGAGGGACAAAGGGAAGGAAGAAAAGAGAGGAAGGAAGGAAGGGAGGGAGGGAGGGAGGGAGGAAGGAAGAAGGAAGGAGAAAAAGAAATAAAAAGAGAGAAAAGAGAAAGAAAGAAAACAAGAGAAAGAAAGAAGGGAAGGAGGGAAGAAAAGGAGAGAAAGAAAAGAAAGAAGGAAGGAAGAAAGGAAGATACTTTTTCTTTCCGAACTCTAGATAATAAACATAGGAAGAATAAAATTGAAAATCATCATTAGAACACTATAGTAAGAGTGGTTGTAAGCCAATATTAAAAGAAACAAGGTATTCTATAGCCTCTAAGTATCTATATCAAAGTATGTATCAATTACAAATGGCAAAAAGGAAATCCTAACAGTAGAAAACCCTGATATATGCCAGCTGCCAAAATGATCAAGACTGAGATCTTAAATGAGAATCAAAATGTAGTTTTGGGGTATAATATTGACTCCTTAGTTTTGAGGATTTCAGCATACTTAGATAAACTGTAACATTAGGGCAAGTGGGCAAAGATTGCAAGGAACTCTACTATCTTATAACTCCTCTTTAAACCTAAGATTGCCTCACATGAAAGAAAAAATCAAGACAGAAGAAAGATAACATTTGGATGTGACACTCATTTTAAACTACCAAGTCCATTCTATGTGCCAGTTACTTTGACAATGTTGGAAATGCACACACCTATCAGCCACAATAAAAATCAACAACCACCAAACCTTTTTTCCTTTAGCTTTATCCTTAATTACGACATCGTCTGTTTTAACACTCATCTCTTCCTCTTCTTCTTCTTCATCTGGAAAATCAGGGGGGCACCCATACAGTTCGATTTCTCTTTTCAACTTATCGGCACATGCCTATAACATTAGAGAGCGAAGTTCAAAACTCAAGGACATAATTTGAGTTTTTTATTTCTAAGACTAGGTAAAGTGGAATAACTGCAATATCTAGACATGCATAGAATATTATAGAAAACACAATAATACACATCTTACCTGTCAAAATTCACTAATTTACAAAGTAGTATTTTACCTCATTGATTCAGCCATCACCTGTTCACATCCCAGAGTACTCAAGGTAACATACAATACGCTTGGCAGCAGAAACACAAAGATCTATCCAATGCAATGTCTTTGATGAGGCTAAGCATAGCGGTTCCTGCCTATAATCCCAGCTACTCATGGGGTGGAGATCAGAAGAAGCTGTTTCAGGCCAACATAGGCAAACAGTGTGACCATCTCAATAATTAAGCTGATGAGACAGCGCACACTTGTAACCCCAGCTATACACGAGGCATAGGCAGGAGGAACATGGTCTGAGGTTGACCCAGGCAAAAAGTGAGAGACCTGATTTGGAAATTACTTAAAGCAAAAGGGTTGGAGGAGTGGCTCAAATGGTACAGTGCCTTCCTAGCAAGCAAAAGTCCTTGAGTTCAAACCCCAAAACTACTTAAGAGGAAAAAAGCAAATAAACAAACAAATAAAATCCACAATGTGTTGAATGCCATCTTTGGAATGAAATCTGCAGGGTATTAGTAAATTCATTATGTGTTTTTTGATACAGCAAAAGATTTACCACTTGTCTATTTATGTATATGCCGGTCCTGGAACTTGAACTCAGGGCCCGGGCACTGTCCCTGAGCCTCTCTGTGCTCAAGGCCGGCGCTCTACCATGTGAGCCACACAGCCCCTTCCAGCCTTTTCTGTTTATGTGGTACTGGGGAATCGAACCCAGGACTTTCCGTTTTCCTCTTCTGTCCCTTCCAAACAGCATTTCCCAGGCTGACAGGGAGCTTGCTATGCAGGGTAGAGTGGAGGTGAATGGCTGCCCTCCTACCTAAGACTCCAGAGATGAGATTACAGACACACACTACCACACCCAGCTAACTGTGCCTTTTGGGTAATTATTTCAAATAGCTTTTTTTTATGTCATCTTGACTCTAATAAATTCATTTCAGAAAATGTTTTAATAGGGCAGTATCTGAAAAGCTTATTTCAAGAACTTGAATTGAATACTACTATTTGTTCTAAGCTAAAAAAGGGTGGAAACCAATCCTACCAGCTGTCTTACCTTAATTGGCATCCCAGTACAGTGTAAGCCAAAGGGAAACAAGCAGCTTTTTCCTTTTAATCTCTGGTACCCTACTGCAAACTAAAGGAACAAAGTGCAAACGTAAACAGTGGATGAGCAACAAATGCTAGCTTATACAAAGGACATTCATTTTCTTTTTTACATCTTCCTTTAGAACACCAATTTGATTTTACATTCATTACAAATTGTTTTACTGTTACATTTTTTAACCAACCTTGGAACTTTCAATATGCATACAGGGGCTGGGGATATAGCCTAGTGGCAAGAGTGCCTGCCTCGGATACACGAGGCCCTAGGTTCGATTCCCCAGCACCACATATACAGAAAACGGCCAGAAGCGGCGCTGTGGCTCAAGTGGCAGAGTGCTAGCTTTGAGCGGGAAGAAGCCAGGGACAGTGCTCAGGCCCTGAGTCCAAGGCCCAGGACTGGCCAAAAATAAAATAAAAATAAAAAAAAATATGCATACAGGACCAGAACCCTACAGAACTATAGACACACAAGAAAATTAAGTATAAAAACTAAAGTAAATATAAAAATTATGCTTAAGGAAGTGGCACTGTGGCTCAAAGTGGTAGAGTGCTATCCTTGAGCAAAAGAGCTCAGGGATAGCGCACTGATAGGCACTGAATTCAAGCTCCATGATTGATGAAAAAAAAAGTATGCTTAAAATTAAGGAATTTTAAGTAGGAAAAAAAATTCTATATATACTATCTTCTTCAAAACGATATTTACTAAAGATCCACCATCCCATTCTATTAAAAGCAGAAAAAACTTTACCTCACACTTGGATAAGGAAAACGTATGACCCAAATGTAGACGTCCATTCATATATGGAAATGGAAAGGTTACAAAGAACTTGCCCTTGCTGCAAAAACAAGCACATGAAAAGGAAGAGAGAGACAAGAAAATGATAAATTCCTTTTACAATGGAGGAGAGAAGCTACAGAAAATCCTTGATTTAAGTTACTTGGTTAATTTTTAGCTATGTAGAAGATATTTAAAAGTAAATTTAAAATATCCAGAAATTAAAATCTCTCTAAAAACTGAAACTTAACTTTGGTTTTTTGGTTTTTTTTTTTTTTTTTTTTTTGCCAGTCCTGGGGCTTGGACTCAGGGCCTGAGCACTGTCCCTGGCCTCTTTTTGCTCAAGGCTAGCACTCTGCCACTTGAGCCACAGCGCCCCCTCTGGCCATTTTCTGTATATATGGTGCTGGGGAATTGAACCCAGGGCCTCATGTATAGGAGGCAAGCACTCTTGCCACTAGGCATATCCCCAGCCCTGAAACTTAACTGACTTAGAAAAAATATTATACATGTATAGATCACTATTAAGAAATGAACAACTAGCTAGGTACCAGTAGCTCACACCTATATTCCTAGCTATTCAGGAGGATAAGATCTGAGGATTGTGGTTTGAAGCCAGCCTTCCTTGGCTTGCTTGCTCACAAACAGGAATCTACCATTTGAGCCATGACTCCAGTCTGGCATTTTGCTGGTTAACTGGAAATGGGAGTCTCACAGACTTTTTGATTCAGGTTGGCTTTGAACCTCAGTCCTCTGGGTTTCAGCCTCCTGAGTAGCTAGGATTATAGGCGTGGGGCACTGGTGCTCCTAGACTCTTTTTTTCTGTTGAAATATTATACAGCACAATAGAGTGAGCGCTTATCAGTGCACACTCCAAGTCGTGAACTCACGGAAGCTCCAGGTGGCCCCTCCTCCCTCTCCAGTCTCCCTCCAGAAATAACCAACACACTGACGACACAGGCCTTCGTCATTCCCTTCCTTTTGGACAGTCTGTAAATGTCTAAGCCCTTTAGCAGTCTATCATTAAGTCTTGCTTATCTGTGAATTTTACATAAACATGGTGTGTTTTATAAAGACAAAATTTGTTTTCCTCCCTCAACATGTTACTAAGTTTCTTCAACATCTTAGCATACAACCACAGTTCACTGTCCTTCACAGAACAAAGCCGCTTTTTCAGTTCATAAATTACCTTAATGCTGACCAGAATTCGAAACCAAACAGAAGCTTCAAATTACAGTCTAAAGTAGAACCTCAACATCTTTGTATTATACCAATTTCTCTCTTAAAAAGTGTGTGGGGGGGAGATATGCTAATGACTCAAGCCTTTACCCCTACTTTACCCCTAGCTACTTCAGAAGCTGGGATAAAGAAGATCACAGTTTGATGACAGCCTAAGCAAAAGAAAAGTTCATGAGGCCCTTCTTGACCTGGGCCTGTCATCCTAGATTCATGGGAAGCATACACAGGAGGAGGGAGGTCCAGGTACACTCAGGGTGTACCTGTACAGAGGGTGGGAAGCAAGATACTACCCAAAAAACAACCAGTGCCAAACAGAGCTGGAGGTGTGCTCCAAAGTAGAGCACCTACCTGAAAGTCTGAGTTCAAAGCTCAGTACTTAAAAAAACAACAACAGTGTGAAGGCTCACAGCTGTCACCCCAACTACTCAGGATGTAGAGATTGGGAAGAGCGTGGCCTGAAGCCAGCCCAGGCCAAAAAAAAAAAATCAATGAACCCCCATCCCAATCAATGAACAGCTGGGCAGCAAGGTCCACTATCATCTCAGCTATGCAAAAGTGCCAATAGGAGGATCAACATCCAGTCGAGCAGCCTTCCTTACCCACCTCTGCGGGGCTGGTTACACAAAGCAGAGGAGAAGTGGCAGGGAGGGAGCCCTGATGACGGAAGGGCAGCTGACAAGCCAAGCAGCCTGGGAAAAACTGGTGGAAAGAGGGAGCGGCCGGCAGAAGCCAGCAACAGCCAGCAGCAGCAGCAGCAGCAGCAGCAGCAGGAAATACTGGCTGCCCATGGCAACCTGTGACACTTAAGACTCCCAACTGGCAGAGCCTCCCCCACACGACCTGTGGCTTAGAGCCCTGGCTGGCAGGAAGAGCCTGCCCACTGCTGGAGCTGAGCCCTGGGTTCCTGCCTGCCTTAGCTGTCAGGGCCCGGCCTCGAGGACCAAACCTCACAAGACAAAGAACCAGGGCTGACTGCTGCTGCCCGCTGTCATCCTCTCCGTACCAGCACACACAAGTCCCGAGAATGACCGGAGGACTTCTCTTCACCTACCCATGATTTCTATCTGGGTAAAGCGAAAGGACCCCAACCAGCTGATTTACAACATCAGGTAGGTACTCACCTGATGTTACAGATGTTAAATATGCCTATGTCACATTCCACACGCTTTCTGACTTACCTGTCCCACAGAGCAATTTAATATACAGAACTGCTGCACAACTACTCACTTCGTCTGCCGCTCCAAGTCAGACGCATTGGCCTCAAACACCTTCTCGGTTTCCCATTTCTGTTGGATTTCTTTCTCAATCTTCTTCAAAAAGTCTACCTTGGCTGTTCCTTTTCTCTCCTATTGAACACAAAAAGGATAGATAGACTAATCCACTCTATACTTCCATAGGCTTGCTTAAAAAAAAAAAAGAAGAAGAAAAAATAAACTTGGTTCATGTAGAACTGAGCTGCTGACTACCAATCAATGATTCCATGGTTAATTTGAAATGTAAATGAACAAGAATGAAGCTTGATTATGAAAGTTCGGAGAAGCTGAGAGCAGAATGGTAGCTACCAAAGGCCGGGGAGGACAGCAAGGAGGAAGTGGTAGGGAAGGGAGGTTCATGGTAACTGGCTGCAGATGAGCAGGATTTATAAGGATTTCTTGAGTGCTACTATTGTGGAGTAGGACACTACAAGTAGCCATTGTGTACTATTGCTAGAGGACACAAATATGTTTAACCTGACCACAACATACACATCACATGGGACCCAATTAGTATGACATTTTTCATGATTTTCTTTCTTTTTTTTGGTTGGTTAAGGGGCTTGAACTCTGGGCCTGGGCGCTGTCCCTGAGCTCTTATGTTCAAAGCTGGTGCTCCACCACTTTAACCACAGCTTCATTTCCGGTTTTCTGGTGGATAATTGAAGGTAAGAGTCTCACAGACTTTACCACCCAGGCTGGCTTTGAATTGGGATCCTCAGATCTCAGGCACTAGGATCACAGTTGTTAGCCACCACAGCCCGGCTTTTTATGATTTTATATATCAGTTTAAAAAATTAATTTAAAGAGGACGAATATGGTTGAAATAGATTGTCAGCAAGCACAAATAGGGAACAAAGAAACATATTGAAACTGTACTATAAAGGGGTATAAGGGGTTAAAGGAAGTGATGGGGGGAGGAACACATTGTACATGTGTGGAAATGTCACAGTAAAATCCATCTTTGAATAGCTAATGTATGCTAAAAAAAAAAAAGGCAAGAAATAGCATGGGACAACCTGTCCACTCACTGGTGGTACACTGCTATAATCCCAACACTCAAGAGGCTAACTCAGTTCAAGCACGTGGCCCCACCTCTAATCTTAGCTACTAAAGAGACTTTTATCTCCAATTAATCATCACAAACAAAAAACCCAGGAAGCAGAGCTGTGGCTCAAGTGGTAAAGCTCTATAGCTTTGGGCAAAAAAGGTAAGGGACATCACCTAGGCCATGAGTTCAAGTCCCATTACCAGCACAAACACACCACACACACACACAAACACACACACACACACACACAAAGGCAAATAAACAATAAGCAACAATTATTTTCTTTTTATAAAGCCTGACCAGGTTATAATTGCTACTTGTAGAAACCAAACCATAGCTCAAATCTGACTATATGATCCTCCTTCAAAAGATACCAACTGGCCAGACACTGGTGGCTCATGCCTATAATCCTAGCTACTCAGAAGGCTGAGATCTGAGGACTGCAGTTCAAAACCAGCCCTGATAGGAAAGTCCGTGAGACTCTTAGCTCCAATAAACTACTCAAAATGCCATAGTGGCACTGTGGCTCAAGTGGAAGAGCACTAGCCTTGAACACACAGAAACTCAGTGACAGCACCCCTAACCCTTAGTTCAAGCCCCAGGTGCAGCAAAAAACAAAAAAAGATAACAACTGCTCCTTGAATAAGATGCATACTCATCAGCCTGGCATTCGAGGTCCTTCTTCCCCCATCTCTGCTAGGTCACTCCCCTTTCCTCTCCACCCATCTCCCTCCCCCACTGCCTCCCTAGGCCTGTTCAACTGTCTGCCTTCTGACCAAAGTGCCAATATTCTATGTTTCCTCTCCCTCCTCTAAAACTCTGTCCAAGGTTTCAATCTGCCCTCACATTCTACCAGTCTGTTTGCCTGTCTAACTCAGCCTCTGGGTCTTAGCTAATTATCTGCCTTGACTCCTCAAGAGTCAAGACAATCCGCTTAATTTGTTCCTAGCTATCAGTATTTCTCCTCCAATAGCACTAGTCACACAGTGCTGTCAAGGTTTCCACCAACACAGGATGTTTGTTCATGGTAGGAATCCTGTCTTGCTTCTCATTACATTCTCAATGTCCACCTTATATAGAGCCCTTGATAAGTATGTGTTAAATATTTGAAGACTTTTTAAAAACAGAAAGAGCACATTACTGGTCTTTTATACCTGTAGCTATAAAGAAATAACAGGGACTAGGAAATGGATTATATATTTCAATCACAGTGCTAAGAAATTTAGACTTGGTTTCCATGAAACTAAGTAGTTACATAAAGTATTTCCTTTTCCAGGAAAGAAAGAATAAGCTCCACGATGTTTATTCCTTTCCATTCCTGCTACAAATCAGCTTCATATAAACCTTGCAGTCTTTCTAATATACATTAAACTCTACCTTCAATCATAATATACAGAATTGTTATTTTGACATAAAACTAACGATGGAAGAGACAATGGGCTGCCTATGAAACATAAGCTCCTCACATTTCTTCCTCGGTAACAGAACAGTTAAGTACACTCTTCCAGGTTTCCAGGAAAATTCAGTTGGACTGGAGCTATGTCACTGGGTTCTGGCATAGTGGTCTTAACACATCCTAGAGAGTTCTAGTAATCAACTTTAGGGGCTACTGAAATCTTACGAGGCTGAGACCTGATGTTCTTGGCTTGAAGCTCCCTGGACACACAAATCCACAGACTGATTTCTGATTATTCGAGAAAATGTCAGAAGTGGAAGTGAGGCCCAAGGGGCATAGGGCCAGAGCTGAGAGAAAAAAGCCTAGAGAGAGCAAAAGGTCTTGAACTCAAGACCCAGTACAAGTACGCCCGGGCACATACACACGAAAGTAATGGGATTGGAGATGTGGCTCCGTTGGTAGAGTGCTAGCCAATGAGCAAAAGCATCAAGTACCAAGTGTGAGTCCCGGTCTCAAAAAGAAAACAATGAACGTTAAGGTCAAAAGAAAAAAAAATACATAATATTAACATATTCCTAAACTTGGCCACTACTAACGTGTGTGCCAAGAACTTGTTGCCGGGGACTGTCCAGTTTACTGCAGAACGCTTGCAGCAAGCCTAGCTTCCACCCACTGGATGCTAGCAGCATACCCCAAGCCCAGCAGCACCAGTGAGGGAGGGAGGGAGGGAGAGAGTGGCTCACGCCTGTAACCTAGCAGCTGCTATTCCGGAGACTGAGGTCTGGGGGAATCTCCGGTTCGAAGCCAGCCTGGCTGGGCAGGAGAATCCATGAGATGAGCTTTCCCCGGGAAGCCATCGAGCGTGCAAGGGACGAGGGGAAGAGAGTGAGAGATGGGGGCGGGGTGGGGGGGGGAGGGAAAGGGGGAGAAAGGAGAGAGGGAGAGAGGGGAGAGGGCTTGCTTGAGTGTGAAAAGCTTTAGAAAATAAATGAATACGAGCCATCACCCGCCGGGCAGCCGGGCAGGTAACTCCCCGGGACCCCCCGGCCCCCGGCCCCCGGCCCCGGCGCGGAGGGGAAAGGCCGGTCCTCCAGAACGAGGCCTTTTCCCCGACCAGAAGATGCCGAGCACACGGACTCACTCACCGCCATGGCGCCGTGCAGCACACCCTGAAGTCCCGGACGGGGACTCCAGCAATCCTTTCCCCCCCACACACACACACCCCACTCCCTGCGCGCTCCAGCAGGGGCTACACACCCTCCCCTCCCGCGAGGGACAGCCTGGCCTCCGCGGCTGCCCGAGCACACGCTCCCCAGCCGCTGACGCAACAGCCCCGGATGCGCCGCGAGGCCCGCCGGGAAGTGTAGTTCCCGGAGGTCGAGAGAAAACCCGAGTCCACAGTGTGTAGTCCACGTAGGTGGACTACAATTCCCAGAAAGCACGGGACGCCGGAAATCGACTGCTTCCCACCCCCCCCCGGCCCGGCGCTGCCGTGACGTCACCGCGCGCCGAACTACAGAGCCCGTGAGGCCGTTCGGGAACGCGGAAGGCGGCCGGCGCGCGCGCGCCCCGGAGGGAGGAGGCGGGGCCGCGGACCGGAGCCTGGTCCCCACGTGGAGCCGGGCCTCGGAGGGTGACTTGACGCGCGAGGTGGGTTGCCACCCTGGGACTCGGGTGCTTGCTGCTGCGCACCGGTCCTAGCGACTGTCACTGGAGTTCGACCGGGAGGCCCTGGGTACTTAGTAACCCCTTAGTAGCACTCCCTCTGCCTTGGTGTGGAGGGAATGGAAACCCGCCTGCCCCCCCATCACCGCGGTGGCCGGTGTAGACGGCAGTCCCTCCCTCCGGGACGAAGCTGTACTTGGTAGTAGTCTCCGGCTACCTGTAGCAATTTTAGTGTGCTCATTAACATGACATAAAATGGAATATTATTCTGGCCGTGGAGCTGTCACCGTCCTGCTGGACGGTGCAAATGTAGTTGATCATTACCCTCATTAAAAAAAAAAAAAAAAAAAAAGGAGGGGAGGGGTCCTTTGAACATGCTAATTGAAGAATGTTGCTTTGAATACAAGGGTTTGAACTCAAGGCTTTCATTGCCAAGGGGGACTCTACCACTTGAGCCACACCTCCAGTCCTAAGAGGTTTTCTAGTCCTTGTGGCTTGATTATTTACGTGCATTTAACCCAATTGACTCAGAAGTATGTCTACCAAAAAAAAGCTAATAAAGTAAATAAAAATTTACTTTCTTTTTTTTGGTCTTAACTCTGGGCCTGAGCGCTGTCCCTGAGCGCTTCAGCTTTGGCTAGCGCTCTACCACCTGAGCCACAGCGGCCACTTCCTGTCTTCTGGTGGTTAATTGGAGATAAGAGTCTCACAGAGTTTTCTGCTCCGGTTGGCTTTGAACCGTGATCCTACGATCTCAGCCTCCTGAGTAGCTAGGATGACAGGCGTGAGCCACCAGCTCCTGGCTTCTTTACATTTTTAGCAGTTTATTTTGATATATGAATTTATTAATTTAGTGATGACTTAATTCAATGTGTGATTCACATTCAATGAATGATACACATTTGTCAAAAATTGGCTAGATGGGCCAGGCGCTGGCGGCTCACACCTGTAATCCTTCATACTCAGGAGGCTGAGATCTGAGGAGCACAGTTGGAAGCCAGCTGAGGCAGGAAAGTCTGTAAGACTCTCATCTCCAATTAACCACCAGAAAACCAGAAGTGGAACTGTGACTCAAACTGGTAGAGTGCCAGCCTTGAGCAAAAGAGCTCAGGGACAGAGCCCAGATGCTGACTGAGTTCAAGCCCCGTGAACGACAAAAAAGAAAAAAGGCTAGATGAAAGAAGAGACCTTAGGCTCTCAGGAGACTACCACTGGCTTTCCTGACTCTTGGGCTTTTACACATCTAAATTACTCTCTCATTTTCCAACCTTCTTCCTTTAATCACTAGCAAGTTAGAAATTATTTCTTGATACACCAAGTCTGGGTTAAATGTCTCTTAGATAAACCCTGAAGTAACTCGTCGTTGCTTGCCCTTTGAAAATTTATCCTACTAAATTGAGTGGCTGATTTATGACCTCAAGATTTATGACATCAAAGACTGTGTAGCAGTGGTCCAGCACCTGGTGGCTGCTTTATGAATATGGTGTGTGTGTGTGTGTTTGTGTGTGTGTGTGTGTGTGTGTTGGTTCTGGTCTTAAACTCAGGGCGTAGGTGCTGTCCCTTCGTTTTTGTGCACTTGAACCCCAGCTCCACTTTGATGCTTTTTTTTGGGGGGGGGGGTAGTTGGAAATAAGAGTCTTATGGACTTTTCTGCTCTGGTTGGTTTTTAATAAAAAATCCTCAGATCTCAGCCTCCTGAGTAGCTAAATTACAGTCATAACCCACCAGTACCCTGCATAAATATGCTTTGAATGAATGAAAGAATCTCATCCTCTCCAGCTCTTATAACTAATGTAGAGTGCTTGCCCAGCATATATGAAGCCCTGGATTCGATTCCTCAGCACCACATATATAGAAAAGGCCAGAAGTGGCGCTGTGGCTCAAGTGGTAGAGTGCTAGCCTTGAACAAAAAGAAGCCAGGGACAGTGCTCAGGCCCTGAGTCCAAGCCACAGGACTGGCAAAATAGTAATAAAAATAATAATGTGTATCTCATCAAATTGTTATGAGAATTAAAGAAATATGTATATAAACCTTGTTTATACATATGTAACATACAAACTCACTCATATGTATGCCTGGCATATTCTATGTACTTTAAAACCTTTAACATTATTTTAAGAAAAATTAGTGTGATTAAAGTGGACAAAAGCTTACCTGTGCCCATAAGAATCTCTTCATTTGCTCCATCAAGCTGGTTAGCACCATATAATTGTGTGGTATGCTTTTTCTGAGTGCCAAAACATATCACACTCATTCTTCAAAACTCCATAGCAGAACTCAATTCCTCCCTGGTTATTCTTTACAAACTTGCCCCACTGGTCACTCTACTCAATTTGGTAAATTGTCAACATTGCCAAATGTAGATCCTGAAGCTTATAATTAATTTAAGCTTGTCTTTGAATCCTTTTGTACTTGTTTTTCATTCAGTTACATAACTTCTCTGTTTTTAGATAACAAGATTCTTTCCAGTGGCTATTTCTTTGGAAGTGTTCCTTAAGCAAATGACCCTCAGTGATTATTTCTCTTCCCTACTAGACATCTTGTTTATTAAATAAAGGGTGTATTTGTGTGTGTATGTGTGTGTGTGTGTGCGCGCGCACGCGTGCGCGCATGTGCCAGTCCTGGGGCTTGAACTCAATGCCTGGAAGCTATTCTTTAACGTCTATCAAAGCTGATACTCTACCACCTGAAGTGCAGCTCTACTTCAGGCTTTCTGGTGGTTAAGGACTCTCACTGGCTTTTCTGCCCAGGCTTACTTCAAACCAAGATCCCCAGATCTCAGCCTCTTGAGTCACTATGATTACAGGGGTGAGCCATGGGCACTGGCTTGATAATCGCCCTCTTTTACATCTATGTCCTCCCTTTATATTTACACTTCCTGAATAATAAACATTTGGGGGGGGTGTTCTTTTTTGGTAAATGATCGAAGCAAAAGAACATAAGTATAGGGAGAAGAAAGAAAATTCCATCTAGGATGTAAAAGCTTAGCTGATCTTGGAGCCTGTCCGTGTGCAGCTTCTGGCCAAGTTCATGAATCAACAGAGGGAGGAGGCAGCAGGAACAGTCATGGGTCACGTCCACACGCGTGGCAGCCAGATGCCAGAGTCTGACGGAAGGCTCCATCCCATTCTATCTCTGTGACAAGCTCCCTCCACCCTCACGACCTCAGCGTCCTGGCGTGCAAACGGCAGAACACAGAAACACCTACCTACCTCTTCAGCTTACTGGGAGGATAAAATGAGCTATCCCAAGCCAGGGCCCGGCTCGCAGCAAGTGCTCAAGAAACAGTACACGGGCAAGCCAGTAAGAAAATGGAGACTTTCTGGAAGCCAGATTGGTAAATAAATTAAAGAGAAGTCTAATCTTATGAGGGGTAAAATTTTTGGAAACTTTCCGCTGCCTACATTTCTTCTGAAGTGGGAAGAGTTCCATTTCTCAGGAATTAGCAATCACTCACTGAGTCTCTGCGCCTCCAGACCCGCGATCTATACGCTGCAGCCTGCTATTGGGCCAGCATTCCACACAGCTCTGAAGGCTTTGTCATGAGTTCATATGTGCAGTGTGACATCTGAATCACCTGCTTGTAAGCCAGGGATGGTGGCTCATGCCCATAATCCCTGCACTGGAGAGGAAGAGGGAAAACGAAACAAACCTGGGTTTGAGCCCTAGACAGTAAAACCCCTGTCTCAAAAATAGCAATGGAAGTTATCTATTGCTACCTATAATATTACCATAAAACTTAGTGGCTTAAAACAATAAATTATGGGAGGCGTAGCACTGTTCAAAAGGAAGTGTATTCATTGCCTGACGTATACAACTGTAACCCTCTGTACTTCATCTTTACAATAAAATTTTAGAAATTATAAAGCAAAACAAAAAACCCAATAAATTATGTACTGTCTTCCCAAGTTTCAGTGGAGTGGGGGCTTGACGGGCTTAGCGGCTTTCATAAGACAGCACTCAGACACAGACCAAGTCTGAAGAAGAAGACAGTGTTACCCATCAGAAGCTTGCCAGAGCCAGGTGCTGGTGGCTCACACCTGTAGTCTCAGCTACTCGGGCAGCTGAGAGCTGAGGGTTTTGGTTCAAAGCCAGCACTGGCAGACAAATCTGAGTGACTCTTATCTCAAAACGGCAAGAAAGCTGGAAGTGGGCTGGCACCAGTGGCTCACACTTCATCCTAGCTACTCAGGAAGCTGAGATCTAATAAAGAGCCAGAAATGGGGCTGGGGCTCAAGTGGTAAAGGGGTAGTCTTTTCTTTTGAGTTGGGTTTTTTTTTTTTTTCTGTTTTTGGGTTTTTGGTTTGTTTTTTTTTTGCCAGTCCTGGGGCTTGAACTCAGGGCCTGAGCACTGTCCCTGGCTTCTTTTTGCTCAAGGCTAGCACTCTAACACTTGAGCCACAGCGCCACTTCCGGCTTTTTCTATATATGTGGTGCTGAGGAATCGAACCCAGGGCTTCATGTATACGAGGCAAGCACTCTTGCCACTCGGCCATATTCCCAGCCCCAAAGTAGTAGTCTTGAGCAAAATAAGCTCAGGGACAAAGCTCAGACCCTGAGTTCAAGCCCCAGGATCAGCACACACACACAAAAAGAAATGTAGAAGTGGAGCTGTGGATTGAGTGGTAGAGTGCCAACCTTGAGTGAAAAGACCGGCACACACACACACACACACACACACACACACTTCAAATAAAATCTTTTTTTAAATAAAATCCGAATAACAGAATAAAGTAGCATTCTTATTTAAGGCAAGAAAGCCCTTCATGATGTGGCCTTTGATCATTTCACCTATTACCATTTCCCTCCTGGCTCACAGTGACTGAACCCCTGGGCCTCCTGCCTTTCCTCAAGCTTACCAAGCCAGCTCCTGCCACAGGGCTTCAGCGTTTCCTGGAAAGCTTTTCTCTCAAACACACAGAGCCACTCTTGCCAACTCCAGAGCACTGATGAGTCTTTTTAACTTCGCTCTCGCTTTCTTTCTTCCACTTTGTCTTTGTCTTGTCATTATACAACAATATATTGTATAGCAGCTTGTCATCATTCTCTTCATGCTAAAAGAGAATTCCTAATTCCTTCATGGTTGTGTCCCCCAGGTCTATCACAGGGCTTTGCTTATGATAGCTTTTCAACCAATAGTTCTTGAGATAAAGTCTGAGCGCATGAACCTAGAGAGACTGATCCATGCAAAGACACATGGCGGAGAGCCTGGTGCCCAAGAAGGGTGACTTATTATTAGATGCTATGTCTGAAGCCCAAAGGATTGATTTGATCCAAAGAAGAAAAGGCAGCTCCCGTCCAACCTGAGAAAGATAACCAGAGAGAACTGCTCAGCCTACTCTTGTTGCTCTTTTGAGCTCCCTCAAAGATATCATTATTGAAGTAGAATAATATTATTCTACTAATATTATTCTACTCCTAATATTATTCTAGTCTGCAGAGATATCAGGCCTCAGCACCCACAGTGGTCCAGTTGGAACCCATAACGCGCATGGAGAAGAGGTCCCAGACTCCTCGTAACTATACACAGGGAAGCTGCTATATTTATTTATTTATTTATTGGTGCTGGTCCTGGGGCTTGAACTCAGGGCCTAGGCACTGTCCCTGAGCTTTTGTGCTCAAGGCTAGTGCTCTATGAGCCACAGCTCCACTTCTGGCTCTGGCTGTGTGTGTGTGTGTGTGTGTGTGTGTGTGTGTGTGTGTGTAACTGGAGGTAAGAGTCTCATGAACTTTCCTGCCACACATGTCTCTGAATCACAATTCTCAGATCTCGGCCTCCTGCGTAGCTCAGATTACAGGTGTGAGCCACTTGGGCACCTGGTTCAAACAGCTTTTTTCCCCCCTATCTTGAGGCTTGTACTCTGGTCATTGGTGCTGTCCCTAAGCTACTTTTGCTCAAGACTAGTACTCTACTACTTGAGCCAGAGTGCCACTTCTGGATTTTTCTGTGATTTAATTGGAAATAAGAGTCTCACAGACTGTCCTGCCCTGGCTTGGCTTCAAACTGCGATCCTCAGATCTCAGCCTCCTGAGCAGCTAGGATTATAGGTGTGAGTCACCACTGCCTGGCTTCAAATAGCTTTTTTAAAAAATTGACATCATTGTACAGTTGTATGTCACACTAAGAAATAATACAGAGCCGGCACTGGTGACTCATATCTGTTATTCCAGCTACTCAGGAGGCTGAGATCTGAGGATCATGGTTCAAAGCTAGTGGCTCAACAGGTAGTTCAGTAGCCTTGAGCTATAGAAATTCAGGGACAGTTCTCAGGCCCTGAGTTTGAGCCCCAGGACCTGCACAAAAGCCATAATATGACAAAGAATACATCTGTAAACTTACTCCAATTTCCACTAACAACAGCATTTTGAAAAACACTGGTATTATAGCCCAAATACTGACTTTGTTACAAACCACATCTAACCTCTCCACTGGCAACAGATCTAAGTTGCTATGTATGTGGCCTCAGTGTAATTCATTCAAGGGGTTACATATATCAATAGTTTATTTCTTTTGTAGCTGAGTAATATTCCATGTGTATATGTATCACGTTTGTTTTGCCATTCACCTGTTAAATCTGGACTGATTCCATTTTTTTGGCTACTACAAATAAAGCTGGTATAGGCATTTGTGTACAGGATTTGTCTATGAACATAAGGTTTCAGTACTCTGGGATAAATGCCCAGGAGTGCAATTTATGGGTCATATGGTAATTGCAGGTTTAGTTTTGTAAGAAGCCAAACTGTTCTTCAGAGAGGTTGCACCATTTTACGTTATGTTCATAGTAATCTATGAATGATCTGATTTTTCTGCATATACACTAGCATCCAATATTGTCATATACCTGTATATATGTACACTTTCAGTATTTCAATATTATAAATATTTGTTAAATCATTTACATATATAAATATTTATTAAAACATTTACATACACAAGAAAAAATGTAAACAATCTTTTATATTACAATTCTCCCAGGAAAACAAAGAGCACTTGCAGAATGAATGTATTTTTTTTCCCCAAGTTTAACTCATCATTTCTCTGTCAAATCACCTTGTCTTTGCAGAGCAAAGATTCCATGGGCTCTTATTAAAGTGACACATTTCTTAGCCAGATGAGCTGCCCCAAATGACACAGACTCAGAAGACTCTGACATTTTGATGGGAGTGCTGTTTAATTTGATAATCATCTGTGAATGTGCAGACAGGAGAGAGTCTGTAAACATGAGCTTTGTAGCTTGGAATTCTATCAAAGCTTAGTTTAATTGCAGGTAAGGGGAGGCACTGTTGTGTTTGTCAATTTCATAGGAAAAAAGAAAAGTGACTCTCAACCTCTCTTATTTATTGTACAACTGAGTAGGGGACAAGATGCTTTGCTGGCATGATCTACTCTCGTTCTGGAGGGCTTCTCCACCTCTGTCAACACTTGTATGAAAGCTTAATGTTGGTAGCTCTGGTTGAAGCCCTGCTACTCTCAAGCCAAGAAAGGAAATTTGGCTTGAATGAGGATGATTTAAATGCTGCTATTCTTGTAGTCATTCTCTTTTTAGTGACCCTTATTAATAATCTTTTTTTTTTCTTGTATAAACTGGCAGCTTTTCCCCCTGAAAATAAAAAGAAAACAAAGAACTCTAAATCAATCTTGGTTAAGTATTCACCTTAACTAAGGAAAGAGATATTATTTAAAATTAGTCTTTCTCACTGCTACCCAAGAACAGTGACTATGGGCTCCGTTCATATTCAATCAATGAATTTTGAAGGAACCGTGGAGTTTATATTTTAACATTTGCTAATAAGGTGATTTGGTGGCTGTCATGGGTGGCGAGCTCTGGAGTCTAACAAGCATAGTCCAGGCTGGATCCTTCCACTCATTCCCAAGACTTTTCTGGATGAAGTTTTCTTTCCATTATACCAGGGAACTGTGAGAGGGAGAGAGTGAACGGTGCACTGAAATATAGTTGCAGAAGGTGGGTCTAGAGTATGTGCTCTGATTATTCCCAATGCCCATCACACTACTAGGGTGGGAATGCTAAGAGGCCCAGCCTGCTGCCCCAAAGCTCAGTGCATAGAGATAACTTCACAGTTTTCTTCAAATGTTACCTCTGCCTCAGGGACAGTCTGGCGTGTGATCAGCCTCAGTGTGTATGTGGTATTGACGTACATATGTATCCACTGCAATCTGGGTAATTCAATGACCGCATGGCTGACGACAGTGCCTCATCCAGTCAGAGACTACAAGTGGGTTAATTCTATGTAGAAAATGCCTGCCAAGCGTGGAGCGGGTCTTTTTTTGTATCCCACTTCTATTTCTAAAAAAAATAACTGGTTATTTATTTTTGTGCCCATCCTAGGGCTTGGGTGCTGTCTCTGAACTTTAGTTCTCAAAGCTACCACTCTACCACTTGAGTCACAGCTCTACCTCCAGCTTTTGGGATGGTCAATGGGAGATAAGGGTCTCATGGACTTTTTTCTGCCTGGGCTAGCTTTGAGCCTCGATCCTCAGATCTCGCATCTTGAGCAGCTAGGATTGTTAGGTTTTTAAAGTAGGTAGCCGGTAAAGGAGAACGCCACATGGTATTCAGGCAGGAGAGAAAGTTTATTACCAAACTGCTGGCCTGTGGCCAAGATGATCCATGGCCGGAGAGAAGGGGGAGAGAGAGAGAGCGCCCGACCCCCCACCCAGCCCAGCCTTATATCTAGGGCAGGGGCAAGGGGTGTGGCCAGGTGGATTAGGATGTGACCTCAGGGAAAGGGGAGGTAACTGCCTCCAGGTCTGCAGGTTACCCAGGTAACTGGGTGGAGACTTAATGAGGTGGGGGCATCTACCTGGAGCCCTCAGGGAGAGGACCTAACAAGGATTACAGGCATGAGCCACTGGTGCTGGGTACTTTGAATGCTGCCTCTAGCCCTGCTCTTCCAATTAGTTTTTTTTTTTTTTTTTTTTTGGCAAGTCCTGGGGCTTGAACTCAGGCCTGAGCACTGTCCCTGGATTCTTTTTGCTCAAGGCTAGCACTCTGCCACTTGAGCCACAGTGCTACTTCTGGCCATTTTCTGTATATGCGGTGCTGGGGAATTGAACCCAGGGCCTCATATATATGAGGCAAGCACTCTTGCCACTAGGCCATATCCCCAGCCCTCTTCCGATTAGTTTTGAGATAAGGCCTTGTGAAGTTTTCTGTCCTGGTCGGCCTTGAACAACATCCTCTGGTCTCAGCACCCCTAGTAGCCAGGATTACAAGCATAAGCCACAGGCTTGCACAAAACAACTTTTTCATAGATGTTAATTAAGATACAGATTGCCACTCAATATCTGCATGTAAGCACTAGTCCTGATACCTATGGTTTTTTTTAGTTTTTTGTTTATGTGGTACTAAGGAATCGAACGCAGGGCCTCATGCATGCTAGACAAGCACTGTACCACTGAGCCACATTCCTAGCCCCTATCTACATTTATGTGTCCATGTGTCTACTTAATGCACTCAATTCACAGAATTCAATAAATTTGCCATAGAAAAAGTGGGAAATAGTCACAATCTCCACCCCCAAATTTCATTGCTATCAGCAGGGTTGTTCTTTCTCAGATGTTCTATAATGTGCATGGTTAAATGATAACCTGGTCATCAGGAGGTTGCTCTCTCATCACCTCTATGAAATGCATAATAGTATTTTAAAAGCACGTTTTCCTAAAAGAGTGTTTGACAGTGGTAAAAGGCAATTCCTGTTGTATTTCTTCTCGCTCTCTGTGGTGTGTGTGTGTGTGTGTGTGTGTGCTGTTATTGGCGCTTGAACTCAGTGCTCAAGGCTGGTGCTCTACCACTTGAGCCACAGCTTCTCTTCCAGCATTTTGGAGGTTAATTGAAGGTAAGAGAGTCTGAGGGACTTAAGCTGCCTTTGAACCTCAATCCTCAGATCTCAGCCTCTTGAATAGTTAGGATTACAGGAAATGAGCTGTTGGTGCCAGGTTCTGTTTTATTTCTGATATCGATTAACCTCACTCTTTAAATATATATCATTTGGTGGGTAATACTTCATGTCCTTTGTGGAGAGGAGTGAAAGGAAAATGGGGATTAGCGTGAAGGAAGGAGAGAGGAGGGGAGGGGAAAGAAGAGGCCACAGTTGGGTGTGAGGAAGTTCTGGCCGAGCTGTCAGAAGTGGATGCGCCTTTTGCTCCACCTGCAGCGCGTGGACCTGGGCAAAGCCATTTCATTTCCCTGGGCTTTGCGCGTGGACCTGGGCAAAGCCATTCATTTCCCTGGGCTTTGTGCGGAGACTGTGGGAGGGGTGCTGGTGAGGGTGGGGCATAGATGATTTATAAATGCATTTCTTTTTTATTACTGTATGAAAAAAAAGGTCCTCAAACGGCAGTCAGCAAACCAAACCCTGATGGCACCTGCTTGCGTACAACTGGGCGAGGTTACAATGTCGTTTATGTTTTTAAGTAGTTGGGGGAAAAGAAAATACTTCAGGATGTGACAAATTACGTACAGTTGCAAATGTCATATAGTATAAAATTTCCACATGAGTGTTACTTGGATACAGACACCGACAAGTGTCCGTGTTTGCCTGCTGCAGTTCATGGTCAGTTTCATGGCAAAGCTTTGCATGCCCAGTAGTTGCTACAAAGACTTCAAAGCCCTTAAAACCCCAAACCCTCCCTATCTGGCTGTTTGCGGGGGGGAAACCCTTGTCTCTCCCCTCTCCAGTTAGTGTGCACCTGCTTCGTCTTGGGTTGATCTCCTTCTTTTACGTGTGTGTTCTTCAAAGCGGTTTTCATATTGTTATTGCTAGGCTGCATAATTCAATGTTCAATTCCCTAAGTGGAGAGTGAACTCCTAGCACCTGGGGGGTGGGGGGATACTTAAAAGAGCTCGGCATTTGTTACTGAATAAAACATCCTAACACCAGCCACAAAGCCAAGGCAACTTTCACAAGAACACCCAGAAGGAACGCCTCACCTAGCGCAAACCCAAGTTTAGCCTATTTTGGTCGTTCCTAACTTTTCCTTACCATTATTATTATTTATTATTATTATTATTATTTTTAAATCCTTTGGATCCACATTCTCCCTGCCCAAACCAAGCTGGATAAAACAAAACCAAACAACAACAACAACAACACTGAAATGTAGATATGCAACGAAGAGTTCGTGTTTGTTTGTTTTTTTTAAGATGCATTCGTTTTCTTTCTGGGGATGGCATTTATGAGTACGACTGGGAGGGAGGGCTGACACGGCCTCGGCCTCCCCCCTACCCGCCCCCCCCCCCGGCCCCGTGCAGCCACGTTTAAAGAAATGTTAGCATCCTTCCTCAGGGCAGGGCTGTCAGCAGCATTCGGTGCTCACCCCCACCCCCACCCCCAAACCAACACACAACCTCCGGCGGGGGCCGCGCCGACGAGCGTGCAAAGGGGTGTGTGTGTGTGTGTGTTGCACACTTTGCAATGTGGCGAGCGCGGAGCTAAGTAAGGCACGTTGTGCTGCAGACCCGACTACAGCTGAGTCACTTGGGGACGCGCGAGCGCGGTTTCCGGGAAAACCCCGGAGGAAGGAACCCGGGAGAGGGGCTCGCCGGGTTCTCCGCCCCCCCCCCCCCCACAGACAGACAGACACCCCCGGCCGGCCGACGGCGTGGTCCCGGCGAGGCGCCGCCGCGGCCCCTTTAAGAGGCTCCGCACCTTCCCTTCCCAGATACCATCTTGCACCAGGAGTTCACTCCAGCTCTCCACCTACCTTGCTAAGGTCCCGCCTCCCTCCCGGGGCACGGCCCGGCCGGCGGGGCGAGCGAGCGTCGCCATTGGCTGTGCGCGCACGGCCCTCTCGCCCCGATTGGCCGCCGCGCCCGCCGCTCGGCGCCACCTCCCGCCCACCCCGTAGCCCGTGGGCTAGGTTGAGTGAGGGCTCCCGGGTTAGTTCCTGTTAGGCCCCGGCCCGGGGAGTAGGTTCAAGTCTCGCAGGATGCCGGGTGGTGGGCCCGGGCGCCGGGAGCCGTGAGGGGAGCGAGCGGCGGCGGCGGCGGCGGCGGCGGCGAGGGCGCGGGCGGGCGGCGGCGCACGGCGGCGGCGGCGGCGGCGGCGGCGAGGGCGGCGAGGGCGGCGGGCCCGCGGCGGAGCGGCGGCCGAGCCCGCCTTCCCCGCACCATGCTCATAGAGGATGTGGATGCCCTCAAGTCCTGGCTGGCCAAGTTGCTGGAGCCGATGTGAGTGAGCGCGGCCGCGCCCGCCCGGGGCCCGCCCGGGACGCCCGGCGGGGCGGGGGGGGGGACGGAGGGGGGGCCGGGCCCGGGCGGCGCCGCGAACGTGGGCGTTGGGGTCGCGGGCCCGTGGGGGAGGGGCGGCGGCGGCGGCGGCGGCGGCGGGAGGTCCCGGGGTGCCCGCCCCGCCGTGGGCCGGGGAGGGAGGGAGGGAGGGAGGGGGGAGGAGGGAGGGCCCGGGCCGCGGCGGCGCCCTGAGGAGCGGAGCGGTGCCCGGGCGCCCCGGAGCGCGGACGCGCGGACGCCCGGGGAGTTTTAAACGGCGCCGTCGGGGGGGGGGGGGGAGGACGGACACACGGCTTCCATCCCGTGCTGGAGTGGAGGGAGGAGGGGGGAATATCGGGGTCCCCCGAGGACACCCCCCCTCACCCCGGATCGGAAGGTGCGCGGGTCCCCGGGAGGTGCTTCCCGGGGTGTTGGTGGGGGGAACCCCGGGATCTCGGATACTCCCCCCCCGCGGGGAGGTGGTGCTGGTGGCCAGGGGGAGGTGAGCGCTCAGGTTTGAGGGGTACGCCCGCCGCCCCCGGGGGCTGTGGGTGAGTCGGGGTCTTGCAGAAGGTGAGAGGACAGCTGAAGATAAATGGGGGGGGCGTGGGGGGTGCAGGACGATGGTTGAGGGGGCCGAGAGCACCCAGAGAGAGGTCCGCACGTCTCGGACACCTTTGGGGGGGGGGTGGGTGATGTTAGGGCAGTGCGTGGAAACGGTACCCCAGGCTCGGAAGGGGTGGGAGAGGTACTGCTGCCTCTTTCTTCTTGTTTGCTGACTATGTGAGGAAGTGAGGTTTTGTGGGGAGTATTTGTTTGGGGGTGGAGGGGGCAACTTCAGGGTAGACCCAGACCCTGGGAACAGCCTCCTGGGGGAGGCACGGTGCGGGCAATGGAAGGGAAAGGATCATTTCCTGCCCCTTCATTTCTGCCTCTCGTGGAACCTCTTATTAAAGTTAAGGGTTTTCTGCCTGAGTAAAAAGGGAAGGTTTTGATGCATTCCATCAGGTTAGACCAGGTTGTGCGAGAGGAGCAATGGAGGGGTTCGAAGCATTGAAGCAGCTTTGGGAGGCGGGGAGGTATCAAGTTGGGGCTGCTGGGGGACAGTGGCAAGCGACTAGGACTTGTCTGTTGAGCTATTATACTGTGTTCTTGATAGCAAAGCTAGTTAACTTTCTCTCTCTCTCTCTCTCTCTCTCTCTCTCTCTCTCTCTCTCTCTCTCTCTCTCTCTCTCTCTCTCTCTCCCCCCCTTTGGTTTCTTGTGATGGGAAGGTAGGTAACATCTAGGAAGAGAGTCATCTAGTCCAGTGTTGCTCGTTTTTGTGAAGGCAGCATGGGCCTCGGAAGAATGGTATCCTCTCAAGTGGTATTTGTATCCTGAGGATGAGAAGTGCCATGAATAGAACATAGGAATAAATGAGTAAATGTACAATAAGGGTATCTGACATTCAGACCTGATCCACTCAGGGTGAAAACGACTCTTAGACGCTTGGAAGCTCTGTACAAGAATATAGGCCTCTGCTGGGCGCCGGTGGCCCACACCTGTAATCCTAGCTACTCAGGAGGTTGAGGTCTGAGGATCACGGTTCACAGCCAGCTCAGGTAGAAAAACTCGGTGAGACTCTTATCTCCAAGTAACCACCAGAAAACTGGAAGTGGTGCTGTGGCTCAAAGTGGTAAAGCCTTGAGCTGAAGAACTCAGGGACAGTCAGTGCCCAGGCCCAGAGTTCAAGCCCCATGACCGACTTAGGGAAAAAAAAAAGAATATGGGTCTCTTGAATGCTTATCTTATTTTTTCTATAATAAAAAGTTTTGAGACACCAAATAAGTTGTGGTCTACAACTTAGAAAGAGAGATAGAGTTAGTGAAATTGACCATGTGTAGAAAAGGCAGAATAAAGAAGTATACCTGTATATTTTAAAAATTAGTTACCTTATTAGTTATATATGTTATTGCATTTAAAAAAAATCTATTTTGAACACTTTCTGTTGCCTTCCTTTTCCCTTTCTTGTGGTGCTGGGGAAAGAACTTAGGACATTTTGCATGCTAGGCAAGTGCTTTACCACTATTTATAAATATATGTGTATATATAATACTTTATATATGCACATTTCATACACTATATGTACATATACTTTTTTATTTTTAAATCTTCCATGTAAGCTCTGATTATGTTCATTAGTAGATGTCCTTTTAAGGGATTCAGTGTATAATTTAGTTTGATAATTTAGATTATCATCTTCACTAAGTTTTTTGGCTGAATTAGTAAGTGTTATTTTGTAATTTTCATGAATAAAAATTACTTTCTCATTTCTTTTCTTTTTTTGGTGCCAGTGCTGGGGCTTGAACTCAGGGCCTTGTTGGTGTCCCTGTACTTTTGTGCTCTAGCCTTGACACAGCTCCACTTGGGTGCTGTTTGATGGGTAATTGGAGGTAAGAGTCTCATGGACTTTCCTGTCCAGGCTGGCTTCAAACCGTGATCCTCAGATGTCAGCTTCCTGAGTAGCTAGGAATACAGGTGTGAGCCACCAGCATCAGGTTTGCCTTCGCTTCTCCTCTCCTCTTCTCTTCTGTTCTCCCCTCCCCTCCCTTTTTCCCTCTCTTCACTTCTCCCTTCTTCTCCTCTCTTCTGTGGTACTAGGTACTCAGAAACTTTGTGCTTAATGGGCTTGCTACTTGATTGATCCATACCTCCAGCAAGCTTTTTGCTGGTTTAATTGGAGATAGAGACTCATACTTTTCTACCTGATCTTCCTTCCAGCAGGTCTTAGCCTCCCACATAGCTAAGATTGCAGGCGAGATCCATTGGCTCCCAGCAAAACTTACACTTAAAAATTATCACGTGGCTGGGCCTTTGTGGTTCATGCTTGTAGTCCTAGCTGCTCAGGAGTCTGAAATCTGAGGATAACGACAAAGCCAGCTCAGGCAGGAAAGTTTGTGAGACTCTTTATTTCCTATTAATCACCAAAAAGCTGGAAGGGGAAGTAAAAAGTTCAGGGACAGTTCCCAGACCCCGAGTTCAAGCCCAGGACTAGCAAAAAGAAAAAAGATGACTTGAACTTCCTTTCTCTATTTAAGTTATATGTTCAACTTAAAGCACATGTCATTCTTTTTTCTCTTCTTCTTCCTTAAAACATTGTTTCTGCTTTTTTTTTTTTTTTTTTTGCCAGTCCTGGGGCTTGAACTCAGGGCCTGAGCGCTGTCCCTGGCTTCTTTTTGCTCAAGGCTAGCACTCTATCACTTGAGTCACAGTGCCACTTCTGGCCTTTTCTATATATATATGGTGCTGAGGAATTGAACCCAGGGCTTTATGTATACAAGGCGAGTACTTTACCACTAGGCCATATTCCCAGCCCTAAAACATTTTTTTGTTACTCATTTGAAGTTAAATTTTTTTTTTTTCAGACCTGGGCTGGGGTGTAGCTCAGTGGTATAGTGCTTACCTAGCATATAAAAGACCCTGGGTTTATTCTTAAGCACATCCAAGTATATGTAATGAATAAAAGTAGGGAGTTGAAATTGCTTAGAGTACAGCAACGTAGGTGGCTTTCTAAGAAGTAAGAAATAAAAAATGCTTTGAAAAGTTCTCATTTAAGTATTAGTTTTGGAGGGAGATGTTAGTAAATACTAAATGCAAACCTCATGTATATTTTCATTCTTGCTATGTTGTCATGGGAGATTAGTTTTGTTTAGATACCCTAAAATGTAATAACTGATATGCTGAATTAGATTGTTTGTAAATTACATTTTTTCATATTTCAGATTCAAGAAAAATTTTATGGCAGATTGACTTGTTGGTACAACATAGCATTTCAGAGCAGTTGTGAAAGGCTTCCAGATAACGTGGTTGCAGTGGCTAGGTTGGAATCAAACTATGGCTGAGCACATGGTTTCCTTATTTGGCTTAACTTAGAGTTAAGCTTCCCATTTTTAGGGATTTATTTAATGCATGTTACATCTTGTCACTGGTAAAAACAAAGGCATGTAATAGGAGTAATATATTAACCAACCGTTTGTGTGTGATTATTCCCGTTAGAGAAGTTACGAAAGTCATGTGCTATTAGAACTTATTTATTAGTGTCTGTTCTGATTGTAGATATGGAAAGTATCAAGTATTCTTTTTTTTTTTATAAAGTTTTTTTTTAAATTCATTTCTTTATTGTCAAAGTGATGTACAGAGGGGTTACAGTTTCACATGTAAAGTAGTGCATACATTTCTTTTTTCTTTGCCAGTCCTGGGCTTGGACTCAGGGCCTGAGCACTGTCCCTGGCTTCTTTTTGCTCAAGGCTAGCACTCTGACAGTTGAGCCACAGCGCCCCTTCTGGCCATTTTCTGTATATGTGGTGCTGAGGAATCGAACCCAGGGCTTCATGTATACGAGGCAAGCACTCTTGCCACTAGGCCATAGTCCCAGCCCCTCAAGTATTCTTTACAAAAGGAAAGACAGTAAGGAGTCTAGAACCAACAACCCTTTTCCTTCCTGTTTTAGATAGTTAGGAAAAGACCATTACCACCATTTTTGTTGGCAGTGTAGTAAAAGGGAGGGAAACCATGTCTTGGTTAAAAAGTGTACATCTCTGCTCCTTAGAGGTTGCATGAACAGACTAGACTAACTGATCTTGTTTGGCACCTTCATCTTTGTCCATTTTCAAAGAATCCTGGACACCGGAGTTAGACTATGCAGGAAGGATGTGATATTTGGAGATGTGCTTTCATTCTCTCAGAAATGACTGCCCATTTTAAGTGTACAAACCACTTTAAAGATAAGGTTTTAAGTACATGCAGGAGATCGATGAATGAGGAAATTTCTGTAAAGTTAAGGGAAAAAAGTATCAGACCTGCGTTGCTACCAAAGCATATTGTATTTAGTGAGGATATATATTTTTGCTTTTAGCGGTGCTGGGATTCAAACCCAGGGTCTGGTTCATGTCACCACTGAGTTATATCCTCAGCCCTTTAATGGGAAATTAAAATATGTGTGTTTATGCATACATACACATATGCATATATAAAATCAACATTTCCATTTCCTGCTGCTTTTTTGGCTTATCAAGTTGTGTGTCCCTCCCCCCCCCCAAACTGTGGTTTGAACTTGGTGCCTCTCACTTGCTCAGTTTGCTTAGCTGGCGCTCTACATCTTGAGCCATACCTCCATGTCCAGCACTT
This sequence comes from Perognathus longimembris pacificus, assembly GCF_023159225.1. Taxonomy (NCBI): domain Eukaryota; kingdom Metazoa; phylum Chordata; class Mammalia; order Rodentia; family Heteromyidae; genus Perognathus; species Perognathus longimembris. The sequence goes on along the minus strand of NC_063182.1, from coordinate 3,464,902 downwards.
TTCTGGTTAATTGGAGGTGGTGTCGTTCAGACTTTTTTGCCTGGGCTGGCTTTGAACCACAGTCCTCTGGATCTCAGCCTCCTGGATAACTAGGATTATAAGATTATAGGCATGAGCCATTGGCCCCTGGATCAGGATCTGTCTGCAGACTTGACTGGATTGGAACTACATAAGTAGTCAAAGCTAGCCTCAAATTCTGATCCTCCTGAGTGCCGGGAACAAGTGTCTGCCATCGATCTATTTCTATGTGTATGTGAATCAGAGCATTCGTTTCTAGTTCCATAGCTATCTCTGATTCCATGTATGGTTTTGGAGAGATTGTCTAACCTTTCTTAAAAAAAAAAGAACTACATTAGCCTTTTACCTACCTTGTAAATACACGATGTTAAAAGATGCAGACTATTAAAAGTGCTTTGTATTCCTCTGTACCATACATTTTTAACATGAAAATACATTCAACACTGCAGAAGTAATTGACTTAGTAATGTTAAGCACCACTGACGTTTAAAAGTCGTTAGTCAAACTGGGAACCAGTGGCTCATACTTATAATCCAGTAATCCTAGCTTCTCAGGAGAAATCTGAAGATCTTGGTTTGAAGCCAATCCTAGATAGCCAGATCTGACTTATCACCATTTCACCAGCAAAAGGTGGATGTGTGGCTCAAGGAGTACCAGCTGTGCACGAAAAAGCCAAGCAAAAGGCCTTGAGTTCAAACCCTAGTACTGCCAGTACGTTTGTCAGGCTACTAGTCCCATAAACAGGAACAGGAATTAGAGTGAGTGTCATAATCTTGGACATTTCTGTTCATTCTGGCCATATTCCGGTCTTTTAAAAAATGCAGTAGATTGAATTTGTTGCCAGCTTGAAGTATTATGGAAAAGGAAGCAAAAGGGCCCACAGATTAGGATTACTTTTCTGGTTCATAGGTGGACATGGCAAGTATACTTTGGTTAAACTCTACAATTTACACACTGCTGTAGGTTGACAATCCTTATCAAGTTAAGCTCTGGCTAGTAATCTCTATAGCTGTACAAATGGGAGGAAAAATAATCCCACTAGCAGCAGTTGTTGGAAGTGATCTCCTGATAAATAAGGTACTAGGATTAAATGATTATTTTGGAGCTACATTCTTTGGGTTTAGAAATACTGATAAATTTCTAAAGTGTACCAGTGCACTAATTCTTCAGAGAATTAGTGTGCCTGTATGGTGAATGCCTTGGGACTTGTTTAAGGACACCATTCACTGCTTAATAGAACAGGACTTGCTTTGGCAAATTTTAGTCTACTAAGTTAAAAGCTGCCTTTTCTTCTTTGTGCCAGTACTGGGGCTTGAACTTAGGGCCTTGGCACTGCTCCTTAATTTCTTTTCACTCCAGACTGGTGCTCTGCAGCCCCACCTTGGCCTCTTGGTGGTTAAGTAGAGGTAAGAGTGTCAAGGACTTTCCTGCCCGGTCTGACCTTGCGTGCAGCCCTCAGATCTGTCCCCTGAGTAGCTAGAATTACAGGTATGAGCCTCTGGTGCTCTGCGCATATTCGTTCTTCACTCCTTACTCAGTCTCTTAAATATGTTTGATTTCATTCTTTCTGGCCCAATAAATAAAGGCTGGAAGAGTCTTCTCTCATTTTCCCACAATATCCTAACTTACGTATTAATGTCTTTTTTAAGTCATTTGTTACGGTACCAGGGCTTGAACTCATGGCCTTGCACTGTCCCTTGGCTGATATTCTACTACTTGAGCCATGCTTCTAGTTCATCAACTTACTGGTTAATTGGATGTAGACAGTCTCTCAGACTTTTCTGCCACTGCTGGCTGCACATCGATATCCTCAGATCTTAGCTTTCTGAGTAGCTAGGATTACAGGCCTGATCCCCTAGCCCATTTATTATTTTATACTATAATTATTTAAATATCCATTTCTTGGTCATATGCTCGAAGTAATTCTATCACCAAACAAGATAGATGGCACTTAACTAATAGTAAATATTTAAATGAATGATTATCCTCATGTCTATTTAGATTGGTTGACAATTAGAGAGCTTGGGCTGGGAATACAGGCCAGTGATACAGTGCTTGCCCTGCATTCAAAGTGCCCTGAGTTTGATTCCCAGCAGCACAAAGAAAAAGAGGAAGTGTGTGTGTGTGTGTGTGTGTGAGAGAGAGAGCGAGAGAGAGAGAGAAACCTAGGGCTTGAATTCAGGGCCTGAGCACTGTCTCTGAGCTTTTGTAAGCCCAAGGCTAGTGCTCGTACCACTTGAGCCACAGTTCTACTTCTAGTGTTTGGTCATTAAGAGTCTCATGGGCAAGGCACTCATGTCTGTAATACTAGGAGGTGGAGATCTAAGGATAGTGGTTCTAAGCCAGTCGGGGCAGAAAAGTCTGTAACACTCTTATCTCCAATTAACCACCAGAAAATCAGAAGTGGTGCTGTAGCTCAAAGTGGTAGAATGCTAATCTTGAGCAGAAGAGCTCAGGGACAGCGTCTAGGCCTGAGTTTAAGCCCCATAACCCCCCCACACACACCTCCCCCCCACCATAAAAAAAGTCTGCAGACTTTCCTGACCCATTTGGCTTCGAACTGGGATCGTCAGATCTCAGCCTTCTTAGTAGCTAGGGTTACAAGCACGAGCCACTAGTGCTCAACAGAGTTTTTGTTTTGATAGTTTATTTGTGTATAAGTTTAGATGGTCCAAATATCTAAGGAGATGTGGTTGCATGCAAATCTTTTTTGCCCCCAAACATATTCCTTCCATATTCCTGTTCTTTCATGAGAGCCCCTAATTAACTAACAGTGAGATGAAAGTGAGTATTGGTGTCCCCCGGATTTGTATGCTGGTAATTCCCAATGTGAGTGTTAAGAGACAGGGCCTTTATTATTGCTTTACAGAAAAAGAATATATAGAGGGAAAAGCACATTATTTGTGGATACTTATTTAGTTTCTCTTTAGTATGTGAACTTTTATGTATTTGTTAGCAGACCCACTACAACATTTTCTATCTTGATTTCTCTGAGATTGTATCAGAAGCATTTTTATATTTGTACATTGCTTTATACCTATCAGTTTGAATGCCTAGGATTTCATAAACATCCAATAATAAGTGTGGTTCCCTTAACTGTACATTCTCTGTTAGAAGTGACACTGTTTTAATATAACGAGTATGTATTTTGTGAGTGTCTCCATCTTCTGTATTTACCTTTGTTTCCTAAGTCTACTCCTCATAAATGAAATTAGTGGTCAAACGATATGGATCTATTTTTTCTTGTTTTTGAATATGGACATTTTTTCTTTTTCTTTGGTGGTGCTAGGGATCAACCCAGGGCCTTATGCATGCTAGTAGTGAATATGAACATTTTTAATGGCTGTTGATAAACATTAGAATCAGGAGATATTTTTCCTCCCTGTGACTCAGTCACACATTTATTAGTTGCCTTCTGAAATAAAAATCACATTAACATAAGGCTTAAAGTTAGGTCCATATTCAGAAAGACACACATTTTTCTTTGAACAGAAAAAGTCTAAGTAAGCATTTTTCCTAAAACCAATAACTAAAATAGCTTTTTAGTAGTATTTCTTGGCTTGGGGTCAAAGGTTAGGGTCTTTACCCTTTGATCTTAAAATAGTATGTGTCTGAAATCTGTAATGTTAATGCCCTGGCAAATGTATAATATACCTTCAATGGAGAATTTATCAAAAGAAAAAAATTCATATTTGAACTTTTTGCAGATAAGACATTTTAGGACAATTTTGGTTAGCTTTTCCTAATGAAAATTCTTCCTAATTGATATTTATTTATTTTTCATTTTATTTTATTAATTTTTTTTTTCTTTTTGCTAGTCCTGGGGCTTGGACTCAGGGCCTAAACACTGTCCCTGGCTTCTTTTTGCTCAAAGCTAGCACTCTACCACTTGAACGACAGTACTACTTCGGGCCTTTTCTATATCTGTGGTGCTGAGGAATTGAACCCAAGGCTTCATGTATGTGAGGCAAGCACTCTACCACTAGGCCATATTCCTAGCCCTTGATTTTATTTTTAAAATAATAGATTATAATTAGATATCTTGTAGTGCTATTAAGTAGAAGGTGAATTTTAAAAAGACTTCATATTTGTAGCTCACATTAAAGTTTTGGAGATTTCTTTAGTTGATAGTTCAACAAAATTTAGTGTGACTACTGATTGAGGCCTAGGATGTATTAATTTGTGTAGACATACATTTGGAAACTCTGTTTGCTGTCTTATATATTACTTGTGTGGAATTACTGCTGAGCTTTATCCCTCAAGCCCTGTCCTTTATTACCAGTGCTCCTCTGTTCCTCTTAACTTGTCTTTGCAAGTTTACTGTGTAGGTTTTTTTTGTTGTTGTTGTTTGTTTGTTTGTTTCTGATGCTGGTCCTAAGCTTGAACTCAAGGTCTGGGCGCTGTCCCTGAGCTTTTTTGCTCAAGGCCAGCACTCTACTCTGAGCCACAACTTCATTTCCAGCTTTTGGGTGGTTCATTTGACATAAGAGTCTCATGGACTTTTCTGCCTGGTCTGGTTTTGAACTGCGATCCTCAGATCTCAGCCTCTAGAGTAGCTAGGATTACAGACGTGAGCCACCAGCCCCTAGCACAAATGTACTTTTGCTGACACTAGAGTAATCATTTAAGATTTATATAATTAACTTCTGACCCTTATAACAAAAGCCTCTTTTGTTTGGAAATATATATAGTTAATGTTAGACATCAGATTTATAAAATTTCTGATTTGCTTATTTCTATATAGAGTCATAAACCATTCATGAGCTTTGTTCTAAATTAAGCTAAAGTGCTTTTGGGGTACAGAGAGAAGAAGTGATAATTTGGTCAACACAGAGATGGTTTTGTATTTTTCTTGCAGTCTATTGAGAATCTTAGTCATATTCGAATTTTTCTGACACTGAAAATCTTGAGGGCTACTAAGACATACATTTGGAAATTGTGTTTGCTATTACAGCATTTTAATGATCAGTTTCTTATTACCTATTAGGAAGTCATTGCGGAAGCATAACAATCCAAGTAGTATGGAAAATCATAGCATAAAACTCTCAAGTATACTTAAGTTTCACCATCTGATTAGTATGACTTATTTTGTACTTAAGATTTCCTGTATAACACACTTTATCAGTACCTCTTAGGAGTTTTTAAATATAAATGCTCTCATTCCTTTGGCTCTAAACATGCTTTAGTATGTACAGAATTCTGTAAGTTATTAATTATCATTTGGTTAATTCCCACTAAGCAGTTGTGTAGAATCTGTAACCATTCTTTTCTAAAGTTGTCTTTTTTTTTTTTTTTTTTGGTGCAGGCACTGGGGCTTGAACTTAGGGCCTTGCACTCTTGGTTTTTGTTGAAGGCTGGCACTCAACCCTTGAACCACAGCTTCACTTTTGGCTTTTTTGGTAGTTAATTGGGGATAAGAGTCTCACAGACTTTCCTGCCTTGGCTGGCTGTGAACATTGATCCTCAAATCTCACCCTCGTTAGTAGCTAGGATTACACCAGCACTGGGCTCAAAGTCTAGTCTTTTTTTCCCCCTACTTTTTTTTTTTTTTTTTGATGTGCTGGTCCTGGTGCTGTCTCCGAGCTTTTTTGCTCAAGACTAGCACTGTCCCACTTGAACCACAGCTCTACTTAACACTTTTTGGTGGTAAATTGGAGATAAGTGTCTCACAGACTTTCCTGCACCTTCTAGCTTCAAACTAGATCCAGATCTTCAGATCTCAGCCTCCTGAGTAGCTAGGATTATAGGTGTGAGCCACCGGTACCTGCCCCATCTTGACACATTTGCCTATTTATCCTTAACTGTTCATCTTTTTCTTTTTTTTTTTTTAAATCCATGCCAGTACATATTGGAACTTGATTTTTTTTTTTTTTTTTTTTTTTTTTTTGCCAGTCCTGGGCCTTGGACTCAGGGCCTGAGCACTGTCCCTGGCTTCTTTTTGCTCAAGGCTAGCACTCTGCCACTTGAGCCACAGCGCCACTTTCTGTATATGTGGTGCTGGGGAATCAAACCCAGGGCCTCATGTATATGAGGCAGGCACTCTTGCCACTAGGCCATATCCCCAGCCCCCATATTGGAACTTGAAATCAGGGCCTCCTGTTCTCCCTCAGTCTTTCCACTCATGGCTGGCACTCTATCTCCCACCGAAGCCCCTCTGCACTTGAGCTTTTTGCTGGTTAATTGGAGACGAGAATCTCATGGGTTCTCATGGATGCCCAGGCTGGCTTCAAAGGGATCCTCAGATCTCAGCTTTCATAGTACATAATAGTTACAGGTGTGGGCCACCTGCACCTGCCCCATCTTGATATTTAATACCATAACACCAAATCTGTTTCATCAGAAGCAGCCTAAACTCTGTATTTGTGTTTTTGTCTGACTACTAAATTATTGTAAAAAAAAAAAAAAAAGTACTGGATTTGTTTAGCCCACTCCAGTAAACTGACTAATCTGGGTATTTTTCCTGTTTCTTAATAGAAAACTCCTATTTTTTTTTTTTTATTTTTTTTTGGCCAGTCCTGGGCCTTGGACTCAGGGCCTGAGCACTGTCCCTGGCTTCTTCCCGCTCAAGGCTAGCACTCCGCCACTTGAGCCACAGCGCCGCTTCTGGCCGTTTTCTGTATATGTGGTGCTGGGGAATCGAACCTAGGGCCTCGTGTATCTGAGGCAGGCACTCTTGCCACTAGGCTATATCCCCAGCCCAGAAAACTCCTATTTCTACCCAGTGTTACATATATCAGGTCATTAGACGCCTTGAAAGTTCACCAGAGAAATAACACATTTTCTGCTTTCTTCCCCCCTATATACTTTTCTTTTGTGTGACATTATCAGAATCTTAGCTTTCTGAGTAAACACAGAAATATGATATTTGTGAACATTGAATGGAAATACACTGATCAAATAACATTATTCTTAGGTGAAATTAAATCTCGCAATTCATGTATTTTAAGGAATAGCAAAGATGAGCATGGCACGTGTGGTATTTTTTGAAGATGGAACTGCATATAGTTACCTTTCTTTGTTTTCTTTTTAGTCACATTTAAAAAATAAAAATCGCGTATGTTTAAGATGTACCTTTTAAAGTGTTTTAATATATATGTGTTAAATGATCCTTAGATCTTAGCCTCCCGAATAGCTAGGATTATAGATGTGTGCTACTGTGACACGGCCAAATTTTATGTTATTAGTAATTCATTTTTGCCACTTGTAACTCTCTAGCACATTTTGACCTTTGCTTATAATTCTTTTTTTTTTGGCCAGTCCTGGGGTTTGGACTCTGGGCCTGAGCACTGTCCCTGGCTTCTTTTTACTCAAGGCTAGCACTCTGCCACTTGAGCCACAGCGCCACTTCTGGCCGTTTTCTGTATATGTGGTGCTGGGGAATCGAACCCAGGGCCTCATGTATATGAGGCAGGCACTTTTGCCACTAGGCCATATCCCCAGCCCCTTGCTTATAATTCTTAAAATTACTTCTGTTTTGTTAAATTGACAGCGAATGAAATTTATCTTAGAATTAGGTGCATAGATCTTTAGAGAATACCCCACCCCCAACCCCCATCCCCCACCCTGGGCCTGGAGCTTGAACTCAGGGCCTGGGCACTGTCCCTGAGGTGTTGTTGTTGTTGTTGTTGTTGTTGTTTTGCCAGTCCTGGGGCTTGGTTGGACTCAGGGCCCTGGCTTCCTTTTGCTCAAGGCTAACACTCTACCACTTGAACCACAGCCCCCAGCCACTTTGGGCTTTTTCTGAGTAGTTCATTGGAGATAGTCTCATGGATTTTTATGTGGTGCTGAGGAATCGAACCCAGGGCTTGATGCATGCAAAGCAAGCTCTTTACCCTGTCCCAGCCCTTTTTTTGTCTAAGGCTAGCCCTCTACCACTTGAGCCACAGTGCCACTTCCGTTTTTTTTTCTGAGTCATTTATTGGAGATAAGAGCCATGGATTTTTCTCCCTTTCTCCTCCCCTTCCCCTTCCCCTTCCCCTTCCCTTTCCCCTTCCTTCCCCTTCCCTTTCCTTCTTTGCTGGTCCTGGGGCTTGAACTTTGGGCCTGGGCTCTGTCCTTGAGCTCCTGTGTGTGTGTGTGTGTGTGTGTGTGTGTGTGTGTGTGTGTGTGTGCGCGCGCGCGTGTGTGTGTGTGCGCGCGCATGCGCGCGCGCTCAGGCTAGTGCTCTCCCACTTGAGCCACAGCACCACTTCCAGCCTTTGGGCTGACTTTGAACCACCTCAGATCTCAGCCTCCTGAGTACCTAGGACTATAGGCCTGAGCCACCAACGCCCAGCAAGAACCAGCCTTTCCTATGAAGATATTGGCAATAAAAGAAAATTGTGGGGGCTGGGGATATGGCCTAGTGGCAAGAGCGCTTGCCTCGTATACTTGAAGCCCTAGGTTTGATTCCCCAGCACCACGTATACAGAAAATGGCCAGAAGTGGCGCTGTGGCTCAAGTGGCAGAGTGCTAGCCTTGAGCAAAAAGAAGCCAGGGACAGTGCTCAGGCCCTGAGTCCAAGGCCCAGGACCGGCCAAAAAAAAAAAGAAAATTGTGTTTTATTGAAGCATCATCTTGAAAAACTGAATGAGTAAAGGTGTTTGGTTTTTCTTTTCTAATCTCATAGAATTGTTGGAAGTGTAATGGGCGCCATTTTGATTTTGTATGTGTGGTACTGGGGCCTGTCGTTCCATCACTCATGGCATACCGCCACTCCAGCTTTTTTTTTTTTTTTTTTTTTTTTTGCTGGTTAATTGGAAATAGAATCTCAATTTTTCTGCCTGGGCTGGTTGCCACCCTCACTGGTCAGTGGCTAATAATCTAGAGATGAAACCTTTTACTTTCATAGTTGACAGTGAAAGACCTAATAATGATTATAGAACAAGATTAGATTGAATATTTTACACGGAGTTGATCACTTAGCATAATCCTGATTTTTAAAAAAAATTATCTTTATAACAGTCCTGTGAGGCCACAGTAGGTATTTAACTGTGCCTTCATTGAGAAATACAGACTTTTTGGAAATGAAGAACTTTTAGTTTCATGGGATACAGAGGAAACATTAAGTCTGGCATATTTCAGACTTGGCATATGTCAGAAGTTGGCAAGCACAGAGCATGTGTGTCCCTGAAATAGTAGAAAATTTTGGATTTCAAAGTCAGGTTACTACTGACTAGAAAAACTGCAAAGCAGATAAGATTCTCTTATTTCTAGTCCCTAGATCTTTCCTTTGCTTGTAGCTTGGGATATTTACCCCTCCTTGCGTTTTAAATTTTTTGTTTTTTTGCTGGCACTAGGCTTGAACTCAATCAAGGCCTCAAACCCAGGGCCTCACTCTTGCTTGATTTGAATGCTAACAAATGATGTTCAACCACTTGAGCCATGCCTTCAGGCCTGCTTTTTGCTGGTTAATTGGAGTTGGAGTCTTACAGCTTTTTCTGTCTGGGCTGGCTTTGAACTTGAAACTTCTCTGAAAAGCTAGGACTGTAGCTGTGAACCTCCAGTGTCCAGCTTGTTTTCAGTTGTTTTTGTTTGTTGATGCTGTAGCTTGTGGTTGTAGGGAATGGTGCTTTGACAAAGAAGAAATCTGTCTCCTACTTGCCCTGCTTGCTTTTTTCTCATTGGTCACATGAAACCCAGTTCTTGAGTGTATTATGAACAGTGCTGGAGCCAAATGGTAACTTAGGAATAGGGTTCTCCTGTTGTCATTGAGAAAACAAACATACTCCTGATCTAAGATTCTTGGTATAATTACAAACTTTGAAATATGAGACAGGCTAGTTACTTTATAGAAGTAAACAGAAAAAAACTTACAGTATGTATGGGCTGTTTGTTGCAGTAGTTGCTTGTGTTTGCAGTCACTTTCAGAAATTAGAGCTTTGGTTTTCAGTTTTCCAATGTAGAGATGACCTCATTAATAACACCGCTGTTTGCAAACAGTGTTTTGAACTTTTTGTTTGCTCTTTGTCTAACTAGATGTGATGCTGACCCCTCCGCCTTAGCCAACTATGTTGTAGCGCTGGTCAAGAAGGACAAACCTGAGAAAGAATTGAAAGCCTTTTGTGCTGATCAACTCGATGTCTTTTTACAAAAAGGTAATTATTGTGGACCTTTATTAAGTATCTAAATTGAAAACTTCCTGAAAAGAGCAGGGTGCAGTGGTACCCATGTCATCCTAATACTGAAGAGTTGAGGTGGGGTGTGCTGAGTTCCAGTCCAGACTGGGTTACAGGCAAGACCCTTAAAACAAAAACAAAAGCCTTGCTAAAGGTACACACTTTGTAGGCAAGCACTCTACCACTAAGCCATATTCCCAGCCCTACACTTTGTAGGAAAGAAAGTAGTCAGGATCCTTTGAATACTTTAATATACCCATTCATGTGTAATTACTGTTGATGTGTTTTGACAGAAGAGGTTTTTCCTTTTCCTTTTATCTTCTTCCTTTTATTGAGGCAGTGACTGCTCTAATTCCCTTTAGGTTATTGGGTCTTTTATAGCTCTTGGCAGAGCCTAGCTGAGGTAGAAGAGGAACAGTTACAGTGAAGGTGCTTGTTCTTGCTGTTAGGATAATGAACCCACCGGTTTTTTCTGTTTGTTTTTTCCTCCCTTTCTTCTTGGTCTGGGGCTTTTTACTAGAGAAGACATGAGCATAATCTGCTTCTCTTTCTGCCTTGCCATGTTATACAGTGCTTCCCTGAGAGTTCTTTCCTTTGCTGTCTCTTAAATATCTCCTACTTTCCTGCTGTACCTGTTTACAGACACATTGACCTCTTTCCTGTTTTTTGAATATGGCACAATGACTTTACTGTAGAGTACCCCTTGATCCCAGTCACTTCCTCCTCCTTCCAACACTGCTTTGCTTTTTTTCATGATACTCATCACTTTTGTCATATATATGGGGGAAGCAGTCCTGGGCTTGAACTCAGGGCCTGAGCACTGTCCCTGGCTTCTTTTTGCTCAAGACCAGCACTCTACCACATGAACCACAGCGCCACTTCTGGCATTTTCTGTTTATGTGATCCAGAGGAATTGAACCCAGGGCTTCTTGCATGCTAGGCAAGCACTCTACCACTAAGCCACATTCCCAGCCCTATTTTTTTTTTTTGACTATTTGCCAAACAGATGAGTAGGAGTGTAGATCACACTTATCAATTGATTTAGCTATTAATGATGAGAAAAAAACGCTTTAACTCAAATACCTGCCAAGGGAAAAAAAATGATAGAAATTGGCTTCTACATACTATTACTCCCTCCCCCCCCCCCATATCTTAAGGCTTTTTTGGTAAAAACAAAATGAAAACAAAATACTGAATACATACAGAATTCTTCCACGATACGGATTCTAAATGCATTCTAAGTGTATTAACTTCAAAGATGAATCTTATGAAAGGTAGAGCCACGAAGAATATGGAAAAGGTATTTTGGGCAGGAAGCAAATATATGTGTAGATACCTCAGAAATTCTACTTGTAAAAAGTTTGCTTTTTATTATGGAAGAAGCACACATAAGGAACTATAAAATAAAACTTTTTGCTGAGTGGTGGTCCCACTTGTAATCCTAGCTACTCAAGAGGCTGAGATCTAAGAATCACATGTAAAAGTCAGCTCAGGCAGGAAAGTCCTTGAGACTCATCTCCAATTAGCCATCAGAAAATTGGAAATTCACACTGCGGCTCAAAGTGGTAGAGAATTAGCCTTGAGCAGAAAAGCACAAGCACAGCATCCAGGCGCTGAGTTCAAGACCCATGACCGACAAACACATACACACACACACACACACACACACACACACACACACACACACCACCAACTTAAATATTTAAGTAGTTGTACAAAAGAGTTACCCTTCAACAAATCAGTTTGTATCTTGATTGATAACATTTGCCCCCATCCCTCCCAACCCAATATAAAATATATCTTAAAGACACAGGTTACTGCTGAGACAAAAATCACAGTTACCATGCCTGTGTATGGTTTTCTACAGGAGCAGTGTCCAGTAGAGCTTTCTGCAGTGGTAGATATGGATGTCTGCATTTTTTCCTATGCAGTGGCCATTAGGGCTTTGGGGCTATTCAGCCCTTGAAATGTGGTTCATAAGGCTGAGAAACTAGGTTTTAAACTTAAGCTGATGGATTTAAGTAGCCACACATGGCTGTATTAGACTATTGGATGGTACAGTTCAGATAGATGCCTGTGTTTATGATACATGTTAAAGTGGTATCAACTGAAAGTATACTTTTGTAACTCCCTTCTTTTCCCTCCCTTCTACTCCCCTCTTCTTCTCTCCCCTTCTTCTCCTTTTTCCTTCTTTGTTTTTACTAGAGCTTTGAACTCAGGGCCTCATTCTCTCAATCAGCTTTTTCATTCATGGCTGGACTTTACCATTTCAGCTACACCGCTTATCTCTCTCCCTCTCCCCCCTTCTCTGTGTCTGTTTGTCTGTCTGTCTCTCTGTCTCTCTCCCTCTCTCCCTCTCTCTCTCTCTCTCTCTCTCTCTCTCTCTCTCTCTCTCTCTCTCTCTCTTTTCCAGCTTTTTGGTGGTTAATTAGCCATAAGAGTCTCATGAACCTTGGTGCCTGGGCTGGCTTCAAACTGTGATCCTCAGATTTCACCCTCTTGAGTGGCTAGGATTACAGGTTCAGGCATAAACCAGCCTGGTTTCCTTCTCCAGTCCTGGTCAGCCCAGTCCAGCCCAGTCCTGGTTTCCTTCTCCTCCGCCCTCCCCCTTCCCCACTAAAGTAATTTTCCCCCCATATTGGGAATTGAACTCAAGATCTCTCCTACTTCTGTCTCTAGGGTAGGTGGGATTATAGCTATGTGCCACCATGCCTGGCCTGGCTTGCTTTTTCTTTCTTTCTTTTTTTTTTGCCAATCCTGGTGCTTGACTTCAGGGCCTAGCCACTATCCCTGAGCCTCTTTGTGCTCAAGGCTAGCACTCTACTGTTGAGCCACAGTACCACTTCCATTTTCTTTAGTTCATTGGAGATAAGAGTCTTAAGGACTTTTCTTGCCAGGTCTGGCTTTTAAATGCAATCCTCAGATCTCAGTATCCTGAGTAGTAGGATCACAGGCGTGTTCTCTCAGTGCTGGCCTCCAGCTTGTTTTTGAGTAAGGTCTTGCTAGTTTTTTCTGGGATGGTCTCACACTCTGATTTTCATGTTGCTGTCTCCTGAGTAGTTGGGAGATAGTAGCATATGCCACCATGCCTGGCCCTGTATCTAGATTTTTAATATTTTTTTTTTACTATTCTTTAGGGAAAGACAAATAAAAATTACTTAGATTGGATTTTGATAACACTATAACTATTTTGACATTCTTAGTGTATTTATCTGGTTCTGTCATTCCATCAGTTTGAAAAAGTCTCAAAATAGAATAGTTTTTTATGTTGTTTTTATGTTGTTCTCATCAATATTTATGTTTCCAGCTGATTTTAAAATATGTTAAGCTTTTTTGAGTAGGCAGCACATTTAGGCCAACAGTATAAAAACATACTATGAGAGTACTCTTTGCTGGCCTACAAATGTTCTTTCCCATGGATAGTTCACGTTTTGTCAGCTTTTTTCCTGTGTGTGTGTCTGTGTGTTTTCTTTGGCCAGACATGGGGCTTGAACCAAAGGCCAGGTGCTGTGTCCTTTAGCTTTTTACTCAAGGCTAGCACTCTACTACTTAAGCCACAGCTCTACCTCTGGATTTTTCATGGTTAATTGGAGATAAGAGTTTCATGAATTTTCCTGTCCTGGCTGGCTACACACAGTGATCTTCACATCTCAGCCTTCTGAATAGCTAGGATTACAGGTGTGAGCCACCGGGGCCTGGTCCTTTCATTGTTTGTTTTTTTGCAGCTAAACACATAAAAATATTATCTTTTATCTCTGAGATTTGGTATTATCAGTACTCATTCTTTTTTATAAATGTTTTATATTCTCTTGTATGATTATCCTATAATTTTACGAATCTTTTATTTATGGAATTTGGATGCTTCTAAGCTTTTCCTCTTTCAGAGTCAGTAACTAATCTTATATATATATATATGTCACTTGCATATGTGCAGTTATTTCAGAAGGATTAAAAAACAAGAACATGAAAGTGAGATTCCCTTCTTTAAGATAATTCTTATTTTCAGGCCTACCAGCAATGTGCAAGTTCTCGTTTTCCTAAAGCTTTGCTCACAGTAAATTTAGAGTTTTTGTTTAATGCTTAAATATTATGTCTTTTCCTTAGAAACTTCAGGTTTTGTGGACAAACTATTTGAGAGTCTTTATACTAAGAACTACCTTCCACCTTTGGAGCCAGTTAAGCCGGAGCCCAAACCACTAGTCCAAGAAAAGGAAGAAAGTAAAGAAGAGGTAATGCAAAAATTTTCTCTTACTGAATAAGGAAGGTTCTTAGATCCAACCATCACTCTTCTTCATTGGAACTAGAGCTTTTTAGAATTCATTTTCTGTTGATTGAACTTTGTGGGTTTGGAGCATGTACAGATTGTTCAACAGGGTTTCTTTTTTTGTTGTTTTTTTTTCATTTCTTTATTGTCAAAGTGATGTACAAAGGGTTACAGTTTCATACATAGGGCAGTGTGTACATTTCTTATCCAACTTGTTACCTCCTCTCATTTCCCCCCCTCCCTCTCCCCCTTTTGAGTTGTACAGTTGGTTTGCACCATATAGTTTTGCAAGTATTGCTGTTGCCTTGGTTTGTCTTTTTATCCTTTGTCTCTCAATTTTGATATTCCCTTTCCCTTCCCTCGTTCCAATACCTGTATATACAATATCCAGCGTACCAAAATCAGTTACAGTGACATCAGGGGTTAAACCATGGGAAAGAAGACAAAAGACAAAGGGCATAATTTCACATGATATGTTGAAAATAACAACAGTTCAGCAGGGTTTCTAATGGGCTTAAAGTTGAAAATGTTTCAGATAGCTTTTGAGGAATTAAGGGATACCTTACCAAGTGACTTGGTAGAAAAAGAAAACTTAGTGAAATACAGAGACTTGACAGGAAGAAAAGTATTAATGAAACTTCACAGCTCATTAGGTAACAAATTTTCATATACAGCAAGAAACCATTTATTCTTTTCTTTTCTTTTTTTGTGGTACTTTACCTCAGGGCCCGGATGCTGTCCCTGAGCTCTTTCACTCCAGGCTAGCCCTCTACCACGTTGAGCCACAGCGCCACTTCTGGTTTTTCTGGTGGCTCATTGGAGATAAGAGTCTCACAGACTTTCCTGCCTGGGCTGACTTTGAACTGTGATCTTCAGATCTCAGATTACAGGTGTGAGCCACTGGTGCCCGGCTACCATTTACTCTTTCTGAACATACAGTTTTAAAATAATAGTTGACTTGATTGCAAGCCTGGGATGTCATTTCTTTTGTATATAAATATGCATTATATGAACAGGAGTTCTGTAATCAGGCTGCATGTTAACGAAGCATCCCTACAACAATTACTTCCTTGTCTTCCACATCAGGAGCACAAACACTTGTTTCTGAAGACAAAATAACATTAAAAAATGTATTTGGTGGCTTGGAATGTGGCTTCGTGGTAGAGTGATTGTCTGGCATGCATGAAGCCCTGGGTTCAATTCCTCAGCACCACATAAACAGAAAAGTGGCGCTGTGGCTCAAGAGGTAGAGTGCTAGCCTTGAGTCCAAGCCAGGTGCTCAGGCCCTGAGTTCAGCCCCAGGACTGGCAAAAAAAATTAAAGTATTTGGAAATATTTTAACTTTATATTAAAATTAGGTGAATAGTACGTAATACCTATATAATATCTTGTCTATATGAATTACTGAAGATTTGCCCATTTGCTCTCTACATATACCGCACCTTTAAGAATTTTCTCCTGAGTCATATGATATGATGCATGAGTCCAGTGGTTTAATGTAATTGTGTTGGACAATGAGGGAGGAATGGGGTTTAGAGTAACAGCATATCTTCAGCTCATTGTCTTCTCTCTGTTGATGTTATTATTGTTTTTTGCCTGCCTTGGGGCTTGACTTCAGAACCTTGCAATTTTGCTTGGCTTTTTCATTCACGATTGACATTCTACCACTTGAGTCACACCTCTAGTCTAGATCTTTTTGTTAATTGGAGATAGAGTATCCTGGATTTTTCTGTCCAGGGTTGGTTTTGAGTGTTGATCCTCAGATCTTAGCCTCCAGAGAGCTAGGATTCCAGGTGTGAGCCACCAGTACCTGGCACTAATTGTCTCCTAATTTCTGGTCTGTACAGAAATTGGTACAGTTACACTGAGCAGGATGTGAGACAGATGTAAGGACTAGCCTTTAGTTTTCTCCGGGATCCTCAGCTGTTTTACCAGCAGTTGTTTTTATAATTAGATTATTGGCCACAAGGGAAACCAGGTGAGAGAATTTGGATTGATGGCAGCAGAAAAACAGCAGAAGATACATGCTATGATTTTATTAAGCTTTTCAGCGTGCGTGTGTGTGTGTGTGTGTGTCTGTGGCAGGGGGGAGGGGTACCTGGGTTTGAACTCAGGCCTTGTGGGTTATTAGCCAGATAGGCAGATGAGATGCTCTTCCATTTGAGCCATACTTCCAGTCCTGTGCTCTGGTTTTGAAGCACACTGCATTCATTCCTCTTTACCAAGAATGGAGACTTCCTTAAATTTTATTTTGGAATTGTTTAAGGGTTTGTTTTGTGTATGTGATGAAACTAAGTCATTTGTTCTGTGGAGGTATTTGTTTGTTTGTTTGTTTTGTTTTTTTAACTATCTGGGTCCCGCTGATTAAACCCCAGTGGACTGATGCATCCTCTGTATTTCTTGTAAATTGTTAGATGGTTCTTAAATACAAACTGATGCTTGTGTAGTATTTTGCTGGCAACATGTGATTGCCGTATCGTGATTACCACTTTTATGTTGTTAGAATTTTATTTTATTAAATGGTTATTTCTTGTTATTGTTATTATTGAATTGTTATTATAGTGAATTGTTATATTCATTTCCTAATTTGTGTGTATTTATTTACTTATTCATTAATTTTTTTGTTTATAGTATGATTTAAACTTAGGACCTTAGGCTTATTAGATAAATGCTCTACCACTTGGGCCATACCCCCAGCCCTGTGATTTGGGTATTTATAATTGAGCCTTTCACTAGAGATTTGTGTGTGTGTGTGTGTGTGTGTGTGTGTGTGTGCTTGCGTGCGCCCGCGCACACAAGTACTGTTTCTTGAACTCAGAGCATATCCCTGACCTTTTGTGCTCAAGCCTAGCACTTGAGCCACAGTTCTACTAACTGGTTAATTGGAGATAAGAGTCTCACAAGCTAGGTGTGAATGGCTCATGCCTGAAATCCTAGCTATTCAGGAGGCTGAGATCTTGAGGATTCCAAGTCAGCTTGGACAGGAAAATCCATGAAGACTCTCATGTCCAATAAACTGCTCAGAAAAGGCTGCAAGTGGCATTGTGGTTCAAGTGGTTGAGCGTTAGCCTTGAGCAGATGCAGCTCAGGGACAACACGTAGGCCCTGAATTAAAGCCCCAGGATTGACCAAAAAAAATTCTCACAGACTTTTCTGCTCAGATCTCAGCCTCCTGAGTAGCTACGATTACAGGCGTGAGCCACTGGTACCTGGCCTCAGGAGAGAATTTGTTTTGGTCTTGCAAACTTTATTTGTGATATTGGTGCTCAAGACCAGGACCTCCTGTGCATGTGCTCCCAAACTTTACTTTTCTCTTTCATTAAATATTCTGATTTATAGTTTGATACAGTTTGAGGCTGGTCTTGAACTCACTGTGTAGCTCGAGATGACCTGCATTTGCTTCCCGAGTGTTAGGTTTACAGTAGGATGCCACCACATCCAGATTGTTGTTGTTTTTTTCTTTTTTGAGACCGGTCTTACTGTGTAGCCCTTCAGTGTGTGACCTTCCTCTCCCCGCTTCCTGAGTGCTGCGGTTACATGTGTATGTGTGCACCACACCCAGCTAATGGACTGCTTGCTGACATAATTTGAGTATTTATTTATTTGTGAGAATTGAGGTGTGAACTCAGGGCTTCATGCTTTATAGACAAGCACTGTACTTATTACTTGAGCCATGCCTTCAGCCCTTTGTACTTTAGTTATCACACACACACTTCTTTTTTTTTGCTGGTCCTAGAGTTTGAACTCTTAGGGCACTGTTCCTGGGCTCCCTTTGCTCAAGGCTAGTACTCTACCACACAGTGCCACTTCTCGCTTTTTCTGTGATTAGTCTCACAGACTTTCCTGCCCCAGCAGGCATTGAGCCATAAGCCTCAGATCTCAGCCTCCTGAGTGCCTCGGGTTTTAAGCGTGAGCCACCTGTGCCTGGTAGCTTATTTTTGTTGTTGTTGTTTTAAATATAATTTGTTAGCATTTAATGAACCTGTCTTTGTGAGGCTGTAAGCCACCAAAACACAGGCACCCCAGTATCTTTAATGTTAGCACTTGTGAAGAATGTGGCCTTCATGATGATAGGCTACTTTGGGGAGCTTTCTCTTCCCCAGAACGTTGTGATTTTACCATCCGTGATGGAGATTGGCTCATATCCACCCAGCTTTCCTCAGATAACCTCTGAGTGATATTTGTTACATTCAATCTTGTACATGCCACCAGTGTTTCCTTAGCCTCCTGGGTGTTTTCAGGGCTTGCCAGTCAGTGGCTGTAGCCCTGGCTTTCATGGCCCTACCTCAATTTGGATGGTATATTGGTGGAGAGCTTTGTTTTTCAAATAGAGTCTTAAGCTTTTTCCCAGGCTGGTCTGTGGCTGGTCTTCCTAATCTCTATCTTCCAAGCTCCTGGGATTATAGGAGTAAACCACTACACCTAGCTTTTTCTTTTGAGATGGGATCTTACCGTTTTTCCCAGACCTCCTTCAACCATGATCTTTCGACATCCTTCTATTCCCAAGTAGGCATAAGCCACTGTGCCTGGCTCCTTTTAATTTTTTATCTTTTTGTCCGTCATGGGGCTTGAAGTCAGGGCCTGAGTGCTCTTGAGCTCTTTTGCTCAAGGCTGTTGTGCTCAAGGCTAGGGCTCTACCACTTGAAGCAAGCCACAGTACCGCTTTGGATTTTCTGGTGGTTAATTGGGGGTAATAGTCTCACAGACTTTCCTACCCAGGCTTGCTTTGAACTGGGATCTTCAGATCTCAGCCTCCTGAGTAGCTAGGATTAAAGGCCAGGGCCTTTTCTTTTTTTACCGTTGCCTAATTCTTTTGGATATGATTTGACTCAGGCCTGCCATTGCATTGATTTCTGTTTTCTTGTGCTAGAGAGATTGTCAGGTAACGTTTGTAATTTATAGAAGAATTGTTCTTATTTTTAATGAATCTTTTCATATAGGTATTTCAGGAACCAGCAGAGGAAGAACGAGAGTCTAGAAAAAAGAAATACCCTAGTCCCCAGAAGACTCGTTCAGAATCTGGTGAACGGAGGTTTGTATTAATCCTTTAATTAGCGAGAAATTGATAACTCACTTTTTAGTTGCCCTTACAAGGGCTTTAAAATGACTAGTTAGATATGTTTTGACTCCTCTCTTGCTAAATCCACTAAGAACTGAGAATGTTATCTTCTTTCCATTTGGCTTTTGACTTCTGCTTTACTTTCTATTCCTTTTATAAACAGTCATCATTATGTGTTTTCCCCAAGAGCTCAGGGGTGGGAGTAGTCTCCTTAGAGAATAACAATGAAATGTTCCATTTGGTTAGGGGTGCTCAGTGTTAGAATTATCCATGTGATTTGGTATTTCAAATGGGCAGTTTGTATGTGGAGTCAGCAACCTGTCGCCCAAATAGCTCGTCTTTGTTTATAAAAAACTTAGTTTTTAGCTTTTTTCTTTTTCAGTTCTAATTTCTGTTTTCCAGCCCCTCCCCCCACTTTCCCTGTACTTTGGGTTCACCCCTTCATTTCTATTTTTCTCCGGCTATAGTTGAAGTGGGGATTTTTTTTCCATTTTCTATAATGGATTAGAAGAACTACATGGTGGTCTTAATGCTTTTCTGTGAAGCACAGACGTTATGAATTTTGATGACTTGAGAGTATTTTATACTTTGAATTTCTTTACAGAATTTGTTTCTATAGCCCATATATGGCTTTTATATCTGTGTATTATAGGACACGTGAGAAAAAAAGAGAAGACGGCAAGTGGAGAGACTATGACCGGTACTATGACCGAAATGAACTGTACCGGGAGAAGTATGATTGGAGAAGAGGCAGGAGTAAGAGCCGGAGCAAGAGCCGAGGCCTGAGTCGAAGTAGAAGCAGAAGTAGAGGGCGTAGCAAAGACCGGGATCCAAATAGAAATGTTGGTGAGTACATACTCTGTCTTCTCCAAAAGCTTTAGAGTTGCTTATATCACTAGGACACAGAAATACCGTTAAAGATAAATATCCTTTTACTATGTTTAAGCAATGTGAAAACTGGACTTATCTAAAAAGACTGAATATTGATTTTGTTAAGAGCTGAAGCTCTATTATTGAGTTAGCGTTAGGAAGCTTGATTTTAAAATAAGACCTGTTCATAATGTATACTACATGTCTGGATTTAAGACGTTCTCTATAATTGATTCACAGCTGCCACTTGAGGAGAAAGGTTGCCAGGTTTTGCTTTTTTAATGTTTTTCTTAAAGTAAATTGCCTTGTGTTTATAGAATTAAAAAGAAAAAAAATAAGTAGATTGCTGGGATCCCAATCACTGAGCGTGTGAAAGAAACAGTTTGAAATTTAGTTCTTGGATAAATATCAATGGAAAAGCTGAGTCTTCTTATTTTTTTAAGTGTCATTTATGTTAATATTATAAAAAAATTTCTGTAAATTATTGGTCCAAGAGATGTCAAAATATTGATATTCTTGCTTTTAGAATATATTACAAAGAGCAGTTTAAATTACAGGTAGATCGGTAGGCTTAATATTCTCATCTGTCCTATTATGTGAAAAACACAGTGTTAGATCATGAAATGTCAACTGCATTTCTTATTCTCATTTTCCTTGTGAAGCAGAGCACAGGGAAAGATCGAAGTTTAAGAGTGAAAGGAATGACCTGGAGAGCTCCTACGTGCCCGCGTCTGCGCCACCCCCGAGCTCGTCGGAGCAGCATTCCTCTGGGGCCCAGTCGATTCCCAGCACCGTTACTGTGATCGCACCTGCCCACCATTCTGAAAACACAACGGAGAGTTGGTCTAATTACTACAACAATCATAGCTCTTCCAACTCTTTTGGTCGAAACCCACCACCAAAGAGGCGATGCAGGGATTATGATGGTAAGAATCCCCTTCCCTCTTACTGTACCCAAAAGAACTAGTAAAGCAAATGTCACATATAAAGTACTCTGAAGCTGGACACCAGTGGCTCACACTGTAATCCTGGCTACTCAAGGGGCTGAGATCTGGAGGATTGCATTTTTAAGCCAGCTGGGGCAAAAAAAATAGTTGAGATTTCAGTTAAGTTTGGCTAGATATGATAGAGTGACAACTGAGAATGACCACCAGGCCCTGGATCCAAGATCTAATACCGGCAGAACAAAATAATCTTAACAGCCCAGCCGGGTGCTGCTGACTCATACTTATAATCCTATCTACTCAGGAGGCTGAGATCTGAGGATTGCAGTTCCAGCCTAGGGAGGAAAAGCTATAAGACTCTTATCTCCAATTAGCTACCAGAAAACCGGAAGTGGTGCTGTGGCTCAAAAGTGGTAGAGTGCCAGCCTTGAGCAAAAGAGCTCAGAGACAGCGCCCAGGCCTTGAGTTCAAGCCCCACAACCAACCAAAGAAAAAAAATCTAGCATTCATAACACTATGAATGTACCGTGAAATATTGTAGGTAGTAGGAATAAAACTGTCTTTATGTGGTGTGTTTAGTGCTGAGAATTGCAGCATTTTTAACCTGCAGGTTTGATGCGCCCACTTTCCATTTGAATGAATCAGTATGTGTGTGTGTTGACTTTTTATTATGGAAATTAATGGCAAAAATGTATATATAATAAGACAGCACTCTAGTATATACATAACCTTGTTTCTAACTCATCAGCAATGTTTTTTCTTTTTTTTATTTGTTTTGTTTTTTGTTGCCAGTCCTGGGGCATAACTCAGGGCCTGAGCCCTGTCCTTGGCTTCTTTTTGCTCAAGGCTAGCACTTTACCTCTTGAGCCACAGCGCCACTTCTGG
Source organism: Perognathus longimembris pacificus (assembly GCF_023159225.1). NCBI lineage: Eukaryota > Metazoa > Chordata > Mammalia > Rodentia > Heteromyidae > Perognathus > Perognathus longimembris. The sequence goes on along the minus strand of NC_063182.1, from coordinate 3,442,765 downwards.
CCGTTTTCTATATATGTGGTGCTGGGGAATCGAACACAGAGCTTCATGTATTACGAGTCAAGCACTCTTGCCACTAGGCCATATTCCCAGCCCCGCAATGTTTTTTCTTAATTTTAGCAGGATTAGGGTTTGAACTCAGGGCAAACATTCTACCAATTGAGCTGCTATTCCTGCCTCTTAAAAAAATTATACTTTTACCTACTTTTACGATAGCTATCAAAACTTTTATGTTTCATAGTGCTAGAGATCAAACCAAAGGTTTCACCCTGTGAAGCACTTCACCATTAAACTTAAATCCTGGCCCCCTCATTTCTTTCCTGTACCTATAGAATTCGTATCTTCTTACCTTTTATTTTTTTATTTTATTTATTTATTTTTTAATTTATTTTTTTTGGCCAGTCCTGGGCCTTGGACTCAGGGCCTGAGCACAGTGTCCCTGGCTTCTTCCCGCTCAAGGCTAGCACTCTGCCACTTGAGCCACAGCGCCGCTTCTGGCGGTTTTCTGTATATGTGGTGCTGGGGAATCGAACCTAGGGCCTCGTGTATCCAAGGCAGGCACTCTTGCCACTAGGCTATATCCCCAGCCCCTTACCTTTTATTTTTAAATAGTGAATAAAGCCCTATTATAATTCCAATGTTAACTTGTTACTCTAGTTTCCCAGCTAAGTTCTCTTTCCCAAGGCCACCTTAATTTTTTTCAGTTTCTTAGGCATTTGTCTAAACGTACTCTGCATATGCACAGAGGTGTAAATTACAAGAGTGGGATTTTCTGTTCCGAGTAGATAAAAAGATTTCTTTCTTTTCTTTTTACAGAAAGAGGATTCTGTGTGCTTGGTGACCTCTGTCAGTTTGATCATGGAAATGATCCTCTGGTTGTTGATGAAGTTGCTCTGCCAAGTATGATTCCTTTCCCACCCCCTCCTCCCGGGCTTCCTCCTCCACCACCTCCTGGAATGTTAATGCCTCCCATGCCAGGCCCCGGCCCCGGCCCGGGCCCGGGTCCTGGTCCTGGTCCTGGCCCTGGCCCAGGTCCTGGCCACAGCATGAGACTTCCTGTTCCTCAAGGACATGGTCAACCTCCACCTTCTGTTGTGCTTCCCATACCAAGTAAGTATATGTTGGTAATTAATTCTTTTTAGAAGAACCTGTCTCTTTTGAATAGTAACTCTGTTTAAAGTGTTTGCAAAACAGTAGAGGAATTTGGAACACATTCTCATAATTAAGGTATTCTTTCTTTTGGACATGTATTGTTGTATGGTGTTATTTATAGTACTTCCAGTATAAATTTTCTCTTTAATTGTCTGTGCTGTATTAGTCAGTAGCATTTTAAGATGTCAGAGTAAGAACATAACTGTAGTAATTTAATGAAATTTCCCAGTGTCTAAATAAAAATCCCTTCAAGAATATGGAAGCCAGGCATGGTAGCTCATTCCTGTTGCCCTAGCTAATGGAGGATCTGAGAACAGGGAGATGGCAGTTTAAGGCTAGCCCAAACAAAAAGTTCATGAGACTCTTCAATCATTAACAGGGCACGGTAGTGTGTACCCTTCATCCCAGCCACAGTGGGAAGCCGGGAATAGAATGCAGTCCAGGTGTAGGCCTGAACAAAAAGTGAGATCCTATTTCAAAATAACCAGTGCAAAAACGGCTGCTTGTGGCTGGTGCTCGTTGGCAGAGCACCTGCCTACCAAGTGTAGTGTCCTGAGTTCAAATCCCAATAATTCCAGCAACTAAAGGTACTAAAATAGCATTAACTTTATTTTTTTTAACTTAGCAAAGATTTATGTAACAGATGGAGAATAGGCAGAAATAAAAAAGGAAAAGGGAACATTTATTGGACACAGGAGATGGGAACACTGAGAGAGAGGCTCGTTCCCTTCCTTCCTCCTTCCTTCCTTCCTTCCTTCCTTCCTTCCTTCCTTCCTTCTCTCTCTCCCTCCCTCCCTTCCTTCCTTCCTCTTTCCTTCCTTCTTTCCTCCCTCCCTTCGTTCGTTCGTTCGTTCCTTCCTTCCTCCCTCCCTCCCTCCTTCCCTCCCCACCTTCCTCCCTCCCCCCTGTGATATAGAATTTGGAATTATACCCAGGACCTTGAGCTTGCAAGGCAGACACCAATTAAGCTATACCCTCAGTCTATTTCTGAATATTTCATATTATTGTATTAACATAATTGTGACACTCAAGCAGAGATTTTCCTTCTCTAGATAAATAAGTTGTTTTGTTTTGTTTTTGCTAGTCCTGGGGCTTGAACTCATAGCTTAGGCATTGTCCCTGAGCTTCTTTTGCTCAAGGCTAGCACTCTACCACTTGAGCCACAGCGCCACTTCCGTCTTTTTTTCTGCATATGTGGTACCTTCACTGAACCCAAAGCTTCATGCATGCTAGGCAAGCACTCTACCACTAAGCCATATTCTTTTTTTTTTCTCTCCCCAGTCCTGGGCCTTGGACTCAGGGCCTGAACACTGTCCCTGGCTTCTTTTTGCTCAAGGCTAGCACTCTGCCACTTGAGCCACAGCACTACTTCTGGCCGTTTTCTATATATGTGGTGCTGGGGAATCAAACCCAGGGCTTCATGTATACAAGGCAAGCACTCTACCACTAGGCCATATCCCTAGCCCACTCAACCATGTTCTCAGCCCAAGAAGTATTTTTGTGCATAGAGAAAATTTCACAATGGAAGGTACTGTTTCACTATAGGAACATATTTTTGTATGAAAGTTAAGCCCCCAAGGATGTCATGTTCTTTGTATTTTATTATGAAAAATTTTAAGCAACCAGACAAGTTGAAAGGCTTTTACCTCCGTACTTGCTATTAGCTTTTTTTTTTTTTTTTTTGCTGGTCTTGGGGCTTGAACTCTGGGTCTAAGTACTATCCCAGAGCTTCTTTTGCTCAAGGCTAGCACTCTACCACCTGAGCCACAGCACTACTTCTGGCTTTTTTTTTGAGTAGTTTGTTGGAGATAAGAGAGTCTCAGGGACTTTGTTGCCTGGGCTGGCTTCAAACCTTGATCTTCAGATCTTAGCCTCCTGAGTAGCTAGGATTACAGGCAGGAGCCACCAGCGCCCCACCTTGCTGTCAGGTTTTACTGTATTTGCATCATCACACAGCTTTCCATCTCTGCATTGTAACTTTTCATATTTTGCACCTGACAGTGCAGATTCATGGAGTATGTTATTTATGATGAAGATGTGTACAGAAATTTACTGTCATCTCAGAGACAACCAGTTCTGCTTTTTCCACTCTTAATTTTGCCTCTTGGAGAACTAAGAATGTCAATTTAGTTTATTATTTTAACTCAGTGTCGAAACTTGAGTATCTCAGATACCTCAATTCTATGCAAAACCCACATGGGACTTAATTTTTATTTGTTTTGTCAGTAGTAGAGATTGAACCCCAGGACCTTGAGCATGGTAGGGAAGTCTTTTGTTCATATTTTGATTTTGAGGTCATTCTGCTGGGGACCTGGTCTTGAACTTAAGATCCCTCTGCCTCTTTACTATCGCTAAAATTACATTTGCGCACCATCATGCTTAGCTCCAAGTAGATCTCTTAAGTATGGCTATCTACATTACTGGTCTATTATTTTTATAAGGAAACACTTATTCTGTGCCTCTCGCTTTCTGTAATGTGTAGGGCCGCCCATATCACAGTCAAACTTGATAAACAGCCGTGAACAGCCTGGGACAAGCTCAGTGCCCAATCTTGCACCAGTGGGAGCAAGACTACCTCCTCCTCTACCCCAGAACCTCCTTTACACAGTATCAGAACGTAAGTAAACGCTTGCCTCAACATTGCTGAGGGGTAGGAAAGCCTGGTTTTCTCATACCACTTTTAACCCTTGAAAGTTAATTTTGATTACCAAGTGTAATTATTGTTCCCATAAGGCAATTTACCATGTGGTTTTAAAGCCATATTTTACTTTTGTGTGATATGAGAAAGAAAGGCAAGGGCTTCTGTTTGGAGAAGTCTCTGTTGCAAAGTTTTAGTCTCCTCCAAAGAAAATGGTTTTGAAGCTTCTGAATTCATTTCTGAAACTTCTAGCCTGCCTTCCAAGGGTTTTACAAAAGTTAACTAAAATATGCCTAGTCACTATTTCACTTGAATGTTGAAGGTAGAAGGCATCATTTAAATTGTAATGTTTAGGGTATTTATACCATTTATGTTCAACTATTAAAATACTGCTCTTGACTCTTCATTTCTTTTCTCCAAAATTATTTTTTGAAAAGTATTTGGTTGTTAAAAAAATACATCATATTATGAGACTTTTCTCTGCAGAACCATTTAACTGTGTTTTTTACATAACTATTTATCACAGTTCGCTTTGCCTTCTACACTTTTCCTCATCTCTTTCATGTCAGTAGAGGCAACTAAGCAAACTCATTGAGCCCAGGTTTAAAATTTTGATTCCTTTACTAATTCCTTCACAAGGACCTTGTGACCTTAAAGAGATTCGTTTTCTCAAAATGACAGTAAAAACATTACTAACCTCTTTAAGGTTCTTTTGAAGAATAAATTAACTTTCATTTTGAAGTGAAAGTGGAAAGCATCTAAAAAATTTTTTTGGCCATGTCATAACCTATGAGCATTAAGTATTATATTATTGTAGTTATTATTTTCTCTTCCAAGTTTAATCTCTCTGCAATCAAACCCTATTATCTTCTCCTTAAATCTCTACCGTCCACCACCCCTGTGCTTGTCAGTGGAAATAAGACCCACCAAATCACCTAGAACCCAAGCCTTTACACGATTGGTTCATTGTTATCTGTGTGTGTATCTGTGTGTGTCACTGTTGGGGGTTGGAACTCAAAGCCTCTAGAATGCTAGACTTGCTCTCCCTGTGCTGTACTCACAACTCTGCTTGCGTTTTCTAAATAATTAATCAAAAAACCTTTCTCTTGTTCTTTGAAGTTCTTCTCTGTCCTTCTGCTGTAACCTTTGCCCTCATCCACAATTGAATCAGCTTACACTTGGCTTATGGCTACAACTTTCGTGATGCCCTCCCACGTAATGTTACTAAACTGAATTTTTCTGAGGTGCCCATGCACATACCTACATATATGTACACACATGGACTCATTCTTCCCAGCCCTTCTTCCCTCTTGGTACTAGGATTTGAACTCATGGCCTTGTGCTTGCTAGGCAGGCATTCTACCACTTAACCCATATTCTTCACTCCCCTAGGTACTATTTCCTTTTGAACCATAACTGGCTTTGAACTTAAGAGTCTCGAAGTTGCTGGGCAAATGTTCAAGCACTTACCCTAGCCCTGCTTGTTTTAGTTATTTGCTAAAATAAGCCCAGACCAGCATGGACCATGATATTTCTGTATTTTTGTTTTTGTTTGTTTTTTCGGCCAGTTCTGGGCCTTGAACTCAGGGTGTAAGCACTGTCCCTGGCTCCTTTTTGCTCAAGGCTAGCACTCTGCCGCTTGAGCCACAGCGCCACTTCTGGCTGTTTTCTATATATGTGGTGCTGCGGAATCAAACCCAGGGCTTCATGTATATGAGTCAAGCACTCTTGCCACTAGGCCATATTCCCAGCCCTGTTTCTGTATTTTTTATTATTATTATTTTTTGGTCAGTCCTGGGGCTTGGACTCTGGGCCTGAGCACTGTCCCTGGCTTCTTTTTGCTCAAGGCTAGCACTCTGCCACTTGAGCCACAGCGCCACTTCTGGCCATTTTCTGTATATGTGGTGCTGGGGAATCGAACCCAGGGCCTCATGTATATGAGGCAGGCACTCTTGCCACTAGGCCATATCCCCAGCCCTATTTCTGTATTTTTAATGCTTCCATGGTAGCTAGGATGATAAGGTTAATTGGTTGAGTTGGTGGTCTCATGAACTGTTACTCTTCTTGACTTTCCACCATTATCCATCAGATTTTCACCTTCCAATAGCTAGGATTAGAGATAGGAGCCACTGCTTCTGGCTTGCCACTCCTTTTTTTTTTTTTTTTGGCACTACTTCCTAATATGCTCCTTTTCTGATCAGACCAATCATACTCTGTGTCCCTGTTGTAACTTAGCTTTCTTTTTCCTTTGTCACTACTGCCCATGAACTTCTCAAGGAGCATTATTGCTCTGTTCTAAACTCATGTCACAAAATCATTTATAATGACATGTACCTGCATCAGGTATATGTGGATTCATATATGTATCTCCACAGATATATGAATCTACATATATCTACGTATGTGTGTATATATCTATATCTGGTTTCCTTCTTGAATAGAAACGTAAGTATCCATGTTTCATGTTTAGCATCTTAGTTCTCTGATGAGTGTTTTTCATGGTGTATGTTCATTCTATTGATAGTCCCATTATTTTAAAGCAAACTTACTGTATGTAAAATACAGTATAATGAACTCAAATGTGCCCATTTTAATGATGTCCCATCTAACCATTGTCCAGCCTCAGCAGCTACCAGCTTGTGGTCAGACTTCTTTCATCTGTTTCTACTTGACTCAGCTGTTAATATTCTTTCTCAATGTCCTTTGGACTTAGGTAATAACTACTGGATTATTTATCTCAGAGTCTGTTGTAGATAGCACCCTTTTTTTTGAATACTGTTAAATTTACTATTTTGAGTCATGATGAATATTATTATTATTATTTTTTTTTTTTTTTGCTTTGGTTGGTTGTGGGGCTTGAACTCAAGGCCTGGGTGCTGTCCCTGAGCATTTTTGCTCATGGATAGGGCTCTGCCACGCTGACCCACAGAACCACTTCCATTTTTCTGGTGGTTAATTGGTGATAAGAGTTTCATGGACTTTGCTGCTTGGGCTGGCTTTGAAGCACAGACTTCAGATCTCAACCTCCCGAGTAGCTAGGATTACAGATGTGAGCCACTGGCACCTGGCTCCACTTTGCTTTAAATTACCACTCCTAGTTCCTATATTGTTCAAATTTAATATTGAAACACACTCTTGTCAGTATTCAGTTTGGTTTTAATTTCTTAAAAATCTGAGAATTACACTTGTTTCAATTAACTTAATATTCATTAATTTGTCAAGTATTTATTGAGTGTACACTGTCGGGCGTTGTTCTGGACACCAGGGAGATGATGAATGAGCTGTCAGGAGTCATAAAGCATATCTTTAAAGAGGAAGAATATTTTGTAGAGTATCAGAAGATTCTTAGGACAGAAATTACAGACATTTGTTTTAGAGGCTGGTGACACTTCTGATACAAATTTGGGGACAAAGAACATCTGGTATCTTTTAGACTTAGAAATAAACTTGAACACTGAAAGAAAAGATAATAAATCTTAAAGTGTAATCTTTAATATTTGGTTTTATGATACACTGTTTTCCCCCCATTTTCGTCCCATGACCAGTAAAAGGTGATAACTTCCCATTGACATTATTACTGCCTTGTAGTTTTAGATCTTGCTGTGTTGATGTTTTTATATAGAGAATTGTTTGGCAATTGAATATTTAGAAAATTACAGAGTAAATACACTAGTCATTTCACAGTTCTTTGCAAACAAGTTTGTGTTTTCATCATTTCTTCAAACCTTAGAATTGATTCTAAAATGTGTAGAGAAATTTGAAAACCTAAGAGGTAGTATATAGCAATCTAAACATTAAACAAAAAACCTTGGAAGAGTATAGTTTGATATAAACTTTTTATATCTCAATTCAGGTAATTTTAAGATATCTTAAAAAATCCTGTCACTGAGAGACAAGCAGAACTCTTAAAATTGTTCAAGGTTTTTTAGACACATAATTTAGAAATTACAACTTGCTTTTTGTTCAGATGAACAGCTTTATATATATTTTCAGTGTAATAGGAAATTTGATCTATCCTAAAAGTTTTAACAAGTTGGAAGAGCTTAAATTGTGGATGTTTTATTGCCATTAAAATAGTTAGCAAAGGGCTGGGATGTAGCTCAGTGGCAAAGCGCTTGCCTAGCAAGTGCAACATCCTGGGTTCGATCCCCAGTACCAAAAAGGAAAACACAAAAAAATACAGTTTAAAAAAAAATTGTTAGCAAAATTCACAACCCGCGACATACTTGTAAGTGAAAAAGAATCTATTAAATGCTATATAGTTGTAAAAAATTATGTCACAAGAGACCCACAATAAATATAAAAAATGAAATATGGAGTTTTAAGGGTAAGGGTTACTTAGTGCTAGGTATGGGGAATATGCAGACAGATCAGCAATGGTTCATACTGTAAGAATTTAAAAATCTAATGATGAGGAAGAAATATGTTTTACAACTATAAGAATCAATTACAGTGTGTGTTTTGCTCTTGGAAAGAGTGCTTCAGGTACACAATTAACAATAATTTAACCTGAGTATGGTGTTTTTCACCTGCACTTGAAAGGTTGAAGCCAAAGCAGGGAAGATCCAGATTTTAGGTAAGCCTGGACCACATAGCAACATCATGAAACCCTGTCTCAGAAGGAAATCAACCAACCACCACTCAGCCACCATCCACCAGTCACAACAAAGTGACCAGTAATGTAATAAATAAAACATTCATTTAGGCTCTTTTGAAAAAGTACAGTTGAACAGTAAAAGAATACGAAAGCTACATAAGGTATGTTCACCTCCCAGGAAGGCCATTTAAAAGCTAATATGAAAGAGAACATAGTTTAGAAAAGCTCATGAGATTTTGTTGTTGGTTGCTGTTGAGTCAAACCAGCATTGATCCTTTGAATCTGACTTAAATAATGAGATGTCATTGAAATTATTTTGCAAGGCAGCAATATCATATGTCTAGTAAGTTAACCAATTGTTTCAGTCTGGGGGTTTTGCTCAGGGTGTGATGCTCACTGAATTACACTTTATCTATCTAGTTTTGAAGTCATCAACTTAGTGTGCTTCTCAAACTTCTGCTCCAGCTACAACTTCCTCCCCCTTGTCCCCACTACATCAAGAACCCCATGGTATTTTGTGTGTGAGCTGTGGATTCTGGTGCTTGAGCTCATGGCCTGGACATTGTTCCTTAGTTTTTTGCTCAAGGCTACTGTTGTACCACTTGGGTCACAGCTTCCCTTTAGGCTTTCTGGTAGTTAAAGTCTCCCTTCCTCCTTAAACTTGATTTCATGACTCTATTTCCTGGAAACAGACTGGAAATCCTGGATATGCCATAAAGTAATAGTAGTATATAAATACTGTATTCTATAGACTTGTGTCTGAGGTTGAAAATAATTGTTCATTCTTTAGCTGAATTCACATAATCTTTATTGTTCAGAAAATACTTTTCCTATTAGTAGCCACATGAAATTACTAAAATACTTTTTTTCTGTGAGATTTGCTTATTTACCTCTGTGGGATACATCCCATTTGTCTGTGTAGATAAGATTTGGTGTATAGAAAGTAAATTGGTGTCTAATTTAGTCATTGTGTATTATCTAGTCTTTCATCCCTTGTGGTTTACTGTGATTCATGTTGCATTTGTTGTTATGGTGCCAATTTCAATATGGATCTTCACCATTTGACATTGTGCAAACTAGCCTTTTAGTTTCTGCTTACTTTGAGACAGTTATTGATTTAATATACTTGGTACATTCTGTGGGATATTATAAATTTAAAGTAGTCCCATGGGCTGAGATTGTATTTCCATTTTTTCCCTGAGGTTTCTACTTCATTCTCCTTATCCATCATTCTTCACAAAAAAAAAAAAATTATTTGCAGTGGACGATGCTTATAGCTATTTTCAGGTCACTGATAAGCTAAATGGTTTTTGTAGTATAATGGCTGATTCTTTTTACTCTGACCACTAAATAGGAAACCCAGTGATTGTTTTTGTGTCTTGTCCTATTAGGATACATTAAAAATCTTTAGGAATTTTGAAACTTAACATTTCATCATGTGCTAACAAATTCTAAATTCCTTCTATCTTGTGCTGTTATAGTGAGTGACTGATTTGGGATATAAAGAAGATATATGTCTCATGCAAGGTTGTCAGTGGTTAAAAACTATTGAATAGTCAATCGGGATGGCTTTGTTCCTTGATACCTTGTATTTTTCTAAGCCTGTTCTGTAGAATCTGGCTTCATTGTGACTATATTCTTGTACTAGTACATAAACAGAAACCTGAAGTGTATTTTAATTCAAAACATAGTTCTTAATATCTGGGTAATTTCATATACCAATACTTTTGTCCTTTTTGTTTGATTGTTTTTTGCTAGTGACCTGCTCACAGGGACACACGTTTTTATTTCTTGTTTTTTCTTTCTTTTGAATATTTCATAGTGTCTGTGAGGGTGTAGTTGTTGGGGTTTCTTCCTTGTTTCTGGATGTTTGTTTTTTGGGTCCCGGTTGTGGAGGCCCGTGTGTGGTGTGGTTGCCTGTGACAGCCTTTGTGTTGGCATAGCTCAGTGGACACCCAATTCTGTGTGAATAATGGCTAAGAGTTCCTTTCTCTGCTTTTACATTGTTGATTGTTCAGCTTTGGAGAAAGTCAGTGCACAGTTGCTCCATTTCAGATTCTAAGAGGTGGAAATTGTACAGTACTACCTCGCTCTTACTTTTGTGTTCCTCCATGCAGTCCGGCCAATTGCACGTCTAAACCTCCGCCTTTGGAAGAATCTCAGCTTCATCTTCCTCATGTCATGTCTTTGTTCTTGGCTCGCAGGCCAAGGAACTGGCGTATTGTCTAAGAGAAGCTTGTGACGCTCGGTCCTAGCTGCCCTCCTATTCTTTCCTCTGTAGGACAGCCCATGTACTCTCGTGAACATGGTGCTGCTGCATCTGAGCGACTTCAGTTGGGGACACCGCCTCCTCTGCTGGCAGCTCGTTTGGTGCCACCTCGCAACCTCATGGGATCCTCCATTGGGTATCATACCTCAGTCTCCAGCCCCACCCCTCTGGTCCCAGGTAAGCTCTGCTCTCCATGGCCGTCCACCTCACCGAGCTTTTGCATGGTAACAGCGCCGGTCAGCCTAAGCGGCGAGGCGGCCACACGTTCCCAGTGAAGCTCACGGGCAGCTTCAGTTCTTCTGTTCTTGTGCTTCGGTTCTGCTTTGGTTTGTCCCTCGTGGCTGCTTTATGATTAGGCCTCCTGTGTGTTTGTCATCTCTGGTGTCCTCTATATTTACTGTCAGTGCCTCGGTAACAAGGTCACGCCTAGTCCTTGAGCTAGTTTCTAATCAGGTAGCTAGGAAGAAAATATCTACTTGAGTGTTTCCTAATTAATCAGTTATATGTTAGAAGAAAAACGAGGTTAATTTTTCTTTGACATGAAACACAAACTTCTGGTTTCTTGCTGATTTGGGATAAACATGCCCCCCTCCTGTTGTACAGATATAATGTTGCATTTAATGTAGTGATTCTTAAAATCTCTTCCTATTGACCAGTGTAATTTGAAAATTGGTGGTGTGCTTTGTTAGTGTCTTAGGAGATTTTTTTTTTCCTTGGAGACATTTTACACTTTGACTGTAGATTTCACTTCATCATAATTACTGAAGGACTTATTTTTTTTTGCCAGTCCTGGGACTTGAACTCAGGGCCTGGGCACTCTCCCTGAGCTTCTTTTTGCTCAAGGCTAGCACACTACTACTGAGCCACAGTGCCACTTCTAGCCTTTCTGTTTATGTGGTGTTGAGGAATCAAACCCAGGGCTTCATGCATGCTAGGCAGGCACTCTACCGCTAAGCCACATTCCCAGTGCGCCTCCCCCCCATTTTTTGGAAACAGGGTCTTTCTGTGTAGCTTAGGGTACCCTCCTGATGCCTCAGCCTCCTGAGTGATGGGATGTAGGCCTGTGCCACCACACCTGACTTGCTGGGCTTTTGCTTGCTCAGCTGACAGTCTGCCAGTTGAGATAATGTTCTGGTCTTTGGAGATAGAGTCTTGAAACTCCTCTGACTCCCTGGTTTTGAACTGTAGTCCTCCAGATTTCAACCTCCTGAGTAGATAGGATTATAACTGTGAGCCACTGGTACCCAGCTAACTGGGGGAACTTTTTATGTTATAGTATCAAATTGTAGCAGAAAAATGTATGCCAATGTATGCTAATGGCTCGCGTCTGTAATCCTAGATATTTGGGTTACTGAGATTTACTCCTCGTATCTCAAAGCTATCCTGGGCAGGAAAGTCCATGAGACTCTTTGCTGAATAAACTACTCCAAAAAGCCTGAAGTAGACCTGTGCATAAGTGGTAGAGTGCTAGCCTTGAGCAAAAGACACTCCAGGACAGCACTGAGGCTCTAAGTTTAAGCCCCAGGACTGGCAAAGCAAACAAACAAAGCCCCTAAACTTGTATTATAATGAGCTGATTTTTTTTTTTCTTTTAAAGGAATCAGCTGAGTGCCAGTGTTCAAGTCTATAATCCTAGCTACTCAGTAGCCTGGTCAGATGATAGCAGTTCAAACCCAGTCCAGGCAGGAAAGTGTTTGAGCTTCGTATCTCCAGTTAACCAACAAAAAGCCAGAAGTGGAGCTGTGGCTCAAGTGGTAGAGCATTATCTAGCCTTCAACAAAGCAGCTCAGAAACAGTACCCAGGCACTGAGTTAAAGCCCTAGGACTGGCAAACACATACAAAAAAGATGAATCATCATTTATTTTGTGGGTTAGTGCATACAGTGTATATTAGTTTTAGAACTGGCATTTATAACCATGGCAGCTATTTTATATATCATCTTCAAAGTATGTAATTCTTAAATATATTTAAGCAAGTACATGTGAGATTTTCTTTTTTAAACTATATGTCATTACAGTTTGTTTCTGTTGGTAGGGAATACTCATAGTTAATACTATCTTTAAGCCCTTTTCTTGAACAAAAATTAAAAAGGAGATTAGAACAGAAGCTGAAATAATTAAATGTGAAGCTCAAAGAATACTCTTGGTACATAATTGTATCATAGCTTTCTAACTATTGAAGTGAGTTAATTCAGTTTTCTTAATCAACGATTGTCAGACAACCGTGGCTCACTGCAAGCTTTGAAAATAAAAGGCAAATTCTACAGTAGGAACATCATTGTGACAGTAATTTACAAAGTTTTCCAAGCTCTCTTCCTCTGAGGAAGGTAATGGCCCTGATGTCTAACAATTCTCTACAATTCTATGAGCTGCTTTCAAAACCAGAAGGAAAAAGTGTGAGGAATGTGAGAAGCTATACTGGTTCTTGTTCTTGTTCTAAGACCAGATGTCTCAATCACTTTTATTTCAATGGTGTCTTGTTTAGATGCAAGTTACTCTGTTGAAGTGCTTTGTGAAAGTAGAGGGTTTGCAGATGAATCTGGAGTTAGGGAATACAGTATTCACAGGAAAGATTGTCTCTTAAGAGTGTTGTGAATAGAAATGGGCATAGGGGACTTGTGAATCCTAGTAGTGCTCATTACATCCATTTACTGCCTTTGGGGTTTTAGGATGCTTACTGTAGGGATCATTGCTGATCTGACACTCTAAATCACAGAAGTGACTTTAATAAAGATTTAAATGTGTTTTGTAGCTTACACTTAGTTTGGATTACTTAAGGAATTTTTCCATGACGAAGAAAAATAAGACTGGACATCTAAATTCTAATTATGAAAATCAGTATAAAATCTTTGCATTTTATGGAATGAAGAAGACACATTCCATCAGTTTTCTTTTTTAGAATTTCTTTCAGAATTGCTTTTCTTTTTTTTTTTGCCAGTCCTGGGACTTGAACTCTCAGGGCATGAGCATTGTCCTTGGCTTCTTTTTGTTCAAGGCTAACATTCTACCGCTGGAGCCACAGCGCCACTTCTGGCCTTTTCTGTTTGTGTGGTACTGAGGAATCGCACCCAGGGCTTCATGCATGCAAGGCAAGCACTCTACCACGAAGCCACATTCCCAGCCCTCAGAATTGCTTTTAGCACCAATAAAATTGTTAATTTAGCATTGGAATTTTTAAAATGGGCTTTTGTTTTGATGAAACACGTAAGGGAAACATTAATTAAAAAATGAATTGGTGAGCTAGATGCTGGTGGCTCACTCAAATTTATAATCCTACCTACTCAGGAGGCTGAGATCTGTGATCCCAGTTCCAAGACATCCCCCGTGTAATCCCAGTAACCACTAAAAAGCCAGAAGTGAAGCTGTGGCTTGAGTATTAGAGTGCTAGAGTGCTATTGTTAGAGAGCTCAGGGACAGCACCCAGTCCCTGAATCCAAGCCCCAGGACTAGCACACACACACAAGAAAATGATGATGATGTTGATGATGATGATGATGATGACGATGACGATGACGATGATGGTAATAATCATAATAATTGATAAAGAGGGATGTAATAGTATAATTATTACAAGCATAAATGTAAATTTTATCTGGCCAAATTCTTTTTGAAATGTTCTTAACATAGGAAACCTGTTATTGTCTTTCCATTTTAAAGTGTAAATCAAATAAATACATTGATAAATATTTTTCTCTTCCTAATTATTAAAGTTACGCCTGGGTTCAATACTCGGTACCATACCAAAAAAAAAAAAAACTTAATTAGGAAAGTTATGAGGAAGGCCAGACATAATAGCTCATACTTGTAAGTCCATCTGTGTAGGAGGTGAAAGTGGGAGGATTGTGGTTTGAAACCAGCTAAGGCAAAAAGTAAGACCCTGTCATCAAAGTGTCTACGTAGCACCTACATGTGATACCTGCTACACAAGAGGAAGAGGTAGGGGGATTGAGCCCAGGGCCAGCTTTGGGCAGGCGAGACCCTATCTGAACAATTACAAACCACAACTCAAAGAAAAGTGCCTAGGAATTGGAACACAGCATTCATGTACGTGAAAGTTTATCTCAGAATTATGCATTGAAGTTCAAGTTAGTTGATTAACGTGTAAGACAGAAATGGTCACTGAGTTTTGAGATGCAAAAGCATTTGAGAATTAATATGGTTTGTGACGGCACTGTTTTTTACTTCCAAAAGCACTGTACTGTAAATGAAATATAAATGGGCTGATGTAATTACATTTGTTGAAAACTATGCACCTTTAGTATTTTAAAGTAAATGAGAAATCTTTTTACCTCTGTCTCATTTAGTATGTATTTTTTTTAACCTCAGATACATACGAACCGGATGGTTATAACCCAGAAGCTCCTAGTATTACCAGTTCTGGTAGATCACAGTACAGACAGTTCTTTTCAAGAACCCAGACTCAGCGCCCTAACCTGATTGGCCTAACATCTGGAGACATGGATGCAAATCCAAGAGGTGAGAATGACTTGACCTTTTTCTCATGGTAAATTTTGTATAGCAGTTATAATAGAGTTGTTCAATTTGTACTTCTGACCTAATTTGAAGAAATTAGAGGTGAGGTACTTGTACTCTTTGAAGGGCACTTGGTGATCATCTTAAATGTTTCTTGTAGCTTTGTCCCCAAATTTTAAATTGCAGTATACTTATTTTAAGAAGACAATGCTATTTAATTAGTTTATTTTTTTGAGTTGGTTGCTGTCCCTGAGTTCCTTTGCTTAAGGCTAGCACTCTTACTGAGTCATAACCCACTTACATTTTTTGGGTTTTTTTTTTTGCCAGTCCTGGGGCTTGAACTCAGCCTGGGCACTGTCCCTGAGCTTCCTTTTTTGTTTGTTTGTTTTGGTCAGTCATAGGGCTTGAACTCAAGGCCTGGGCACTGTCCCTGAGCTCTTCAGCTCAAGTGTTCTACCACTTTGAGCCACAGTGCCACTTCTGGCTTTCTGGTGGTTACTTGGAGAAAAGAGTCTCATGGACTTTCCTGCCTGGGCTGGCTTTGAACCTTGATCCTCATATCTCAGCCTCCTGAGTAGCTAAGATGACAGGCATGAGCCACTGGTGTCCAGCAGCCCTGAGCTTCTTTTGCTCAAGGCTAGCACTCTACCACTTGAGCCACAGCGCCACCTCTAGCCTTTTCTGTGTATGTGGTGCTGAGGAATGGAACCCAGGGCTTCATGCATGCTAGGCAAGCACTCTACCGCTAAGCCACATGCCCAGCCCACTTCTGGTTTTTCCTGCCTGAGCTGGCTTGGAACCATGATCCTCAGAACCCTCCTTTCTGAGTAGTTAGGATTACAGCCTCCAGTGCCTGGCTTCTTGTTTTTGTTTTTAATAGATTCTTAGCTATGTGCTGACACTGTTGTGCTAGGCATTAGGCATAAAAAAGATGCAACGACTGTTCCTTTCCCTCGAAGAAAGGATCATTTAAGGGTTTACTTTGGAGCTGAGCAGAGCGGCACAGGCCATTAATCCCAGTATTTGGTTCGCTGAGGCTACGTAGCAAGTTCCAGGCAGCCCAAGCTAAGCTACTTAATGAAACTAAATTATTTGACACTTCTTACTACTTAATGATTACAACCATTAGTTAACACCTGTTAGGAAGCATACACCTAAAAACTAAAACCAAAGTGAAATGCAGGCATTAACTTCTAATCTGGCTTAATAATAACTGTGTTATCCTAAAAAGACTGTTACTTATGTGTAGTAAGATTCCAGTTCCTTGTTATTATAATGAAATTTACAGTATTTAATTTTATTTTGGCTGGTTCTGTTCCTTACCTATGATATTTTCTGATTTAATATGGTGAACATTTTTCCATTTTTGTCTATCCTGAGTTTGTTTATTCTTTATCAGCAATAACGACATTACCACTATGGCTGACAGATTTTGTATCAGGATTACATTATTTTTTTTTCTTTTTCTTTTTTCTTTTTTTTTTTTTTTTTCTGCCAGTCCTGGGCCTTGGACTCAGGGCCTGAGCACTGTCCCTGGCTTCTTTTTGCTCAAGGCTAGCACTCTGCCACTTGAGCCACAGCGCCGCTTCTGGCCATTTTCTGTATATGTGTTGCTGGGGAATCGAACCCAGGGCTTCATGTATACGAGGCAAGCACTCTTGCCTCTAGGCCATATTCCCAGCCCTCAGGATTACATTATATGTGCACACATTTTCATAAACATATTCATATACTATGTGCCTTACAACAACTCCATAAAATAGGTAATATTTTAGTTCTGCTTTTACAAGTGAAGAGAGATTCAGAGGGCTTGAAGAACTTGTCCAAGGTCACTCAACCATTAAGTGGTAGTAGAATTTGAGGCCAAGCTCATTCCTCTAACCTCAGCTATTCAGTAGCAGATGGAGATTGCCAGCCCATGAACAAAGTTAGAGACCTTGTCCCAACCGATAAGATGGTAATGGTATGTATCTGTCATTCCAGCTGTGTGGGGCGGTGTAAAATCAAATCAGTCCAGTCCAGCTTGGGAAGAACCTTCTTTGAAAAAAGTCTGGAGAGTATAAGTTAAATGGTAGAAGACCCTGACATCAAACCTCAATACCACCAAGAATTCCCCAAACAAAAATCCCCCTAGGGTTTGAACACAGATCTTTCTAACTCCAAAAAATAGGCTCCTACCTTCTTTACTATGTATCATTGTTACCTGAAATTAGTGCCAAATCTATGCTTTCAGTGATTTTTAAGTCTTTCTTTTCTTGCTAGCCTAGTCTTTATGTACAGTAAGCCATAGATAATTTTTCTTAGAATAGAAAGTGATTTTTTTTTTTTTTTTGGCCAGTCTTGGGGCTTGAACTCAGGGCCTGGGCAACTATCCCTGAGCTGCTTTTTGCTCAAGGCTAGCTAGCACTCTACCACTTGAGCCACAGCGCCACTTCTGGCTTTTTCTGTTTATATGGTACTGAGGGATTGAACCCAGGGCTTCACACATGCTAGGCAAGCACTCTACCACTAAGGCACATTCCCAGCCCAGATGATTTATTTTATACTACAGTCTTGCTTTGATATTTCAATCACTCCCAGTTAACCTGTTTTTTTAAATAGCACTTGAATAAAAGCAATTGGCTGAGTGTTGGTGGCTCATGTCTTTTTGTCTACCCAAACTCTGGGTTAGAGACATGGCTCAACTGGTAAAATGCCTGCTTTATTAAATATGAGGTCTTGAGTTCCATTCCCAGTACTGTTAAGAAAAAAATCACCTAAGCTGATAATTGTTATATAGCTCCATGTAAAAGTATTTGTGGAGTGGTACTTTGCCATGTTCTTCAACTTTTCTCTAAGACTTTCTTTTTTTGGCATCCAGTGATGATCTGTATTTTAGTTAATTATTACATTGAGTTTGCCTTTGACTTTTTATTTTTTTATTTTTATTTTTTATTTTTTTTTCATAGTGGCTGTTACTTTATTCTATAATAGCATTCATTCCAATATTCATTATTCATAATCATTACTATGCTTATTAACAAAGCAACCCCACATCTCCGTGTAAATTCAGAGTTTTGCTCAGCATAAAAGTAAGTAGAACACAGAGTTAAAATGTGTTGTTCAACCTTCTTACCTTTGACTTTTTAGACTCGTATTATTTTTTCTTTCAATGAAAGACAAGAAGCCTATGTTTACTTTCTGGCTGTTAGGCATTTCTGAAAAAGAAAATGGTAGTAGTTGAGTGCTGGTCACAGTACTTCTTAGCTTTTAGACTAAATATTTTAGTCATTTCAAGTTTCCCCTGAAACTCAGGAATGCAAATTTTTATTTTCAACAGCTGCTAATATTGTCATCCAGACTGAACCTCCAGTTCCTGCTTCAATGAATAGCAACATAACCAGAGTCGTTCTTGAACCCGACAGCCGGAAAAGAGCCATGAGTAGTTTGGAAGGACCACTCACAAAGAAGCCTTGGCTGGGAAAGTAAGATAATGTGATGATTCGGAATGTTTAGTCTGTGGGGTTTCTTCCTTCTTTTTGTTTGTATTTTCCTTGTAAAATTGTTAAAATTAAGTTATTAATCAATGATTTTCAAACTATCCCAAAATTATGATTTGAGCAGACTTTGTTGGAATGTTGTTTTTCATTAGATTTTTCTTCCTTGAGGTTTTTTTGTTTGTTTTTAATTGTTAGAAAGGGGTTACAAGTCAAGTCGAGTACATTTCTCCTTTGGACACTGTTACCCCTTCCAGCACTCCCAGTTTTTCCCTCCTGTTCCCCCACAGAAGTTGTGTAGTTCATTTTAATCAGTGTCTAGTGAGTACCACTGCTACATTGTTCACCCACCATTAAGTTTGTTTGTTTTTTTGGTTGGTCATGGGGCTTGAACTCAGGGCCTGGGCACAGGCCCTGAGCTCTTTAGCTCAAGGCTAGCACTCTACCACTTGAGCCATAGCGCCATTTCTGGCCTTTTCTATGTAGTTAATTGTAGATAAGAGTCTCGTAGACTTTCCTCCCTGAGCTGGTTTTGAACTGTGATCCTCAGCTCTCATCCTCCTGAGTAGCTAGGATTATAGGCATGAGCCATAGGCACCTGGCAATTTTTTTTAACATCACTTTTTACTTATTATTATTTTTTAAGTAGTTGTAAGAAACTAATGTGATGATTACTATAATTGGATCCCTGCTTTTTATAACATTTCATTATTCACATATTTTTTCCCTCTCACTTATTCTGTTAAAATAAGGTATAGAAATTGTTCAATAATTTCTCAAAAATGGTAAGGCATAAACTTTGCTAATTTTTTTTTT
Organism: Perognathus longimembris pacificus; assembly: GCF_023159225.1. Classification (NCBI taxonomy): domain Eukaryota; kingdom Metazoa; phylum Chordata; class Mammalia; order Rodentia; family Heteromyidae; genus Perognathus; species Perognathus longimembris. The sequence goes on along the minus strand of NC_063182.1, from coordinate 3,423,347 downwards.
AACCATGAGGTAAGAGAATTAACCAATGTCTATTAATGTTTTTTCCAGGCAAGGGAATAACAATCAGAGTAAGCCAGGATTCTTGCGGAAGAATCAATATACAAACACCAAATTAGAGGTCAAAAAAATCCCTCAGGAATTGAACAACATAACAAAGCTCAATGAACACTTCAGCAAATTTGGAACTATTGTTAATATCCAGGTAAATGTGACTGTATCAGCGACAGAATCCATACATTTTTATAGACCTTGGGAAGTATTTCTATCAGCTCACCTTGCTTAATTAAAACAAGTCAGCTGTAATTCTGACCACCTGCCGAGTAACTAGTATTTCAGGCATGAGATACTAGTGCCTAGGATGTTGTAACCCCTTTCTTCTCCCCCTCCCGCCCTCCCTCCCTCCCTCCTTTCTCACCGTTCCTTCTCACCTTCCCTCCTTCCTTTCTTTAATTTTTTTTTGTGTGTGTGTCCTGGGACTTGAACTCAGGAGCTGAGCTCTGTCACTGAGGTTTTTTTGTTTGTTTTTTTTTTTGCTCAAGGCTAGTTAGTGCTCTATAGCCTCACTTGTGGCTTTTTGGCAGTTAATTGGAGATGCAAGTCTCATGGACTTTCCTGCCAGAGTTGGTTTTGAACCATAATCCTCAGATTTCAGCCTCCTGAGTAGCTAGGATTACCGGTGTGAGCCCCTGGTTTCCACCTGCTGCCGTTATTTTCCATGTAGGGTCTTGCTTTGTGCTCATTTCAGCCTGCACTACATACAGTCCTTCTACTTGTGCTTCGAAGACGACAGGTGTGCTCTGCTGTGCCCAACAACTGTGCTTCCTCTGACCCTAGAGTAATAGGAACGTACCATTGCTTCTAGCTATTGGTTGAGATGGAGTCTTGCAAGCTTATTCCTGGGGTGGCCTTGTACCCTGATGCCCTGACCTCAGCCTCTCAGGTAGTTAGGATTTCAGTGGTTTGAGAGACTGCACCTGATTTTTGTTCATTTGGGGTGTGTGTGTGTGTGTGTGTGTGTGTGTGTGTGTGTGTGTGTGTGTGTGTTGCTCTCGGGGCTTGAACTCAGGGCCTAGGTGCACTGTCTAAAATAAGCCTCTTCTGCTCGCTTGAGCCCTATCTTATCCCAGATATCTTGATGAAAAGACATTCATTTTTTATATTTCTATGAAAGGGTATACATACACTGTTTTTAAAAAAGGTTTCACACATTAAAAATATACCAAAGATGTCGCCCATCATACTAAATGTTCCCTCTTTATACTAAATTTTGCCTGTATCTTTTTTCTTTGCAGCATTCAGATAAATGGAAATTGCTTAATGTGGGTAGTTGTAATATCTACTCCGACTCCCATAACAAATGTTACAGAGTGAAATAAATAATTTTTTTCCTCATCGTGAGAGTGGAGGTGGAGGCCAATTGGGTCCTGGTAGGGCCTTTTTTCCTGGCTTATAAGCAGCGACTCCATGTGTCACATGGAGAGAGAGAAAGAGGGAACTGTTCATCTGAGAATCCATTCCAAATAGGGCCCAAACTTAGGACTTCCTTTCATCTTTTTTTTTTTTTTTTGGCCAGTCCTGGGGCTTGGACTCAGGCCTGAGCACTGTCCCTGGCTTCTTTTTGCTCAAGGCTAGCACTCTGCCAGTTGAGTCACAGCTCCACTTCTGGCCATTTTCTGTATATGTGGTGCTGGGGAATCGAACCCAGGGCTTCAAGTATACGAGGCAAGTGTTCTTGCCACCAGGCCCTTTCATCTTTTTTTAACTTTTTTTTTTGTGTGTCTTTTCTTTTGGTACCTAGGGATTGAACCCAGGAAGTTGCACTTGGTAGGCCAGCGTTTTGCCACTGAGCTATATCCCAGCCCTTCCTTTCATTTTAATTCCTAGAAGCCCATTGATGTTAGGGCTTTACTTAGCACATTGAGTAAGAGGGCATACTTCACTGCATAACAGTGGCTCGTGTGTAATTGTACCTCTTCTCCATTGTTGTAAATTAATGCTGTGTCTAATACTTTCTTAAAGGTGGCGTTCAAGGGCGACCCAGAAGCAGCCCTCATCCAATACCTTACCAATGAGGAGGCCAGGAAAGCCATTTCTAGCACAGAAGCGGTTCTGAACAACAGGTTCATTCGAGTCTTGTGGCACAGGGAAAACAACGAGCAGCCAGCACTGCAGTCTTCAGCACAGCTGCTCTTGCAGCAGCAGCAGCAGCAGCAGCAGCAGCAGACAGTGAGTCACCTCTCCCAGCAGCACCACCACCTACCGCAGCACCTCCATTCGCAGCAGGTGATGGCCACACAGTCTCCGCCCTCGTCGGTGCACGGAGGCATCCAGAAGGTAGGCCAGCTCACCGGGAAGGAAAGATGCCGGTCCCACTCTCCAGATCAGTGCTTCTCAGCTCACGGTTCTTGAGTCACTTCAGAGCTATCGGTGACTTCCATTTGCACACCAGCCTCTGATTCTCCTAGGAAATGGTTAGAAATGCAGCTTCTTGGGCCTGGCTCTGTCCTACCGAATCAAGAATTTTTATGGGTGAGGTCCAAGAATCTGTTTCAAACAGTTCTCCTGGTGATTTTTTTACTTCCTCTGAAGTCTGAGGTGTGCTGTTCTACATCATAACCACTTGCTTAGGTGCAAATTTATGGGTGTCACATGGAGGGCCACATCTACAGAGTTAATCTCCAGGTATGAGGCCTATGAATCTACAAGATTATTAAGAAAAATGTGATGCATATGTACTGTTTACTACTGCATTCTGAATTTAGGACTACTGTGTTTTGTAATATGCTCAGTTCAGTCACCATTGTTTCAAGCCCCATTTGTCCTGCTTTTTCCTGTGTAGAAAAATTGTACTTGAAGCTGGGCATTGGTGGCTCATGCCTGTAATCCTAGCTACTCTGGAGGCTGAGATCTGAGGATCGAAGAAGCCATCTTGGGCTGGAAAGTCCCACAAGACTCTTATCTCCAGTTAACCACTCAAAAACAAGAAGTGGAGCTGTGGCGCAAAGTGATAGAGTGTTAGCCTTGAGCAACAGAGATCTTAGAGCCAAAGTCCTAAGTTCAGGCCCTACAACCTACAAAAAGACAAAAAACAAAATACCCTGGAAAACAAACTAGGTGGCTCAGGCCTGTGATCCTAGCTACTCTAGTGGAGAGGTCAGGGAAGTCCTGGTTCCAGGCCAGGAACAAAGATCCTCACTGAACAGATGAGCCAGGCTTGGTGGCTGATGGCTGTAATCCTGTGTAGGAGGCCTAGGTAGGAAGATGTAGGTCCACGGCCAGCCCAGGCAAATAGCATGAGAGCCTGTCTGAAAAATAACAAAGCAGAAAGGATTGGGAGTTTGACTCCCATAGTAGAATGCCTGCCTAGCCAATATGAGGCCTTGGGTTCAAACCCCAGGACTACTGAAAACCAGCACTCCCCTGAATAGTCTATAATGAAAGCTTCAGGAAAGCTGTGGGGTTTTTTTTTGTTGTTTTTTAAAGTTTTTTCCCCCCGTTCTTTTGTTCTTTCTTTTCCTGTGATGAAAACTCACTGGATAGCCTAGGCTGGTCTTGAACTTGGAATTGTGTTGCCTCGGCATCTCAAGTACTTCACATAGAGCCCACTACAATGGCCCACAATTGGAATTTGGATTGTTGTTGAATTTATTCCTGATGCCAAATGTTGGAATGAAAAAAAGGAGGAAATGACAAACCGCCACACGCATTAGAGCTGTTCCAATATTGATCATAATGATGATTTCCACCCAGCTGTTCCATGTTTAAACTCAGTGCCCTCGTATTTAAAGGAAAAAAGTGAGCTGGAAATGATAGCTCGTGCCTCTAATTCCAGCACTCAAGCTGAGTCAGGAAAATCCAAAGTGTGAAGTTGGGTGTATAGCGAAGTGATACCACCACCCCGGGACTGTTACAATGGTCTGTTAATACAGCTCAGAATGGCACATTCCACACTGCTCTTCATACTTAGCTACTATCAGTTAAAACCTGTTTTCTAAGCATTGTATATTGGAGACAACATGAAAAAATTCTTAAGTATTTTTTGTGTGTTTGTGCGTATATATATATATACATATATAATACTATGCATGCAGAACATGTATGCATTTATATGTATATACATGTTGTGGTGACACATTTTATTAATTTTTGGTTTGGGTGTTGGGAATCGAACCCAGAGCTTTGTGCATGATGATGCCAAGCACATGCTCAGCAACTCTTGAAATCCAAAGATACCTTTACAGATAAATAAGCCACCCTCCTGTTGCAATTTTCTTTTGTGCTTTACTCAGGGTAATTACTGCTCTAAACTTGTGCCATTCTTGTCATGTTTTTACATTTTTACCATTCGTGTGTTTGTTTTTATTTGCAGATGATAGGCAAACCACAGACACCAGGTACCTATGTTCTTAACAAAGTTCCTGTTAAACATCGTCTTGGCCATTCAAGCGGTAGCCAGAGTGATGTGTCCCATGTGTTGAGTCAGCCTGGCGGTGCTGGGGAGGACTGCCAGGTATGCAACTCGGTGACTCTCATGCATGTCTGGTCATTGGCACACAGCATTACCCAGGTTAAGTGCCTTCTCCCTCACGAGAAGTGTGACAGCTGACCTAAGTGTGGCAGGTCACCTCCCTGATTTCCACAACCCAGCTAGAATTTCTTTTTCAATACCCATCCTAGGGCTTGAACTCAGGGCCTGGGCACCATCCCTGTCTTTATGCTCAAGGCTAGTGCTTTACCACTTTGAGCTGCAGCTTCATTTCTGGCTCTTGTTGGTTAATTGGAGATAAGAGTCTCACAGACTCTCGTGTCCAGCATGGCTTTCAACCATGAGCCTCAGATCTCAGCTTCCTTTGTAGCTAAGATTATGGGCATGAGCAGCCAGTGCCCACCTGAAATTTAGTGGTTTTTTTTCTAAAGCTAAGTAGAATAAATTTAGGTTTTTTTTTATTTTAATTTTTTATGTGGTGCCAAGGAATAGAACCCAGCACTTTACTACTAAGCCACATTCTCAGCCCTTTCGTTGTTTATTAATATGTACTTATTATTGGTCTTTAACATTTTCGATCGTGGGTGTGCGTGCGTGCGTGTGTGTGCGTGTGTGTGTTTTGGTGTTGGTACTGGGGCTTGAACTCAGCCTGCTCACTCACTGTCCATCGCTTTTTCACTAAAGGCTGATGTTCCACAAGTTGAGCCACAACTTCACTTCCAACTTTTTGGTGGTTAATTGGACAAGAGTCTCATGGACTTTCATGTAATTGGCAAACTTAACAGATTTCAGCCTCCTTAGTAGTTAGGATTATAGGTGTGAGCCACTGACACCTGGCTATATAATGTATTTTGGTCATATTCACCCCTTTCATAATCTTCCTTATCCTTCTTTCCTCTCCCTTGTCACTTCCCCTTCTAGTTTCTATAACCCTGCTTTTCCTCTCCTTCTGGAGCTTCCTCAAATGAGACACAAGTCACAATACTTGTATTTATGGGGCTATTTATTTTCCAGAAAATGACATAATTATATTTGCAACTGGTGTGTGTGTGTGTGTGTGTGTGTGTGTGTGTGTACAGCCCCCTCATTTGTAATTGCAAAAATATTCAAAGCCTATCAGTAGGGACTAGTTTGTTAAAATGTAGTAGGAATAGGAATGCTTTTAAATATACCAAGGAGTGATCGATTATCAGTATACATTAAATAAAGCAAGCAAAATGAAATAGAAAAGTATATTTTTGGCCATTATTAATGTAAGAAAGGAGGGCTGTGAACACATTGATATGCTTATAACAGAAGAAACAAAATGATATTTATGCGATTAAATCTAATTGTTATTGTAAGGATAAAAGAAGCTATATTATAGCTATATTCTTGCTTTATGGGTTTGAGTTGGAACCACGTAAATGCTGAATGTGATGATAAAACTAAGCATTTTCAAAAACCTGAAAAATGAGAATATTTTAAGATAAAATGATTTGGTTTTGAATTTCTTGGGATATATAATGAGGATAAGATGAGAACTGTTTATTTGTCCATTCATCTAATCACCTACTTACCCAAGTGTTCTCATGTTTAAACTAAATGTGTTTAGATTAAAAAAAAAAGACGACCCAGCTGAGTAGGATAGCTCATGTTTTAAATCCTGGTTTAGTAGGCTGAGGCAAGAGGATCACAAATTCGAGGCCATACTGGGCTACCAGTGAGGTCCTACCTCAAAAAAGGAAATGATTTTGCTGGAGCTGTGGCTCAGTGGTACAACTCCTGACCATGTCTTTCCTGAATCAAATTTCAGTACTACTAAAACAAAAAACTTTTTTTTTTTTTTTTGGTCTGTATTAGAGATAAGACTCAGGTCTTGTGCACTTTCTAATTGGGGTGTGTGTGTGTGTGTGTGTGTGTGTGTGTGTGTGTGTGTGTGTGTGTGTTCAGAAGAATGGAAGTAATTTTTTTTCCATTGGTGGGGCTTAAACTCTGTGTTGCTGAAAGCTAGCACCCTGCCACTTGGAGTCACAGCTCCACTACCCATTTTTAGGTGGTTAATTGGCGATAAGAGTTTCATGGACTTTCCTGCTCAGGCTGGCTTTGTACCATAATCCTCTGATCTCAGCCTCCTGAGTAGCTAGGATTACAAATGTGAACCACCAGTGCCCAGCTAGCAATAGTTCTTCTGAAAATGATTTTAAGCATTTAAAAAAATGTAATCATTTATGTGTTTTTTGTTTTTGCTTTTTAGATATTTTCGGCTCCAAGCCATCCAAAAACAATTTATAGCTCCACAAACTTAAAGACATCTTCAAAACTTTCTTCAGGGTCTAAATCTCATGATGTTCAAGAAGTTCTTAAAAAAAAACAGGTACCATTTTCAATTCTCCTACCTTACTAGGAAAGGCAGAATTCCTAAGTCATTATGTTGAAACCTTTCAATTAGTTCATCTCAGGACTAGTATAGCTCAAGTGCCAGAGTACCTGCCTAGCAAGAGGAAGGAAGGCCTTGAGTTCAAGCCCCAAGACTGGCAAAAATAAATGAAAGAAAGAGAGAGGGAAGGTGTGAGGGAGAGGGAGGAAGGAAAGAGGGAGAGAGATAAAGAAAAAAGGAAGAAGGAAGAAAAGAGAGAGGGAAAAAAGAAAGAAAGGAAGAAGACAGGGTCTCATTATATAGTCCAGCTGGGTCTCAAACTCAGTCTTCCTGCCTCAGCCTCCTAACTAGTGGGACTATAAATGTGGACTCCATCCCTCCCCAGCTGGTGGGTTCGCTTTTTTATTTTTTCTAAGTGCCAGTACTAGCGGTTGAGCTCAGGCCTTGTGCTCTTCTTGACTTAGCTCTTATACTCAAGGCTGTGCTCTTATCACTTCCGCCATACCCTTACTTCCTCAGCTAATTTTTTTTTTTTTTTTTGGCTAGTCCTGGGCCTTGGACTCAGGGCCTGAGCACTGTCCCTGGCTTCCTTTTTGCTCAAGGCTAGCACTCTGCCACTTGAGCCACAGCGCCACTTCTGGCCATTTTCTGTATATGTGGTGCTGAGGAATCGAACCCAGGGCCTCATGTATACGAGGCAAGCTCTCTTGCCACTAGGCCATATCCCCAGCCCCTCAGCTAATTATTTTAATATGAGGAAAAGTCTGTCTTAGAAAAGATGACACAGAAGATATGAATTGAGACATAGTTGCATTATTATTACTATATTAGCACTATTATTGGCAAACTTTGTTATCCTTTACTAATTTCTTCTTTACTGGTCTGCATAGGAAGCCATGAAGTTACAACAAGATATGCGGAAGAAGAAACAGGAAATGTTAGAAAAACAAATAGAATGTCAAAAGGTAAGATAGTAGGAGCTCATTGTTTACATGCGAGAATTGATGTATAGAATTGATTTACAGAGTTATCCATAATAGTAAAGCATGGTCTTAGGTTTTACTGATTATTTTGTAGATGCTGATATCCAAGCTAGAAAAAAACAAAAACATGAAACCAGAAGAAAGAGCAAACATAATGAAGACTTTGAAAGAACTTGGAGAAAAGATTTCACAATTGAAAGATGAACTAAAAACATCTTCTGCAGTCTCCACACAATCCAAAGTGAAGACAAAAACAGAGGTACCCATGTTTCACACTTGACATCGCGTTATTAACATCCACAGGAGCTTGGCACTAGGAAAGCCCTGTGAAAATATCTACTAGACTAGCTAGTGAAATTACCTGAAAAGTTGTTACTCCAGCTACTCCTAAGCTCTCTCCCTCTCTTCCTCTCCCACCTGCTCCCTGCTGAGGATTGAATTCAGAACCTGGGCTTGTGGAGTAGGGACGCTACCCCCTTGACCTCTTCTATTTGAGCCTTCTGTACCTCCAATCCAAGATTTCTTTGTGAAAGCCAAGTTTGATGGAACTTGGGTGTAATCTTAGCATTCTTGAGATTTAAAAAAAAAAAAATTGCTTCTAACATAATGAACTGGGTTTAATCACCAGTCCTACTGCAAAGGAAAAAGGAAGAAGGGCTGAGTGGCCCATGTCTTAAGTGGTAGTTCTCTTGATTAGCATATTTGCTTGGTTCAGTGCCCAGTACTGTAAAAAAATAAGTGAAACGAAAGCCCTTAAAATAATAAAAATGTTGTTTTTAATAAGATTTCTTTCTGGTATTGGAAGAACACAAGTACTTTTTCCTTCTTTCCCTTTATTTCCATCCCTCTTCCTTTTTTTTAAGGGATTGGCTTCTTCTGTGTTATCCAGGCTGATTGAGAATTCTTGGGCTTACGTGATCCTTCTCCCTCATTCTTAACAAGTAGCAAACACGATAGGCATAATCCACTAAAAATCTTACTATTTGTATTATAAAAATTAGAGAGTACTTGGGAGGAAATAAAGTATCTTTCACAGTCTGATTTTTTTTCTCATGCAAAAAAGGGCAATGGTGGTTTAAGTTCTAATATGAAAGTAATCCTGTAACAGTTAACTTTGTACTATTAATGTCTACTGCATAATTTATTTTTTCCATTGTGTTTCATTTAAGCAGAATTATGTGAAAATTACTCCCAGCTCCCTCATCTCAGTAACTCTGTCTTGTTCAGTAATACTGTTTAGTATTTCCAGTAAGCGCATAATGCTCTTTTCATGTTTATAGTCTTGTATCTGTAAAGTTACTTTTCTTAAAACATCCATATTTATTGCATCCTCTTACTCATTTTCAAAAAAAAACAAACAGGCTGTGTCATTGTATACTGTAATGTTCTGGATAAGAGCTTGGAAGTTATTTTATAAAAATGCCTTTTTCCTCTTGATGTTTCCAAAGGCCCAGAAAGAACTACTAGACACTGAACTGGACCTCCACAAGCGGCTATCCTCAGGAGAAGACACAACAGAACTAAGGAAAAAACTCAATCAGTTACAGGTTGAGGTGCGATTTAGCCTGCTGTTTTTAATATATCAAAAAAAAAATAGATTTTTCTCTTTCCTACTTTACATTCCATTCCCCTTTGTTGTTGTTTAGGCAGCAAGATTAGGTATTTTACCCGTGGGTCGAGGAAAGACTATGTCCTCCCAAGGTCGAGGAAGAGGCCGAGGTCGTGGAGCCAGAGGGAGGGGTGCACTAAATCACATGGTGGTGGACCACCGTCCCAAAGCAATAACAGTTGGGGGATTCATTGAAGAGGAAAAGGATGAATTACTTCAGCATTTCTCAGTAAGTTTTCAAAGTTGCAAATGCTAACTAGAAAAACATTGTATTCAGCGTTTTCTTTGCCACAGTCCGTATAAATACCAAGTGATACATAGATTCAAGAATTGAGTTATAACAACATGGATATTGGAAAATTCTTAATATATTTGAAGGTCAGGAGGTAGGTCTTGCTTTGTAATTCCATAATGCTCCACAGAAACACATTTGTAGCAATAAGTTGTTCCAAAGCTACCTTTGATTTTTGTTTTAGGATTATTACATGGTTTCTAAGTATTTTTAGCTAGAAAGTAAAAGTAATCTGTGATAGAGGCAGAATTCAAGGATTTATTTTAAGACATTTAGGTAGACGACCTCGTTTGAGTTATTTTCTGTATGCAGTGGCAATGGTTAACTGATATGTAAATGTACAAGTAGAGATTTGCTATAGGCAAATACATTTATTATTTTGGATGGAGACTCAGGTAGATATGTAAGTTTTGACCCAGAATCAATACTCAGATTTGCTTTCCTTCTCAAAAGCAGAGCCGTTTGAAGGGCTTGGAAGTATGGCTCAAGTGATAGATACCTGCATAACAAGCACAAAGTCCCGAATTCACATGTGTAGGTTTTACAGGCATGTCTTAAGTGTGACACACAGCTCTCACTTGACTAATGGGGTTGTGTCTGGGCAGTTGTGGAACTTGTGAACAGAGCTAAGGTAGGAGAAAGGACTTCTAAAACAAAACAGGGCCACAGATTTCGCTAACTTAGAGTGCTCCCAGGTAATGTAGAGTACCAGAAACCCCGGAAGAGCTAGTGGGGTCCTTGAGCAGTACACAGGCATCACTGTGAGCAGCATCCTTTGTAAGTCAGAAAGTCCAAGATGAAATCAACTTCCATGATTGAAAGGATTATGCGTGAATCATATCCTTGTCAAAAGATGATGGGTTTTTAGTGCTGAAGTATAAAGTATAAGAATCTGATTCTGAACTTCAGAGTTGTGGGATTTTTTGGGTGGTACTTCGGTTTGAACTTAGGGCTTCATGCTTTCTAGGCAAGTGCTCTGTGTGTTTTTTAGTTTGCTTAAGTTTGCTGGTTTTGGTTTCGGTTTTTTTGCCTTTCTTTTCCCCCCAGAGCGGAGGACAAGTGCTCTTCCCCTGAGCTAAATCCCCAACCCCTCCTTCGAGTTCTTATGTCCGCAGTCTGCGTTGACGAGAGTTCTCACAGCATTATCAGTAGCCAAGTGAAAGCCATCTAACTGTCCAAAAGTATTTTGCGGCCAATAAGAACATAGTCTAGGGCTGGGGATATGGCCTAGTGGCGAGAGTGCTTGCCTTGTATACATGAGGCCCTGGGTTCAATTCCCCAGCACCACATATACAGAAAATGGCCAGAAGTGGCGCTGTGGCTCAAGTGATAGAGTGCTCGCCTTGAGCAAAAAGAAGCCAGGGACAGTGCTCAGACCCTGAGTCCAAGCCCAGGACTGGCAAAAAAAAAGAAAAAAAAGAACATAGTCTAAAAGAGAAATGGAATAAGAAAAAAAAATTGGGATTGACTTATTACCAGGTTGAAATAAAAGTGAATACAAAATTATACATAAATGAAACTATTAAATATAGTGTGGGCAACAGAATTCAAGTTTATTAGAAAAATTTTTCCTCTTAGACACTTTACTTTCCACTGAACACATGCTCTTAGTCAGACTCTTTACCATATGTTCACTTTTAGGATGAACCATTAGTATTTTTATACTATATATTTTAAAACCAAATTCCAGGTATGTGTTGATTTTATTCTTTTAGAGCCAAGGTACTATTAAAGAAAATATATATAATTTAAATAGGAGTTGAGGTATAGCTTAATGTAAAAGGTTTGTGTTTAACCTGTAGCACCACCACCCAACGGAAAGATTTTAAAACCTTAAACTCAGTGATGTAGGGTGGAGCATGGGTATCTTCTTGATTATGAAAGTCATGCATTTAGCTGCAAATAACAGATAAGTAACTTGAAAGTAAGCTCTTACTTCTTCTAAGATGTCTTGAGGAAGGGAAGTTTTCAAATTGAGTCGCTCAGAATCTCAACCACACATTGTTTCTCCGCTGTCCATAGTGCGTGGGCCTTTGTTGTCAGGCACTTATCCTCGTGCTGCAGGGACGTATGCGGGGATACAAACAGGACAGCTCCCAACGGGAACATTCAAAGGCAGAGAAGGACAGGCTCCTTCCTCAAGCCAGTTTTTAAAGAATACTGAAGGGAACTATTCTCACCCACTGTCCACCATTCCCACCCACTAATGTGTCTTTCAGTCAGCCAGAAGTGTCACGTGCTCATTTCGAAGCCAATCTGTGTTTTGATGATTGAATTTATCAACTCGTTGTGGTTTCCCCTCTGGGCTAAGCCTTGCCTGTGGTAACTGGTTAGGGATAGAAATCTGGACCTATGAAAGAGAAAAACATTTAGGTAGCTTTTGATTAGGCAAGACCCAGTTCTCCTCCAGAGCCTGGTGCGTGGGGAGTCGCCGGGAGTCACGGGCTCAGCGGTGGAGCTCTGCCAGCAGGTGGGAGGCCCTGAAGTCAAACTCCAGTACGGACAAAAGAAAAAGCTTTCAATTTGTCTTAGTATAAAGTTAAAATACTTTCATTTAAAATTAAGTTCGTCTCCAAATGAATGAAACAGTGAAAGCTTCTCTAATTGGCCTTTGTTGAAAGGTCGGGTTAAAAGCAAAGGATGTCTGTTGTACATATCACCCGATATTGGTAGCGGTTTTGTGTGTCCCAACAGCCAGAATTATAAACATTCTTCCCTCCCAAGAAATGCTGGGAATTATTTTCTGAGGTCCCAGGATGTTAACTGTACAGGCAGTCGTTGACTTGCTGTCTGTCCGAGTGATGTATACTTCTGCCCTACAGTGGTCCAGGTATTCTTGGAAACATACAGGAAATACATCATGAGGTTTATCACTGTTTTCCTGGACAAACTAGAGTAAAGGCTCAAGTTATGCAGAAGGTGCTGAAGCAGAAAGGAACCCCATCTGTTATGGTTTTCAGGACTGTGCTGGAACAGAGTATTCCACAGGAATTTTGTTAAGAAAGCCTTTAGAGATAACGTTAGAATTCGCTGTCATGATAGTTTTGATGCCTTTTCATTGGTCTATGTTACTTCATCTTTAAAGCGAAACTTTTGCCTTCTCTCACTGAAATTTACTGGGAAGAAAGAAATGCTTAGAAAGTAGTACAAAGACAAATTTGAAAGAGCACTTTTGCCTTGGGTGTGGATGGTGTATGTCTAATGTTTATTGAATCTTATAAGCAGCATTTCAAAAGAGGAAGTAGAATAACATTATCAAATAAAAGTAGAGCTGTAAGAGATAGAGCTAAGTGAATTGCCCTGAAATGGATTGGCGATTTTTAAAAATCACCAGTTTTCTAATGTAAATCTATTTATGTACATGTCAAAAATCAAAGGTCAACAGTTTAACACACTTGTCTTAGTATCCAGTGCTGTGCTTCTTGATCAGAATCCCCTCTTCCATCTTTCTCCCAACCCCATCAGTTCCCGCCCAACAGACAAGTTCCACATTTACACTTTGCTAGAAATGTCAGTTGAGTGAGTGTTCATGCTACCAGCATGCTTTTAAAGATGCATAGAATTTGGAGAAATCCTAATAACTATGACTGTAAATTTAACATAATCTCAAATATATTTTAGGCTGCAAACCAAGGGTCAAAATTCAAAGACCGTCGGCTACAGATATCATGGCACAAACCCAAGGTACCTTCTATATCCACTGAGACTGAGGAGGAAGAAGTCAAAGAGGAGGTAAATTCAAGAACTCAAGTTGAATAGGAACACATGTCACTTTATATCTTTCTTAACATGAAATAGTATAAATTTTAAATAATACTGGGTTTTCTTGTATGAATACAGTTAAAAATCAGGGCTGGGGGGGCTGGGAATATGGCCTAGTGGAAAGAGAGCTTGCTTCGTATGCTTGAGGCCCTGGGTTCGATTCCCCAGCACCACATATACAGAAAATGGCCAGAAGTGGTGCTGTGGCTCAAGTGGCAGAGTGCTAGCCTTGAGCAAAAAGGAAGCCAGGGACAGTGCTCAGGCCCTGAGTCCAAGGCCCAGGACTGGCCAAAAAAAATAAAAAAAAAAAAAAAAAAAAAAAAAATCAGGGCTGGGAATGTGGCTTAGTGGTAGAGTGCTTGCCTAGCACACATGAAACCCTGGGTTTGATTCCTTAGTAACACATAAATGGAAAAAGCTGCAGGAACGGTGCTCAGGCTCTGAGTTCATAGCCCTAGGACTGGCAAAAAAAAGGGGGGGGGGGGAGTCATAATCTCTTAAATTATGAGAATTAAATTTGCTTTTTAATTTTTAATTTATAACTCATTAAAGTGAAAATTATTTCTGATTGCATCTTAGTGTTAAAGATATCAAGCATTTATAGTTGATAAAGCATTTTCTGACTGTGTGGTTTTAGAAAACATAAACAGGAAATGTTCCCCATTTATAAAAGAAAGAAAAAAAAAGTTTGTCATGATGGTTTTCGCCAATAGTCCCCGTCACTCAGAAGGCAGAAATTAGGAGGATTATGTTTCCAGGTCAGCTTGGGGGAAAAAATGAGCTCTTATCTGAACAAAACAAAACAAAACTAAAAAGACCCACTAAAAGTAAAAGGACTGGAAGAACGGCTCAAGTGTGGTAACCCTGATGAATTCAGTTTCACTCTGAAGGACCACAAAAAAACCAACAACAATGTATTTTGGTAAAATTTGTAGATACTTTGCTGTGGATGACTTTGTTTTTTTTCCAGTCCTGGGGCTTGGACTCAGGGCCTGGGGCACTGGTCCCTGAGCTTTTTGCTCAAGGCCAGCGCTCTGCCACTTGAGCCACTTCCAGCCTTTTCTGTGTATGTGGTGCTGAGGAATCGAACCCAGAGCTTCATGCATGCTAGCCAAGCACTCTACCGCTAAGCCACATTCCCAGCCCTGTGACTTAGATTTTCATATAATGTTTGGAATAACAAATGTTATGAGAGTATTATATTTTCTCCTGAAAAAAGAATATATGTATTAGGATAGATAGATAGATAGATAGATAGATAGATAGATAGATAGATAGATAGATACATACATACATACATACATACATACATACATACATACATACATATATACATACATACATACATACACACACATGAAAAGATTTAGGACACTAATAGTTCTTCTCATTTTTAAGTTAATGGAATAAAAATCAATCTTAGTTTTTATTAGAGATGCTTTTTATAAATATTTTTTCTATAATTTCTCACATCCAGCCTATATTTCTTTACTATATGCCCCTGATTATGTTAAATAAGCAAAAGATTTTTATATCCATTTTAAAAATTTTGGGGAGGGATAGGGAGAGATTGGTTAACAAATACAAAACCACAACCAGACAAGAATAGTTCTGTTATTCTATTGCACAGAGAATGGTTATAGTTAGTGATATTATATCAAAGTAGCTAGAGGAAAGGAGTTAAAATCTTTCGTATATACCGAGTTTATTAATCCATAATGCTTAAATATATCAAAATATCACTGTTCTCCATAAAAATGTGCTGTTTTTGTTAAATAAATTATTATTATTATTGCCAGCCCTAGGGCTTGAACTCATTGGCTTGAGTACTGTCACTGGCTTCTTTTGCTCAAGGCTAGTATTCTACCACTTGAGCCACAGTGCCCCTTCCAGCCTTTTTTGTGTATGTGGTGCTGAGGAATCGAACCCAGGGCTTCATGCATACTAGGCAAGCTCTCTCCCAGTGAGCCACATTCCCAGCCCCTGGTCTTTTGTTTTTGTTTTGTTTTTGCCCTAAAAGCTGTTCTGAATGCATCACTTGTAAATCTAGTCTGTTTGAGTCTGTTTACCTAATGTTCATGTACCTTCATTTCTTCAGGAAACAGAAACCTCAGATTTGTTCTTGCATGATGATGACGATGAAGATGAAGATGAATATGAGTCTCGGTCATGGCGAAGATGAAATCTGATGGCGAGCTGTATAATTTTTAGGAATATTGTTTAGAAGAACAACTTTTTAAAATTATTTAAAGAAGTCGATGAGCCAAAAAAATTTTATTTTTCTTTTCAACACAATAGGTTTAAGGACAGCAACTTTGCTATTTAAACACATCTCATAATTGTACATGCTACTAAAGCACCAAAGGCCTAGTGCTTCTGACACAGTTGGGAAGACCCGCAGGAATGACACGGATCTAGAGCCTTACTTTCCACACCGCCTGTTTCTGTTGCTGTTGGTGTTGGATTATGATGTAAATGACAGGGTGTTCAGAAATCTTATTTTTATTATAATCTGCTGATAAAATTTCATTAAATGTCAAAATCGCCTGGAATCTCTTAGCTCACCTATTATGAATGGGTCATCAGAGGAGATATTTGTAATTAAAATGCCCTTTGCTTTCAAGAGTTGTTTTGGAAGAGAAGTAAATTTATTTTTTTTTAAATTGTAGAGTCTAATTTGTATTCAATGTCAAGTTGTTTTCAGTTTTTCTGTGTAGTCGTTTGCCAGTGAAAATCCCAACTAACTCTGTCCTTCAGTGCTGCAGGTTGTGCTGTGTGTTCACCGCGAGAACTGCAGACTTGGCCGCCTCCCACCCTGAGCTCTGGCCCGTGGTCTCTCCCTCCCCGCCCCCTCCTCACCTCAGGATGTATCCACTGCCTCCTTGGAGTCCCCCCTTTTCATGACTAGACCTGATGTGTAGAGATAAGTGCTCGTACCGGGCCATCAAGAGTCAGACCTCAATAAGAGGCTGATCCTCGCACTTCAATAAATAAGAGACGTTTAGATGAGAATAAAGGAAGGGTTTCTAGGGGTTAAATGCCAGCCTTTTTTCTTTCAAAGCTTCACTTATAGTTACAGTACAAAAGGATTACAAAGTGTTCAAAGTTCTTTAATTAAATTTAAACCATGCTAGTGAGGTACCTGGCCGGGGGGGGGGGTGTTGCTATGTGTGTTAGTAATAAGTGGAATCCTAACTTGACATTGGGCAGATGATCTTATATTTTCCTAATTTTTTAGCTTGTTGTTTTTCAGAAACATATGCATACTCCAGTAGGCGGTTTCCTTTGCCGTGTGCATTTTTACTGTACACTGTATAGAGCCTCTGTTAAGTAAAATATATATGGAAATTTATGTCCTTGTGTTCTGAATGTTAGACGGAAAAGCAGAGGAGCAACACTACACTTTTCTGGCCCCTGGGGAAATAAAATGATTAATGTACATAGGATGTCACTTTTTCAAAGATATATACACCTGTGTTTTTAATGTGTGTGGTGGTATAAACAAAATGAAACTTCCTGTTGGCTTCATTGTTCTTGGTGATCAGTATAGCAAGGATTTTTTTTTCCTGAGGTAGACTTTCTCAAAATAGAAACTATTCACTAAGAAACTTAAAAAACCATCAGGATTGTAGATTGACTTACAGGTTAAATCCCAAATTCTGATCATCCTTTTCCCTCCCACAATGTTGTCCTGGGATGATGTCTCAGAACAGGATCATTTTTAAGTTCACGTACTTCTCCTTTCGTAATGAGGGCCTGTTTCTACGTTATTGTGTTTCTGATCGCACTGAAGCTAAGATAAGCTCCAATGAAGAATGGGGAACCTACAGTAAGCAATTTTGCTCCTTATTCCTCCACCAACTTTAATGAAATTTTCCTAATGTCTGTGGCTCAGTCAGTATATATTTTGAAAGATTCATTGTGGTGAATATTTTGAGTCCTAACAGTTTAAGCGTGATAGAGGGAACAAAGGATTTATATATTTTTTGTACAAAGTTTTTTCTTAAACTGTATAATTTTGTAAATAATTTGTTTGGTTTTTTTTTTCTTTTGTGTACTAAAACTACCAGCGTATAGATTTCAATAAGAATTGTTGTATTTTTGTATTTGGGAACTGAGAATTACAGTAAATTAATGGAGCTGCAAGAAAATTTTCAGTAGACAGTTGACAGAATGAAATTCCTTTTCATATGATTTTTTAACCTCAAAATTAATATCTTATTACACTGACTAGAGAGAGAGTTGAGGATTCGTTTGACTCTTTAGTTATTGGGGACAGGGAATGAAAGAGAAAGGTACAGAAAGGAAGAGCAGTTAGGTTTCTTTTTTAATTAAGGTTTACAGTCCTTTGTATAAAACTTGAATTTTCAGCATACCTTAGGTAGAACTAAAATACTTTTAAATGTCTTTCCTGAGAAACCTAAAACATGTTTGAAAATGAATTAAAAGTATGGATTAATTAATTATATTATAAAATCCCAAGTTAGCGTAGATTGTCTCTGTACATACATACACCGCCCCTCCGGCGTTGGGATTGTTTTTCCCCTACCTTCCAGTGAACAACTGTTAGGTTTCTCCTAAAAGCGAATAGCTTCCATGCCTTGTTTTCCTCCTGTCTTTACATCAGAGGCAAATCCTGCTGTTCTTCGTGTGTGTGATGCCTTTTACAAGTAGCCGGAAAGCACCAGAAGCCGCCCATCTGGCTAGGTCAGTCTGATTTCTACCCAAGCCTGCAGACGTAACCCCAAGGAATGGACATTTCCCTCAGTTTCTTCATGGAACATGGAGAAAATATTGTCACCAGCTAAGAGGAAAAAATTGGAAACAGTCTTGTTAGGACTGAGAAAGGCCCGTGGTGTTGGATCATTATTTCAAAAAGAAAAAAAAAATCATGTGGAAAGGAATAGTGGTTCCTCTTGATGTACAGTATGCCTGTATTATAGTTTTTACAAAATTGTGAACTTGTGTAATAGTATAATAGGAGATATTGTTGAATTTCTAACTGTTTATACATTTAAATTCATATATGTAATGTTTGTTTTATCAATTACAATCTGAATTTCTAAGAAGCATGTTGACTTTTGCAATAAAGATGTGATATGGAATGGTTCACAATTGGGAAAAAAAAGAAAAGAAAAAAAAAGATGGAAGTATTAAAATTCAAAAAAAAAATTGGAAAACGTATGAACCATTCCAAAAATTATAACAATCACCAAAAGAGCTGTAATTCTGGCTTGTTCTGGAAAGAGAAAATTGTGTCTGTCTGTGTGTATGCTTGTGAGTGGAGAGCTGGTGTGTGCGTGTGCGTGTGCACGCACGGAGAGCAGGTTGGGCTCCTGGACGCGGGCGTGCCCCTGGGCGTGAAGTTGAGGGCCACTCCCTGTAGCTAGCCAGCGGCCGGCCTGCTCCCGGCGGGATCAGCACCCAGGAGGCCGCTAGGGCCTGGGGACCTCAAGTACTGAGAATCCAAGGGCAGTCTAGAGCGCAGGGGGAAGACCCTGGGGGAACAAAAGGGTTTCTGGGTTAACGGACATGTTTGTTTTTCAGTCATGGGTAGACCATCTTATCCCAGACAAAAAGCACGATTTTATGAACACATTCTAATGGCACCATGAGCATATCCAACAGCAATAATGACATTTTACTGAAGTAAAATTAAAAAAAAAAAAAGCTGACATAACAGACGAGTTCTACCTTATGAGGGCTTGTGGGGAGACACAGAAGCAGACATCTTCACACCAGGGACCGGGGGGTGATGGGAAAGGGGGACAGTCTGTCACCCAAGCTGCTGTCCCTTAAAAACTATTTTTCTCTTCCTTTGTGGTAGCGCTGGGCAGATTTGCACTCAGGAGTTGAGTTTCCTAGGCAAGCGCTCTGCCACTTGAATCTTGCCCCAGAGATCCCTGCCTCACTTGTTTTCTTTTCCATGGCCTGTAAGAGTTCCTTCACTCCTGCCTAATGGAGATGGTAGTTGTCTGTGCTTGGCTTGCTCATTGAGGTGGGGGTCTGGCTAACTTTTGTCCACACTGGCCTCTAATCGAGAAACTTGATCTCTGCCACACCCGGCCTAAATACATATCACTGTTCTCCTTCAAGTGATTTCGCATTGTCTAAGGAGGATTATTCAAGAAAATACTAAAGTACATCCTGCCTTTGTTGTTGTTGTGTATGTGGTACTGAGGAATTGAACCCAGCACCTCATGCACATTCCCAGCCCCCAATTCTGCTTTTCTCAAATTTTATTCCTACTGTATTTAGTATGTAAATGGAAAGCGGTATTGCAACAGTTTGTGCACGTCTTTAAATCACCTTTGGAACTTTTGGCGGGAGCAGGTATCCTGAACGCACTGTTATTAAGAGCAATTTCATCCGCAGGCAGAATAAACGATTTCCACCCCTACTCTGGGAAATAATTGGGTAAAAAGCAGTTGTGAAATACAAGAACGGATGGATCAGCCACGCACTGGTTAGCTCCTATTTGTGATCCTAGATTTTCAGGAGGCTGAGATCTGAGGGGTAGAGGACTTGAGTAGAAAAGTTCCGGGACAGCTCTGGGGCACTGAGTTCCAAAAATTTAAAAAAGGTCAGACATTTTGCTAAAATGGAGCACAGATGAACACAAATGACTGGTTTTTACCGACTTGTTCTATCTAAAGCCAGGGATACACTAAACGAGGTGCCCACCGTAACCTGCCCTGGATTTCCTGATCACGGATAGGACTTAGTGAACACGGGGGTTGGGTGGTTTTGAAGGATAGTCGGAGTTGTTTTAGACCGATGGGACCAGCTAGTTTACAGGGCAAACCTGCTTGTTTTAAATCATGAAGATATACTTAAGGAGCCAGTCATAATGGACTCGTCAGAGCTAATGCTGCCATCGCATGTATTATAAATGACCTTCGTTTCTGCTAAAGGCGATCTCCTTGCAACAAGATTGCCTGCCATTTGTCCTCTTACCTTTCTGTAATCAACCTTGGGTCAATGAAACCATCCAGCATTCTGAGATCGGTGATCTGATACAGGTGAAATGAAGGTCAGAATCGTGTTGGATAAATGCTCTCAAGATACTTCTGAGGGCTGGGAATGTGGCTTAGTGGTAGAGTCCTCGCCTAGCATGCGTGAAGCCCTGGGTTCAATTCCTCAGTACCACATACCCAGAAAAAACCAGAAGTCCACTGTGGCTCAAGTGGTAGAGTGCTAGCCTTGAGCAAAAGAAGCCAGGAACAGTGCTCAGGCCCTGAGTTCAAGCCCAAGGACTGGCGAATAAAAGAAAAAGGTATTTCTGTTTTGGTTATGGTGGTGGTTATAGTTGGTAAGCATGACTAATAAGGCTGTTACTTTTTTGGCCTATGTTAAATTCTCTCCTTTTGTAAAAGGAGCATGCAGAGGGCTGTTAGCTGTTACAGATGAAAATGAAACTTCATCAGTGTATTTGGTTTTAATTTTTTGGTTGGTTGTGGAGCTTGCACTCAGGACTCGGTGCTGTCCTGAGCTTTTGCTCAAGGCTAGCGCTCTACCACTGTGAACCACGATCCCACTTCTGGTTTTCTGCTGGTTACTTGGAGATAGGAGTCTCATGCACTTTCTTGCCCTGGCAGGCTTTGAATGGCGATCCTGGAGCTCAGCCTCCTAAGGAGTTCGTATTACAATCATAAGCCACCAGCGCCCAGTTTATTTGAATTTTTTTTTCTTTAAACAAGTACCAGGGTTTTAATTTTGGAATTTTCTTGGTGGGGTGGAATTTCACAGACTTTTCTGCCCCTATTTATTTGGCAATTTATTTGGTTTAAAAAGTAATAGCAGGGGGGCTGGAACTTGTTTTTGGCAGGATTTGTACCTCCAGCCTGCCCCCAGCCCCCTGTTACTTCAGAGATGGAGCTTCACAGACTCTTGTGCCCTGGCTGCCTTTGAACTGTGATCCTCTGCATCTCAGCCTCCTAAGGAGCCCGTGTCGGGCCTGCCCACCACCCGAACTCAGCCATTTGTTTTCCCAGCATCTACTGAAAGGGGATTCCATCCGAACGTTTTCACGCGCGTGTACAACGTACCCACTCCACCTCACCCCCTCACTCCCCGCCCCCACTCATTTTAGTTCTAGTTTCGCACATGCAGATGAACTGTGTCCACCGTCCTCGCCCCGTTCCTCAGCCCTCCCTGCCCCTCTGACCTGTGTCACCGTCGTGTCGTGTCCGGGTGTCTTGTCTGCATCCGAGGGCTTCCTTATGGAGCTTCACACGCCCATGTGCAAGGCTTCGCTCGGGGTCAGCCTCTGCTGCTCTCTGTCCCCCCACCCCCAATCCCCTGGGGTCAACAGCTTGCACTGAGGTTGGGTCATGGGGTCTCCATCATAAGCCTGTTAGGTCTGACATCATCTCCGTGTCGAGCCCCTTTCTGGAACTCGGCTGTGATGTGGCCATCCGTGAGTTTTATTGAGTTGGGATGCCAAGACTGCCCCGTGAACTCGGTGCCTTAATCTCTGTTCCTTAGCTTTTACGCTGAAGGCTGATGTTCTACCATTTGAGCCACATCTCCACGCCAGCTTTTTGCTGGTTCATTGGAGATGGGAGTGTCTCACAGTCTGGCTTTGAACCGAGTTCCTCAGATCTCAGCCGACTGGGTAGCTAGGATTACAAGAGTGAGCTACCATAGCAGATCCACTCGTCCTTGCACTTCACAATTGTTGTTTACCCCGTTATTTTTCCAGAATAGGGGTGGAAATAATCGCGCCACATGTTTCTGTTGATAAACTTATTTTCAAATTTTATGAGCACACGGTGCCACTTCTACACATACATACATGCATGCATGCATACGTATATACATATCCTCAGCCTCACCCTGTCTCAGTTTCTTTTTTTTTTTTTTTGGCCAGTCCTGGGCCTTGGACTCAGGGCCTGAGCACTGTCCCTGGCTTCTTCCCGCTCAAGGCTAGCACTCTGCCACTTGAGCCACAGCGCCGCTTCTGGCCGTTTTCTGTATATGTGGTGCTGGGGAATCGAACCTAGGGCCTCGTGTATCCAAGGCAGGCACTCTTGCCACTAGGCTATATCCCCAGCCCCTGTCTCAGTTTCTTGACCCGCACGCTTTTCTAAAGCAACTTGTTAGTAAGCTCTTTCCACGGCTTGGTTACAGCCCGATACAGGTGGATGTCCTTCCTACAGTCGTTTCTCCCGACGGCTCTTGTGGAAGGGACAGGGCTGCCCCTCTCCCCCTAGTTTGAACTGTGATAGGACGAACACAGGCCCTGTGAAATTGGCTTTGTGCTTGAGGATGAATTTCGTTACCGACGGAGGCTGCTCGCACGCTCAGGTTGAGTGCTTAGCTCAAACGCTGCCTGCGTACCCGGGCAAGCATGCATCTCTGCGTTAGGTACTGAGTTCTAGCCCCAAATTGCCTCCCACGAAAGGGTTATTGACTCTGTCAGGGTTGTGCTGAGCCCGAGAGTCTGTAGGGGGCTCCAAAAGGCAGACTTTAGGCTTCCAGCGGTGGCTGAATTCTCTCAGCAACACACTTCGCATTGCCACCCAGGTTTCCGCCACCCAAAGCGTCTGTGACAATCCCCAGGTTCTGCGCAATACACGTGCTGGATGTTTTTATCTTATTAAGTAAGAAGTGTACAAAGTATTACTTCAACTTAGCACATATTACACATTTACTATTTTTATTCTATTAGGTAAAAAGTCTTGTCTGAGACCA
This sequence comes from Perognathus longimembris pacificus, assembly GCF_023159225.1. Lineage (NCBI taxonomy): Eukaryota > Metazoa > Chordata > Mammalia > Rodentia > Heteromyidae > Perognathus > Perognathus longimembris. The sequence goes on along the minus strand of NC_063182.1, from coordinate 3,400,160 downwards.
TTTCTGGCCTTTCTCAATTCAGAAAACTAGCCTACTGAGTTCTTACTTTGACAGCCTGTAAAATATGTGTGCATGTAGTATAAAATACTATCTATCTTACATATTTGTTTGGCTGACAAAGATAGTCTGAACTTGGTGTTCCACCTTTCAAATGGAAATGCATACATCATTTTTTTTTTTTTTTTTTTTTTTTGGCCAGTCCTGGGCCTTGGACTCAGGGCCTGAGCACTGTCCCTGGCTTCCTTTTGCTCAAGGCTAGCACTCTGCCGCTTGAGCCACAGCGCCGCTTCTGGCTGTTTTCTGTATATGTGGTGCTGGGGAATCGAACCTAGGGCCTCGTGTATCCGAGGCAGGCACTCTTGCCACTAGGCTATATCCCCAGCCCATAATTTTTTAAACTAATTACTTGTTACTCTTTCTTGAACCTAAAGAGAATTTTATTGTTTGAAAAATAGACAACTTTTGTGTGTGCCAGTACTGGGCTTGAACTCAGGGATTAGCACTCTCTCACTTGGTTTTCCCACTCAAGACTGGCACTCTACAATTTAAGCCATGCCTCCATTGCCTGCTGTTCTCTAGTTCATTGGAGATAAGAGTCTCACAGACTTTCCTACCTGGGCTGGCTTTGAACCTTGATCCTCAGCTCTCAGTCCTCTGAGGAGCTAGGATTAAAGTCCTGAGACTTTAAGCCTGCTTAGAATTTGTGCATGTTTGACATTGCTTATCATGGCAAGGGAAGGGAATATCCGTGTATTGGTGCTACTTTTTATGCAATTCAAGTCACTTTTCAGAAATTGGGTGTGCGTGGGGGGGACACGTGTATGTAGAAAAATTTATGAAGTCCACTCAACTGCAGCTGTTTAAATATACACGAATGAATAAAAATTTGTCTTGCTTCAAATTTAATGTTGTACTTTAGACTTCACCTTGGCCATTAGCCATTCAGAACAAACCAGTTTTGATGTCTATAAGAAAATCATACATATTTTGACACTGTGCCATTGAATTCACTTTTGCAACATATACTCTTAATACATTTGGCTACCGTTTCTTTTCATTACATCTACATAAATTTCCTTGTTTAGTTAAATTACATTTTTTCAGATTCTTGACAAAATTGGTTTAATAGTTCTGATAAAGTAAGGACTTGAAGAAGTCAGTGATCTTTAAACAATATCATTAGATTTTATTGGCTGGACTAATCATTTTCCCCATTTTTATAGTAAGACAAATGGTATTGGGTAGTTGCCATACCTATTAATCAGAAGCACAGCAAATACATGGGAGGCACCCTCTATGGTAAATTATTTTTATTGGCTAAATTTTGAATATTCTGCAGGGCACTGACGGCTCACACCTATAATCCTAGCGACTCAGGAGGCTGAGATCTGAGGATCACAGTTTGAAGCCAGTCCAGACGGAAAGTCCATGAGACTCTTATCTGCAATAAACGACTCAGAAAAAGCCAAAAGTGACGCTGTGGCTGAACAGAGAGAGCTAGACGCGAACATAAAGAGGCTCAGGGCGAGTGCCCAGGCCCTGAGGTCAAGCCGCAGGACTGGGGGGAAAAAGATGAGTATTCTTTTTAATTATCGTGAAGTAACTGTACCTTAATTAGGAAGTAACCTTTTCCTTTTTGGTCAGCTAGAGGGCTTGAACTCAGGACCTGAGCACTGTCCCTGAGCTCTGCTGCTCAAGGCTAGTGCTCTACCACGTTGAGCCACAGCTCTGCTTCTAGTTTTCTGGTGGTTGATTGGAGATAAGAGTCTCACAGACTTTCCTGCCTGCTGCTGGCTTTGAACTGTGATCCTCAGATCTCAGCCTCCTGAGTAGCTAGGATTACGGGTGTGAGCCACCAGTGCCTGGCAGGAAGTAAATGCTCATTTCAACGCATGGATACAATGTACACTTGACCAAACCAAGTAAATGGTGATTCCATTTGCTTATCTTTATGTTCGTTTATTGTATTTTATGGAGTTGGACTCCGGGCTGTGGATACAGTAGCCCACCACTGGGCCACTGAGCTATACCACACCTTTCTCTATTTCTTAATGTTAGGAAGCTTCAAACTCTTCTCATCCTCTGTAAAACATAGAGCTATTGTGTAGTACATCTACATTACTATTATTCCCCGTGGTTTGGTACCCATCATCCAGCCTGCCCCTCCCCCACCCCCCCACTGCCCTGCTCATCCTGGCCTGGATTCTATTTTATTCTATGCAATCCATCCATTCATTCCCTGTCCACAGCGGAGGAAAGTGTGTACTCCTGGGCTTCCTGTGTGGCCTTATTTCCCTAACTGTGATGTTCTGCTGTTTCACTCATGTTGCAAATGGCAGGATTTTGTTCATTATGGCACGGGAGTTTAGACTCGGGGGCTTCCACTTTGGCACATGGTGACCTGCAGTCTGGCTGCTTGGGGTGGTTCGTTGGAAATGGAGTCTCACGGTCTTCTCTCCCTGGGCTGAACATTCACTCCATTCCCCACACCAGTTTCCAGCTAGATTTTTTTTTTGAGGTCTCATATGGTCTAGACAGTAATACTTTATCAAGTAAAGAGTCTGTGAATATTTTCTCCCAATTTTTAGTTGTTTTACTTTGTTGGCCCCTCCCTCCCTCTCTCCCTCCCTCCTTCTCCTTCGTGTCAGTACTGGGGATTGTGTGCCAGTGCTATGCTGTCCCTTAGCTTTTTAACTCAAGGCCAGCATTCTACCACCTGAGCCACAGTTCTGGCTTTTTGCTAGCTCACTGAAAAATCTCAGGGACTTTCCTGCGTGGGCTGGCTTAGAACTGAGATCCTCACATCTCAGCCTCCTTGGGAGCTAGGATTATAGGGGTGGGCCACCGGCACTCGTTTTGCTGATGTTTTCTCTATGTTGCAAATGCCTCTTAGTTTTTTTTTTTTTTTTTTTTTTTTTTTTGGCCAGTCCTGGGCCTTGGACTCAGGGCCTGAGCACTGTCCCTGGCTTCCTTTTGCTCAAGGCTAGCACTCTGCCACTTGAGCCACAGCGCCGCTTCTGGCCGTTTTCTGTATATGTGGTGCTGGGGAATCGAACCCAGGGCCTCATGTATACGAGGCAAGCTCTCTTGCCACTAGGCCATATCCCCAGCCCTACCTCTTAGTTTAACATGATCACATTGGTCTCTTTTTCTTCAGTTGCCCATGCTTACCCCGAAAGTCCATTGCCTCGGTGTTTGAAGGGTCCCTCCGGGTTTTCTTAGTTCATAGTGCCAGCTCTTTTATCCACTTGGTGATGCTTTCGTATAGTTTCAGGTCTTCCATCTACTTTGAGCAGATTCTTAGATATGGTGAAAGATGGAAGTCAGTTCTTTTTTTTTTTTTTTTGGCCAGTCCTGGGCCTTGGACTCAGGGCCTGAGCACTGTCCCTGGCTTCTTCCCGCTCAAGGCTAGCACTCTGCCACCTGAGCCACAGCGCCCCTTCTGGCCGTTTTCCATATATGTGGTGCTGGGGAATCGAACCGTGAGCTTCATGTATAGGAGGCAAGCACTTTTGCCACTAGGCCATATTCCCAGCCCAGTCAGTTCATTTTTACTCATATGGATATCCAGTTTTCCTGACACCATGTCCTCTCTTCCTCCTCCTCCTCCTTCTCCTCCTCCTCCTCCTCCTCGTCTTCCTCCTCCTCCTCGTCTTCCTCCTCCTCCTCCCTTCTCCTCCTCTTTTCTTCATCTTCATTGGAGTTGAGTTCTTGATATGCAGCCCTCACTGTCCTCAAACTCCATCTCCTGCTACAGCCTTGAGCGGTGGGATTAACCAAGCCGCCGTCGTTATGGAAAGGCTGTCTTTCTCTCCTGAGTGTCTTTGGTGCCGTCCTGAGAATGAGCTGGCTGCGGATGGCTGGGTGTATGTCTACCCATTGATCTACCACCTAATGTCGGGTAGCCATGTCATTTGTGTCATTGCATGGCTAAGTGAACAGTTCTTAAACTATGGAGAGCAAGACTGGGAACAGGTCACTAAGAAAACTGCAATGTCTTTACAAGTCCATAGGAAAATAAAACATCAAGCCTGCCAGGTAATGAAGTCATCAATGATGGAAATCAGAGTTACTTCCATTACACCTCTTGTCCATGACTTTTCTTTGGTGGAATTCGTTATGTAACAACACTGGGGTTCCGTGGGGTCGATGGTACTGTAGGAACTCTCCTGTATTGAATGCAGGTAACGGGCTGAGTCGGTGGCCTTCATCCGGTGCCAACCACAGCCCCAAGTGAGGAAGGCTTCCTCCTTCCTAGTGAACTCTAAACATGCAATTCTGCAGAGAATCGGGGGCTGCCCTAGTCCCAGCCTGCAGTAGTGGGATCGGGATTTGAACACAAGTCTGGCTTCAGAGCTGAAGTTCTGAACCTCTGTGCTCTACCAGTTCTAATAACATGGAAGAGTGCAGCGGTGTAGAATGTCACAGATGTTTGTTATTAGTGTCTGTCAAACGCTTTCATTCTGGCTCCCTCTCTCGCCTCTGCCCTGGACTGGAACCAGCCCCCCTGGGGAACAATAGCATGGTGTTAGGTAGCATATTAGAAATCGGAGATTTGTGTCCATTTATGCTAATTTGTGGAGAAACAATCTAAAGTAACAATTTTCTGTGACCTCCACAATGTACAGCCGACCAATTTGATTCATTTCACAACAATTTGGCTAGATCATAACCTATGTTTATTTTATTTTCAATTTATCTTAAATATTTTTCCTGTGGCAAAGTGAATTATGATAATCTTGCAGTAGTTCTACCTTGCTCCTTTGTATTTTTCAATATTTCTGATGCCTTCTTCCTTTTAACCTTGGCATTAAAAAAATCATGTTGTACATAAATAAGTTTACATGCTTTAATTTAATGATGTTTTCATATACTGTACTGAATTTTCTAAGCTAGAAAGTGCTGAGAACAGCAATGTTGTTTGTGGTTATGTTTATGCCAGAGATTTTTAAAAACATCTGTTCTCTGTGAAAAAAGCCTAGGTTTGTATTGTGGCTCTCTTTACAGAGTTATTTAATGTTTGTATGTTTGATTTTTGTAATTTTAGTAATGCTATTATAAATCCTTGTGGATTTCTGTCATTATTTTGTCAACTAGGAAATGTTTATTGATTAGTCATTTTATGGTAATAATTGTCAAGTGAAAAAAAAAGAAAAAGAAAATATAATCAGCCTCAAGGGATAGCCCCTGAGAAAACTAGGTATGATCTAATAGTTTCAATGGCAAAGATTTTATTCTTGCCAAAGGGTGTAAGCATAGGAACATTTCCAGGGTGGTAACTTTACAAGGGACAACAGTGGGGTAAAAGAAAATGATTATAGCATTCTGTTGACACAGTACTTGATTTTAGAAAAGGGATTCTTTCTAGAAAGAAAACTGGATTATGTCATGAGTTCTGAAAGGTGTTGTTTTAATCGTTGGCTCTTATAAGCACACGTGCTGTTATTAAAGAATTATCAAGATGCCTTGCCCTGAAGTATTCAAGGTAGGGAAGAGTTTTATACACAGGACTTAATTTCTTGGAGTTATAACTTTATTTTTTGAAAAATTTCTACCAGCGGGGCTGGGGATATGGCCTAGTGGCAAGAGTGCTTGCCTCATATACATGAGGCCCTAGGTTCGATTCCCCAGCACCACATATACAGAAAATGGCCAGAAGTGGCGCTGTGGCTCAAGTGGCAGAGTGCTAGCCTTGAGCAAGAAGCAGCCAGGGACAGTGCTCAGGCCCTGAGTCCAAGTACCAGGACTGGCCAAAAAAAAGAAAAATTTCTAGCAGTAGCTTTAAGGCAGTTTTGACCTTGTGGTTTATTTAAATCCTAATAAATAATACATTTCTTCACTTTAGCCATTCACGTGAAAATTATTTGAAGTCAGCTCAATGGAGTGGCTCTGTGTGATCTCCCGAGACCCCAATTATGTGAGAGAAGTTTAATCCAGACTTCGTCTTACATTTTCAAGTGAATGTTGATAAATCAGATAAAGCTGAAGAGAAAAATCTTACAGATTGAAGTAAATTATTAAAAAAAAAACTACTTAAGGGTGAGGGCTTACTTATGTAAGGGCCCTTTCTATGGACAGTTTTGGTACTGGACTAATATTTTCGGAAAGTTTTCTGTGAGTTGCAGTCACCTCCTATTTCTCAGGAAATTGCTAAACCTAGAAGTGGATGGGGAAGCAAAATCGAACCAGAGCATTCAGGCATGCAGAGAAAACTCTTATTTAAGGAAATGCAAGTGCTTTATTTCTTTCCAAGTCATTCGAGTTCATTTGGGGTTAGAGACATGAGCCAATCAATGTTGAGCTGTGAATTGTCATCTTCATTACAAGTACATTTCTCATCAACTCCTATACCTCTTTTGGCTTCCTTTATCATATATATATATATGTATATGTATATGTATATATGTATGTTCTTAATTTTATTATCTTGAAGTAGTTGTACAAAGGAGTTGCCATTTAACAAAGCAGTTTATGAATACAATATTTTGATCAACCCTTTCAAACCTTCTCACCCACCTCCCCTCCCCACCCTTCCTGTGCTCTTCTTACTTTTGTGGGGTATACACTGGATTCTTCACTGCATTCACCCTTTGCCCCTTGACCCCACCCCACTCCTTTTGAGTAGCTGCTTCCTGGTGCTTATTTGGCTGACCTCTGACGTTGCCTTTCTGAGGAACTACAGTACACTATTTGAGATGGCCCTTGAATCTACCATGTTTCAGTTAATACATCTGTATACACTTGCACAACACCCAATGTATTTATTTATGCGTTTGTAAGCTAAATCTAGCTTCCACATATAGGGGAAAACATGGATCCTTTGTCACTCTGGGTCTTTCCTTCATTTAACATATTTTTTAAGTCTTTCCATTTCTTTACAAATGGTAAAATATCATTCTTTCTAATGGATGAGTAAAATTCCATTGTGTATACATATCACATTTTCTTTCTTTTCTTCTTCTTTTTTTTTTTGCCAGTCCTGGGGCTTGGACTCAGGGCCTGAGCACTGTCCCTGGCTTCTTTTTGCTCAAGGCGAGCACTCTGCCACTTGAGCCACAGCGCCTCCTCTGGCCTTTTCTATATATGTGGTGCTGAGGTATTGAACCCAGGGCTTCATGTATATGAGGTAAGCACTTTTACCACTAGGCCATATCCCCAGCCATATCACATTTTCTTGATCCATTATGGAGGGACATCAGTAGTGGTGCAATAAATAGGGTTGTGCTGGGGGCTTTTTTTGGTGTGCGTGTATAATTTCATAGCTTTATTTGACACTCACTGATTTAGTTCTCATCCACATTCACAGCTGTAGATTTTTTTTTCTATATATGTGGTGCTGGGGAATCGAACCCAGGGCTTCTTATATACGAGGCAAGCGCTTTTACCACTAGGCCATATCCCCAGCCATATCACATTTTCTTGATCCATTCATCCATGGAGGGACATCAGGGTTGACTTTGACCATACCTTGGCTATGGTGAATTGTGGTGCAATAAATAGGTTGTGCTGGGGGCTTTTTTTTTTTTTTTTTTGGTGTGCTTGTGTAATTTCATAGCTTTATTTGACACTCACTGATTTAGTTCTCATCCACATTCACAGCTGTAGATTTTTTTTTTTTTTTTTTTGGCTAGTGTTGGGCCTTGAACTCAGGGCCTACGGACTGTCCCTGAACTTCTTTTTGTTCAAGGCTAGCACTCTACCTCTTGAGCCACAGAGCCACTTCTGGTTTCCTGGGGGCTAATTGGAGATAAGAGACTCAGGTACTTTCCTGAGCAGAAGACTGGCTTCAATCCATGATCCTCAGCTCTCAGCCTCCTGAGTAGCTAGGATTACAGAGGTGAGTCACCCAGTGCCTGGCTCAGAGAAAACATTCTCTAAAAAGCAGCTATCCAGCTGTTTTCTTACTGTGTCTTAAGACTCAGAGGATTGTCTTATTCATTTTGAGGTTTCACTATTGTCACTTGTAATTGTTTCATGTTTCATAAATTTCAAGAATGGCAGGATTGGTTCAAGTAGAAGGCTTCAAGGCTTTTTGTTTTTCTGTATCTCAATGAGACAGCCTAAGAAAACTTGCACACTTAGTAAAGAAAAAGCATCGTGAGCTTTTCAATAGGATTATCCTCCACATTCTTGCCTAGGTACATGAAGTGTGTTGTGGTGTTTCTGTATGCGTGTGTATTCACACACACATGCCATAAACAGATATTAATAAAAATACATGTGGGAAAGCATCCTGTATACAGGTGTCCTCTAATAACTGTTGAGTAAATGATTTAATGAGGCAATAAGGAGCAATCGGTCTCTGGCTTTTTTCACCACAGTAAGTTTTAGTGGTGCTAAGAAGAAATGACTGTGAGCTTGCAAAAGGGATGATCCAAGCTGGTATTGTAGTGTGATCGACTCTCAGTGCTTGTATTGTTACTCTTGGCCTCTTTAAGTATGTATTGTTTTGTGTTGTAATTTCCATATCAGTAGTCTCTTGGCGAGAGAGATGGGCAGTAGAGCTCGCGAGCCCATTGATCTCACCCAGACAGCTCATCAACTTGAGAACTCCCCCTCCAGAGCCCAGCTAAGGAACAAAGGAATATTGTCAACCCTCTCGTTGTGTATTATGTAGCGCACGATGCCAGGTATTTGAAAAATCAAGCATTACTTAGTGGTTTCAGCCACTCAGTAACATGTACTGTTTTATACACTGAGGCCAAGAGATGTGTCACAATCTTTTTTTTTTTTTTGGCCAGTCCTAGGCCATGAACTCAGGGCCTGAGCACTGTCCCTGGCTTCTTTTTGCTCAAGGCTAGCACTCTGCCACTTGAGCCACAGCGCCACTTCTGGCCGTTTTCTGTATATGTGGTGCTGGGGAATTGAACCCAGGGCCTCATGCATACAAGGCAAGCACTCTTTTGCCACTAGGACATATATCCCCAGTCCTGTGTCACAATCTTATAGCAAATCCAAGAGTTGAAGGCACATCAGGACTGAGGTCATGTGGGGCTTGTAATTACAGCTTTCTGCTACATTCACAGTTCAATTCTCTTTTTGTTGTTGTTTGAAGGAGCAGGTGGATAATACCGGGGTTTGAACTCCTGGCCCTGAGCTCTCCTTTAGCCTTTTAGCTCAAAGCTAGCATTCTATTACTTGGCCCATGTCCCCACTTCTGGATTTTTGCTGATTAATTGTAGCTAAGAATCACACACACACACACACACACACACACACACACACACACACACACACATCTCACAGACTTTTCTGCCCAGCTAGGTTCAAACTGCAATCCTCAGATCTCCTGAGTGGCTAGGGTTATAGGCCTGAGCCAGTGGTGCTCAGCTTCTGTATCAGTTCTTGCTACCTCTGTGAGCTACTAATTAGTCTTTTGAAGACTCTGTTTACTCATATGCAATTTTTATTTTAATATTAGTAGCCATTTAATGTGGATAGGATTGCAGTGAAAGAACTTTGTCAAACATATCACTATGAGCCAATCATGTGGATTCCATCACACTGTCAGAATGGAATTCTTTTTAACTCATGTGGTTATGCCGTTATGTGGAATCGTCTAAATGAGTATACTAACCACATTGGAGAAAAGAGAAGGAAATATTTTGTACTTCATTGAGTGTGTACCTCTGTGTTTCTATAATGCAGCACAGTAGACTAGATATGAACAAGTGGATTCTAGGTAACCTTTTTTTTCTAAGCTTCAGCAATTGTGCATTACAACACACAGCCATGAGGTGGGTCCGATACAGTATGTTTTAACGGTCTAGCACGTCTCCTAACGCAGCTGTCTGAAGAGGCTCCCTTTCCTGATGAAACCCCTCTTAGAACATGAACGCATCAGTGCTTGCTCTGTCTGGAGCCCTTTGATCTGGGTATTTAGCGAACGTCACACCTTAGAAACAAGCTTCCTGGCTGTTGTTTTTGTGTCACATGCTCTGATCCAGTCTGAGAAGTTCCGTAGTGTGAATCAGCAATATGGAATATTTTCCCTCGCCTTAATGACTGTGTGTGTGTGTGTGTGTGTGTGTGTGTGTGTGTGTGTCTGCTGGAGACCCAATCCAGGCCACAGAGCTCTATTACCGAACTATATCCTAACCTCTTATTTTAATAATTCTTTGAGGTGTATTACTTGTAAGGGAATGAATTGTGCTTTGGGATCTAATAAAATGAAGCAGTCAAAATAGAAAAATAGATGAGAAACTCCTTTATATAGAATGTAGATTTACCTAGGAGACACTAGTGTAGCAACAGAATAAATATATCATTAGTCCCAATTCTGAAATCACTGAACAACTCACAGATCTTGTATGTCTGAAGGACAGAAAAACATTTGTAAGTGAGCCATAATAGAATCACATTTTGAACAACTATTTGAAAATAATAAAACATATAAATATAAAAGAAAATTAAAAAATGAAATCAAGTTATTGTTTTTGACATCTTACAACCTTTATAGATCATGAAATATCAAAACTATCATGCAAGTAATACTGGAGAGGTATAGTAATGAAACGATCAAGCATTTGTTTTAAAGTACGCTCTCTTATGACCACTTAGGCAAATAATTTATTGAACATTCTGTTTCTTTTTTTTTTTTTTGGCCAGTCCTGGGGCTTGGACTCAGGGCCTGAGCACTGTCCCTGGCTTCTTTTTGCTCAAGGCTAACACTCTACCACTTGAGCCACAGCACCACTTCTGGCCATTTTCTGTATATGTGGTGCTGGGGGATCGAACCCAGGGCCTCATGTATACAAGGCAAGCGCTCTTGCCACTAGGCCATATTCCCAGCCCTTATTGAACATTCTGTATATAAAGATGTTTTAAACATTCTAGTGGCACACATACAAGTATTTGTCATGACTTAGTCTTTCCTATGCCTCATTCTCTTCACTGTGAACAGAATTTTAAAGTGAACGTTGGTTTTCTTTCTTGTTATAAGTTTTGTGAGTTTTTCTTTAACTATATCTATTTTTTTGTGTTTATGTGGTGCTGAGGAATAGAACCCAGGGCCTCACGCATGCGAGGAAAGCACTCTCCCACTGAGCTGCCTTCCTGGACTCAAAGTGACCTTTTCTTTGTCTCTGTTGTGGGGATGTGATGATCTCAGCCCTGTCACTAGTCCACAGGATGCCCCTCTTCTTTTGGTTCCTCCTTTATTCTTCTTTATTAATGTTGGAGTGATTAACTTAATGTGACTACTCAGAAACTGGAAGCAAACGTTGTGCTTTGAACTTAAAATCCCAACCAGAGAGCAGGTGTGAAATATTTTTGGTAATGATTTTATCTGGACAAGAGCTGAGATATTAGAAGAGATCTTTCTTTCCACCAATCACCAACACTAAGCTATATAGCACAAAGGGGTAAGTGCTAGCAGAAAAAAGTCATTTTGTGTGTATGGAGGTGCGTCCTGGGCCCTGGGCTCAGGCCCTGGGCGCTGTCCCTGAGTATTTTGGCTAAGGTTAGTGCTCTACCACTTGAGCCAGAGCTCCACATGTGGTTTTTTTGTTGTTTAAGTGGAGATAAGACTTTCCTGCCTGGGTTGGGTTTGAACTTTGATTTTCAGATCTCAGCTTCTGCATAGCTAGAATTTGAGACATGAGCCATATTTTCTGCCTCCTGGTATGTGCTTTTTTAAAAAAGAACAGGTAGTAAAGGATTAGGTAATCCCTTGAAGTTTTATCATACTTTCCACTGTGTGTGTGTGTGTGTGTGTGTGACAAATCGTGTGAGTTTCAGGAGAGATCTTTTGTGATTATCACTCTGTGCTTTGGTAGGAATACTAGAAAGACCCCAACAGACTTCATGGAGAACTTACACCACTGCCTGTCAGAAATACATAACTATCATTTGCATATTTATTGGAGCACTGCACTAAGTTTTCTGATATACACATCCTTGCTATCCTCCCCCCCATACATGTTACTTTTGTATAATTTCAGTAGCTCAGAATTTACTTATTTTTGCTGGTCTTGGGTTTGAACTCTGGGCTTGGGCACTGTCGCTGAGCTTTTGTGCTCAAGGCTAGCTCTCTACCACTTGAGCCACAGCTTCACTTGTGGCTTTTTCTATGACTAACTGGAGATAAGAGTCTTGTGGAGGGGCTGGGGATATGGCCTAGTGGCAAGAGTGCTTGCCTCGTATACATGAGGCCCTGGGTTCAATTCCCCAGCACCACATATACAGAAAACGGCCTGGTGGCGCTGTGGCTCAAGTGGCAGAGTGCTAGCCTTGAGCAAGAAGAGGCCAGGGACAGTGCTCAGGCCCTGAGTCCAAGTCCCAGGACTGGCCAAAAAAAAAAAAGAGTCTTGTGGATTTTCCTGCCTGGGCTGACTTCAAACTGCAATCCTGAGCTCTCAGCCTGCAGAGTAGCTCAGATTACAGGTGTGAGCCAGTGGTGTTCAGCTATTTTATTTTCTCCAGTCACCATAAGTTGGCAACACTAAGACAAGGAGAAATCCCTCAACACTTGCTCAAGTTTTTACCTTTCTTCTGCCATTTGATTTAGTATTTCAAGATACCACAGATGCTTTCATAATGGGTTGCAGTTCTGTGTGTGTGTGTGTGTGTGTGTGTGTGTGTGTGTGTGTGTGTGTGCTGGGACTTGAACTCAGGGCCTGGGCACAGTCCCTGAGTTTTATGTGCTCAACTTTAGTGCTCTACTACTTGAGTCACCGCTCCACTTCTGGCTTTTTGGAGGGGTAATTAATTGGAGATAAGAGTCTCATGAACTCACCTGCCCTGGCTGGCTTTGAAACTTGATCCTCAGATATCCTGAGTTGCTAGGATTACAGGCATGAGATGGCCTGGAAATATTCAGGTAGGCCAATTAAAATAATCTTCCATAGGGTAGTACAAAACACAGAAATACTTTCAGTTTGGGTAGTCATCAAAATATTATCTCCTCACTCCTTTTACTGTCTCTCATTTTTATGGTTGATTAAGTGGGTTTCTACTTCACATTGACTGCACTGTTCTGGAAAGGCTTTTATGTTTTTAGAGGCCCCATGGCAACTAAGTATGTTGTGCAGGTTAGAAATGAGTAGATAGGGAAACAGAATGGTGGACAGTGTGAGTGGAAAGAGCTGCGTTCAACACTGACAGACAGCTCCTGGAATTCACTCAGGCCATGTGTAGAAAACGGTGCCAGTTATATAGCCTGCTAGGTTGTGTTGTTTAATAAAACATAGAAGTGGCACAGAAAGCTTTGGCTCAGTGTTGCCTTTTGTTTTGTAAGTACAGCTTAGACCATGTGTTGCTTTACCCAGCCTCTGTGCATTTTTTTCCATATCTGGGCAAAATGAGCGAATGTGCTACTTCCAAAGAACTTGGTTTTAGGTAATGGACCCTCTTCTCGTTGTGGCATTTCTATTTTAATTTTATGATGTAACAATTGCTTCTGGGATCATTGATGTTGTAGGGTCAGTTCATGGAGGTGGGAAGTGGGAAGCAGAAAGAGAGAATGGCTAGGAGAGGAATCTCCTGTGTGATTTCTCTATTTCCTCTAGGATCTCCTAGTTGAGCTGAAAGAGAGGACATGTATGGGGGGCCATAGAGAGCAGTTAGCTGTGCAGTGCTGGTGGTCTCATACCAGTGAGAGCTCCTTGCGTGACAGGTGAGGTGGTCTTTAGTATCCATCACTGTTGCTCTATGGTCCTTAGACCAGGACCGGTCCCTGCCATACTCTGTGTCAGTGGCACAGTCACTGAGCAGTATTCTGCCACGACTAGCTACTGGAAATGCCCCCTGGTGTTCTTCTGCATCTTCACGACCTGAGCACCAGTGACAATCACTCACAGAATATTCCTGCAGGGTTTCCCCAGAGCATGGGCTTAGGCCCTAGCCCGTAACTCCTCCCCCTCCTCTCTGTAGGAGAGAGCACCAGCGTGCAAGGGACACAGTAACTTCACGGCAGTGAGTCACCTCAGACCCACCTTCATTCCCACAGCAGGTCTTCTGCTGTTTACACGGAGCATGCACAGACACAGTGTTGAGATTCACTGCCTTCGAACAGTAGCTCTGAAATCTGACTTCATGATACAGGAGTTCTTGGGAACTCAAAAAAAAACAATACTGAGCTCCAGCTCCAAAGATTCAGTTTCAGTAGCTCTAGAGAAGGGCTTGCTTACACACACACACACACACACACACACACTCTCTCTCTCTCTCTCTCTCTCTCTCAGTGCACACGTGCATGAGTGTGTATACTTAAGCGTCCCAAGTGAATCTAACGTGTACCACGGGAAGTGCTAAGTCCATCCTGTGTGCGTGTAACATATAATTTGGCCAGCAGCATGGGGGTGGTTCCCAGAGGGCCAAGGACACACGGTGGCCTGTGTGATGTAAGACTGGGATACTGCAGGAGCCATTGAAGGGATCCAGTCTCGACTCTGGTGTGTGTTGGGGGGAGTGCAAAGAGGCCAAAATTAGCAAACCCTCATTGCAGTCACCACATGAATACCAGCCATCTTGCAAATGCTCCTTAGAGCATGAAGGGAAATCGTGTTGCTGCCAAAGGGGGTTGAGAAACACGCTCGGGACTCGGAATCGGTGTTGGAAGGTGAAGAGACGCTCGGAACTCGTGACCGGCATCCTATGATGACAGTGATACAATGCAAATCCTAGGCAATATACTCATCGTTATAAATCAGTCACAAGAAGGCATCTGGCTACTCATTCACAACAAATCCTCGCATACACTAGGGGCTGCCCTAAGAACGTCTGGGAGGACTTTCGCTCCTCCCGTAGTGCCAGTAAGGAAATGGAGCGGCTAAGCGATGAGCTTTCCCAAAGCACAAAGGTAGTGAGTGACAGCAAGAACGAGCCCTGATGCTCCGTCCTCCCGTTCCTTCCACTCCAACTTCACTGACTCCTCCACTCCGCAGGCGCAGAGCTACACGGAGGCATTGGTTTGCAACTCAGAAAAGGAGCCCACTGATTTTATTCTGGCCCAATTTACAAGGGTTAAAAAAAAAAGGAAGGTTTGTATCATTTCAGATGCGTAGATGATGATTTAAATAAACATTTACCAAGTTACCACACATTTAATATCCAAGTGTGTCAACACTGGGAACATTCTAAATGCTGTTTGAAAGAGGAGTCTAATTCTCTAGCATTAGTCTTAATGCCCATAAATTCAGCTCCCATTATTATTGCTTAATATAATATTTAAGTGTTGGAAAGCAGGAGGAGAGCGCTCTGACAATCTTCCTGTGCCTTGCGGATGAAGCGAATACTGTCTGGGGGCCACGGATGTATCCACGCTCACTTCCCGTCACCGCCACTCGTGCCTTTTCTATTTGGGCTTCTTTTATATGCATTCTATTCTTCGCGGGTGTCTTTATGAAGATACATCTGTTTGGCTTTGGTGATTAGCAGATACATTAGCAGACCTACTGTTTCAGAGCATGAATAATTAACGGCTGCTCCTCATTAATTTCTTCTGAAACTGACTCTTGTTAGACTGCAGTTAGATATATTTCTTGAATTAAGAGCAAATATAAGGAGCAGCAACTCCCTGCCTCAGTTGAAAACAGGCCATTGACTTTTGAGGGAAAACTATGACATCTAAGTCCATCCATAGCAATAAAAGCTAATTTAGTAAGATGCAACATGTGTCTTTTGTTTACTAAAGGCTTTATGTCTCAAGGTATCTAGTAATCTCTCTCGTATTTTTCACCCAAGCCTGGCTTTTATTTTAATTATGTAGTAGTAGTAGTAGTAGGTTTTTTTGAGACAAGATCTCACTACGTAGCCCAGGCCGGCTTCAACCTCAGACTCCTCCCAGGTGGCCTTGTCACTGCTGAGGTTACAGGTATGCGCCATCATACCAGCTTCGTAAATCTACTTTACAATTAAACATCCAAAACCCGAAGGTCAGTTCTAATCTGTACCTGACAGTCTCCCTCCACCGCTTTGCCTGCTGGGGTCTCCTCCGGGCTATTACAGAGACTCGGGCCTAGCCGCAGTTTCCGTTCCATTCCCTTTCCTGCTATTTGTTAGGACATATCTCTTCCAAAAAAAAAAATGCTGCTCCAATGAATAACCGCAATAAACATACAGGTTCTGAGGGAAATGGCCCAGTGAAATTCTTCCCTGAGGGCTTTAGCCTAATTAATAGTTAGACAGCCCTCGGCAAAAAGACAGGCAGTTAGGGTTTGTCTGGGTAGATTAAGCTCACCCCATGTAGAACAGACCTTCAGAGGCTGCTAAGCCTAGCTCTGCACTGGGCTGTCCTTCAGCCACTAAAGGTCAATTTTAGTTTGTTTGAAAACAGAACCAGAGCTGGGTGTGGTAAGGCTCACCTGTAATCCCACCACTTGGGCAGAATTTTGAGTTGGAGGCCAGCCTGGGCTTCAGAGAGTGGGACCCCATCTCAAGGACAAACACAGGTGCGGTGGCTCAAGCCTATAATCCTAGCTCCCTGGGAGGTACAGATAGGGGATGATGGTTTGAACCCAGTTTAGATAAAAAAAAAAAAGTGAGACTCTATCTCAGTTAGTTTTTTTGACACAGTGGCACACTCTTGCCATCCCAGCCCAGCTCTGTGAAGAAACACCAACAGGAGAACTGCCGTGTAGGTTGTCTTACGCATAAAAGGAGACCATGTTTGAAAATAACCAACACAAAAAGGGCAGATGAGTGGCTCAAGTAGTAGAGGGCCTGTCTACCAACCTTGAGGCCTAGCATTCAAGCCCCAGTGGTACTGTCAAAAACAAAACTCCTAAGGTTTTGACACCCACTTGACACGAGAGTATCAGACCCTAGTGGGCGCCTTAAAGGTAGTGTTAATGTCTAACTCCTATAAAATGATGCTAATTCTTAAGGAGTGGCAACCACTCAGGGAGGAGAAGCTGTGTTTCTTGGAGGTTTTGTAAGCTGTTCTGACTCCTAACAATACAGGTGATAATGAGAACTGTGTGTATCTTCCAGAATCTGGTAATGGGAGACCAATTAAGTAAGTTAAAGGATGTCAATTCAAAGCATGTGCTAAATGTTAAAAGAATAGCATCAGAGAATGTTTTCCAAATGTGTCATTTAGTTTTAGAATAATCTTTAAGATACATATTATTAGGGCTGGGGAGATAGCCTAGTGGCAAGAGTGCCTGCCTCGGATACACGAGGCCCTAGGTTCGATTCCCCAGCACCACATATACAGAAAAACGGCCAGAAGCGGCGCTGTGGCTCAAGTGGCGGAGTGCTAGCCTTGAGCGGGAAGAAGCCAGGGACAGTGCTCAGGCCCTGAGTCCAAGGCCCAGGACTGGCCAAAAAAAAAAAAAAAAAAAAAAAAGATACATATTATTATATCATTTTTGGAGAGATGTATATATATATCTTAAGTTATTATACACAAGTTTCAATTCAGCATATCTATTTATGAGTAGACTGCATCTTGATTAATGCCACTCCGATGTCACCATTGCATTGTTCTCTCCTATTGTTCTCAACCTCACCCATCCCCTCAAGTTACCTGCTCCAGGTTCACATATGAACATCAAATATAATGACTATATTCTCCCATTCTTCTCTCAATTCATCTGCCCTCCCTTTTGTTTGACCTCCCTCCACCGGACCAAGCATGTTTTAGCTTCCTAGTATTCATCTTGTTAAACTGTAAGTTACCTGTGCTAAGAAGTTACACCATTGAAATCCTCCCCCGTGTATACCACACTTAAGTCAATTTGTTCGTATATGTGCATATGGTCCTATTATTGTACATAACTATTCTATTACTATGAACATTATATCTATTTTATAGATAAAGGAATCTTCAAAAGAGCACACAGGGGTTAAAAGACTTGCCCAGGGTGACAGACAAAAAAATAATATAGAACTGAGCTATGAATCTAGAGAATATGAAAAATTAAAAATTGTGCAAATGGACTTTTTAAAGAGGAAAGGAACATGAAATTGAGCTCTCACTTTAATTTTAAAAATTAAGTTTTATTTTCTCCTTCTGTCAGTGATGGTGTGTTATCTTTGTAAGTGGGGAAAAAAATCACTTTTCTATTTGAGATAAAATTTGACATAAAACACATTAGCTAGGCCAGGAAGGTAGCTCAGTAGTTGAGTGCTCACCTAGCATAATACAGGAAGCCCTGGGTTCTATTTGTCACTACCACATACACAGGAAAAGCCAGAAGTAGAGCTGTGACTCAAATGGTAGAGCACTAGCCTTGAGCAAAAAGAAGCTCAGTGACAGTGCCCAGGCCCTGAGTTCAAACCCCAGGACTGGCAAAACAAAAACAAAAACAAAAACCGCACTAGCTATTGATAGAACTATACTGCAGTTTACTTAA
The DNA here is from genome assembly GCF_023159225.1 of Perognathus longimembris pacificus. Lineage (NCBI taxonomy): Eukaryota > Metazoa > Chordata > Mammalia > Rodentia > Heteromyidae > Perognathus > Perognathus longimembris. The sequence goes on along the minus strand of NC_063182.1, from coordinate 3,381,861 downwards.
GAGTCTAGCTCATGGTGTCAACCTTTCTTCAAGACTACCGTTTAAATTCAAAAGAGCAGACAACCTGTGAAGAAAACATGAAGAGAGGATTCAAGTCCTTGTTTGCTGTAAGGTCTGTATATGTTATACACGATAGTACAGAATTGATGCAAAAGGAAAACAGGAGGTGGCCCAGCGCTGGTGACTCATGTCTGCAATCCTAGCTACTTAGGGGGTTGGGATGTCAGGTAGGAAAGTCCACGAGACTCCTATCTCCATTTAACTCACAAAAAGCAGGAAGTGGAGCTGTGGTTCAAGTGGTAAAGTGTCAACCTTGTGCAAGAAAAACTACAGGAAAGTGCCCAGACCTTGCGCTCAAGCCGCAGTAGCAGCACCAAAAAAACACCATCACCACAAACAACAAACATGATGTCCGTTCAGCAATCCACACCACCCCCCCAAACCCAAGGAAAACACGAGGCAATGACTTTCCTGTCTCAGCACCTGAAGTGTACCTCTCCTGATGCAGCCAAGGGCCCACATGACAGGAGTCGGGCAAAGTATACAAAAGGAGCAGAGAGCAAACCCAAAGCCCTCACAACTCAATCTCAATATCGGTTTCCTTAATAAATGGAGCCATAAACTTGTATTGAAGCGAATATACATTATTGGTATCGCTTACCATGTTTATGATCCGCTCCACATCAAAGTGACATAAAAAGCAGAGTTAGTACCAATTAATATCCAATTGCTCATCAAACTTTAATCCGTATTTGCTCTCCCCTGATTGATACATCTTTTATAACGGAAGGGCTCCATCTCTTTCTAACGTATGCCATCACTCAAGGCTACTTGTTGTAATCACTCCGCAAACCAGCACGGAATTGCCTCATCATTCACCCAGGTTTTGTCACCAGCGCCCGGCGTGACGGCAGCCCTCCTCGGAGTGCTGGCAGTTATTAAAGCAGCAGATCAGATGGCTGGCTGGGAAGCGATCTTCCCTGATGGATGGATGGATGGATGGATGGATGCGCGGGCTGGGTTCTCGGAGCCCTGGGGTTTGTTTCTTCTCTCACCCCCTCGCTTGGATTTGGGCAGTGCAGCCCCGGGAAGGAGCTCGCAGCCGCTGTGTGGCCAGGGGCGTGTGGAGCGTGGGGGTGGGGGTGGGGTGGGGTCGCACCTGTGAGCTCAGCCCTCCGGAGCGATGCGCGGCCGTCACTTGGGGGCTCATCCGGGCCGCACAGGAGGTGGAAGGAAGGAACCGGAACACGGTGCTTTCCGCGCTACCTTGCCTTGCGCTTTCTGCAGATGCCGCGTTCAAGTCACCCGGGAGTCTCCATCCTGCGCACCTGCGGCCCGACCCTGGGGGTCCCAGGGAACCTCCAGCCCGGCCCGGCGGCCTGCCAAGGAAAGACGATCCCGTCGTCCCCCGCGCCCTGCCAGGGCCCAGCTTCCGGCGGAAGAGGCAATCCCATCGTCCCCTGCGCCCAGCCAAAGACAATCCCATCGTCCCCCGCGCCCTGCCAGCGCCCTACCAGAGACCAGCTTCCGAAGCGGAGAGGCAATCCCATCATCCCCCGCGCCTGGCCAGGGCCCAGCTTCCGGGGGACGGTGGGGGGAGAGAGGCAATCCCATCATCCCCTGCGCCCGGCCAGAGCCGAGCTTCCAGGGAGAAGCACCATCCCCCACGCCCAGCCAAAAATCCCATCATCCCCTGCTCCAGACAAAGCCCGCTTCTGGGGAGAGGCAATCCCATCATCCCCTGTGCCCAGCCAGAGCGAGCTTCCGGGGGAAGAAGCAATCCCATCATCCCCCAGCGCCGAGCCAGAGCCAGCTTCTGGGGGAAGAAGCAATCCCATCATCCCCCGCGCCCAGCCAGATCCCATCATTCCCCGCGCCCAGCCAGAGCCCAGCTTACGGGGAGAGGCAATCCCAGCATTCCCCGCGCCCAGCCAGAGCCCAGCTTCCGGTGAGAGGCAATCCCATCATCCCCCGCGCCCTGCCAGGGCCCAGCTTCCGGTGAGAGGCAATCCCAGCATTCCCCGCGCCCAGCCAGAGCCCAGCTTCCGGTGAGAGGCAATCCCATCATCCCCCGCACCCTGCCAGGGCCCAGCTTCCGGGAGAAGAGGCAATCCCAGGGTCCCCCGCGCGGCGCCTCGCGTCCTCCGACAGGCCCCTCGAGTGCGACCTTGGCGGTGCCGCTCCTGGCGGTGAGTCCTGTGGAGGCCGGGTGGCCTTTGAGGCGAGGGGGCCGAGGGTTTGAGCGTGTCCTCGCGGCCCTCGCGCCACGGCCCCGACGTGAGGTCACGGGGCGGGGTGGGGGGGAGATCCCCAGAGACAGCGCGCCCCCTTCTTCCTGTAGTAACCATGGCTGTTGATGGTGATTGACTCTTTGGGCGCTCGGGTCGGGTCGGGTCAAAGCCAGCCCGGGGAAGGACAGCCTGGGCGGAGGCCCTCCTCTCCAGGGCGTGGCTGGAAAACGGGAACCGGTGCTGCGGCCTTGAGCGAAAACGGAGACCTCCGTACAGACCTCCCGCCCAGGCTGGCTTCAAACCGGGGTCCTCACGGCTCAGCCTCCTCGGGAGCCGGAAAGGCCCACACACTCAGGAGCCCTTAGGTCGCCCCCTCGCGTCCGCCGAATGATGAAACGTTTTCTATCAAGTTCGGGAAAGGCGGTGACAGATACCCACCACGTCCCTATCACTCCGTCGAACGTGTAAAATATTATACACAATGAAAATGCTCCACAGCTACCAAAATGAATGAACCGGAGCCATGCGGATAAATCTCAAAAGCATGATGTTGGTTTAAAAAAAAAAAAAAGAGCAAGAGACAGTAGGATCTGGACAATGTAATGCCAGTTTATATCCAGCCGACACGCGTGCGCCGTGGTGCTAGGTAGGAATTATTTAGTGGGGCGTGCATAGGTAGTAAGCATCCATCCACGACGACGACGACGGGGGGGGGGGGGGGGCTTGCTACACAGTGCTTTGAAGGACCAGAGCTCTTTAATTCTCAGGTGCCCTGGCTTTGTTCTCAGCAGGGCCCAGGTCAGGAGCTCCTTTCCCTGCTGTCTTTACACAGATGTTAACCCCTGTGGAGACAGAACTCCAGGCAAGCAGTGTTAAATACACTGAAAGCAAAATCCTTCCTTTGAATGTACTCGGCTCCCATTAAAGTCCAGGGGCGCTCTCTCTGCAAGCCTCCACCACTCCCTCCCTCCCTCCCTCCCTCCCGCACATCACAACGTGCCACATTCTGAAGGTTGGATGTAACATAAAAGCAGCCAGCCAACAGCATAAATATATATGAAATGAAATCAATAAAAAGTGTATTTTCCCCCACCCCCCCTCTATTGAAGAGAGTCCTGGGAGGGTACATCACAGGAATGAGGACAGTGCGAGGTAGGTGCTCACAGGAAGGATGAAGGCAGTGGGGAGGGAGGGAGGGAGGGGAGGGAGGGAAGGGCCTCTGTTAACATTCATGGTATGAGCCAGGGTTTAATGAGAAATGGGCTTCCTTCCCTCTCATCACTTAAAAGACCCAATTATCAATGCTTATATGATGGAATAGGAATCCTGTTTGGTTCATTCTACTTTGTCATTGGTATAAAGAATGATTCCTGAAGTCTTGTATTGAGCGAAAAGCTTGATACAAGATTATGAGTTTATAGCAAGATTAAAAACAAATCAGGCAGAGAGAGGAAAACAGTTTCTTCATCCATTTTCCTGTGCTAAAAACCACAGTGAAGCTGTTTTTTGTTTTTTGTTTTAATTTCATGATGGCAAAAGGCACAGGCTTCGGCAATGAGTCCTCTGTGTTGGTGATTTCATACAAAGCTATTGCATAGCTTATGTGAAACCAGAGCTACACTGTAAGCCAGGACCGAAGCTGTGAGTCAACCTCCAAAGTCTAGGCTGCATCTGTCGGCACACACCATACATACCCCACTGAAACTCAGGCTGTGAGTAAAGTGTTCCGTCATTATGGCACATGTCCCTCCTCAAACTTTCAATATTATGACAGTGCCCTATTGCTGGCAGGGCTTTGGAAATGAATACCATCACCTTCTCTACCCCAAAGCTTGTGTTAAACAAGGTAAAGATGGGCTGGTAGCAGAAGCCTTGTTTGAAACTGGGGACCTCTTCTCTAACCACCCCTCTCCTGTTTTCAAACAATCTTGCTGTAGGCTTCCCCTCCTTTGTCCATATCAGTACTGTCCTCTCCTCCTGGAACTGAGCAGCTGCAAGTGTGTGTGTGTGTGTGTGTGTGTGTGTGTGTGTGTGTGTGTGTGTTTTAACAACAATTTGGCCCAACATTTCCCTTAAAAACATTGCTCAATGATTATATGAGACTAAGCAAAAGGAACTCTTAAGAGATGGAAACAGGAGGATTTTATTGTTGTCATTATTTTTAATGTTATAGATGAATTTCCTATGGCGTATCCCCTGTGGTCACTGTATATGATTTTGGTACACTGGATATTGTATATATGTTTATCTGAGCTAGGGAAGGGAAAGAAAAATGAGGGAGGGTGTAACAAATATGACAAGAAATGTACTCACTACCTTATTATGTAACTGTAACCCCTCTGTTCATCACCTTGACAATAAAATTTTTTAAAAATTGTTCACTTTTTTTTTGTTTTTGTCAGGCTGGCTTCATGCTCCTCAGCTCTCAGCATCAGGCATAGCCAGGGTTATAGGTGTAAGCCACCATGGACCTACAGATGGACATCTGTCTTTAGAGAAAGCAAGCATTTGCGGGCAGAACCATCAGATGAATTTTCTGGAAATTTAGAAATTCCTGAAGTTTTCATCCTTATAATTCTGTTCTTAAATAGCTATTCCCAGCTACTTCAGATGTAAGTTTCAAGACCAGCCTGGCCAACACAGTCTTGTGAGACACGATCTCAAAAAATAAGCTAAGGGCCAGGTGCCAGTGGCTCACACCTATCATCCTAGCTACTCAGGAGGCTGAGACCTGACGACAGTGGTTCAAAGTCAATCCAAACAGGAAAGTTCCTGAGAGAAAAATCTACAATTAACCACTGAAAAGCTGCAGGTGGAACTGTGGCTTAAGTGGTAGAGTACTAGCCTGGAGCAAAAAAGTTAAGGGACAGTGCCCAGGCCTTGAGTTCAAGCCCCAGCAGTAGTGGCACAAAACAAACAAACAAAAATACAAGCTGAGAGTGAATAGCTCTCCCTCCCCTTTCTCCTGTTGGTGTGTTGAAACAGAGCCTTGCTATTATAGCCCAGGCTGGCTTCACTCCATCAATCTCTCGCATCAACCTCCAGAGTGAAGACTGCCTCTTTGAATCTCATATTTACCCATTGTTTGCTCCCTTTCTCCATTCTCCCCCTTTCCAAATGCATCACTTGGGAGTCACCTAAACTCTGGCTGCTCTAGCACGGTTGCTTTGGGATGTGGTTTGAAGGACCCCCTCCTTTTGCATTAGTTACACTCCACAGGGCTTCCTCCTAGCAGGTGGACTATCTCCGGAGCACCACACAGGATGCAAGCTTCGATTTGCCTTCATTTCATGTTAAGAGAACAGCAGATATCGTCAGACGTCTAGTCACCAGCCACACACAGGTCCTGTCAGCTATTGGCTATCGTCTTGTGACGGCGGTGAATTAGGGGAGCCTGGTGTCAACGTGGTCCGCAGGGGGATGTGGAGTCTCCTCTAGCCAGACCCTTGGTTATGAGCAACAGAGTCTGAGTCTCACAGACAAACAGAAGAAGGATTTGCTGCAACATAGCAGGGCTTGCAGAACAGGAAACAATAAACCCCTGCAAATCTCAAGGAGCAACAGCAGCAGTTCATTCTCAGGCAATAGGACTGAAGGGGCTTCATGCCTGAGATTGAAGCCCTGTAGCTCCATCCAGCCATTCAAGACTGTTTCCACTTAGAGAACGTGCGCCTGGCAGATGTCAAACCATCAGACAGAAGAAGGCAGGTCTCTTGATTGGCTGTTCCACCAAAAGTGTATCTATCCAGGAAGGGCCACGCCAGACTAAAGACGGATGTGCATTCTATTCTTTTAATTTGGCCTCTCTTCAAGAGTTGGGTGAGCAAAGATTTAGTAAAGAGAGCCGAGATGGACACAGTGGCCCATGCCTGTAATCCTAGCTACTCAGGAGGCGGATATATAAGGATTGTGGTTTGAAGCTAGCCCCAGCAGAAAAATTCAAGGGATTCTTACCTCCAATTAACCAGGAAAAAGCAGGGCTGGAGATGTGGCTTGAGTGGTAGAGCACCAACCATGAGCAAATATGCTAAGCAAGTGCATAAGGCCTTGAGTTCAAACCTCAGTACCAGCTCAAAAAAAGAAGAGCATATTTAATCTTAGTACTCAAGAGGCTGAAGTTTGAGGCCAGCCTGGGCTATGTAGTAATAAAAAAATCCCTGCATGTGTACTTGTTACTGTCAAAGCCACGGATTATAGCCTCTCAGAACAGTGTTGCTCAGGACAACAGGTTTGTGTATGACATCCGTGGGCAGGTGAGCTGTGTGGCTTGAGTCCTTACACTCCCTGACACTTCTTGGTGCTAGGTGGTGTTCGTGTCTACTATTAGAATCTGAAGAAATAATGGTAGTTAATCAGCCCTGTGGTTGGAACAGAAATGTGCATGATCTGCAAGACAAAGGCATAGCTGATCTCTGATGGGTAGAAAAGAATTTTAAAGGCTAAACAAAAGTCAATAACTCTTGCTAATCAGGTCTCTGACCATGTCTACTTCAAGTCAGGAAATGCCTTCTCCCTTTGATTTATTCACCTCTTTCCAGTGAAAACAAATATTTCATATTACTCAATTTTGGATTGCATCCATCTATATATATATAATAGCTTCCCGGTTCATTCTCTATTTAGGTTCATAAAGATCATTGTCTTCTAAAATATTTATCACTTACTTTAAAATAATTTTCAGCACTCAAGTAATTTATGTCCATTGTTGAAAATCAGAAAATAGTGATAGAGGAGAGAAAAGGGAGGAAGAAAAAAGAAAATAATGAAGGAGAGAAGAGAGAGAAAGAAAGAGGAAGAGAAAGAAAGAGGAAGAGAAAGAGAAGGAAGGAAGAAGGAAAGAAGGAAGGAAAGAAAGAGGAGCAAGAGAAGGCAAAAGACCTCAGGCAAGCTTGCGACGGTTTTATGTGTACCTCATTTCTTCCTGGGTGGACTGGATCACATACATGTGCTCCCGGTTACAGACAGTGAAACATCCTCATCATATTGCTGTTCGTTACTCTTTTCATCTATTACAACCACAAGTTGTTATTATTTCACAACTCATAAACAAATATTTCTCCCCACCTAGTTTTTGTGCTTCTGAGAGCCTCACAGTTTAATATCCCTTTTGCTTATTTATTTTGGAGACAATCTACCACATTTCTTATGTCTCATTTGGTCCTTTGATCTTGGTTTTCCTCTTTATGTAACCATTAAACCTAGCTTTTTTTTTTTCTGTAATGCTACAACAAAAGATCTGAAACAATGGTTTAAAAAGAAAAAAAAAGAATTACCCTGGGTAGTGAGGCTTCCTTTCTGGCCTGGATGTGTTAAAAATCTCATATGTACTTGGAGGTATTCTTTCTATGTCTGTGGGAGAAGCTAGCATCCTTGTCTCCCCTTTCCTGCTATGAGAAAAGAGACAGACAGTCTTGAAGCCATCTGAGGAGTCATTGGCAGAGCCCAAAAGAGAACCAGAAGTTCTAATGGCCTAATCCCCCTGATCAAACCACAAAGCCACAGTGCTTCCCTTTCCGCCCGCTTCAAGGCTGGGCTTGAAGGGAAAGTACCGTCTCTCCTGGAGCAAGCTGAATGGTGATTTGCCATTCACAGTCTGGAGAGCACAGGCTCCCTAGGTCTCAGCTGTGGGCAAAAGCTTCTTATCAAGTGCGGGATCCATTGATCTGCTTCTATGGCGACTCCTAAACGTTTGCATACTGCGGAGGCGATGATGCACTTACTGGAAACTGTTGCCTGAGAGGTGAGTTGGGCTGTTTGTCTCAATGAAATATCACCGTGCGCTTGGAAACTGCCTTCTGCTCCAGCTTCTCGCACAGAGCAGTGCCATAGAAAACAGTGACCTACAGTGAGTTCTATGTTACAATACTGAAACTTTGCAATTTATTAAAAAAAAAAAACAAAACAAAGAAGAAGGAACACACTTTAAAAACCTGCCTGCTGAGCCGGGTGATGGTGGGTCACACCTGTAATCCTAATCCCAGCTACTCACGCGGCTGAGATCTGAGAATTGGAGGAAAGAGTCTCACGAACTTTCCTGCCCTGGTTAGCTGTCACCTGCAATCCTCAGATCCCAGCTTCTCAGGCATGAGCCGCTGGGACCTGGCTGCTTTAACCTTAAAAAAAATCTTAAAATTGAAAAAAGGACACTACTGGGTTTGACCTCGGGGCCTCATGCTTCCTTGGCAAAAGCTTGCCACTGGAGCCATGCTTCTGGCCCTTGAAGCTCCCAGTGGAAGGACCGTTCTGCGCCAAGCATAGGGAGTACATGCCCAAGATCCAGTAATCCCAGTAATCGAGTTGGAGACAGGAGAATCGCGAGTTCAAGGCCAGCCAAGGTTATAAACAGGTACCCTGTTTCACAAGGACATGGGAAGAATCATGAGGGGCCTTGGATGTGGTTCAGTGCAGAATATTTGCTTAGCACGTGTGAGGCTCGTGGTTCAATTCCCAGCACCACCCCCTCCAGTAGAAGAGGAGGAGGGCAAGAAACATTGGTGACGTGGGCCTAGTTCTCGGAGGGAAGCAATCAAATGCTGTTTCTAGATACTGTTCCGAGCAACTGGGCCAAGGCTGGTACCATGTTGGAGACCAGAAATATACAGCCAGCAAACAATGTAAGGTGAAATGTGGAAATGAAGATCTGTATAAAGAAATATGGATGCTTAGGAAAATATATTGGAATATTATATCCAAAATGTGAAGGTAATTGAGGGATGAAAATTGGGTTTTTTTTAACCTCTTTTATGCTTCTCCACATTTCCTAATGTGTCTGTAGTAAACATGAAGTAAGAAAAATAATTAGCCTGGCACTGAAGGCTCATACATGCTTGCAATCCAAAATACCCTAAGAACCCAGAAGGCCGAGATCCAGAGGATGGCACTTGGAAGCGATTCTAGGCAGAAAACTCCACTAAACTCCCATCTCCAAAAGAAGCAGCAGGGTTGTGCTAGAGGCATGGCTCAAGTGATAGAGCACCAGCTATGAGGAGGAAAGCCAGCGACAAGGCCCAGGATCTAATTCCTGTACCACTACAATGCTGTCCGTCACCCCAGCAGTGACAATAGCTATCATTTGTTGATGACCTACAGACCAAACATTTTGTAGGCATTCACTCATTTCCTCAACCCTGAAACAATCTCATGAATGGATGCTAAATATTGCATAGTGAATGGCAGACCAATTGCATTACATCACATTCCTAGCCCAGGGTAAGACTTCTTACCCCTCCCCAAGCTTTAGCTGAGCTGGCCCCTGGCCAGCTGAGCGTCTGCCCTGCTATCCACTGTGATCACTATGTGGACTATCGAAGATAGGAAATCGCAACATGCTATTTTGAAACCAGGCATATTATTGGGCTTTCAATTCCACAGATTTGTACCCAGTGTTCTATGGCAGTTCCTCTTGGTGGTCTAGACAGGCCCAAATATTTGCACTATATATAGACTTTAGTTGGTTCTTAAGAAGCATATGATGGGAACGTCTTAAAATTAATGTTATTTACCTGCTAGGATGGAAATGCTAAAAGGATGTGGTCTGCATTATGGACAGAGCTCTGTAAAATGTGATATTAGAAAATGGAAATTTTACGAGTTCTGGGAACAGACACAGGTGATGAGAGCGAAATGGGGAAAATTCTAATTTGTGCAGTATTGTTAGAATTGCATAGGCCAACGCATGGATTTGTTGAAAGTCATGACTCACAGAATGACAGCCTTCCTCAGTTAATACGTTCATTTTTGTTCCAACTAGTTGCGTGGTGCAAAACAGCAGCATTCTGTTTAAAGCACTGCTCCTTCACACTGGCATGTGTGGGGCTAGAATCACCGAACTGTGAGCTGCCGAGGCTCATGGTCGCCATATCCCCTCGGGAACCTGGTGTGGACCCTTCTTGGTGAACGGTTCTGTTGTCTCCTTGGAGACTTCCAGGAGGTGACAGGACAGTCTCTGTATAAGACCTCGTGAGGCTTTGCGGTCAGGTGCTCCTCACTAGCTCTGTGGCTTTGTGTTGTTGGGCCACTTTAAGACTTGTTCCAACCCATCTCTAAAACGAAATGACCGTCACCCACTCCCTAGGATGTTTGGAAGTAATAAATAAGAAAAATCCCAGTAAGACTTGGAAACAGTGCCTGACTCGGTGTCAGTAGCAATCTTCATCTTCATCGTCTTCCTTATCCTCATAAAGAAAAGTAACCGAGAGAATTGTCATGATGTGGGGACGAAGAGTCCTGAAGCTGCGGGAGGGGCAAGGCCCCAGGGGCCTTTGATCATGAGGTCCTCATCTTGTCTTGAAATGGGATTCATGAGAGCTCTTCTTTCTTCTTCTTAATGGAATCTTTATGAAAGTCTCCTTTTATTTTAAATGACAGTTTCACTTTTTTTTTTTTTAAAGAGGCCTACGTTAAGATGGGTATGACTGTTCCACACCTATAATCCCAGCTAGTTTGGGGGCAGAAGTAGGATGATTGAGTTTTGAGGCTTGCCTGGGCAAAAGTTAGTGTGGGGCAGAATCTGAAAAACAAACTACAAAGGCAAAATAATTGGCAGTGTGGTTTAAATAATGGACTGCTTGCCTAGCAAACATGAAGCTCTTGAGTTCAATTCCTAGCACCATACATCACACACACACACACACACACACACACACACACACACACACACAAAACCCCTGCAACTGCCTTCATTAGTATAGAGAAAACAGAAAAACAAAATAAAATCCTCAATAAGGAAATATAAGTTGATTGAGCTTCTCCTTTGCCTCTAGATCACAGCTTTATTATTTGATAACACTAACGTACAATTAAACATGAGTTTCATATAGTGATTTACAATTAGCAAATACTCTTTATCTCACTCAACACTAGCAAAATTGGAGAGAAATAGAACCAAGCATATATTATCATCCTTGCTCTATGCATGAAGAAATGGAGGGATAAAAGCAACTAACTTGCCTAAGGTACATAGCTACTATCAATAGAGGTAAAATCAGAGTGCCTATGAATAGGCTTCAAGCTTGTTGTACAATTGGTACCCCAGAGAATGTAAATGAGGTTCAGTTACTCCTACATGTAATAGACATCACTAATCGATCCCACCATTTTCTCATTCTTCAGTTATAACAGACATCACTAATGGATCACAATACTCTCCCCCACCATCCGAGCTCAGGCTCAGGATCATGCTTATCCCGGCACCCCATACAGGTGCCACCAGTTGAATGCAGTGCCACAGGAGTTATAACAAGCCTACCGGCCATTTCTGGACAAGACTCTGGAGCCTTCTATATTGATCTCCCCATCTAGTTAACTTGGCATATCAAAGCTGGAGGAAGAATCTTTTCCTTAGAAATACATGTCAGGTCCTATTTGCAGTGGGGCCTGTGGTCAGCATTGATTGTGCACTCCTTCTGGACAGGAGCCTGGCTATGTCATTTCCCACAACCTGGAATGAAGTTGACACCGAGAGACACTGAATTGTGTTTGGAGGGGTGGATGGATGGATGGGTGGGTGGGTGGATGGAGTAAGTGAGCAATGGAATAGGCCAATACAAAACAGGTCCACATTGTAAAAAAAAAAAAAAAAGTCCACTGCTTATGACTCTATAGACTTTCACTTCAGAAGATAGCTTGACGCCTTTCTGTCTCCTAGGATTGGGCTGTCAATCCAGAAAGCGCTGTCCACCTTCCAAACATGATTTGTCTCCATTTATCAGAGGGTATTATTAGACATGGAGCTGCTGAGATAGCAAGTTAGTTGGGGCTTTTAGTCTTGGCCTGTGAGAGGGATGGAGGAAGATGTGTTCTTCCAGGGGAGGGAGCGCGCGGTCTCTCTCTTGCCCTGGCCTGATGACAGCGGCTAGCACTCTGCTGAATGATCGATAACTGGCCGCCAGTCCAGTTACTCCTCACTGGCTATTTTAAGGACTGCCACAGAGACCTACCATGGACTCATGAGATGATCTGAAACCAGGAGGCCCGTTGTTCCTTCTCTACCTAAGGGGCTAGCTTTCACTTTGGGAGTGGAGACTACACAGGCATGCAAATCCAAGAGTCCCTCGGAAGGACACCAGCCAAAGGCATTTGTGACAGGAAAACTGTCAGGAACTCCCTTGTAGCTCAGTATTGATTGCAGGGCTATTCCGCTGGCGCCCAGACTTTCACAGTGCTGGTGAGAATTGCAGGTTCCAGCTATTTCTGCCTTCTTGCAGTTGACTATTACTTCCCTCTTTCCCAAATAAAAATAATGGGATTTTTTTTGGAGGGTGGGGGCTAGCTAGCTACCAAACAATCCTAGCTTAGAGGAGGAGTTCCTTTCATAAGAACAAAGAAGTATTTACTCATTTCCTTATTTGTTTTATGTTCAGGGTCCCTGAGAGCTTAGAGAGGAGGATAGTCCTTTATTTTGACTCAAGGAAAGTGATTACAAGCTTGTAGTTTATCTGCAATAGGTGATAGAATTGGTACCACAAATGCATTTTCATTTCCTGTGCCATTTTTGTGTGGGTATGTGTGGGACCTGGGGCTTGAACTCAGGGCCTTGAGCTCTTGCTTAGCTTTTTTGCTCAAGGCTGGTATTCTACCACTTGAGCCATACTCTACGTCTAGCTTTTTGCTAGTTAATTGGAGATAAGAGTCTCATGAACTTTTCTTCCACTGATGGTTTTGAACCACGATACTCAGGTCTCAGTCTTCTGAGTAGCTGGAATTACAGCCATGAGCCACCAGCTCCCAGCTTCCTCTACTTTCTTGGAGAACTGGTGTGGCAAGGATAGTTAATTTAAAAAAAATAGAATTAGACAAAAAAATAGAATTAGACATCGGTTGACATTTTTAAGAGGTAATTTTAATAAGGTAATAAATCTGCATATATATATATATATTTCCATGCATTTCACAGTGATATTCTTTTCATCAAGAACCCCCCACGGGGGCTGGGGATATAGCCTAGTGGCAAGAGTGCCTGCCTCGGATACACGAGGCCCTAGGTTCGATTCCCCAGCACCACATATACAGAAAACGGCCAGAAGCGGCGCTGTGGCTCAAGTGGCAGAGTGCTAGCCTTGAGCAAAAAGAAGCCAGGGACAGTGCTCAGGCCCTGAGTCCAAGTACCAGGACTGGCCAAAAAAAAAAAAAAAAAAAGAACCCCCCACGGGGGGCCACGCTTCTGATGTCTGCTTGTGTTTAAACTGTACGTGGATGTCAATAGGCAATGCAGCAAACCCTTGGTCACGCCAGGCCTGTGGCTCCAAAGAGACCACCGTTGAGGGAGAACTGTGTAAGCTCACGATGTCGCTTCTAGCGGTGACCGCGGGTGCTTGACTCACACCACCGCTCACCTGCCACTAAAGACAAGCCACCCCTCAACAAGTCTTACATTTTCACTTTATCTCTTCACGCAGGCTTTTGTGGGTGCCGTTTGCTTCTTGGGAGGCTGATTTTCACAGAATTAAAGGCAAATGACACAAATATGTACACAAAACTAATGAGAACACGGGGCCAACTGAGACCTTCTCCCTGTCGACTGAGCTGTGCTATGTAGGTGTAGGGATTTCTTTATTTTAAAAAATATATTATTTATTACTGTTAGTCGTTGTAGAAAGGAACTTCCAATCAACAAAGCAGTTTATCACCCCTTTCGACATTCTCACCATCCCTCCTAACCCACCCTTTCCCTCACTTTTCTTAATTCTGTGGGCTATGTACTGATTTTTACTTTGCCATTTAACAAAGCAGCTTATGTATACAGTATTGGTTCTGAAATTGCTCTCAATATTTGTTTGTTTGTGCTTAGTTAAAAGGTCAAAACCACGGGTAATAAATCTGCAAATAAGGCGGGCTTACTGTAACAGTATTTTGTATGCTTTTAAAGTTTTATACAAATGGCTTCAAACCAAAGATGTCTTTCTGGGAATTGACTCACTGAGCTCATCCGTGTATGTGTGAGGCATTTTCTCCACTGAGCGAGTATGGTTCAAGCTAACTTTTGACATCACAGAGCATCTGAAGGGGCACGCCTTCTGCATGGCCTTTGCCCAGAACTGTTTCAGGTAGAACAGACGCTCATCCTGCATGTTCACGACACCCTTATATTTCTCTGGTCCTTTCTTCATCAGTTTATTGAAAGATATTTTCTTAGAGACTCAGGAGCCTGAGATCTGAGGATCATGGTTCAAAGTCAACCCAGGAAGGAAAATCAATGAGACGCCTATCTCCAATTAGCCAGTAAAATGCTGGAAGTAGAGGTATGTGAGGCCTGAAGCAGGAACTCAACAATTGTCTTACCCGAGAGAATGTTTGTTGTCTTTGGTGTCTGTTCATTTATATGCTACATAAGCATCTTTGAGTTTAAACAAACATATTAAGATCTGTTGTGGAATTTTCTTATTTGTTTTTAAATGTTTACCTCATCAAAGAAGGTGACTTAGTTCAGGCAAGGCAAGTGCTCAGTGGTAGAGTATTCCCTAGCATGTGCAGGGCCTTGGATTTAATTGCTAGCACAGAAAAGACAGAAAGAGACAGAGACAGACAGACAGATGCAGAGAGACAAAGTGAAGTAGAAAGAGATAAAAGCAGATATAGAGGGGGAGAGAGAGAGAGAGGAGAAGGATGAGGAGGAGGAAGAGGAGGAGGAGGAGGAGGAAGAGGAGGAAGGGAGGAAGGGGGAGGAGGAGGAGGGGTAGAAGGAGGCAGAAGGAAGAGGGAGGAGGACATGACAGTCTACATCTGGTGCATTCCTGGTGCCTTCTCTAAATCCAGCTCTCCCCCCCCCGCACCTGCCCTGTTGCTAAAGCTGGAATGGCCCCAGTACAGTTACCACCTGATCCCTTTCTTCAGCCTCGTATGGTGGAGGCTTCAGTGTTGTGGCTGGTCAGGTAACTTCTGTTACTTAGCAACTTTCTCCAGCTTTGTTAAGTTGGGCTGTTCAATCTCCTTAATGAATAAGAGCATCAAGCCAGGTAATTGATGCCTGGACATTTAGCTCATGAATAATTGACTGTCTGGGTAATCCTAGACACATTTCCTCCATCAGATTGTACAGTGGAACAGTCATGTCATAGCTAGTGCCCAGTTGTTGTCTTTTTCTTTTTTCTCCGTTTTTTGTGTCCTAATCAGTTTTACGATGTCCGAAATCTGCTTTCTTGACCCAGAGGCTCAGGAGAACAAAGGAAGCAATGAGTCCCCAAGCCAAGGCACGCTTCTGCTCTCCTCCCTCCCAGGGCTCCGCATCTGCCCTTTGGGTTGAGCTTTGAAAAGTTCCAGCCGTTCCTGTTTATCTTTGTGAGGTATCTTTTCCCACATACATCGGGAAGCAGTGGGACCGAAAGGGGAGGAGGGGACCGGGAATTGGGTTTCCTGAGCAGTGCCAGTCACTTCCTGTGCAGCTCCCGGCCGGCAAGGGCGTGCCTGACTCATGTATGCATTCGTTCAGGGGCACCTATTGAGCGCCTCCTGTATGCCTGGCACTGGAGATCCCGTGGCAAGCAGGGTCTTCGTGGAGCTGACACTGTAGGCAAAGCGAACAGGTTCTCCCCTGGAAACACTAGCAACTAGCATTGGGTTGAAAAATAAAAATGGAGTAATGGGATAAACCGAAGGCACACGGAAGAGATGGCGGTCCTTTTGATTAATAGTCGAGGAAGTCCTCTCTGATGAGGTGACCTTGGAGCTGAGAACTGAATAACCAAGAGAAGCCTGATGAGGAAAGAGGCCAAAGAAGATTCTAGAAGGAGGGCCACAAAGACATATGTTCTGAGACAGGAATGGGCGTAGCATGTCTTTGTTTTGTGGAGGAGACACTGTCTGTGTTGCTTATTAGGCTAGCCTTGAATTTACGATCTTCCCGTCTCAGGCTTCTATCAAAATGCTTATTAGTTTCCTGCTTAGAACCTTCTACCGTGCTTGGAATAAGACATACATTGCCCAAGAGAAAAGTTAAAAGAAAAAAGAAAGGGAAAAATAAAAGCCAAACAATAGTAACAACAACAAACCCTACTATGGCCTGCCTGGGAATTTTTTTTCCTTCTGTTGGTTGTGGGGCTTGAACTCGGGGCCTGGGCTTTTGTGCTCAAGGCTAGTGCTCTACCATTATGAGTCACAGCACCACTTCTAGTTTTCTGGTGGTTAATTGGAGATGAGAGTCTCACATACTTTCCCGCCTGGGCTGGCTTTGAGCAGTGATCCTCAGATCTCAGCCTCCTGAGTAGTTAGGATTATAAGCCTGAGCCACCAATGCCAAGCTCATCCTGGTTTATTAGGCCCTAATTAATCCCTCTAGCTCTCCTTTTCTCACCCCTTCCACTGGCCATGGGTACAGTAGCCTCCCAGCTGGTCCTGAACACGCAAAGCTTGCCCCTGTCTTTAGGAGCTATACTTGATGTTCTCTGCCCATAGGACTTTTCCCAGTGACCATCATCCAGTTACAAGCAACTGCATCTTTCCACACAGGCCTTGACAGTTTAGAGGAGGTTTCCCAACCCACTCAGGCCTTCCTGCCCCCCCCCCCCATCCAGGTCTCTCCAATTAGGACCACTTACCACTTGGTCATGTGATGCAGTCGCTTCCTTCTACTAGGAAAGCTGTCGTTATGCATAATGTGCTCTTTGGAGAAAAGGGGGTTATAAAAGAGACGTAAAAGTACCGGAGAATGCTCCTACCATATCGCGAGGCTCACAGCCCCTTGGAATAGTGGTGCTGCTCATTTCCAGATCTTTCTATTGACCACCAGATGTGCTTTTGAATTTTGAAATGTTCAGTTGGCAACAGTTAATTGAGAGGACAGTCGAGAATTGTGAGCGTTTGCAGCACAAGGAGAAGGGGCCAAAGTATCAGATATTGCAGTCACCCTCGTGGAATGCATTGCAGTTGAACATAGAAATATCACGCTGGGCCTCATTAATATGTACACTTGCTACGTGTCAGTTAAAATAAAAACATTTTAAAGGCTCAGTTGCAAATGCACGCAGAGGTTACTACACCACTCAGGCAAATGCAAAAGCTGAAGAAATTGGAGGTATGGATCACTAGTTCTGGGCTTGCCTAGAAGGCACAAGTGTTTGGATTTAATCCCTGACACCTGGTAGAATAAAAGAAAGAAAGAAAAAGACCGGAGGCCAGTCCTGGGAAGGAAGAAAAGTGTATGAGGGAGAATAACCAAAGCAAAAAAGGCCTAGCGATGTGGTTCCGGCAACAGAGCCCCTGCCCAGCCAGTGTGAAACCAAATTCCACTACAGGCACGGTATTGGTGACTCGTGTCGATAAGCTAACCTCAGATGGCTGAGATGTAGAAGGTCAATATTCAAAGCCAGTGGGGCAGAAAAGTTCTTGAGACTCCAAAATAACCAGTCCAAAGCAAGGATAGAGGCATGGCTCAAGTGGTGGGGAGCTTGCCTAGAGCGTGAGGAGACAGAGAGAGAGAGAACATAGCTTCTTCCCTAGGTGAGCACCCCAATCTCCAGTTCTACAGGTTCTAACCTGAGTGAGTCATCACTGGTATTTCCAATTTGGTGCTTCCCCCGCCCCTTTTCAAATTCCGGGGAGCTATCAATTATTCAGGGCTCCAGAACGCTGCGGGGTGACTGACGTGTCGTGGGTCTGCACGGCTGTGTGTCTGAAGGGAAACCATCTGGCCGCCCTGCCTCTTCATGCCGGCTTCTCCCCGAGCTGCTAAGGTGTGGCGGCCACCACGAGTGCCAAAACCATGAATATTTCACGGCCGTAATTAAAGTAAGCAGAGAGCTGACTGGAGGCCTCCAGCTCCGGGCTCCCCTTTCCAAAACAAGCACCTCCCATCCAGAGCAGAGAGCTCCGAAAAAGAAAGAGGGCATCGGGTGAAAGTTGGGGTGGGGGAGTGAGGGCGCCCCACTTCCTGGGCAGGGCCTACTGAGGTCCCGAAGCTGCCAGGGTGTACCTTCCAGTCCCCAGAAGGGAGGGAGGGGGGTGCACCCCCTTGGACTTTCTTTCGAACACCCTGAAATGGATTTGAAGTTGGGAGGTGCGGAGGGGGGGTGTCTACAGCCTCAGCCAGTTTAATGCAGGTGAATCTCCTGTCCCGGCACAGGCTTGGGGGGCGGGGGGGGGGAAGCTGTGCTGCTAGGTTCTTGGTTGCTGTCTCCTTTCCCGCATCACAGGCGCTAAGTGCCAAGCCCCCCACCCCGGGCAGCCAGGCGCAGGGCGGGAGCCTTGCGATTTATACATCTATTAATTACCTCCAGCATGGAAGAACTGCCTATAAATACAGTGGCACTTTAGATAAAACTTTCATGCAGCTATTTAGATCCTTTAAAATATAAATGATTTCCTCTAAATTTTTTATCATAAATCAGGGCATGGAGCTAGGCGACACGACGCCGATTCTTCCCCCCTGGTGGGAGCGAGCCCTTCAGCCTCTCTCTCTCTCTCTCTCTCTCTCTCTCTCTCTCTCTCTCTCTCTTTCCCTACCTGTCTCTTTCTTTTCTCTTTTCTTTTTTAATTTAGGAAGAGAGGTGACGGACCCTCAAGGGGCAGGAAACTTCACTGAGTTTGCTTCACGTCTCCTGTGTGGGAAAAGCCTGAGTTCAAATCCTCTTCCTGCCTGTTCCCATGTGCCTGCTCTGTCCTCCAGCTCTTCCCTCTGTGGCCCAGGGTCACAGGGAAAATTCCTAGTCAGGCCCCCGGGTGACAGCTGTGGGCGTAAGGAGAGGGCGGTTCAGGGCTCTGAGCTTCTTCCTGTAAAAAGAAAGACAGGAGCGGGTGTCGGTGGCTCCCGCCTGTAATCCTACTTACTCCGGAGGCTGAGATCTGAGGATCGCCTTTCCTGGTCAGCCTGGGCAGGAAAGTCCATGGCGCTGTGGCTCAAGTGGTAGAGTGCTAGCCTTGAGCAAAAGGAGCGCAGGGACAGTGCTCAGGCCATTTTCAAGTCCCAGGGCTGGCAAAAAAGAATATCTTCACTGTGTGTGAATGCCTAGAGACCTGCCCAATGTACCTTTCTAAGACCTGAACCAGAACCCAGGGCTGTCAGGACGTAAGTACCCTGGGGAGGATTCATGGAGCCCATCTCTGCAGCCTCTGGGATTAGAAGAGGGAGGCCCAAAGCCTGCGCGAGTGGCTTGCTTAGCCACTGGTCTCCTGCAGAAGATCAGCCACAGCCCTCCCCCCCCCCCCCCGGAATCCAGACCTCTGTCCGTCCTATCCTCTACCCTGGCCATCTCTGCCCAGCCAGGCTGGCTGGGTAGGAGAAACGACTTCACTCTGACTTTGTGAACTTGAACTCTAAGATGCCCGAGAACAGAAGCGGAGGGAGGCAGACCTGGCCCTCGTCTGCCAGGAAGAGGACTCTGGGGTCTCTGCGTCTAGACAGCACAGAGCTGGCCATGCTGCTGCGGACACAGACATTCTCCGCGTCGGCAGCAGGGAGGAGTGGAAGAGGCCAGTTACCAGATGCAGGGAGTTGCTACCAGTTACCCTCTAGGGCATTGCAGGCTCAACTACTGACCTTCTTTCTCCAGGAAGGGGTCCACTAAGCCCAGAAAACACGGGGGCTTCTCTCTTCTCATCGGGACTTCCTCAACCCAATTCTTTTTTGGCCTGTCCTGGGGCTTGGACTCAGGGCCTGAGCACTGTCCCTGGCTTCTTTTTGCCCAAGGCTATCACTCTGCCACCTGAGCCACAGCACCCCTTCTGGCCATTTTCTGTATATGTGGTGCTGGGGAATTGAACCCAGGGCCTCATGGATAGGAGGCAAGCACTCTTGCCACTAGGCCATATTTCCAGCCCAAACCCAATTCTTACACAACCACCAGAAGGATTCTCTAAAAGCAGACCTCAAATCCTATCAAGGTGCTGTTTCTAACACCGACCCCCCCCCCCCCCCGTGGCTCCTCATTCCTCTCAGAACTCGCCCCTCCTCATCTCTCACGATGCCCAGTCATTCATGGCCCTGCAAAGCCTCTCAGCTTCTTACTGGGGCTTGAACTCAGGACCACATGCTCTTGCTTGGTTTCTCTGCTTAAGGTCTGGTGCTTTTACCACGTGAGCCACGGCTCCACTTTCAGCTTTTTGCGGGTTAATTGGAAATAGTCTCATGAAATTGTCTGCCCATGCTGGCTTAGAACTGAGTAGCTTGGGTTAGTAGGCCAGCAGTGATTGGCTGCCTCTTGCTCTTTCTGAGCACCCCGAACCCCAGCTCCCCTGGGGCCCTGGTGCTTGCTCTTCCTCCCATCTTTTCTTTGTGTCCACTAGGTCACTTGTGACCTTTGGTCACTCTTGCCTTTTCTGAACCTTTATCTTCTCCTACCCCTCGGGTTTCTCTTCTCCGTGGCAGTTTATTTGCCTTCTTGATTCCTTATTCCTGTGTGGGGGTCAGCTCCATGGAGTTTGGGAAGAGGAGTTGTCTCTCTTCATCTGGAGCAAAAACCTTATCTTCTGCATACTAGCTGCCAGATAGTGTTCCCAGAGACCCGTGGCTCTGTCCGTTCACTCTTTCTCCTGTCTTCTCTTTTGTGCTTCCCTCCCTCCCTCCCTCCCTGCCTCCCTATCTTCTTCCTTCCTTCCTTCCTTCCTTCCTTCCTTCCTTCCTTCCTTCCTTCCTTCCTTCCTTCCTTCCTTTCCTCCCTCCCTCCCTGCCTCCCTCCCCTCCTATCTTCTTTCTCCCTCTCTCTTTCCTTCCTTCCATCCTTCCTCCTTCCCTTCCCTTCCCTCCCTCCCTCCGCATCTTTTTTCTTCCCCTTCCTTCCTTCCTTCCTTCCTTCCTTCCTTCCTTCCTTCCTTCCTTCCTTCCTTCCTTCCTTCCTTCCTTCCTTCCTTCCTTCCTCCCTCCCTCCCTCCCTCCCTCCCTTCCTTCCTTTTCCTTTCCTGTGTCTGTCTGTCTCACGATCCGTGTCTGTCTGTCTGTCTCCCAGGCTGGCCTTGCCCTTCCGATCCTCCGGCCTCGGCCTCCGGAGGGCTAGGGGAGGGCTGCGCGGTGCCCCCCTCCCTCCCTCCCCGCGCCCCGCACCTGCCGCGCGCCCGCCGGCCTCTCCCGCCCCGCACCCGGATGCCTGGCCCGGGGCTCGGGGTCCCTCTGGGCGGCTCAGATCCCCCGCGCCCGCGCAGACAATGAGCGCGGCGGCCGCCCGGCCGGCGAGCCCGCAGCAGCTGGGCAGGCGGCGGCCACACGGGAGAACCTGAGCCCGGGGAAGGGCGAGGGGCCGGCTGCGAACACCTGGCCCGGCCCGGCCCGGCCCGGCGCGCTATCTCGGGGCCATCGCCCAGGCGGGCGGGCGCGGCCTGGGGCGGAGGGGGCGGGGATCAGCTCCCGGGAAGCAGGGGCAAGAGAGTGGGGCCTGGCCCACGACTGCAGACCCCACCCCCTCCCCGGGCCTCGGTGCCCAGAAGCTGCTGCCAGCCTGGGGTGGTGACGTTAGACAAACCCAGCTCCGGTCTCCATCTGCCACCGCTGGACGGCAGGGCGGGCCCTGGAGCAGCGGAGTGTGTGTGCGCGCGCGCGCGCGCGTGTGTGTGTGTGTGTGTGTGTGTGTGTGTGTGTGCGTGTGTGTGAACTGAACTCAGAACTCCCTACCCCAGAACTTGTTACACAGGAACCACTCTGTAACCAGCTTCTGGCTGTCCTCATTGCCCCCAGCACACATACCCCCGGTGGGAGTTTGGGGGAGAACATTCACCATCCATTGATCCATTGCACACAAGTGCTGTCAGACGCCCACAAACACAAGCAAAGACACAGCTAGGAGCCAGCCTCTGAGAAGTCTAGGGCGAGCCAGGAACCTGTAGCTTACACCTGTAATCCTAGTTAATCAAAAAGCTGAGATCTGAGGATTGGGGCTCGAAACCATCCTGGACAGGAAAGTCCATGAGACTGTCATCTCCAATTTACTATCAAAAAAATCTGGAAGTGGGGCTGTGGCCCAAGTGGTAGTAGAGTGCCAACCTTGAGCAAAAAAAGCTCAGGGACAGCACCCAAGCTCTGAGTTTAAGCCCCAGTAGCAGCACAATATAAAGTCCACAATCCATATGGGATTTCAAAAAGGGAAACTCTCTGAGTCTCTAATAGAAACTGTAACAATAATAATAATAATGAGGAGGAGGAGGAAGAAGATAATGACAAGAGTCTGAAGCAAGTCTTACAAGTGGAGGATCCCAGATAACACATATTCAAACCATGGATAGCTGCACAATGTTCTGCAGAGTGGGTGATTTGTGTTTGTAATCTTAGCACTTGAGAAACTAGGAGAATCAGAAGTTTAAGGCCAGGCTGGGCAATACAGCAAGATTCTGTTTCTAAGGGGGGGTGGGGTGGAGAGGAGAGAGAGAGAGAGAGAGAGGGAGGGAGGGAGGAAGGGAGGGAGGGAGGAGGGAAGACCTATCCTACCCCTTTTGCATCTATATAAGGCTAGTCCCAGAAGACAGTGTTTTGTGCTCTGCTTTAGGGTTTCATGTGGAAATTCTATGTCCACACTGAATTCTGAGCTCCTGAAACAGCATCCTCTATACCTGCAGGGCCTGCCACAAAACCCAGCCATATTAGGGGTTCTAATATGTTAACAGAGCGAAAAGAATCTTGGCAGGGCTCCCTGCGTACATGTCCGTGGGATCCTTATTTGGACTCTGCAACAGGTTGTTCCGTGTGGTGTGGGCTGATATGAGGTGGTGTGTGTGTGCCAATGGTAACTTCAAGCCACAGAGTGCTCAGGAACTGTCGAGTTTACCCACATTCCAAGCTCCCTTTTAGGTACCCAACTAGAGTTCCTAGTTTATTTTGCCAGGTTTGCCCCTCGTGAAAGTTCAGGGTGTAAAATCCGGGACGGTGCCAAGGATGTCCGGGCTGTCTTCTGCCGTCCCTTCCCGTGGCATTGTCGGTTCTCTGAGGCTCTTCTCAACAAGGCTGGTCTTGTAAATGTGGCCAGGAAAAGTTTGAAGGGTGAGGCAAACACCACACAGGTCCTCCAAGTAGTGAGGTTAAAGCATGACCATAACAAGTTAAAAGTCTGTCTACTCTTTTTCCTTGGAGTAGTAATATTTTGGTACTTAGTTTCACTTCTAGCTCTGTGATTAGGTTTCTATTTAGACAGAATATATAGGGTTTTTTTCCCCCTCTCTCTAAGACTCACCAGTTAACTACACTGAGGATTCTATTATGAGAGATTAATTCTTCAACATACATTTTAGTGACTTACCTTTAAAAAAAAACCCAAAACAATTAATAACAGAGTCTCATTCTATAACCCAGGCTGTCCTCAAACTCCTGAGACCAATAATTTAGCTTTCTTCCTGCTGATAAAGCAAGGTGAAACTCCAGAAGCTTAAGAGAAACATTTCCACTCCTCTGTCATTTACATTTCCAACTATTTTGACTATAGTATTATATGAAGTTAATTTCAAAACGTGACACAAAATATTCAGAATGGTCTAACACAAACATGCTTGTGTATGCTCATGCACGCACGTGCACACACACACAGGCTGGTTCATAATGATAGATGTCAACTGACTGCTGGCTTCATAGAGCTGCTGGCCGACTGTGGGGAGGGAAGGTGGGAAGGAGAGCCTAATGCCCCAAAGGTCTAGACAGGGAGCTGGTGAGGTAAAGCAGGCTTTTGATATGGCTCTATTTCTGACTTGACCTGACCTTCATCCTGGTTAGCATCTCCCAGGCCCCTAGAGAAAAAGGAAAAATAAGAGAATAGATATGGATGGGCCTCTCTGAGTGTTCAGCTTCCCAGATCATTAGGGCATTGTGTGTGTGTGTGTGGGGGGGGGGGTCTTAGGGACCGTGGCACCAGGCAAGATACAGTGCTAGTGCCCTGTCATTCACCTTGTGGGCCTTTATCATTGGGCAAAAAAAAAAAAAAAACAATCTTGAATGCTCTTAAAATGCCAGTATTTGGCTTGTGAGAAGTACAAGGATGCTCGGCAGAAACTCCTGACTTGCTCAGAATCTGTTTCAAATGAATCAGAATGTCAGTTGGGTTTTTTTTCTGGGGGGGGTGGGGTGGGTGGGTGTAGTACTGGGTTTGAACTCAGGGGCTCCACCATTTGAGTCATGCCTTCAACCCATGCCTTTTTGTTAAGGCTGGAAGCCCTTAGAAATCATCTCCTTTAGTCTGCTCCTTGTGGGTAAACTGAGGCCCAGCCAAGGGCACACTGACACAGTGTCAGAATGCAGCCTTGAGACACACTACCCCGAGGGCGTGTTTTACCTCTTACAGATCTTAACCCCTTTGCTTTAAGGCTTGCTCACCAACCCACATTGCCCTTGACAGTCTTGGGGGGCTTCCAAACCATTTCCTGCTCTCCGGTTTAGGTAGTGGCTCCTTGGAGGCCGGGATGGAGTTGACCCACCTCTCATCCCAGCCCTGGGTATCTGACAGAGGCAGGTGCTGGGGAATGGAGGGAATGGAGAGGGAGGGAACACCCTTGGCACCCGGGGATAACCCTTTCTCCAGGAGAAGTCCCAAATGCTTCCCCTTCAGAAACCAACACTGGTTTGTCCCAGGGATCCCGCGGGCCAGGCACCGGGCCAAGCGCTCGCCTCCCTGTGTTTCTCCGGCTGAGGGCTTTAGAGGGCGAGTCAGCGCCATTTGAGATCCCGGGGCACGCGGAGGTGTGTGTGTGGGGGACTGTCTCCCGCACCCCAGCCAGCCAAGTCCCTTGGGTGGAGAGCACTAGTTTGGTGCTCAGTACTTTCACTACTACCGAAGCTCCAAGCACCTTGCCCAGAGCCCAGGAAAGGGGAGGCGAGCATGACTGCCGTGTATGTGTGTGACAGACTGAGCCCCAGGCGCACTGGGCCTTCCACACCTCGCCCCAATCCTTCCCACGACGCACACCCTGCCCGCGCCCCAGTGGGGTGGCGGGGAGCCGGGCGCGCTCTCCGGCCGGGAGGGGCGCCGCTCGGAGGCCCGGGGACGGCTCCCTGGGCCGGGGCGACCGCCGGCCGGGCCCGCGGAGGCGGCGGGAACGCAGCTGGGCGCGGGGTTTCTCCTCCAGCCCCGAGGGCCGTGCGCCCCGGCGGCCACACATCCATTATTCACGGTGTTTACTAGCTGGGGGGAGGGAGGAGGGGAGGGGGGGAGCCAGAGGGGGGCTGCGGCGGGGAGCGCGGCCGGAGGAGCTGGGACCCTCGGGAACGGGAGGGAGACCCCGGGGCTGGGGGGACGAGGGAGTCACCCGGGGCCGCCCCGGGGCGCAGTCCGTCCGTGCCCCGCGGTGCCAGGCGGAGGCCCGGGGGGGGGGGTAGGGTCCCTCCCTCCCTTCCCTCCCCGCGTCCGCACCCCGAGGTCCCCACGCGTGGGAGGGAAAGCGGCCGCCGGGCCCCGGGGCCGCTGCGCGGCGGTGGCCCTCGGGGAAGGACGAGGCCCCGGGCCCCGCGCGCCGGCGTCGGCGAGGGCGAGCACGTGGAGGGGGGCGGGGGGGCGGGAGACGGACGGCGTGGCGGCGGCCGGGCCGAGCGCGCACGGAGGGGCGGGGGGCCGGGGGGGGGGCGTCCCGGAGGAAGTTTGAGGCCCGGCGCGCGGGGCGGGGCGGGGAGGAGGCGCCGGGGACGGAGCCGGCCGAGTCGGGGGAGCCGCGCGAGGCTGGAGCCGGGCGGGGCGGGGCGGACAGGAAGTGGCCGGGCCGGGCCCGGGTATAAATGGCGCGGAGGGGGCGGCCGCCAGTGGCTCCGCGGCGCGCGCGGCGAGCGAGCGAGGGAGCGAGCGAGCGGCCGGGTCCCGGAGCCTCCCCGGGCCGCCCCTGCCTTCCCCCGCCCTCCCTGCCCGCCGCCCCGCGTGCGAGGCCGGGGCGCGGGAGCACGCCTGCGCGCGCCCGTCCGCCCGCCCGCCCGCCCTCCGGGATCCCCGGCCGGCCCGCCGCGCCGGGCGATGCGTGCGGAGGCCGCCGGGGGAGCGGGGAGGCGGCGGCGAGGGGCGCGCGGGCGCTGAGCGGCGCCGGCCGGGGATCCCGGGCCCCCCCACCCCGCCCACCCCCTCCCCCCCACCCCGCCGCCCGCCCGCCCGCGCGAAGATGATGGCCATGAACGCCAAGCAGCCGTTCGGCATGCACCCGGGGCTGCCGGAGCCCAAGTTCTCCAGCCTGCACTCGGGCCCGGAGGCCATGCGCCGCGTCTGCCTGCCGGCCCCGCAGGTACGTGGGGAGGAGGGGGGGGGGTGGGAGGTGGGGGGGGGCGGGCGTGTTGAGCGCCGGAAGGCACGCTTGACGGTTGCCGGTGACAGGCGCGGGCTCCGCGTGTCGTTCTCCACGCCGCCCTCCCTCCCTCCCTCCCCGCGGCCCCCCGCGCGCCCGCCCGGGTCTCTCTGATCCTCACGTCGGGGGCCGCCGTCCGTATGAATTTTCATGAGCCGGGGGGCTTCGAGGCGCCGCCGGTCCCCCGCGCCCCCCGCCCTGACCGCGCCGCGCGCCCCCTCTCTCCCCGCCAGCTGCAGGGCAATATATTCGGGAGCTTCGATGAGAGCCTGCTGGCGCGCGCCGAGGCCCTGGCGGCGGTGGACATCGTCGCTCACGGCAAGAGCCACCCCTTCAAGCCCGACGCCACCTACCATACGATGAGCAGCGTGCCCTGCACGTCCGCCTCGTCCACCGTGCCCATCTCGCACCCGGCCGCGCTGCCCGCGCACCCGCACCACCCCGCCGCCGCCGCCGCCGCCGCCGCCGCGCACCCGGGCCTGGAGGGCGAGCTGCTGGAGCACCTGTCCCCCGCGCTGAGCGTGAGCGTGAGCGGCCTGGGCGCGCCCGAGCACGCGGGCATGCCCGCCCCGCTGCACCCGCACCACCTGGGCGCCATGGGCCACCTGCACCCGGCCATGGGCATGGGCCACCCGCACGCCGCCGCCGTGGCCCCGCCGCACGGCGCGCTGCCCGCCTGCCTGGGCGACGTGGAGTCCGACCCCCGCGAGCTCGAGGCCTTCGCCGAGCGCTTCAAGCAGCGCCGCATCAAGCTCGGCGTGACCCAGGCCGACGTGGGCGCCGCCCTGGCCAACCTCAAGATCCCCGGCGTGGGCTCGCTCAGCCAGAGCACCATCTGCAGGTTCGAGTCCCTCACGCTGTCGCACAACAACATGATCGCGCTCAAGCCCGTGCTCCAGGCCTGGCTGGAGGAGGCCGAGGCCGCCTACCGCGAGAAGAACGGCAAGCCCGAGCTCTTCCACGGCGCCGAGCGCAAGCGCAAGCGCACGTCCATCGCCGCGCCCGAGAAGCGCTCGCTCGAGGCCTACTTCGCCATCCAGCCGCGGCCCTCCTCCGAGAAGATCGCCGCCATCGCCGAGAAGCTGGACCTCAAGAAGAACGTGGTGAGGGTCTGGTTCTGCAACCAGAGACAGAAACAGAAGCGCATGAAGTACTCGGCCGTCCATTGATGGACTGCGGGGGGCCCCGGGCCGGCGGCCGGGGTGGGGTTGGGGGGTGGAGGGGGGGAGGCGGGGGGCCCGGAGAACCCCACGGGGATGGGGGGGACGGCCCGGGTGGCCCCCCCCACAGGTCAGGCTCTCTTCCCCCCACCCCCAAGCCTGCCTAATGCACACCCCCCCCTCTTCCTCTCTCTTTTCGTTTTTCCTTTCTATGCCTCCCCCTCTCCTCTTTAAAAACAATAATGATAATAATAATAAAAAAACACAAGAAACAAAACCAAAAAGAAAAAGTTGGGGCGCTAGGGGGGGATCACGGAGGGGCGGGCCCGGGGGGGCGGAGAGCCCCGCGCTGTCCGCGGTGCTGAACGGCGGCCCCGCCGGCCCCGCCGCGCGCCGCGCCTCCAGCTCCGAAGCTTCCCGGGGGCCCCCGGGCAGCCGCCGGCTCAGCTCAGCTCCGGGGCCACCGCGCCGCCGCCGAGCGCAGTCAGGCCCGGGTGGAGGGGTGGAAAGAGCCGCGACCCACAGGACGGAGCCTAGCCCGTCCACGCGGAAGGCGTGCCGGAGATTGATTCGCGTCCCTAAAATAACGGTCCGTTCCCCAAGGAGAGCCCTACAACCCCCGCTCCCCCCGCGCTCCATCCGCCTCTGCCCTGCGGTTTGCTGCGGAGCCTCACCGAGCAGCAGGGGTGAGGTTCCGAGACAGTGTAGGGGGGGGGGGGAATGGGAGCTCCGAGCCGGTGTCCAGAAGAGGGAGGCCCGCTCCAGCGACCGCAAACGCGGGCCTCTCTCTCTCTCTCTCTGGGAATTGCAAGCAGAGGTCAGCACCAGCGCTGGTCATCCTTCCCCACCACCTCCTGGTGTTTTAGGGGTGATCGCCACCTGGTAGCGACACTGATCGTGTTCCACACCAGACCAACCAAAAAACAAAAGAAGACTAAACCCTAGCTTCATGGTGCCGTTCTTGCCAGAGTCCCAGCTCAGCCATTGGAAATGACCCTAACGCCTCCCGTTCGCGCGCAGGCCCTTCTAACGTGTCTAGCCCCGCCGCGCTTTTCCGTCTGCTCTCGTCAGCACCGTCGCTCTCTATTATTTATTTAAATCCACTTTCTCCCGTACCCCTGACGGGATGAGCAGGAGAGGAAGCGGGGCCGCTCGCCCGCACACCTGTCACTCCAGCCCAGTCGATGTGGTTTTTTTTTGTTGTTGCTTCCTATAGTTTGTGTGTTGCTGTGTGACCCTTGGTTTCATTCTCAAAACAGATACAAATAAAATACTAAGTTTTATTCTGTCTCTACCCCTTGAATTAACTTCTAAAATAAATGCTTTATTTTTCAACCTGAATCTCAGTGGTTTTCCTTCTCGGGCGTCGTAAAGGTGAACTAGCCTTGGGGAAGAACTGGGAACTGAGGAAACCAAAAGAGCTGGGCTCTTTCCCCGCCCATCGAATCGAAGCGTTCTCTTTTTTGCACTCTCTCTCCCGGGAGATCTGGTGGTCCGTCTAGGGAGCTCGGGGCTGCCAAGCCCTTGCCTCGCACTTCAGGTGCTGGGAGACCGGACTTGACCCCGACTGCAGACGCGGAGCCCCAGAGCCGTCGCTCCCGCGCTCCAGCGTCTCGGCAGCTCGTCCCCGAACTCCTCAGCCCCCCAGGTGAACATCACCCCGTACAGAACGAAAGCCCGGTGGGCCCCTAACGCGGTGGTTGTCAGGAGTGGCTCGGAGTGGGTGTTGGATGATGTTTGACGGTGGGAACGGGAAACGCATCGTTTTTAGAGAGCTGGGTGCTGGGGGGGGGGATGCAAGAAGAGAGGGAGGGAAGCGGTGTCTGGAACCGTGTGTGTGTGTGTGTGTGTCGGGGGCTCTTTTCCACGCTCTTCAGAACTTCATCTGAAGTTGTCACACGGAGATCCTTCCCTCCCTGGTCTCCCCCAGCTTTTCCGTGGGGGAGGAAATGCCCCCCCCCCGCCGCACCGCGGTGTCCTGCACCCAGTTCTCGAGCTGCTTCCTCTAAATAGCGGGGATGGAAAAAGAAAAACTTTTTCTTAAAAAAAAAATTGTGGTTTGCAAAAACACCTGGTTTAAACACGAGCGCTGCACCCCCCCCACCCCCCCACCCCACCCCCCGCGCCGCGCATCCTCCGGGGGCTCCGCGCCGGTCCATCTGGGGCTGGACCTCGGGGCCGAGTGGGGTCCCCTTCGCCCCCGGCGGGCGGGCGGGCGGGCCTCCCCTCCCCTCCCCTCCCTTCCAAAGGGGTGGGTGGCCCCCAGCTTCCCGGGCCCGGGCCCCCAGCCCCCCGCCATGCCTCCTCCACCGCCCCCTCCATCCATCGGGCGTCCTTTAATAATAAATGCCCTTATGCCATTACATTATATTGTGGGTTTTGAAAATTTAAAATACGGCTGATGCAATATTAATCGCCCCTCTACCGCGGTATAAAGCGCGGGGCCGGAGCCCGGCCGGGCGGCAGAGCGGGCGGCGGGCGCGGAGGTCGGGAGGACGGGAGGACGGAGCGGGGCGGCCCGCAGGTGAGCGCCCGGGAGGGGACCGAGGCCCCCCCACCCCCGCCCTCCCCTTCCAGCTGTGGGTTGTTGCTCTCATTTCAATCCACGGGCGGGAAACGTCGGGGGGACTTTGGGGAGCGGTGCGTCGGAGCGGCCGGCGGCGCCCGGGCTGCGGTCCCGGCGCGGGGAGGTTCCGGGGTTCGGGGCTCCCGCCCGGCTCTCCACGCCCGCCCCCCGGCCGAGCGCGCCAGGCCGGCGCCGCGGCCCCGGGAGCTGGGGGAGCCGTGGTTCCCCCCCCCCCCCACACTCCTCTCCCCGGGGCTGCCAGGGTCTCTGACCTCTGCTGGGGGGGGGGAGGGGAGGTGGTACCCAGCCTGGGGGTGACCCAGGCTTCGGGGTGACCCGGGCCGGGCATTTCCTAACCCGACGCCCCTGTGGAGGCCTCGCGGGTTCCCGGGACTCCGGGGAGACGTCGTTCGCGGTGGTTTGATTTCAAAGGCCGCGGGCTGGCCCTGGACCCGCGGCTTCGAAGGCCGCTTGGGAGCCGGGACTCTGGGGGTGCCTTGGAGATCGGGGACGCCCCCGGCTTCAACAGGGGCCTGGGCTGGAATGAAGTGCGGGGGGTCGGGGGGGGGGGAAGAAGCCCTGGCAGCCAGGACTGCGGCTCCCGCGCCCGGGATCCTTGGCTAGTGTCTCTCTCTCTCTCTCTCTCTCTCTCTCTCTCTCTCCTCTCTCCTCTCTCTCTCTCTCTCTCTCTCTCTCTCTCTCCCTCCTCTCTCTCTCTCTCTCTCTCTCTGCCTAAGCAGCGTGACTTCTGCGCCCCCGCGCCTCTCTCGCGCCCCGCTGAGCCTCCCGGAGGAGCCGCCGTCGCCGTCTACGCGGAGTGGGTGAGCGCGGCACGTCGGCCCGGCGCGGTGAACGCCCGCCCCGCGCCTCGGCGCCTCCGGGTTCCCGGGGAGAGGCCGCCGCCCGGTGAGTGCCGCCGCCAAGGTCAAGGTCGACGGGGAGGGGGGGGGCGAAGCTTCCGTCCCCAGCGTCCTTCCCGCCTCGGTGGAGAAGGCTCTGTGTTCCGCGCGGCGTGGCCATCCTCACCAGCACGGTGGGGGGGGTGGGGGGGTGGGTGGGGGGGGGGGTGGGTGCTTTCCAGACGTGACCCTGGAGGAGTGAGGGCGGAGGGCTGCCTGCCCCGCCCCCGGTGCCCGCTCCGCCCGCCGCGCCTCACCCCTGCGCTCTGACCCCGTGCGCACTCATCTAGAACCATCGGGGGGGTGGGGGGGACAAGAGTGTCCCCCGGGGGTGCTCTGAGGTTTAAAAAAAAAAACACGAGGGAGCGGGTGCAAGGTCTGGACGTGAGCGGAGCCGGCGAGCGTGGACGGGCCCGAGCCCCGGGGACGGGGTCTTCCCCCGCACCGAGGAGCCCCAGCGCGGGGTGGGGACCGGGCGGGGAGCGGGAACGCAGCTGCCCGCCACCCGTGGGTCGCGTCGCTCGGCCCCCTGGCCGTCTAGATTCACGTCCAGTGAGCACGCGCGCACCTAGCTCCCGCTGCACGCGCGGCCTCCGCCGGCAGCTTCTCCAACCCCGGATTCCTGCCACAAAGAATCGGTTGAATCCTCGGGGATTGGCGGCTCACACCTGCGCTCCGCTCCGGAGGCCAAGGAGGACTGGGGGTGGCGCTCCCCTCCCTCCCGGTCCCCCTTCCCGCCTCCCACCTTCCAACCCCGGGGGCCTGAGAGCCTGGAACCGAACGCTTCAAAGGCCCAGCGTCCAGTGGGGCCACAGCAGGCTTCCGTCTAGAATAGCCTCTCCCTGTTCCTCCATGCTTCTCCACGGCACCGGGTCTAGGTCACAGTCACCCCCAGGCAGCACCCCGTTTATCTGCGCTCTCCTGCTTTCCCCAACGCGCGGCGAGCCCCGACGCCGGCCCCGCGCCCGCAGGAGAACGGAATCCTCCCAGTGACATTTAACTGAACGCCGTCGGTTGCAAGCACTTGATGCACTTCGGTACAACTGTGGCGGGGGACGGGGACGGGGGGGGGGGCGGGTGCTTGGAGGCTCAGTCGGTGGCCCAGGCTGGCTTGGGGCGCCCGGTTCCCCCCCAACCCCCCCCCCCCAGCGCCCGGGACGTTTGCTGGAGAGATCGGGCCGCGAGAATCGGTTCGTTCCCTTCGTCTGCTCGGTTCCCGGGCCGGAGCCCGGCGGGCGGCGGGCGTGGGGGGGGGGGGTGGCCCGCCGCGCTCCCCGGGGGTTCGGGGCGCCCCTCTCCATCCCGCGCCGCCTCTGGCCTCCCCGTCGGGGTCGGGGTCCCCGCCGGGCCCGGGTCCTCCCGGGTTGGAGGCGCTGGGCGGGACGCCTGGCTCGGCCTCCCTCCCCCCCCCCCCTCCAGCCCTCCCTCCTCCCTCGCCCCCGGCCCTCCCGGGCTCCGTCCGCCCCTCCTTCCTCGCTAGATCATTGAATATTTAAACGACGTGGATCCCCGGGGCGACGCACCTCGGAATCCCAATCCCGGGCTTCCATCCCGGGCCGCATCAGCCCCTGGCTGGGCTTCTTGGGGCTTTGGTGCTTTCCCTTTGGGGGGATAGGGAGGGGAGAGCCATCGTAGCTGCCCCCTCGGGGTGAACCCCACCCCCTGACCCCACCATTTTTCTCTCCTGTCCCCCACCCCGGTGGCCGAACCCCCCAGTGCCCGCGGCTTTGCTAGGCGACTCACCTCTTGGCAGCCATAGTGGATGTCCAGTCCTCGTAAATCAAGACCATAAAAAGCTTACTTTCATATGCACTCAATTTCTACCAAACCCAAACTAATTGCATAAATTCCTTTAGGCCACTCAGCGCGGCTCCGGGTGGGGATCTGATCAATTAGTCATTAGGCACTCCATTAGCCAGGGCTTAAGCTGCCTTCTAGAAATGTCTCCTGTCAATTTGCTTGTAATTGAATGAATAAAAAAGAGTACAATGATTAGCGTGGAAGATTAGGATGAGGAGAGGTCAGTTTTACTCAAATAATCTAAAAATGTCTTTATCCGAGAGCAACAACAAGAATAATCAGTAGAATAATCAGTATGCCTCTGTCCCTGGAGGAGGCCCTGTCTCTGAAGGAAACCTCTGGCGTAGGTCTCTCTGTGCTCAGCCACCTTGGGGGGGGGGGTTCCCACCAGGAGCGCTGGAGGAGTCAGGGGGTCCTGTCAGGCTGTATCAGGCCAGGGAGATGTTCAACATGAGACCAGACAGACCCCACCGCTTTCTCCTGGGCTGCCCAGTGCCTGGCTACTTGTACAGGTCGTTTTGTGTGGTTCTCTAATGATGTTATAAATGAATATCCAAATGATCCTTGGCTGGAAAAAGCCCCCTCCACACTTGATTTTTTTCTTTTTAACTTATAAAATGAGTTGGTCTGGAGAGCCTTTTCTTTTTTGCAAGTTTACATTTATATTTTGTCAAAGCCATCTCTGCTCACAAGTTTAAAAGTTGAACACAGAAGGGGACCCTCCACCACTTTAGCTGCTTACTAAGTACGTATCCGAATAATGTATTTTTAAACTTTTTCCTTTTTCGAAATTAATACTTTAATTTAATAGTAGATGATTAACACGCAAGAATTGAAGTGTGCTATGCCATGCTTGCTCATGTAAGAGACGAACATGTTTTTAGAGGGGAAGTTAGAAGGATTTTTATGGGAAAGAAGTCTTATTTTTATTCTGGGGGCGGGCCTCTGTCTATAATGAGACAGGAAATGAAGGTCGTACTGAGGAAACATTTCATTTCCACACAAGGAAGAAAGTCCTGGTAGCACCACTGTTGAAGGAATGAGTTGTGTTGTGAGTCCCCGTCTTGAGGGTCTGGGGAGAGGTTCTGGTGGGGTTCGCTGGTGAGATACCAGTATTGTATACATGGCAGGATATGATACCATCTTATTCCAACCTCTATCACCTATAGATTCCTTCCACTGAAAGATAGGGAGGTGCCAATCTAATCCAAAGGAATTGTGATTTCCTTAATGTAGCATGGGACACCGACCCTATTTTCATACCGTTACTCTTTCCATTTGCCTTTGGCATCCCAAAACCTGTACTCAATGAAGCTAATGGCAATGAAACATTAGACTGCGCTTTTTTTTAATCAACTTGCTACATTAGAAAAACTCAGAAGCACTTCAATCTTAGCACTGGGAGCTTCGGGGCCTCCTAGGAAGTGGCAAATGTCATTTCGGAGAAGTTGTAGAAAGGTTTGTGGAACAGGAACTAGACCAGGGGCCTTTATTGTTTTTGTCTACTGGTATGATTTTACCTTCTCTTTTCATCTTTCCTTCCTTTTTTTTTTAACCCCCTCCTTTGTTCCCTCTTTCTTTCCCACTGTCTTCTTTTTCCTGGTCATGTTGTATCCAAATGCTTGGAAAAGTAGGTGGCTGTTTTTAAGATTTTCATTTGTGCCCTGAGTACTGACACAATAAGCTATATGGGAAACTTGAAGCATACTAACAGCACACTTCTAGGCCATTTGTATGGCAAAGATATTCTTTTACACAAATACCAAATAATGAACCTGTAGTGGTCAAATTCCAAGTTGTATTGGAATTCCTCTCACTTTATAGGCTAATGCTTTTGATTTGGGTTTTAATTGAAGAAACAAAAGGGAAAAACTCACGAAGTCCTGGGTGTTTACTGTTTCTGGAAATTTTCACTAGACGCAACATAAAGTACATTAAATGACCCTGGATACTCTGAGGTGTGTATTTATTTATTTTTTCCCCCCGTGCAGTCAGAGCTGAGGTATGCACCCAGGACGGTGTTCATGCAAATTAGACAAAAGCTACGTCCCCAGCTGGGTTTCTTTTGAGATAGAGTCTCCCTCAATATCCCAGGCTATCTGAGAGTATAAGACCTTCCTGCCTCAGCCTCCTCAGTGCTGGGCTTTGCAGGCACGTTCTGCATGTCTGCTTAATCACTTAGTTCATTTTGTAAGAGGAGGAGAGGTTTGTTTTGGCCCACGGTTTGCTTTTGGGCCTGGAGCAACAATACAGCATGGTGAGGTGGAGAGACCTGTGGCTAGGGAATGGAGAGAGAGTGGCGGGGGGGGGGGGGGGCGGAGGAGAGCTCTGTCCATTATGGTCTACAAAAGTGATGCTTTGAAATATGTATACATTGTAAAATGGCTAATAGAGCTCAATAACATGTACATGACCTTACATATCCTCCATTTGGCTGTGAAGACACAATCTATTCTCAGGGATATTCTGTAACCATGTATCCCATGTAGCCTTCATAAGTGTGCAGTAGATCTCTGAAGTTCTTCCCCTTGTCTAGGAAAAAAAATGGTTTATTCTGTGGCCACACCCCCCTAGTCCCTGGCAATCACCGCTTTGCTTGCTGCCTCTTGAAGTAAAGTTGTAGGATTCCACCTAGAAGTGAAGTTAGGCAGTGCTTGGCCCAGTGCCTGGTTTGTTTCACTTCACATCATGTCCTTCGGGTTTATGTATGTTGCTCAACTTGGCAAGATTTCCTTCTTTTTGAGGTTAAATAGTATTTTGTTGTGCATATTTTCACCCTTACCTTCTCTCCATCTGTTAATAGACACTGAGTGCGGGAAGGGGAGACATTGTCTAAAAGGAAATGTGCTCTCTGGACTGACTAATGTAACTCTAACCCTTCTGGTGCTTTTTAAAAAAGCATTTTCAAATAAAAACAATTTTCTTTTAAAAAGATACTGGGGTTGGTGCCATATCTTGGCTCTGCTGACTAACACTGCAATGAATACAAGCACGCAGCTATGTCTTTGACCTGTGCATTTCATTTCTTTAGGATCTACACTCTGTAGTGGGATTACTGGGCTATGTGGCACTCTTTTGTTTCTATTTTTGAAGACCCTGCGCTTTTATTTTATTTTTAAAATTCCCTAGCACGAGTTAAGCAAAGGACTGAATTCTGATTTCCGTGTAGATGCCTGGCTCCAAAAGAAACAGCGGTAATCTGGAAATACAACGGGCTGATCCAGCAAATGTTTGTGGTACGGTAGACCTCGCGGCCAGCCCTGCTGCAGGTCCCGGGAACTCAGAAGCCGACCTGGGATCCAGCCCCGATTCCGTGGAACCCCCTATGACTAAGGCCTCCTTTCCTGGAGCTTAGAATTGATTCCTGTGCTGACTGTTAGCCCGATCTCTGCCTGTCTCGTAGTGATTCGGACCCAGGCCCTGCCTTTCTGAATATACCTGTTAACCTACAACGAAGACCCTGAATGTTGGTCTCCTCCTTCCTGTCAGTAAGAAAAGTCAGGAAGCAGAAGATCACCCCAAGTCCTGTGATTTAGCTTCACACTGAGTGGCATTAAGTTATGGAACTTGACTAGTGCTTCAAATTTTTTTTTGAAGAAAAATGTTGATCTGGGACTTAACCTCAGGCCCTGCACAACCCTTTGGCTATTTTTTCTCCCCTCAGAGCTAGTGCTCTACCATTTGAGCTATGATTTTTTTCTTCCCTGGTTAATTGGAGATGAGAGTCTCTTGGATTTGTCTGTCTAGGCTGGCTTTGAACTGTGACCCTCAGATCTTCACCTCCTGAGTAGCTAGAATTACAGGCATGAGGCACCAGTGCCTGGCTTGACTACATTTGTTTTATATTTAATGACAGGAGAAGCTACCCGTCAACAGTCAAGGAAGGTCTGTGCTGCTGGCAATCAAGCTAGACCGTGGCACAGGTAGATCCCTTCCTCCTGTCACGCCGTTGGCCACCAACTGCACAAACGAAGCTGTCTCAAGGCCTTTGCCTTTCTACTTAGAATGGCAGGACCCCTCGTCTCATCAAGCCCAGTGCTGCCTGTATGTACATGGACTCTAAGGTTTAAGCCCTATGGTTTCGTGGGGTGAGGAATAGAAGGGCTATCTATTTTCTCTCTCACTCTCTTCTCTCTCTGTCTTGCTCTCTCTCTCTCTCTCAAGTGCTAGGCACTGAACCAGGGTCTTATATATCCTAAGGGCTCTAACCACTTAAGCTACCATCCATTTTGTGGTTAAAAATTATTAGCGTAGAAGAATTGAACAAGGAGATTTCATTGTGAAATTTATATCCATGTATATATTATGCTTTGGTCTGGGAGTTACAAATAGACAGCTAAGTTGTGCAAGAAAGATTCGTAGTAGTTACAATTTGACTCCCTACAGGAAACACTGGCTACAAACTGGGCTCTGAAAAACACTCACAAC
Source organism: Perognathus longimembris pacificus (assembly GCF_023159225.1). Lineage (NCBI taxonomy): Eukaryota > Metazoa > Chordata > Mammalia > Rodentia > Heteromyidae > Perognathus > Perognathus longimembris. The sequence goes on along the minus strand of NC_063182.1, from coordinate 3,344,624 downwards.
AATAATGGCATTAAAAGCAAAATGGGAGCTTGGGGCTGGTAGTTTACACCTGTACTCTGAGCTACTCAAGAGGCTGAGATCTGGAGGATGGGGTTTTTGTTTGGTCGTAGGGCTTGAACTCTGGGCCTGGGCACTGTTCCTGAGCTCTTCAGCTCAAGGCTAGTGCTCCACCACTTGAGACACAGCACCACTTCCGGTTCTCTGGTGGTTTTTGGAGATCAGAGTCTAAAGACTTTCCTGCCTGGGCTGGCTTTGAACCATGATCCTCAGATCTCAGCCTCCTGAGCCACCGGCCCCTGGCTGAGGATGGAGTTTTGAAGCTAGTCTTGGCAAAAAAAAAAAGAGTGTCAGACTCTATCTTCACAACAACCAGCAAAAAGCCAGGTTGAAGGCATAGTTCAAGTGGTAGAGTGCCAGGAAGGCAAAGAAGCCAAGCAAACGTGAGTCCCTCAGTTCAAATCCTGGTACCGGCAAGAAAACCACAGTAACTCATGATTACTGAGAAGCCATTGTATCTGGATACAAAGCCCCAATGGAGCTTAGATTTTCACAGGATAGGGCAGTATAGGATGGGAAACTTATCTAAACTAGGTAGAAGGGAAATAGCTGCCAGGTGAAGAATGTCTGTTGAAGTCAGGTGGGAAAGGATAGATTCCTTCTGGAAGTTATCTTTAGGCTGAGGCATGAAGGAATAGGGGGCCAGCCTCTTCCTCCTTCCTTCTTCCTCCTCCTCTTCTTCCTCCTTCCTTTTCCTTCTCCACCTCTTCCTCTTCCCCCCCCTCCCCCTCCCCTCCCCTCCCCCTCCCCTCCCCCCTCCTCCTCCTCCCCCTTCCCCTCCTCCTCCTCCTCCTTCTCCTCCTTCTCCCCCTCCTCCTCCCCCTCCCCCTCCTCCTCCCCCTCTCCCTCCTCCTCCCCCCTCCCTCCTCCTTCCTCCTCTTCCTTCTGCATTGGAGCTTGAACTCAGAGCCTGGGCACTGCTTCTTAGCTTTTTCACTCAAAGGTAGTGCACTATCACTTGAACCGCATCTCCACTTTTGGCTTTTTGCTGGTTAATTGGAGATACTAGTCTCCTGGATTTTTCTGCCCGGGCTGACTTCAAATCTTGATCCTCAGATCTCAGATTCCAGAGCAACTAGGATGACAGCGGTGAGCCCCTGGGGAGCCAGCTTCTTCACTGAGTCCTTACACGGAGCCAACCCCACCCTTAAATGAGATGAGCACTGAGGCTACCTACCCTGTTTTACCACAAGAAAGTGGCGGCACCGAGAAGTTCAATATCTTACCCAAGATTGCACATCAAGACAGGGGCCCTGTAGGGATTTTTCTGACATGAAATCTCCTACTTCTTCCTTTCGTACCTACTTTCCTTCTGAAGCTCAAGGAATCCATGTGAATCCACGTGAAAGTCTGGGCATGGTGGCTCACGCCTGTAATCCCAGCTATTCAGGAAGCTGAGATCTGAGGGCTGTGGTTCAAAGCCAGCTCGGGCAGGAAAGTCCATGAGACTCTTATTGCCAATTAACCACCAGAAAACTGGAAGTGGCTCCAAGTGGTAGAGCGCTAGCCTCGAGCCAAAGAGCTCAGGCCCTGAGTCCAAGAGCTCAGTGTCTAGGCCCTGAGTTCAAGCCCCATGACCAGCACACACACACACACACACACACACACACACACACACACACACTTCATGTGAAGCGCTCACCGAATCCAGCAGGAGCTTCGGAAGAGCAGGGTGTGAGCCGTATCCTTAATTCAGATGCCTCCCCCGAGGCCCTCAGGGGAAGGCCCTGGAGACCATTCCTGCCCACAAACCCTCAGAGCCCAGGACGGCAGCCCTGACCCAGCCTGACCCTGGCCACAGCCCATGCAACGCCCCCCCCTCCGTGAGTGTGGAGGGAAAAGGGAGGGAAGGGCTGAGGTGGGCAGGGAGGGAGACAGGAGTTCCTACCTCGGTTCCGGGCCTGTGCTCAGCAGCAGCCCACAGGCCCCAGGGAGAGCAGCCACCCACCGGGCCGGGCCTCTTGGGGCAGGTGTTTGAACCCTGCGCAGCCCTGGCCCTCCTCTTTTCTTTCTGCCTTGCCCCCTGGTGCCCCTCCGTGCATCTCCCGGGGAACCTGGTGCCTAGGAGATGAAAGACAAGAAAAACGCAACAAGCCACTGGCGGCGCTCACTCCATTGATTATTACACAAAATTTGCCTTCATGCACCGAGGATGGAAAATGATTCCATAAATAATGGATAACACAAACAAATGCACGGAGGAGATCAATAGTCGCACGCTTGATACTGCAGGGAGATGGCAGAGGGGGAGATGGAGCCCCCATCCAGCCAAAAGGCCCCCGAGGGGAGCCCCACAGTTGCTTCCTGCTGGAGGGAGAGGCCCAGCTGCCCCCCCATCCCCCAACGCAGCCCCTGGCTTTGCAAGGGCTCCCCGGAGCTCTGTGCTTTTCTCTAGATTGGTATCGGACTCGGGCTCCTGAAACCACCTTCCCTCATTCCCAGCCCACATGCTTTCCCCGAGGGGGTCAGGACCCTTGGCGCCCCAGAGGTCTTCTAGGGGGGCCACGATGCCCCCATCCGCAGAGCTCCCGCTCTTCATCATATCCAGAGGCAGAGAGGTGAGGCTGGAACCTTAGTTCCGCTACCTACTTACTCTACCCGGGGGATGTGGAGTGACGTTCTCAGCTCCTCTGAGCTCTCCTTTTCTCACCTACAAGGGAACAAACACAATCACTTCCGCTGACGGGCAGGAATAAGTGAGCGCGGATATGTAAACTACCTGGCACATAGGGTGTGATTTAAAGAAAGTCAGCTCACTCACAGCTGAACCTTGAATTCTGTGCCCTCCTTGGAAACTGCTGTCAATCTATGCCGGGGTGCAGGGCTTCCCCGTTCCTGGGTGGAGAGGGGCGGACGCTCCTAGTCGTTTCCTCGTCGGTCTCCCGTCCTCTGTTCTCTTGCTCCTCAGAATCCTCAATCTCCTGGAAAATGCACCTGTTGTCATAGCTCTTTCTCGTGTGTGTGTGTGTGTGTGTGTGTGTGTGTGTGTGTGTGTGTGTGTGTGCTGGGAATTGAACCTGGGGCCTTAGATCTGCTAAGGAGATACTCTACTACTGCTACTACTACGACTGAAGTTATGCCCCTAGCTCTGGGTTTTTCGAGATGGGCTTCACTGTGTGGACCAGGCTAGACTTGAACTAGAGATTCTTTGCCTCAGCCACCCGAGTGCTGGGATTATAGGTATACGCTACCAGACTCGATCCTCTTTCTTTTCAAAGTTTGATGATACTTAATTTATTTGATGAGGCCTCACGTTTGCATAGTTGAAACCGAAAGAGGAACACAGATGTTCTGCCGGAAAAGCTCCTCCTCTTCTTTTCCCAGTCACTAGAGTGATATCAATTTTTGAGTGGATTTCCAGAAAAGTTTCATTAATGATGGACATACAAGCTTGCGTATGTGTTTATGCACGTCTGTGCATGTAGCACATGCATTCACGTGTATGTTTTTACAGCTTCCGTTTTTCTCAAGATGGTAGCAAACGGTACATACTGTTCTACATATTTTTATTATACTTATTTTTATATTGGGGACTTATTCCCTGTCAGTATGAGGGGTTCTTTCTCTCGCCCCCATTCTCTCTTCATGCCTCTGTCTCAGCCACTTGTATTCCATTCTATGCATTTGCGAGGATTTATTTAACCGACCCCTTTGATGGAACTGAGATTTGGTTTTATTTTCCCCAGCCTCTCGCTTTTGCAGGTAGTACTGTGATAAGTGACTCCGCAGACCTGTCAATGATTTACAATACATTGGATCCATTCCTAGCTGAGTGATTACCCGGTCATGAGTGATACCCGTTTTCACCTGCTGTAGTCTCCAATGCGTTGCTGGGAGACTGTGGCTTGAGCACACCTGCCCGCCAAGTCGGGGATCGTCTTCTCCCTGCTCTCACTCACACTGGGAAAGCTTCGGCATGCGGAGCGAGCTCGCTCAGCCCTGCCCTTCCCCGCAGGCTCCTTCCCATTCTGCCCCATTCTTGCCTCAGCCCCGTGGGGGCAGCATGCCCTTCTTCCTTCCCCAATGGCCATCACCTGTGTGCCACGCCCTCGTGCCCCCTCTCCTCCCCACCCTCCCCCCGGGCACTGTGGAATGACTCCACCGCGTGGTCCACGGGTGGCACCCTCCCACGCGCTGCTTTCCTCCCGGCCACCCTCGGGGGGGGGGGGGCGCCGGCACCGAGTTCAGATCTCCCCTGGACTGCAAGGGCTCGCAGGGGCTGAACACAGCGGGCACACAGCACTGGCTTCCTGCTAAAGACCGTGCGGGGCCTCAGAACCCCGGGGAAGAAGGGCCAGGGCTCGCTTCACTCATTGCTGTAGCGGTCACCCAACGTCCGTGAAGCTGGAGCTCCATTGTGCATGCAGAAGAGGGGATTCAGGTCGACTTAGGTAGAGAGGGATGCACCCAGCTCTTTCTCCCCCTCCCCCTCCCCGCCCCTTTCCCCCTCCCTCTTTTGTTCCAGTGCTAGAATTTGTATTCCACACCCCCCTCAGTCTCCCTGGGCTTTCTGGCTTTCTACCACCTTCTCCATGGCATTCCACCACTTGAGCCGCGCCTGGAACCCAGCATTTGGTTGCTCAATTGGACAGGAAGTCTTGCAGACTTTTCTGCCTAGGATGGCAGGAAATCTTAGTCTTCCAGGTTTCAGCCTTAGGTAGCTAGGGTTATAGGTATGAGCCACCAGCTTCCCTCCCTCCCTCCCTCCCTCCCTCCCTCCCTCCCTCCCTGCTTCCTTTCCTTTGTTCATTTCTTTCTTCCTTTCATTTTTACTGTCTCTCTGCCCCCCCCAACCAAGACTTTATGCATACCCAGCAACTGCTCTGTCACTGAGCTGCTCATCTGCCCCCTCCCTTCCTCCCTCGTTCTCCTGCTCTGTTTCTCCTCCCTCCTGTCTTTTTTGGAAGAGGTGTGGAGAAAAATGACTTTGTGCGAGTGAACAGGAAAGCCTGAAGTGCCAAGTGTAGGACACAGTGCTTGCACAGCTCCCGGTGCAGAGGACGTATTTCAGCAGAAGGCGAAATCCAGTGCTCAGTGGCAAAGAAGATGTGGTAGAAAACATGGTTTACGGTTCAAGGAGCCACACAAAATAAAGCGATAGGAAAGAGAAATGGGGACGGGGGTAAGAATGAAGCAAATGCCGAGTAGTTAAGCTTGTGCGTGTATCCCAAGTAGGGCAAACCACTTAACTGAACTAGAAGGGTGTCAAGCTTTTCTTCCTCTCCACTATCCAGTTTGAAACCCCAAGCCTATCAGAGGAGCTTGATCCTTAATGTGGATTATTATTTTATAAATTATTAAGAAGAACAATATCTCTCCATTTACTGAATGTCATAACAAAAGAGATGGGAGGGAAACCAAGACATTGTCTACCCAAAGAGCCTAGCATTTGGACAGTGTAAAGTCACTAAATAATTCAGCAGCTATTTGAAAGTATAGTGTTTTGTAATTTCGACAGAACCATCTTAGTCAAGCTCTCCGTAGTGCAGAATTTTAAAAAGATGCTCGCCTTCGTGAAGATCTATTTCCAGGAGAGACCAGAGTGGCTAGAAACTCTGGTCAAGAGGATGAGGGTGTCTAATTAGAGTCTTGTGTTTACTCTGATTTTAAATTTTCATGAGACTGCTGAGGTCTAACCATTTTCGAGTCATATCTTTTATTTCTTTCTCTGTGCCTGGCTTCTCACGGGTATCCGCGGCTAGGGGAGCCGTGGGGCTTGAGTGGACTCTCACCTGGTCACAGAAAGAGGGTGCGGATAGTAGACCGAGCCAGGACAGACTGTTAGTTATGCTCTGGGCTGCTTAGAGGAGCCCGAAATACCAGCTCAACATGATCTGCAACAGGGTGCACCTTGACAAAGCTCTGGTGGGTGAGGCAGAGGAAGACTGGTGCTAACGGAAGTAATCAACTGCCCCCTCCCCTTGTCCTAGACTAGGACTCAAACCCAGTATCTGCTGCTTGGTTTTGCTCAGTGGCCAGTGCTCTACAACCTGAGCCATGCCTCCGACCCCTTAAAGGTTAGTTATTTTTTTTCTTTTCTTTTTGTTCAGTTGCTCAGCTTCATTTTCCTATTTCCATCTGATATTACCACGGAGGTGCTTTCATGCCGTTTACCACCATGGTATGTAAAATGCCAACCAAACGTTCTGAGGCTGGAAGGCAGTCTAGAGTGATAGGGAAGAGACCACGCGATTGCTTCCTGGGCTCTCCCAGTCACTGCTGTATGAACCTGGGCAGGTAAGTTAATCTGTGTTCTTCCATTTCCTGATCTTTAGGATGGGGATAGTCATTGGGATTATCTCCCAGGGTTCTTGTGAGGATTGCATCAGAAAATAATGTACAATCACAGGATGAGGCCTGAGCCCTGGGAAGTGACTAGCATTCCTTTGCCTTCTCCACTGAGGCCAAACTTAAGGTAAGTAGGTCGCTAATTCCTGTGAACAGAGCTCTATGGATTTTCTGGTGTGGCTATTGAGAGAGAGCCCTCTGCAAGTGCTTATTGGCAAGACAGACTTCTGCGGATGAGTTATGTAAGTGGCAATCCCAGAGGTCCTGGCATGGATGCAAACCAATTAAGTTAAGCACTTACCGCAATCACAAGTGCAACTCATAGGTTTCAAAGTGGGAAGATGGTGTATGTGAACTCGGCCTGCCAGTACGGCTGAGGAATTCTTCACGTTACTTACTTCTCCTACATTCTGGAACACTTTGTGCCTAATGAAGCGTACAATTCCAGATCTACTCCCTACTAGCTGTGCAAGCTGCATGCATGTTATGTTTTTAAGATTCCCATTTCCTCGTCTGCAAAAAAGAAAAAAAAATGTTTCAGCGCTGGAAACAGATCACCCTGGGATTTTGGATGCACAAAGGAACTTAACATTAGGAATTAAGGGTTTACGGGATTATGGGATGTAGGACGGGCTGATAGGAACGCCCTCGGAAACACTGCAAAATACCAGGGCGAGGAGCGAGAAAGCTGTGTCCGAAGCTGTAGAGATCAAGAACACAGCCGTGCGGGTGCCATTTTGACGTTTGGGTGCCTTCATGGCTTCTGCTGTGGTCGGAACACTGCGCCACTGAAAGCGCAGGCCGCTGCCACTGGAAGTGTCTCCGGCAGTTGGAAAGGGGACATTCGTATTTCCATAGCAGAGTTTTTCCTAGCAGATGTCAACGGAAGATGGCAGAAAATAGCTCTTCCCCTCCTTCCTGCCTTCCGAATCTTGCTGCGGGGCTTCGGTTTCATGGATCTGCCTGATGGCAAGGGAATCTGGGAATTAGCTGGCTTTCTAGTCTTTGGAAGACAGGCAGGCATCTTAACGAAGGTGCAAAGTGATGCTGGCACCAATTCACCATTTCCATCCCAGAAAATAACAATGTCAATTGTCTTGCAGAATTAATGGGGGGGGGGAGGAGTCGATGACATACTTTGGACATTGTCTAAGAATAAATGGGCAATTGATAAATTCATCATTATTTCTTCTTCTTCTTCTTCTTCTTCTTCTTCTTCTTCTTCTTCTTCTTCTTCTTCTTCTTCTCCTCCTCCTCCTCCTCCTCCTCCTCCTCCTCCTCCTCCTCCTCTCTCCACTTCCTCCTCGTCCTCCTCCTTCTCCTCGTTCTGCTGCTACTACTACTACTGCAATGAGATTCAACATTTCAACTTCTATGAATATCCAAGGAGAATCAGTCTTTCTTCAGCTGATTCTGCTACTGTTATGGGAGAATCCTCTGCCTGGCATAGCGAATGGTTCCCAGTGACTCAGTGGCTCTCTTCTTACTTCAGGCAAAGACACAGGTGCCTGTAAAAGCCTTTTCCATGTGCCAGTGCCTCCGGAGAGCCTTGGCAGGGCCTGTCTCCTCAGCTTCGGGCAAAACCTCCTGTCTCTAGCTGGGTCTCATCCTGTTGCTCCAGGCCAGGTCTTTGAACACAGCTTGCCCGCTTCATAGTGAGATCCATGTAGAACAAATGACTTGTCTTGAGTCTGGCTTCATCCTGGGACAGTTCTGTTCTCATCCTCCACCCAACCCAGGTCTTGTCAGCCCATGCTGAGAATGGAGCCTGAGAAGCACAGGAAGGGAACCGGCAAGGGATCCATAAGTAATCAGATAGAAGATGAAAGGAACACAAAGCTCTAACAAAATGGGTTGGTTGTGCCAGGAAAAACGTTTGGGTCAGAATAACAATTTTGGTATCCCTTAGGTCATAGCATATGTCATGCCGGTGAATGTCCTTTCCTATGCAGAGAACCAGTCCTGGAAACTAATACTTAATGCTTAGCAAACAGAATTTTGAATTGTGAATTCAGTTAATTGGCGGAATACTTGTTAGAGAGTGGCACGTGTTGCTCGATGGGTTCAATCTCCCCCCACCCCACCCCCAAAACTTCTATAAAATAAAACTGGAATTGTATTTTATTCCCTATTCATCTGTGTCATCCTGGGATAATTACTTAGTCTCTCTTAGTTCCCATTTCTTTATCTATTTACTAGGAAAAATAATAGTACCACTTCAGAGAATTAATTTATATAAAGTATAAAATACACTTGTTATTGAATTATCACTATTAACTGTTATGATGAATTCAATTGTGAATTCATATTATGGAATTCAATGTTGTGATGAATAATAGTGAATTATTATTCATTCACATAGTATTTAGAAGCCAGCTGGAGAAATGGTGATATCAGCAGGTCAATAAGTTAGACATTCTCAGGCCTGTGATCAGTGGAAAGAATGAAGAGGTGTCTTCTCAGGAATCCTGGAATACTTCGCAGCATGGAATATCCTTAAAGGAAATTTCCAAGAGGGATGGCAAGTTTAGAGTTACTTGCATGGCTTGCCTCAGGTGAACTACGAGCTTATGAGTTGCCAAGCCAAGAAATAGGTAGCTTGTTCTTGGTTATTTACTCTACCACTTTCCCCATGCCCTGGATTACCAAAGTCTATTATCTGAGTAAAGCCAATATGAATGCAGAAAGCAAAGGGGTGGTGGGAAATCTAAGATGTTCTGAATATCTTAACTTGACCACAGCATGAATGACAATCTTGAAAATTTCTAAACAAGCCGCGTGTATCCATACAAAAATGCCCAGTTAAACAATGATATGTATTCTTATTCATTTACCAAGTCATAACAAGCCTTTAGTATGTGCAGGCCCTGAGATAGCACCATGAAGAAAAAAGCATGGACTCAAGCCCATAGGAAACAGGGACCTGGGGACAGAATAAGAGGTAAATAGAAAACTGAGCACTAGCGTCTCATGCCTGTAATCCTACCTACTCAGGGGGCTGAGATTTGGGGATCATAGTTCAAAACTAGTCCTGGCAGGAAGTCTGGAAAAGTCTTATCTCCTATTAGCCACCAAAAAGTTGGAAGTAGAGCAGTGGATCAAGACACAGAGTGCTAGCCAGGAGTGAAAAAGCTCAGGGACGGCACCCAGGCCCAGACATCTAGCCCCGGTATTGGCACACAGACACACATACAACGCACATGTGCACACACACCCATACACACGAGATAACAGATACACTGTACTGTTGAAGAATTTAAGACTGTTTTATGGCATTGAGATAAAAAGGAGAAAGCAGCTACAGCGTGAATCTAAAGCTGTACACATAGTGGAATGTCTATGAAATTAAAATGTGCCTGGAACCCTCCGCTCGGTAGTAGAGGGCCCGCCTGGCATGCATAAGGCCTTGGCTTCCGTCTCTACCAGCGCAAACACTTAAAATAAAAATATGCCTCGAAAAAGAATAGAAAGACATACGGTATACAAAAATAGAGGGAGCTGATTTTTATTAAAGTTATAGGAATGTAAGTCAGGTTTCATCGTTAGCTGCATTTTACACGTTTCTTTCCGTTTTATATTTTATCTTGTTAATGGAGAATTTAAACGTGGTTGGGGGTGGGTGGGCATCTTGGAGCTTCCACTCACAGCCTGGGCGCTGTCCCTGGCTAAACACTCTACTACTTGACCTACAGCTCCGCTTTCAGAGTTTTGGTGGCTAATTGGACATAAGAGTCTCACAGACTTTCCTTTCTGGGCTGGCTTTGAACTGTTATCCTCAGATCTCATCCTCCAGAGTAGCTAGGATGACGAGCGTGAGCCACTGGTGCCTGGCTGAACCTGAGATTTTTTTTAAAAAGGAATATCTACTTTAAAAGGATGTTCTGAAGATAAATCAGAGGTTATCAACCTCCTGTCTCTTTGCCATCCGCTGCCTTAAGATGTTTCCCGTTCAGTTTTCCTCCAAGTGAGGACGGAGACACTAACTTGGGTGTGTGGTGGGTTCTCTGGAAGCAATCTCAGGACGCCTGACTGAAAGAGTGGGGGAAAGTGAGACAGGATGAGGAAGGGCTCCATGCCAAGTACAGAGTGCATCGGGGAGTTGGTGATCACTGGACTCAACTGGCGCTCGCCCCCCACCCCCACCCCGGGAACTCTGACGAACGTGCGCCTCCGTGGAACATTCCCTCCGGAAGCAGCCGGGCATGGATCCACTGAATTCCATGCCCACTGACCAAGGATGGTGTTTGGAAACTTGAACTTTCCCTGAGTTCCGGACAGAGCTGAGACGGTGGAGAGCTTGGGAGCAGAATAGCAGACCCCAGAGGACTCCAAGTGAGCGGAGGAGCTGTCCACAGTGCTGAAGTTAGGTTGGCCAGAAGGTATGGGGCAGCAGGCCAAGCCCCTGCAAGGTCCAAGTCTCCATTTAAGGGTGCCGTCCTCATTTCTCCTACTCCGCAGTGTTTACCAAACCCCAGGCACCTGGAAGGCAGGGGTGTCACGTCTAGGAAGAGGGCAGAGCTGCAAATGAGAACAAACCCCATGTAGGAAGGTCTCAAGCTGTTGGAATGAGGAACCAGATTAAAAGAGTACAACTTAAATAGAGCGAAATTCAGATGAAAAATGTGTACGGAGTTGCAAAAGACCTCAAAAGTAAATGATGGGAAAATGTGGCTTCACAAAAGAACATTTCATGCAACTAAACATTTTTGTGCATTTGATTTTCTCCCTTCAACATCTTACATTACAATCTTTGCACTGAATGGATACCTACATATAATAAGCGATCAAATGCTGATAGTTGGGAACTTATATAAAAGGAATTCATCCCTCTATACATCATCTCTATAATAATAGTAAAACAATTGTTAAGAGAGGAATTTATTCAGAAAGAAAAGAAGAGTTTAATCTTGTCTCAGTGGCCATCATTTTGACCTAAGGCCACTAGAAGCTATTGATAGGAGTTTAATCTCCAGAACGCTTCCGGTGTCATCTGAGTGGTCCAAAAACAGGAAAGTTTGCCTTTGGAAGAGTGAGGTTTGCAACCCTGGCCACAGCCAGTCAAATGGCCTCCACCTGAACCATGAGAGGAGGTGATCTGAGAGCTCTTTAAAAGTTTTCTACATCTGGAGTCTCCTTGGACCCTCTGCTGTTCCTGAGCTCAGCCCAGAGCCACTAGTGGTGATGGTTTCCATGGGAACCACGAGAGCTTCAGCATTCTGTGTGTGAACACTGCATCCTAGAGGAAAGAGCACTGGTGCAGTCTCCTCAGTATTACTACACATTTTTAAAAACTGCTACTTCAATATTAACCCCAGAGACAGAACATGAACAAGTTTCTTATGTAGACTCTGTGCATGTCATAACCACCTAGGGAAGAGCTTAGGTAGCTCCTCCAAGGAAATCCAGTCTATACTGGTGTCTCTTGCTCTGTGCAATCACTGACAAACGGTGTGTGGGGGGGGAGGGTCCCGAGGTCACTGCCCTCTCACTTTGTTGTTTATGGACCAGGCCTCGTAGGGCACTTGCAATGAGGATGGGACGGGCATCGGGAGGGAGGGCCTGAGGGGAGGGATGCTGTCCGTCCTTTCTGCTATTCCTTCTCACCTGGGTCCTTCTGTATCTGGAATCCCGAGGTACTGGATTCCTTTCTAGTGATGGAGGGGAGGGGCGGAAGACTAAGGCAGGTGGTTTCAGAGCTGGAGAATAGACAGGAACCTTCACCAGAGCAGCGGGCAATGGGGAGATTCACCCTTTGGCTTTATCTTTGTGATCTTGGATACATTCATCGTCTCTGGACTTCAGGTTCCAGTTCTGGGGGGGGGGAAGGTGGGGGGATTTGAGCTCAAGTTCACTGATGTCTTAGCAAATGTTTCTAAGGATCTCTCGTGGGCATGGGAGGCCCGGTTTCCTTGGAGAACTGACAATAAAACTTGGAGGGCCTTCACCTAGGGCCCCAGTGTCCATCCGTCCCCCCAAACCCGTCCCCCCCCTCCCCGTGTGGAGGCGTGGCCGCCTAGGCATCTGGGAAACCTCAGCTTTGACACCCCATTTTTTGTGTGCAGGTTTTGGAGGGAAAGCCCTCTTGCTTATTACCACTAGGATCTCATGGGAATCCATGTTAAGCTTATTTTTTTTTGTAATTATTCTGAATGGTTCAATCTAGGATTCAACCAAACAATCACGAATCTCTGACTCCCTTGCGAGCTTCCCCCAAATTTCCGTTGTGAGGTCCCGGTGGCCTTACCTCCACCTCACCCGTGGGTGATTTCCTTTTGTATTTGCGTGCACGACGCCACCACGTCCCTGAGGTGACGGGTTGGATCTTACGTATGGCACATTTGCTTTCTAAAATGGTTGAGAACAGATACAAGCGGTGCTTTCCTTCCTCTGAGGAGGAACAGCGCTCCCCTCCAGAGCCTGGGGTGCAGAGGGGCCGGGGAGGCCCCGGCCGGCTGGCTGGCTGGCTGGGGGAGGGACGGGCAGCAGCTGGCGGCAGGCAGGCAGGGGCGAGTGAAAGCGGAGCTGACACAGGGGCTGACACGCGGACGGATGCGGGGTCCTCACCGCCCCGGCCCGGGGCTCAGGAAGGAGGCCAGGTGGGCGCTGCGCTCCAGAGGAAACGCGCATCCATAATTGATAAAACGCCAGCAGCAACCACGGCAAAGAGAGACTAGAACCAGGGGAGCGGCCTGGCAGAAAGCTTTTGAACGGTCTTTTTCTATTAACGTCAGCGGGGCGAACGTGTCGCGAGTGGGTGGAAGGGCTCCGAGGCCCCCACGTCCTGTCACCAAAGCTAAACGGTGCCGGTTCCCCCCCTCCTCCCGGAGCTGCGGGAAGCAGCTCAGCCAGAGGCCCGGCTGGGGTCCTCCAGAGAAGCCGCCTCTCTTCTCCTTCTCCTCCCTCGCCTTCTCTTCTTGTCCTTCCCTTCCCCTCCTTCAGGTTCTTCTTTTTTATTATGTTCCTTCTGGAGCCGACCTCTCCCTCTCGCTTAGCTTGGGGTGCTCTACCCCGTGAGCCACAGTGCCACTTCTGCTTCGCCCCTGGCGAAGGGGGGCTGAGCGTCTCGGAGCCTTGGCCCAGCACCTGCCTGCCCTGGCGCGGCCGTTTCCAGGGAAGTCCAGCCGTGCTGATCTTGTGCACACATCCCAGGCCCCGGAGTGTCACCGTGAGGAGCCGGGTCTGCAGTGGGACTTCCGCAGCAGCTGCCCCTCCGGAATCTCCTTTCTCTGTGCCTCTTTTCGGTTTCCTCTCTTGGAGGCGAGCGGACCAGATGTTCTGACTCTTGAGAATAGGGTACCACGGAACTTCAGAGCGTTTGGGGTACACTTGCGGGACTCGCCTATGGAATGTGAGGCGCCTCACGCAACTTCTAACCGTTTGCAAGCGACTCTAGACCCGCTGTCACTTTCTCTGCCACTCCCACGCCCCAGAGGAAACCGTTATGTCACAATTCTGCACTTCCCCCCCCCCCCCCACGCACCTAAATAGCTCATTCTTAAATAAGGCCACATCTTAAAGATTTGTTCACGCTGTTTGGTGTAGCTGCTCCTCGTTTGTGCACTCAGTTGTAAATAAAAAGTCCCACGACTGGGTTTTCTATTGCATTTGAAGTGAATAACAATCACTTTCTCGCTCTTCTCCTTTCTTCTTGATCCTACCCTGTCTGACCTTTCCTTTGCTCTTCCTTTTATCCCAGAAGGGCTTGAACTCAGGGCCTGGGAGCTGTCCCTGAGCTGGAAATAATTTTGGAGCCAAAGTCTTCCTCCTCTTCCTTTTCCTCCTCCTCCTCCTCTTCCTCCTCCTCCTCTTCCTCCTCCTCCTCCCTCTTCCTCCTCCCCTCCCCCCCCCCCCTCCCCCTCCTTCCCCTCCTTCCCCTCCTTCCCCTCCTTCCCTTCCTCCTCATCTTCCCTCTCTGCCTCCTCCTCCTCCTCTTTTTCTTCTTGACAATCTTGGGCCTTGGACTCAGGGCCTGAGCACCGTCCCTGGCTTCTTTTTGCTCAAGGCTAGCACCCTACCACTTGAGCCACAACGCCACCTCTGGCTTTTCCTGTGTATGTGGTGCTGGGGAATCGAACCCAGGGCTTCACGCGTGCTAGGCAAGCGCCCTACCACGAGGCCAGCTTCCCAGCCCCTACACCTGTGTTACTCTTGGGAATTCATGATGCATCCGACTTCCCAAGATCAATGTTAAGATCAATGTTATAAGAATATAGGTGTCTACGTTACAAACATGCACATTATTAAAAGATGAATGGCTGAAACGCTGAGGCAAGTCATTGTTACGACGTTGATGTGTTTTTGCGTGTGCCAGGACTGGAGCTCGAACTTGAGCTTCATTTGCCCATAAAGGTCTTTTGGATTTCAGAGCTCAATCCCTTGAGTAGCTAAGATGACAGACACGAGCCCCCGGTGTCCCGGGAGACGGGTAACAGAAGCACTCCTTCCCGTGTCTTTGAGTCCCTTGTTCTTTCACCTCATCAGACTCAGTACAAATGATAGCTCTGGCCCCGTGTAGCCCCACCCTGTTCCAAATGTGCTTGTGCTGGGGGAACTTCCACAACCACACTAGCAGGGCTCCCTCGAAAGACATGACTGGAACTCAAGTGTGCCCCCAGGTTTTCAGGCAAGCATATTATGTGTCTTTGATTCATTCACTCTCCTCTATCCCGGGCAATTATTTCACACATTTCCTCTCCAAGTCTCTCATGGATCCTCCCCAACGCTCATAATTAACTAGCAAGTCAGTTTTATGCTTCACAGAGGAAGCCGAAGCCATTGGCAACTGGACCTAAACATCCCATTGTTTCCATTCACCTTCCCCGCCCGCCCGCCTTCTCCTGGCTGCGGAGGACTTTAATGAGGGAGTGCCGGCTCGAGGCAGCAGACGCTCTTCCAGAGCGGTTGTTCCCAATGGGGGGGACGCGGGGCACTCCTGGGGGACACTGGGCAGTGCCTGACACTGTCGTTATTTGTTAAAAAGAAAGAAAATAGAGTGAGCCATTTTTAGGTACACATTTCTCCAGCATTCATAATTTACCATGTCATCACCAGGAACTGCTTTCAACCTAGAAGAAAAAAAATAACAACCCCAGTAAATCACAGACACTCACAGGCTGCCCCCCGGCTGCCTCTGCGGGGGGGTGGTGGGGGGAGACGGTGCCTAGCCCCACAGGAATGAAGGCCGGGGCTGTAAGATAGACTCAGCCCCGCCTGCGGATGGACGGGGCTGCCCGGGAGTCCTGGGAGGGGCTTGTGGAGCCCTGTGGGTTTGCTCAGTACGATGGACGAAGCTTCTCCAAGCGTGCCAGGGGCTCACACCTTTCCTCCTGACTTGTCAGGAGGCTGAGCTCTGAGGATGTCGGTTTAAGGCCAGCCTGGGAAAGAAAATCTGTGAGACGTTTATCTCCAATTACCTAGGAGGGGAGCTGTGGCTCAAATGGTCGAGTACCAGCCTTGAGTGAAAAAGCTAAGGGAAAGCACCCAGGCCCCGAGTTCAACCCCCAGTGCTAGCACACACACACACACACACACACACACACACACACACACACACACACAGATTTATAGGTCTTGCTAATAACTATCCTTCCAAACTACGCCCACTGCACTTTGAGATTCCATCTCCATTAACCAATCAAAAGTTGGGCCAGAAACCTGGCTCAAACACTAGACCACCAGTGAAGCAAGCAGTCAAACCGGGGGGGGGGGGAATACATAGCAGAGCAAATCATAATGAGTAATAATTCAATGTTTTATAGCTCTTTGATTCCAATAATCTCATTTATTTTCAAAGGACAGTATTCCACCGGGAGAATGAGGCTGCCGGCGCTGTTCTGTGAGTTAGTGGCTTCCCTGAGATTTGAGTGTAAGGAAAGGCTACTCTCACGGGGGCCCGTTTTTCCTAAAGAACGTGCACCCAGGCCAAGGAGTTACTCGAGCGAAGTTATGGAGCTGTTTTCTGTTAGAACTTGCACGTGGTACAAAACGCAAACGAAACGGATGCACCTGGAGAACTGGGAGCAAGTCTCCCTTGCTCCCTGAGAGCTCCTAGCAAACCCCCCAGCCGTGGGAGAACTTTGTGGGTCAGCTCCATACGGGCCTCCTTCTCGTCACCCACCCAAGGCCCTGAGCTGTGTACTGAGGGCTGGGGTTTCTCTGACGCGTTGCCACTGCCTTTCTACCTGCTAGGAAAAACCTAAACACCCATGGACATTGAGTCATCCAGATGCGATGGGTAGACACTAGCTGACACTGACCTGCGTTTTTAAATGTGATTGAAAATCACCTTCCAATAGCCGTGCAAAGAGGTTGTAATTCAATATGTCAGCTTATGAATACAATGCATCTTGATCGGTGACCCATGCCATCCCCTTCCGTCCTTCTCCTCCCCCTCCCCCAACCCTCCCCTTCCCCCCCCTTAAGTTACCAGGTTCCCTTTCCCCAGATGTGTCCTGGACATGATGCCGGCACTCACCCCCCCACCCACCCCTCCGTTCTCCAGTCCTCTGCCCTCCCTCCTTTTGACCTCTTTCTTTTTCTCTCTCCGTTGTGACTCTTGAATTTCCCTTCCCGGGCGTGCTCCTCCCCTCCCTCACTGGGCTCCGATGCCAGCTGCACCTCGCCGGGGTCCGAGGGAGGACCTGTGGGTCTCCCCTGCCAGCTGCCGCCGCGTTCTAGCCCGAGGGCCCCACAGGCAGCCCCTGGCAACATGTTTAATTCAACATCAAACTTCCACTTGGAATTTTACAAAGAGAGGGGAAATGACAAGATGTCAACGTCTCAGAAGCTGGCAAGCAGGGCTGGTAAATACATCCAATCTGGGCTTCTTTGAGCAGAGGGGGGTTTTCTTGTCCTTTTGTGGAGTGACTGTACCCCATCAAAGAGACCCTAAAGGATGTGCCAAGAGCTCAAAGGGGGCGTGACATCTCAAGACCTCCAGAGCTGGCCAGAGCGTCTTTTAAATAGGTGTAGAAGGTGGAAAGCTGGCCAGGGTTCATTGTTAAACTTAAAAAGGCTGGATGAGCACATTGTATGTAGAGGTTCCACGAGGGGGGGCAGGGGGAGGGGGGCACATGTGTACAGCAATGCACAGCAAGCCTAGAGTCTTAAAACATTACAATTCACATGATTTTACAAAACCTTTCCCCATTGTCTAGATCTGTTATTAAGATCATGGATGTTACTTTTTATAACCAGAAAAACAATATTATCTATGTAAAGTTTGGAAATAAAAAATAGGCAGGCTCATGCCTGTCGTCCTAGCTACTCAAGGAGGATGGGACCTCTTAGTGCCAAGTATCCAGCTGCCGTTCAGGGATACGTTCCCCCAGCAAAGCAACTGGTCCCAGTTGGGCAGCAGCAGCTCATAACTTCCAGGTGGCTGGAATCGACGACGTTCCCCACCATCTCTGGAAAGTGGTTGGAGCTACTTTTTATTATCATGGGTTTTTTTGTGTTTTTGTACAGAAACAGGTAGGTAGTAATCTTGAACCCAAACCATGTCTTCAGACCTGAAGTTGGAAGCACGGACCACCTCCTGTTTTAAGACCTACGTATCACTCTGCACTCCTGTGCTAGGAGACGATCTTGACCATCTCTGCAAGTCTGGTATATCTCCTTTCTGGGTATCTCATTTGCACCAACCTAGCTCTAGCACATTGGGCAGTACCTGACGCAACACAACTCTTTCCCAATAAGTAAATTCATTTGGGTTAAAACTCGGGAGGGAGGAGCTCTTTCCTTCTTTCCCTTGAGCTCTGGGATGGCTTCCCAAGGCTGAACCACAGGCTCACCCCAGTCCATCTATCTGTGACTCAGAGCTGGCCACTGGTGCATCACGCCTGTAATCTAGCTACCCAGGAGGCTGAGCTTGCTGATCCAAGCCAGCCTGGGTAGGAAAGTCTGTGAGACTCATCTCCAGTTAAGCACCAAAAAGCTGAAAGTGGAGGCGTGGGTCAAAGTAGCGGAGTGCTGGTCCCTGGTTCAAGCTCTGCTCCTGGCATATAAGCAAAACCAAACAAAATTTAAACAATCAACAAAAAAACAACCATTCCCGTTCAGAAATGGTTGGGTAGAGAGCGGAGGGAAAGGGACATGGAGAGGAGAGGGGGGAAAAAAAAGCCACTCTAAGAAGAGAGTAGTGGGTAGTAGAAGCCAAGGTGTAAATTAATTAATTAACCGATTCTTTCGCTTCCCAAGGCCCCAGAAAAAGTATGCAATTTCCCCTCAATTCTGGCTGCTCGGAGCACTGGCTCTAAGAATTAAAAACGAGAGCGCTTCGGTAGTTACCATTTCGGATACAAACGGGCGCACACACTCGGCCTTTATGGCGGGGTAACTCGCGCTTCCAGGCTCGGGTCTTCGTGAGCTCTGACTCACTGCGGGGACGTCCTGGGGCCTGCAGCCCTCCATCCCGCAGAGCTGAGACCCTGCCGGCCGCCGCGTTCTCCCCCTCGAAGCCCAGGCGTCGTAATGGGCATGATGATGACGGTGTTATTATTATCATTTGGTATTTAGCCAACGTCTTCCCCGAAGTACTTAAAGCACTTTATAGGCATTTGCCTTATTATTCCCCTCAATACCTCCCCAGAGAGAGAGTGAGAGAGAGAGAGAGAGAGAGAGAGTGAGAGCAGAGATCTGGTTTCCATTTCCCTGGGAGGGGAAGCTGAGACCCAGAGCACAGAAAGGACTCCTGCCCGCAAGGTCACCTGGAGGAACCGGCTGAGGCTGGGGGAGAACCAGGGGCTCCTCGTGGCAGTTTAAGGGCACCTTGGTTCCCGCCAATGGAGACAACGAGCCCTTACTCATTCACGGGCCTGGTACCATTGAGGGCAACAAGAAGGGAATCTTGACTGGGCTCGTTCCAAAGGGAAGCGGTGGGGAGAATGACCCACGCTGTCAGAGCAGGTGGCTCCGACACCCCTCTGTGCCCCAAGGGCATGAAAGAACCAGGGGAGTGATGATGATGGCGATTGAGAGGGGGATGTCACCGTTACCTCCCCATGTATGTTTACCATGCATTCCCTCGAATCTCACCCCATCTTGTCACCCTTCCTTTCTTCCTTCTCAAAACATCAACAGGTGTCATTGTTCTATTCTCAGAGTTGCAAGCAATCTATTCCCACCACAGTCGCTTGCCTGCATCTTGCTATTTAGTCCAACCCTTCCTTGCTAGCGCTCGCCTTGCCCCCAAAGCCTGTTTCAGAAATTGGAGGACTTCTTTACCCCCCCAGGGGCGAGGTGGGGACTCACTGATTCCAAGGAGAGCCCTGGAAGAGCTTGCAAAGAGTCTTTGGCGGTCCGTAGCGTTCACTGGACAGCTGGCAGAGGAGAAAGGCAAGGTGCCCAGGCTGGCTGAAGTGGCCTGCGCTCTCTCCGTGGGGGGGATGAGACTTGGGAAGGGATAGCCTGAGGAGCCCTGAGGAAGGACATCAGGAGTGCTTCACGTGACCAAGACAGAGGTCGTGTGCAAGACACAGCGCGTGTGCGGCCGCCCCAGGATTTGCCTGTCTGGACCTTCCTAAGAGCCAAAGGGGCCTCGGAGGAAAGGCAGCTGGAAATGGAGTCCAGGACGTCCGTCCCTGGGAGCTATGGGTGGAATCACGACTCTCAGCCAGGATAGGAATCCACTCCGCCCTCATAGGAAGCTGTGGTGGGGCTTCTGCACTACTGAGGGGAGAGCCCCCCGAGAAGCCTGTCAAGAGAGTTAGCGCCAAGCTGCTTCTGCCCGATGACACTGGTAGTGATCGCAGGGGGTGAGCGCTTTCCTCCTCACCCCTGCCTGGCCCCGCGGGAAGGATGGATGGGCTGAAGGATGAGGAGTGTTTAATAAAGCCTCAGACATCTCCCCTCCAACGCCAGGGCGAAGCACGAGGGGAGAAAGACAAATATCTAAGTCCTATTCGGTATGTTTCCTATTACATGGTGATCAGCCACCTTCATTCCTAAACTGAGATGGTGTTTTCAGAACGGGTGTGAAGGAAAGTTACCTAAGAGTAAATGGAAAAGTTGTGGCACCTACCTCACTTTTATCTACTGGTAGAAGTCTCCCCACAGGACGGAGGAGGCAAACGTGAGATTGGACATTCCCAGAGATGTGCTTGTTTAACAGAAGGTCAGATAAACCTTCATGAGGGCAATGAAATACTGTAAACTCAGGCTGCACACTGTGTATGCACAAGTGTACCATACCCAGTATTACAACAGCATCTCCCTTTTCAGTAGAGATTGTGTGTTAGGCACTGATACACTTTGGATATATCTTCCTCCCCGCCCCCCCCCCCTTTTTTTGAAGTATGCAGAATTGAAGGATTTTTTTTGTTTTGTTTTGTTTTGTTTTTGGCCAGTTCTGGGCCTTGGACTCAGGGCCCGAGCACCGTCCCTGGCTTCTTCCCGCTCAAGGCTAGCACTCTGCCACCTGAGCCACAGCGCCCCTTCTGGCCGTTTTCCATATATGTGGTGCTGGGGAATCGAACCGAGAGCTTCATGTGTAGGAGGCAAGCGCTCTTGCCACTAGGCCATACTCCCAGCCCCTGTTTTGTTTTTTGTTGCCAGTCCTGGGCCTTGAACTCAGGGCCTGAGCACTGTCCCTGGCTTCTTTTTGTTCAAGGCTAGCACTCCGCCACTTGGGCCACAGCGCCACTTCCGGCTTTTTCTGTATATGTAGTGCTGAGGAATTGAACCCAGGGCTTCATGTATACGAGGCAAGCACTCTACCACTAGGCCACGTTCCCAGCCCAGAATTGAAGGGCTTTTATGCTTGCTAGAGAGGTGCTCTGCCAGTTGAGCCTTGCCCTAGACCTTTCTACTTATGGTTAATTTTCAGATAGGGTTTCGTGTGTGCGAGTGTGTGTGTGTGTGTGTGTGTTTTCCTTTTCTGATCCTGTTATGTTTTCCATGTCGCTGGGACTACATATGTGAACCATCATACCTGGCTTATTTGTTGAGGTGGGGTGTGTGCGGGGGAGGGGGTGGGGGGGGGGTCTCACTGACTTTTGCAGGGGCTCGCCTCGATTGTCAGCTTCCCTCTCCACACCTTCCGAGAAGCTGAGAGCACAGGGACGAGCCCCCAGGCACAGTCTCCCTCCCATCTTGCGGATGAAGAAAGCAAGGTGCAGAGGCCAAATGAACGTGCCTTAGAAACATAGCGAGCAGGTCGTTGGGCTGGAATTCAACTCAGGTTGCCGAGGCTCAGAGACTTTCCTTCTAAACCACTCTGCCTGCTCGTTCAGGCCATACAAGCCGTCTGTGCTCCCTTCCACGCCCAGTGCTCCTCCCACGAAGCACCATACGGACGGCCTTCCTTCCTTCTGCGTGCCTGCCTCACCAAGCCCGAGCCAGTGCCCGACACTCGAGAGCGCCGGGGAGGCAGCTGCCGCCCGGCTTAGAATGCAGACGAAAACGCCAGCTTCGCGGGGCCCAGACCCACATCTGCCCCTCGCTGTGTGACTGAGCGACTGACTCCCGAGTCTGTCTCTTCATCTGTGAAATGGCTTCATGCCTCTCTGGGAGAGTTGTTGGGGACTGTATAAATCAACAAACACTGTGGACGCCGTTAGTGTGATTCTAGGGATCATAACTTGAGGATTCACTGGTGGAATCGTTAAGTCAAAGGCTGCCTTTGGTGTTCCTGACCTAGGCATGGGAAATCTCCTCTTCCCAATTAGATCATCACGTCCCAGGGCGGCTCTTCGCCTCGGTGAAACTGTCAGGCGGTGGCTCGAGGGAGGGAGTCGCCGACCCGCAGCGACTTGCCGTCTTCCGTGGAAGACTGTGTGGAGTCCCGGGGCTCGGGGTCGTTTGGGCAGAGCCAAACGCCCCAGCCACTTTCTGTCTTAGAACACAGAACCCGCAGCCGGGGGCTGGTGGCTCCTGCTTATAACCCTAGTCATGCAGGAGGCTGAGATCTGAGGATCACGGTTCGAGGTCAGCCCAGGCAGGAAAGGCCATGAGACTCTTTGCTCTAACAAAATACTCAGGAAAAAAAAAAAAGCCAGAAGTGGCACTGTGGCTCAAGAGTTAGAGCACCTAGCCTTGGGCAAAAAAGGTGCAGAGACAGCACCAAGGGCTTGAGTTCAAGCCCCAGGATTGGCACAAAAAAGAAGAAGAAAGAAAAAGAGAGCATAGACGCTTCTTTCTGGAGCCCTGTGTTGGCTGTCTGGCCTCCCTGGAGTCTTGGCCATCCTGCAAGGTGACAGCCAGATTCTTCCCTCACTTCATTCACTTCGGGCTTCCAGCTAAAGGTCGGCAGCTCAGGCCTGACGGGGCGGGGCTCGGCTGGCACCCAGGCACGCCGCAGGGAGACTGGGGCGGAAGCACCGTGCGCCCGGACTGTACCGAGAGACTCTGTCTCGGAAACAGAGCAGCACAAACAAGCAAGAGAGCATCAGCAGCCCTCACGGGGCCGCCCCTCTTCTCTGAGACCCCCTCGCAGGTCGTCTTGGAATCGCGTCACACGTTGGCCGTTGGCCTCCTCGCTTAGGCCTTGGGCTCCTGGAGGACGGGCTCAACGGTTCATATCTGTTGAAGGCACAAGAAGGGGAAGGGCGGGCGGGGGCCCGGGAGACTCGCTGAGCACCTGCCGCGTGGACGCAAGTGCTCAGTAGAGCCCCAGTGAACGGAGCCTGGAGCGATGGCTGACCCAGGGAGGGCCTTGCGGGGCATCGGAGGCAGAGACAGCCCTGCTCCCCGTGGGAACAGCCCCGGGCTGGGCTCTTCCTTCCCTTCCCCGCCCTGGGCCCTCACCCTGCCGTCCTGCCCTCCCTTGTTCCTCTGCGACCTTTCTCCCCATCGCACGAATCCCCATCTCAGCCCCGAGACCAGAGACTCCAGGCCTTCCTCGGTGGTACTCGCGGGTGAGGGGGGACCGGGGATCCCGGGGGGGGGGCGCGTGCCTCACCTCCCCCCCTGCCCCGGTTCAACTGTGCAGATGGCACCGAGGTGCCATGCGGATCGCCATGCATTATTAAAGACACGCCAAGAGAAGGGAATGGAAGCAGAGATGAAAGATTCCGAGGGAAGACAGACAGGTCCTACGGCGTGGGGAGGACCCGGGCTCTCGTGCGTGTGCGTGTGCGTGTGTGTGTGTGCGTGTGTGTGTGTGTGTGTAGCATGTTAGTGTCCTGCCGCGAGAAAGCTGCAAAGCTTTGCAGGCTGAAGAGCTCGTTCTGATGGAAGCAGGGCTCGTGCTTTGCTGTACCTTCCTGCTTCTGTGGCTCAAGGGGCGGGTGCTGTAAGTCTGGTGGCGATATGGAGTCCAGTCGAGTTTGCTGGGGCTTGAACTCAAGCATGAAGCCCTGAGTACAAACCCAGTACTCCCCAGATCCTAATCACAATCCCAGTCCACGGCTGCACGAGGCAAGGAAGGAACCTCCAACCTTCATTGAGGAAATGGTCGGCAGAGGTTCTGAACCAGCGAGGAAATCCAAGCTGCAAATGGCCAACTGTGACTGGGGACTCAGCTCAGCTCGTCCACCTCGGTCCCTTGAGCATCCCGGGAGACGAGTTCAGGCAAGCAGCCAACACAGTAAAAGGGATGACGCCCCCGGAAGACGGCCCTTTAGCTCCCCGTCAGCCCTCTTTAGGGCACAGACACGCGCATCACGTGTAAGCAGAGGGCGAGTTAGGGGCAGGGGATGAATGTAAACGGAGTCCGTAAGTCCTGGGTGCAGGTGTCGTCGGATCGGGCGGGGCGTTCTCCAAGTCCTGGTTCTGTCCGGTTCTGGAGAGCTGTTATCTCTTCCACCATGTGAGGGGAGCAACCTGCTCCCCGTTGGCCCTCGTCAGCACCGGGAGCTGTCCCCCGTGGAGGTGCTCTCTCCGTCCCGCGAGGAAGGACGAGCTGTGGCTTGTGCCGCGTTGCAGTCCTTCGTCAGAGATTTTTGTTTTGTTTTGTTTTTTAGCGATCAATCCTGAAGGCCCTGGAATCCAAGGCGCTAGCAACGTGACCGTGGAGAGAAGAGCTCGCGCCCAGCACCCACAAGCACAAAATCGAGGCCAAGAGGTCAGAGAGAAGTTGGGGGGACTGCAGGGAGCTTTGCTTGTCTGCTCCCCGCCATCCCTCCAGGGCTTAGCACCCCATCCCTGAGCCCGGAGGGGCTCGTGCGGTAGAGGTTTGCGTGTCGACCTTCGGTCAAGGGTGCCAGCTTCCAGTGGCTGAGGGTCTCGTGTCTTTCCTCACTGGCAAGTTTTCTTGAGCTAACTTTATTTTCCTTCATTGGTCAACTAGGAAAAATAATAGTATGTTCCTCCGAGGTTTGTGGCAGATGGCTCTTGATAGTATTACGAAGACTTCTATTTCTCATGACAAAGGAGTAAGAAAAAAACAAAGTGTTACAGGAATAAAAATTGAATCGCAAGAAGATCCACGGATAAGTAAAATAAAACACTCAGCGGAGTCCCTATTTTTCTGTAGGATGATTTTCTTTTTCCAAAAAAAGCCATTCTTAGTTGTCAAGAAACTGAAAATAGCAATTTCGAAATACAGGAGGCAGTTGTGCGCTACAAATTCTGCCCTGTCTATTCACATCTATTTCAAAAGACTCAAAATTAAATGATCATAAAAAGATCTTTGAGAAACGCCAGTAGGGGAAGAAAGCAAGTTATCTAATTAAGTATTGGTGAATTACATCTAATTTGAATGCAAATTTCAATATATTCACTTACCATAAAAACCTAATAATGACTTAAGACGATCCTGTCTGGTTTTAAAGCGAAATACTTACTGGCTCATGCAGATTTGATGTGATGTATCTAAGAGAGTATGAATATTCATAGGAGCACATGAGCGACACAGCTTACATCCATGCTGAAAGAAGCGGCTCTTCTCCCGGAAAGAAAACAGAGCGGAGTTCAAGAAAGAGAAAGTAGAGTCTCGTTAAAGATGGGGAAACCATCGCCTAACTCCAAGTTGCCACCTGCAAAGGGCTGCGGGTGAAACAAACTGCTTGTTTAACTCGTGGGGGGTGCTGAGGCGGACAAGGCAACCGGAAGCGTCCACCGGGACTCCGGGGAGGTGGCCCCAGTGCCAGTCCCCAGGACGTTGGTACCTCTGCCGTCCAGTGAAATCCTCAGAGCCCTCAGTGCCCCTCAAAACAAGCACACAATTCACTGGTCCCCCCCCCCCCAGTCCCTTCCAGCCACGGGCAACCCTGAGGCGGGGCCCACGAGCTGCTTCTCCAGTTCCTGTTACACCTGGCGGCTCCGTTTCGCTCAGCACTGCCGGGGGATGAGTCTGGGGTTTGTGAGCAAGCGGGGCACCTTACACAGGTGGGCACGGTTGTACTCGCTAACTTCAACCAACGACTTCTGGCTGGGCATCAGAGGCTCACGCCCGTAATCCTGGCTATTCAGGAGGCTGAGATCTGAGGATCACGGTTCGAAGCCGGCCTGGGCAGGAACGGCTGTGAGACTCTTACCTCCAATTAGCCACCAAAAAAAAAAAAAAAAAAAAAAAAACCCCAAAGGGGAGATGTGTCCCAAGCGGTAGAACACTAACTTTGAGAAAAAGAAGCTCAGTTATAGCACCTAGGCCCTGAGTTCAAGTCGCTTCCTTCCCTCCGGATGGTTGAAGGTCTGCATCTGTCCTTCCATGCACACTGGACCCCATCGAGGCCCCTACGAGTTGTCCAGTGCCCGGCGCACAGTCCGTGTGGAACTGCGTTTGTTCAAGCTGTAATTTCAAATACCTCCGGGAGTGATGGGGCGCGATGCTGCACACCTGTAATCTTAGCAAAGAGCAGAAGCATCATGGTTTGAGACCAGCCCAGTACAACGTGAGTGTAGCCCCATTGCGACAAACTGGGTGTGGTGGCCGGTCCCTGTCATCCCAGCTGAGCAGGGGACCGACCCTAGGAGGTGGTTCCAAGTACAGGTTATTCCAGGAAAAAACGTGAGGCTCTAGTGAATTACGACCACTAACTACTACTGCCACCGCCACCAATAGGGCGGTGGATGTGGCTCTAGTGGTAGATCACCTGCCCAGCAGACGCAAATCCCTGAGTTTAAACTACAGTGTCACCCAAAAAAAGGATAGAGATAGATACATCTATATCCAGAAGCAACGAAACGTGTTGTTTTAAGAAGGCACGGCGCTGGTGGCTCACGCCTGTGATCCTCGCTCCTCAGGAGGCTGAGATCTGAGGATGGTGGTTCAATACCAGCCTGGGCAAGAAAGTCTATGAGACTCTTACCTCCAATAAACTACTCAGGAAAAGCTGGAAGTGGCTCTGTGGCTCAACTGGTAGAGTGCTAGCCTTGAGCAACGCAGAGTTCAAACCCCAGGACTGGCAAGAAGAAGAAGACGAAGACGAAGACGAAGACGAAGAAGAAGAAGAAGACGAAGAAGAAGAAGAAGAAGAAGAAGAAGAAGAAGAAGAAGAAGAAGAAGAAGAAGAAGAAGAGGAGGAGGAGGAGGAGGAGGAGGAGGAGAAAGAGGGGGGGAGGAGGACAGGGAGGAGGGGGAGGAGGAGGAGGAGAAGACACTGCAACTTTAACGTGATCACATGACTGTTTTGTGCAGAAAGAGAGGAGCAAATAGAGAGAGGGGTGTTTTTTTTTTTTTGATGATGCCAGGGATGGCCTAGAGTTTGAGATCTTCCTGCCTCCGCCTCCTGAGCTGAGATGACCTGTCTGTGCCAACTTACTGGATCCCTGTGCCCTTTTCTGGGGAAATGCCAATGTAGGAAACTGCTCGGCTTGCCTTTGAGTTTGCGCTCCTTCCTGACGTGGAGGGAGGACGAGGGGAGGGGAGGTTGGCGTCGGGGTAGGTTTTGCAGGTCGGTGCTTGTTCTGAAATGTGAGGTAGGGTAAATAGCCCAGCACATTTAGGATGAGGAAGTTGGGAAAGTTTAGGGGAAAAGTGACTTATAGGGTGACCTCTGGTTGTCCAGTACCCGCTTCTCCTGAGATCATGTCCCGGCCTTCAAGAGCCTCGCGAAAGGATAGAGATGTGGACTAGGGATTGCGTATCAAAGTCGGCTGCACATCAAAGTCATGCTTCCAGGCAAGTTGGTTGCTCTCCGTAGAGGTTAGCCAAACCCGGGAGAGGCCGTCCCTCCTGGGGTCCCGAAAACCCCGAGATGTCAACGCATCACCAAATGTAGAAAATAGAAACTGTGATTCCAAGAGTAGTAGGCATCAAAAAGCCCACAGGCGTCTGCTACAAAAATTAAGCCTCACACAGGGACTCGTTCCACTCATTCAACTGCGTGTGTGTTCATTCACTCGTTCTTTTTATTGTTGTAGTGTGGTTGTTTTTTTTTTTTTGGCAAATGAGTGCAAGTGTTACATAGCAAACGAGGCACCGAGCGCTAGAAATGAGCGAGCCTTCTTGATTACCGTTAGTGAGATAATTATAGCCCTTCTGTGTGCGTGCGCACAGGCACGCACACGCACATGTACATACTCCAGTCCTGGGGCTTGAACCCACAGCCCGGGTGCTGTCGCCGAGCTTGTTTGATCAGGAGTAGTACTCACTACAGCTCTACTTCTGCCTCTCTTGGTAGTTAATTGGAGATGAGAGTCTTACAGACATTTCTGCCTGGGCTGGTTTTGAACCATGATCCTCCGATCTCAGCCTCCTGAGCAGCTAGGGTGACAGGCGAGAGCCGCTTGTGCCCAACTAAGCAATGATCATTCTTAATCCAAATAGAACTTTTTCTACATGCTATACCATCGGGCAAGTCCCTGCTTCCTTTTGCTTTCTTTTTCACCCAGATGGTCTCACTAGGTAGCTCGGTCTGGCCTTTCGATCCGATTCTCCTGCTTCAGCTTTCTGAGCTGGGATTACGGACGCACGCCGCCATTTCTGACTCACGGGCATCCGTGTCTAAGGGCTTTGATCCACCTGCTCATTTTAGGCCGCAGTGAAATGCGAAGCCCATCGTTCTAGCCCGTTACGGAAAGAGGTAGAACCGCAAAGAGCCCTGGTGAGGCTGGTTCTGGGGTTCTCGGGTTCGGATGAGCCGCAGCGAGCCGTCGGGCACCGTGAGGATGGACGGGCGCGCTGTCCTTCCCGGGCTGCCCTGTTCGCCGTCCAGCAGCAGCAGCAGCCGCACACAGCCGGCTGGTTGGCGGGCGAGCCCCGTCCAGCCGCGCACTTCCAGCCCGCTGCCCGGTAACGGTGCCCGGTTTAGACGCTGGCTACACCAACGTGACATTTGCCAAGGGTGCACGCAGGGCCACGCACACACAGCTACCTGCAGGGCTGGCTGAGGCCGGGCATGCACGCAGGACTCAGATGACATAGATTACCAATGCCCCACCCCACCCCCCGGGGGGGGGGACATGCGAGTCCTCCAGAAGGTAAAGATGGGAAAGTCTGAATAACTCCATCGCCCTTCATCAACACGTGGGAGGAAATTCTCAGTGGCCCCTAAGGCACTGGGAGACTACAGAAGTTTTGAAATGGTTTCATTCCCCCCCCCCAGTACCTCTAATGAGGTAGAGATGATCATGATCAATGTATAGCCAGGGAAACTGAGGCTTTAAGAAGAGGCAGAGTACACATTCCCTGACTTATGAAGCTGCAACCCCATCAGCTTTCTAAGAACAATGAGAAGTGACTTGTTGAAATTATTTCCAGAAGGTGGCAAGGTGGGGGGCGGGGGGACTAAGGTACCGTTAGAGGGGTGAAGCTGATGGGGAACTTTGGATGCGCATGTGAGAATCTCTTAGCAAACCCACCCACCCCTTGGACTAGTAATGCATGCTGATGAACATCTTAATTATAAACAATAAGGAGAGATGAAGTGATTTGCCCAGAGATTCAAAGCAGCAAGTAGCCCAACAGGTCTCAAAACCAAGTCTATCTCTTTCCTAATTTTTTTTTTTTCAAACGGTGGGCCCTCACAGAGCATGGAACTTCAGAATCCCTCAAGGCAGGAAGCGTTCCATCTTTATTCACTGGCCTATTCTGTGTGTGTGGTGGTATTGCGGCTTGAACTTGGGACCTCACAAGCTTGCTTGGCTTTTTTTGCTCTTGGTTGGTGCTGTACCACTTAAGCCACGGCTCCAGTTCTGAGAAACTTTCCTGGGCCTTGGACTCAGGGCCTGAGCACTGTTCCTGGCTTCCTTTTGCTCAAGGCTAGCACTCTGCCACTTGAGCCACAGCGCCTCTTCTGGCCATTTTCTGTATATGTGGTGCTGGGGAATCGAACCCAGGGCCTCATGTATACGAGGCAAGCACTCTTGCCACTAGGCCATATCCCCAGCCCTGAGAAACTTTTAAAACTGATTTAAATATGTAACTCTTCCCTCAAACCTTTCAGTTCTGTCAAGAGCCAAGTTTCATGCATGCGTGTGTGTGCGCGCGTGTGTGTGTGTGTGTGTGTGTGTGTTGTTGTTGTTGTTGTTGTTGGAAATTGCCCTTGCAAATGCTAGGCAAGTACTCTATCACTGAGCTACAGTTCCAGCCCTGTTGTGCATGCAGATTCCATTCTTTTTTGTTGTTGTTGTCGGCCATGAGGCTTGAACTTTGAGTCTGGGCACCGTCTCTGAGCTCTTCAGCTCAAGCCTGGCGCTCCACCACTTGAGCCAGAGCGTCACTTCGGTTTAATTGGAGATAAGAGACTCACATACTTTCCTATCTGGGCTGGCTTTGAACCTCAGTGCTCAGATCTCAGCTTCCTGAGTAGCTAGGAATACAGGCGTGAGCCACTGGTGCCCAGCTCAACTTCTTTTCTTTAGAAACAAAACAGAAAAAAATAGTAAAGGTCTAGTTCAGAATCTTTGGCAGGCATCCATGAGCAGCTAGAATTGAACATTACTATTTTATTGCTTAGGGACAAAGAACATTTTTTTTTCTACCACGGGCCACTGGGAGGATATTTAAGACATTATTTGAGAGGCATACAAAGTGTTCAATACTGGCTGACAGGCTGTAAATGGTAAATGAGAAATAAATGAGAAGTGCTACTTGTCTTCCCCTTCATAAACCAAATTATTTCTTACACCTTATACAACCCTAGGGCTATAAACCCTTGACTGGGTTTTCTCTCTCTCTCTCCTTCCTTCCTTCCTTCCTTCCTTCCTTCCTTCCTTCCTTCCTTCCTTCCTTCCTTCCTTCCTTCCTTCCTCCCTCCCTCCCTCCTCCCTCCCTCCCTTCCTTCCTTCTTCCCTCCATCTTTCTTTCCTCCCTCCTTTCTTCCCTTTTCTGTTCTCTCCCTCCCTCCCTCCCTCCCTCCCTCCCTCCCTCCCTCCCTCCCTCCCTCCCTCCCTCCCTCCCTCCCTCTTTGTCTCTGGCCCCTGGTAGGCTGGCACTCTAGCACTTGAGTCAACTGGGTTTCAACTGATATTGAGATATTAAGTATATTTCCATTGAAATATATTTACTTTTGGAAGTGAAAAAGATTTTGACTTAGGGGGCTTGGTGTTGACTTAGTGGTAGAGCACTTGCCTAGAATGTATGAGACCCTGGGCTAAATCCCCAACACCATTAAAAAAAAAAATGTTGCTGCAGGGCTGGGAATATGGCCTAGTGGCAAGAGTGCTCGCCCCATATACATGAAGCCCTGGGTTCGGTTCCCTAGCACCACATATATAGAAAATGGCCAGAAGTGGCGCTGTGGCTCAAGTGGCAGAGTGCTAGCCTTGAGCAAAAAGAAGCCAGGGACAGTGCTCAGGCCCTGAGTCCAAGGCCCAGGACTGGCCAAGAAAATAAGAAGGGGTGGGGGTTGCTACAAAACAAAGATTAGAGCTGAGGATGTAATCGAGAGCTAGAGCACTGGCTAGCATTGAATTCACAGCAATTAAAACAGAAAAAAAAAATCAGAAGATGAGAAGTTTGGTGGCACAAGCCTTTCCAAGCTAAAGTCAAAGGCAGAGGTAGGAGGTCTGCAGTTCGAGGCCAGCCTGGGCAAAAAGCTAACAAGCCCTTCTCTCTAAGACGGAGGTGGAGGCCCACTGTTGGCCACCGTAGTTTCATTCAGAAACCCAAGAGGAGCCGGTGAGCTTATGCTCATAGCGCCCCCTCTCGGCCCATTCCGTGTAGACCAATCCTCTGATGGAGGAGACTTCAATTGCAGGAAACAGCCTGCCTCTCTCAACAGGAAAAAAGGTATTGATAGGCCCCGCGTTTTGACTGTGGTTACCAGCACTGCAAAGCAGAGGCCATAAATCCTTGTGAGCCCAGGCCCTGCTGCTCACCGTTAAGGAGATCCTACTTTCTCTCCAGGGTAACCACACAGAGGGGAGATGAGGGAAGTAAGACAGCTGCTAGCCTAAGGAGGAAACAAGTTCAAGTTTCCAGAGGTTGCGACAAACTGAGCACTCTGCAAATTCCCGGAGCACTGTGGAGTTCTCAACAACCGGCCAACCGTCTGACGAGGTAGGTAAGCCGACAGACCGTTAGCAATGACAGCGGCACCCCCGGACTCCAAAACTGATGTACCAGGCTCTTTGACACAACATTTCTCCCTTCACGAATTTATCTGGGGAAAAAAAAAATCATGACTTAGAGAAATAATAGGACGCCCACCAATTAAAATCACTTAATAGCCAAGATGTGGTGGCTCAATTCAATAATCCTAGCTACTTGAGAGGGGAAGGTGGAATTGAGGGTCGAGGCTAGCCTGGAGCAAAAAACGCAGGAAGAAAGGAAAGAAGGAAAGAAGGGAGGGAAGGAGGTAGGGAAGGAAAGTGGGAGGGAAGGAGGGAGGACGGAAAGAGAGGAGGAGGAAGGATGCATTCGTGAGATTCCATCTCAGCTAGTGGCTGGATAAAGTAGGACATGCCTGTGATTCTGTGGGAATGCACAAATAAGAGAATATAGTCCAGGGGCTGGGAATATGGCCTTGGTAAGAGTGCTTGCTTCCTATACATGAAGCCCTGGGTTCAATTCCCCAGCACCACATATATAGAAAATGACCAGAAGCGGCGCTGTGGCTCAAGTGGCAGAGTGCTAGCCTTGAGCGGGAAGAAGCCAGGGACAGTGCTCAGGCCCTGAGTCCAAGGCCCAGGACTGGAAAAAAAAAAAAAAGTCACCTATGTAGAAAATCTAAATACAACTTAAATACCCAATGCCAAGGTATTGGCTAGGTAAACCAGGAGAGAGCTAAAGCTATAGTGCAGAAAAATACTCACTATCCTGTGAACAGGCTGAGAATATTGTTTTATAAAAAGTAAAAAGAGTGAAACACGCAGAATATTGGATACAGAATGACATGATGTTTAAGTTCCTGGTATAAGACAATATACTTTTGAGTAGTGAAGCGATGGTGGGTTCTATTTTCTTCCTTGACTATAAAGGTATTTTCTAAAATGGCTACTTTTACTTTAAGGGGAAAAAAGTGATTTCTTCAAATTGGCCCCATTTAACCTGTTTAAAATGGGTCAGCACCCCAACACATCACCTTAAATGTGTTTATTTGTGGCTGGGCCTTCTGCTTGCCAGTGAGCTCGCCCTTGAGCCAGAGGGAGACACAAAAGCTCTCTGCAAACTCTTTGTAGATTCCCATCTGTGACGTGATAAATATTTGATGCGGTGGCCAGTCAACATCCCTACATTAGTGAAACTTCTGCCCAGGAGCAACCGCACAGCACTGAGATGATGAGATCGGAGTAAGTTAAAAAGAGTGTATTCATTAGCTACTTCAAAGGCTTTGGTTTTTTTTAAACTGGCAGTTTTGCAGACTAGATTCTTGGCCCTTCTGTTTACTAGGTGAGGACAAAAAGAAAACACACACACACACCACACACACACACAAAAAAACAACGGCAAAAGAAATAAAAGGAGCCGGATGTTTCCATCACAACACGCCCTCCCCTCCATTAAGCGGTGAATGTAGGACCTGCACAGGGAAGATACCAGAAAGCAAAAGCCGGGTCCCCACCTGCCCTCCCCCACCCCCCAATCCAGATCTTACAAGTTCCATGCCCTTCCTGGGAGAGCCCCCAGGCTGTGTAAAAATTACCTGCTGATTTGTACAGCCTGCCAAATGGGTTGAAAGTCGTTTATCCTGTGGTCTGCTGCCGTCTACAGTATCATACACACATACTGAATTCAATATATTTTTCCTAAAGCTCTTGGTGCTTGAGACCCTTCCTCTCATCGCTGCTCAAGCAAGCTAGTGTCTAACTACTGCTCATCTCCCTTCTCAACAGTCAAAGGTTGAATTTAAAATGACCGAGGAAGGGCTGGGGATATGGCCTAGTGGCAAGAGTGCTCGCCTCATATACTTGAAGCCCTGGGTTCGATTCCCCAGCACCACATATACAGAAAATGGCCAGAAGTGGCGCTGTGACTCAAGTGGCAGAGTGCTAGCCTTGAGCAAGAAGAAGCCAGGGACAGTGCTCAGGCCCTGAGTCCAAGGCCCAGGACTGGCAAAATAAATAAATAAATACATACATAAAATGACCGAGGAAGTCCAGTAAAATAAAGACAAACAGGGCCGATCCTTAAATAAATTGGGAAGAAGTTAACTAAGCCGCTGTGACCCTTCTCTCCATTTTTCCCTTTATTCCTCTACCCTGTTCTCCCCTTCCTTCCCTCTCTCCCTTGATAGACATAAAACAAAATATGCTAATTTCATCTTATAAATCTATTATACTTCAGTTTTCACCTTCTTTAGGATCCATCAGGATCCATAAAGCATTCTTCTTATAAAGTCTTCAAGCTGAAATATTATTATTATTATTATTATTATTATTAGCCAGTCCTGGGGCTTGAACTCAAGGCCTGGGCACTGTCCCTGAGCTTCTTTTGCTCAAGGCTAGCACTCTGCCACTTGAGCCACAGCGCCACTTCTGGCTTTTTCTGTTTATGTGGTATTAAGGAATAGAACCCAGGCTTCATGCATGCTAGGCAAGCTCTCTACCACTAAGCTGTATTCCCAGCCCCTGAAATACTAATTTTTAAAACTGAAAAAGAAGAGAGAAAGAAAAAACAAGAAGCAGATAGCGGTGATGTGTTGCAATATCCACTCAGTTCTCCTTCAGTGGGCCTCTCCTTCAATCTCTACCACCCTCAAATTCGCTCATTAGCAATGTATTTGGATAGCAGGCTGCTGGTGGCTCACCCCTGTAATCCCAGCTACTCAGGAGGCTGAGGTCTGAGGAAGCCAGCCTGGGCAGCCTGAGAGTCCATGAGACTCTCTTCTAAAAGCCACAAGTGGAGCCAGAAGTGGCTCAAGCGGTAGAGCACCAGTCTCGGGTTCAAAAACCCAGGGACAGTGCCATGCCCTGAGTTCCAGCATCCGGACTGGCACCACAAAAAAAAGCTTTGAGAGTATTTATATAAGAATGCTCCCTTTTGTGCTAAGCAAATGCTTTTCTTCAACGTTTACACTTTGCTTATATTTTATAGGAAGCTCACATTTGTTACATACTTTATATGCTGTCTGTTTCAGTTTAGAATATTTTATTTCTATAAATTAAAAAGGTAATTTTTAATAGACAAAAATGACAAACCCCATGTTTGTCTGAATTCTTGGAGTTTTAGCAGGTTTTTGCTAAGGTTATTAACAGTAAATAACTATTCATCCCAAATAACTACAGATACACAAATTCAGAAATATTTTTCTGTCAAATTCTTTCTTATGGATGACCTTAAAAAGTTTTTTAATCTAATTGTTACAAAAAAGGTATGAAGCATACATATTAATGGGCACCATGTGATATTTGATCTCCATGTGACTGTGTAATCAGTTTAGACATATCTCTCATCTTAAAACTTAACCACCGGGGCTGGGGATATAGCCTAGTGGCAAGAGTGCCTGCCTCGGATACACAAGGCCCTAGGTTCGATTCCCCAGCACCACATATGCAGAAAACGGCCAGAAGCGGTGCTGTGGCTCAAGTGGCAGAGTGCTAGCCTTGAGCGGGAAGAAGCCAGGGACAGGGCTCAGGCCCTGAGTCCAAGGCCCAGGACTGGCCAAAAAAAACAAAACAAAAAAACAAAAACAAAAACAAAAAAAACTTAACCACCTCTTTATGGCAAAAAACATTCGAATTCCTTTTTTCTCCTCTCTCTCTCTCTCTCTCTCTCTCTCTCTCTCTCTCTCTCTCTCTCTCTCTCTCTCTCTGTGTATGAAGATACAGTGCACAAAGTTCAAGGTCATCCTGGGCATTGTTGGAAAGATCGCATCTCACCAAGTCAGGTGTGGTGGTATGCGTACATAGCACCAGCTACACAGGAGGCAACGGTAAGAGGACCATAGTCGGAGGCTGCTTGGGCAAAAGCATGAGGCTCTACCTGAAAAGCAAGGCACAAAGAGCCAGAGGTGTGGCTAAGGGGTAGGACACCTGCCTAAAGTCAAAACTAATACAGACAAAAAAACCAAACACCAACCAGCCAATAGCTAATATCCTATTCAACAAGGTAAGCTTGAGAGTGCTCTAAGATGTGGAACAAGACAAGTATGTGTTCAATTTTACTTCTTTTATTCAACGTAATGCTAGAAGTCCTTCCCCGAACAACTAAGCAAGGGAAAGAAAGTAAAAGCATCCATGTTTGGAAAGAAAAAGTCAGACTGTTGGTGTTTGCAAATGACACGATTTGGCACATAGAAAAACGTCAAGCATTCCACCAGATAACTATTAGGACTAATAAATTCAGGTTCGTCTCGGAAGAAAAAAAAAAAAGCACCATGCAAATATGTATTGCTATCCGCTACTAGCAAGTCATCCGAAATAGAACTAAAGCAATCCTACTTACAAAGCAGCTGCATAAAAACTTAGGCAAAGAGGTAAAAGATCTGTTTTCATCAAAAAGATGTAGTGGTAGTAAATGTTGTAATATCAAAAGCTGAAAAGTACTTTCCTATAGAACCTCAAGAAGTTGTTTTCCTTCTAAAATATTCAAAATTACCAAATCTGCGAGCAAAATACAACTAGTAATTAATGAATATTAACATTGAGGGACTTAAAATTTTCTTTTTTTCCCCAAATTTTTATTATCAAACTGATGTACAGAGAGGTAGAACTTAAAATTTTCAAGTAAAGCTTAGTTTTTTGTTTCCAACCAAACATTTCTATAATCATAAAGTTATTCACAATCCTTAAGTCTAATGTCCATGAGTTGCTAATAAAGACAATTAGAATTACGCCCTGTGCCTCGTGCACGCTTCCTCTAGACTAGGAACGCAGAGAGGAAGAGGGGAGAACACAGTCATAAAATCCAATGCACAATCCACAATATTAAGAAAACGGAAGGGAGGGCTTGCATGGGGAGCGGTGGCGAAGAATAACGAAAGAAGTGTATTCACAAACTGACGTATCGAGCGGGAACTCCTTTGTGCAACTACTTACAGAGAATAAAAAAACGTAATTGAGGGGCTGGGGATATGGCCTAGTGGCAAGAGTGCCTGCCTCGGATACACGAGGCCCTAGGTTCGATTCCCCAGCACCACATATACAGAAAACGGCCAAAAGCGGCGCTGTGGCTCAAGTGGCAGAGTGCTAGCCTTGAGCGGGAAGAAGACAGGGACAGTGCTCAGGCCCGGAGTCCAAGGCCCAGGACTGGCCAAAAAAAAAAAAAAAAAAAGTAATTGAAAATTAAGAATCCTACCATTTGGTGTTGCACGGTGTTCCGGAGCGGGGCCAATCCTGTTAGTTTGTAACTCCTGCTGGCTCGCAAACTGGGACCCGATGCAAGCGAGCCGAGGGGCGTCCATCCCTCCTGGGACAGGATACTTTATTTTGCAAGAATCTGTAGCGTTTATGGAAGCTCAGGGGAAAGGCTGGACAAGTTCACTGATTCATCTCTTCTCCGACCTCAGTGCTGCGGCGGCTGGGGTTTCCCTCGCACTGAGGGCTGTCCTCTGGGCTGCTGGCGTGACAGTTCTGCATGCCAGCAGGAGAAGGTCTCCTCTGCTTACTGCAAGGTAGGAAATACAGAAAAGCATTCCCCTGGGCGGCGTGCAATGGGTGTCAGATCCCACATGGTCATGAGTACATTTCCCTTTCATTGTGTGCTTGTGGTGCAACACTCCAAACGGGAAGTCCAAGATGGAGGCCCACCTTGACCGGGCACAAGGGGTTGTCCCAAACTCAGTACAAATCCACCACGTGTGTCACCTGACTAAATACATGACCATGTAAACGTTTTGACGTTCGTTCTCTTAGAGTATTTTATACCAGCACGTACGTGCTATTTACACATGGAATCCTAGCTACTCATGAGGTTGAGGATTATTGTTCAAAGCCAACTCTGAGCAGGAAAGTTTGTGAAACTCTTACCTCCAATGAACTACTGAAAAAACCACTGCGGCTCAAGTGGTAGATAGACTGCTTCAGCAAAAAAGCTCAGGGACAGCGCCCAGGCCCTGAGCTCAAGCCCCAGAACTGGGGAAAAAAAAAAAAAAAAAGCAAGAAAGAAGGAAATCTACCTTCAAAAAGAGATCATGTAAGATCTTCTATCAGTTTCTTCTTCTACTTAGTATATTGTATACTGCTTTCCATGTTGCTACATAAAACATGTTCACTTTGTATTTCTAAGAATTGTATTGTTACACCAAGTCTTTTTAGCCACGCTCTTCTTAATTGACATGTTTTGCCTCAACTGTGTCAATATGAAAATCATACAACAACTACTCCTGTGCCTAGATTTCCACAGGGTTTAAACTCATGGCTGCCTTTGGTCAATTGCCATTAATTGACATGTGTTAGAAAAAATACCTATACATGTATCATACAAAATCACGTAGTTCTTACTCTTGGTTTTTAAAACTCTGAAGGTTTTCTTCCAGATATTCTTGAACAACTAAGTTCTAGATGAATTTCTTTTTATTAATATACTCTGTGATCCGAGAAAACTTGATACATGAATATGTCTACCTGGGCATGGGAGTGGCATCTGCCGATCATTCCGGCTCTGATGGGAAGACTGAAATAGACAGGCTGCGCTTCAGATGGACATCCAGGCAGGAAGGGAGCCCCGCCTCAAAGGAACCAGCTCACCACTGCCGTCAGAGGCCCCGGTGGGGCAGATTCTCCCACGCGTGGACGAGGGCCACGTCCAAGCCACCGAGGGCCCCCCGAAGACAACCGGGCGAGGGAAGCGGGAAGCAGCCGCTTTGTGCCCTGCACTCGCGCTCGACGTGGGACATCGGTCTTCTGTCCTCGGGCTGGCATCTGCACCATCAGCTCCCCTGGTTCTTGAGCTTTGGTCGTGCATTTATCTATACCACTGGCTGGCCTGGTCTGGACTCATCCTGCATCGCCATGAAGCAGCACCTTAGAATAACTCTCTTGTGCTCTCATCTCTCTGATATGTACACACACACACACACTCACACACACACACACACACACACACACACGCACACGTACCTATAGGCCAGGCTCATGCCATGACAGAGAAATTTCCTCTTTAGCACCCGTTAGGAATACTTCTCAGTGAACCATTCTATTTGTGGTTACAGAATACTCTCAATTTTTGTAATTATCGCACATCACACATATATATCATGTGTCATATATATATATATAATTTTTTGTATTGCATTTGTCCTGTATCTCTTGAGAACTTTAATGTGGCATATATACAAATATTTGCTTATTTTTGCAAGAACAAACCTGAAAGAAAGAACAATCCTGAAGTTAATAAAATTGGCTGTCTATAGGTGTGGAAGAAAATTTCCCTGAGTCATCCTGGCATGTAGTTTTGAATTGTGAACTGTGGTATTGTTTTGTCATAAATATTTGAAAAATAAACCAGCAAGGACAGGAGACTAGTACAGCCTATAAAAAGGAACAAATGAAACCTATTTCAAGGGTTTACCTGCAAGCAATCTTGAACTTGCCAGTAGTCATAATGATGTAGTTTCATTCTGATTCTTTTGGGCAGATTATGACAAAGAGCAGAGAGGAAATATGCTAAGGCTGGGGAAAAAAAAAACAACAAACCAGGGCTGTCACATAAGAGAAAAGAAATAAAAACAAGGACTGGGAGAAACACAGTTAGATAAGGGATAAGATTAGAAAACGATGATAGGATTGTCAATCTTGTGATCTTTCTAAAGCCCCCAATATAATAGTCGACTCTGGAAATGTTTACTCATGGATTGAAAAGGGGAGGACTCTGTGGGGTTGACTTGGAGCTGGAAGACCACGCGGATTTCTTTTCTTTTTTTTTTTTTGCCAGTCCTGGGCCTTGGACTCAGGGCCTGAGCACTGTCCCTGGCTTCTTTTTGCTCAAGGCTAGCATTCTGCCACCTGAGCCACAGCGCCACTTCTGGCCGTTTTCTGTATATGTGGTGCTGGGGAATCGAACCCAGGGTTTCATGTATACGAGGCAAGTGCTCTTACCACTAGGCCATATCCCCAGCTCCGTGTGGATTTCTTGATTTGAAATAAAAATCTCCTTCCCGACTCCCCCTCCCCCCCCCACCGGGAGGCCCGGAAGCAACAGCAGCTGCGTACTGTCCACTCCTGCCTGCCAGGTGTTGGTGTCTAAGGGCTGGCTATTTCCTACCGCCAGGAGCCAAGTGTCCTCAGAAAAGTGACTAGCTCCGGGTGCAGGCCAGGGAAAGTGTAATATGATCTCAAGGCTTTCTTGTCTAGGGACGGAGGCAGTGCTCGATACTGAGCTGGGCGCAGTGACCTGGGCCTGTTACCCAGTCACCCAGTCAGGACAAGAAGTTCGAAAGATACCACTACCACCGCCCCCCCCCCCACAACCAATGAAAGCAAGCGAACTGGGCATGGTAGTGAGTGCTTGTCACCCTCGCTATACCCCCCCCCAAAAAAAATGTAGAAAGAAGTGTGACGGTGGCTGTCCCAGACATAATCACGAGGTACTACCTCAAACGTAATCAAAGCAAAGAAGGTGGGAAGTGTGCGGCCAGTGGTAGCACACTAGGCTAGCAAGTGCTGGGGGACAAAGAACGCGCAGAAAATTAAAAGCAAATGTTTTTGAGGGGCTGGGAATGTGGCCTAGTGGCAAGAGTGCTCGCCTCGTGTCCATGAAGCCCTGGGTTCGATTCCTCAGCACCACATACACAGAAAACGGCCAGAAGTGGCGCTGTGGCTCAAGTGGCAGAGTGCTAGCCTTGAGCAAAAAGAAGCCAGGGACAGTGCTCCGGCCCTGAGTCCAAGGCCCAGGACTGGCACACACACAAAAAAAATGTTTTTGATGGAGAGATGTCAGAAAGACAGATCAGCTTGAAGGGGAGCCTCTTGACCAAATATGGGACAAGGTGAGAACCAGAAATGAAACTGAGGATAATGAATAATCTGAGTAGGTAACGGTCTTCAAGAAAATTAAAAGATGACTGTATGGGAGAAGAAAGCTCTTTATCTTGGAATGCCAGCTATAATGTACACGAAGTGATAGGATTAGAAAAGTTGTGATTTTCGTGATTAGTGTTGTAATAGCTGATCAGTCAAGATTTTTTTTAAAAAATGGGATAAAGATATTTCCAAATCCTCAGTCCATCCTTCCACACATAGCTTATTAATAACAAAGGGGAAAATAGTAGCTTTATAATAAAGAATTCCAGCAGACCTCAGGTTAAGCAGTTGATTAAATTTAGCATCACTTGTAATAGCATTCAATGGCATTGTGTGTCTCTTGATGAGTGGAAAAGGACCAAACAAGGGGGAAAAGAAGAAGAAAAGATATTTTCAGAATAAAGGAAATTATAAGACAGCATGTGACCCCTTATCTTTTTCTTTTCGAGATAGGGTCTTTCTATGTAACCTAGCCTGGCTTCAGGGCCAACTTGAATCCTCTTACTCATTCTGCTTCTGTCTCCCGAGAGCTGGAATTACAAGAGCGCATCACCATGCTCATCTAACAGCAAACGATTCTTGTGAATTCTGGATAAAAACAAACGAGAAGATAAAAACAAAAAACAAAAAAAGACCCCGGCAAAACAAAAGAAAATAAAAGCTCCAAAGAATGTTAGCGAGAAATATGAAGTCTAATGTGATTTTATGTTAGACAGTTATATAATCAGAGTTTAAGCTACTGTAATATGGAAGAATCTTTTTGTTTCTTAGGAGACACATGCTGAAGTTTCTATCTTATCTTGCCCGCAGACCTGCTGGCTAGTGACCTAGGACCTCAGCAACCTGGCCCGAAAAGATGAGCGCTGTATCAGTTGGGATCCTTTGGGCTTCAGGTAACAGAATACTTCAGTTAAGGTAGCTTAACCTGGTAAGAACACCTCCTATCCTAAGTCTCAAGGCAAATGGCTCCAGGAGTGTCAATTTATCTGCCCAAGGAGGCGGTGGATGCCCTCGTTTGTCAGTTTTGTCTATTTATTTCTTTGGCTTTATTTATCTCATTGCTGCAAGGTGGGACCCGCACCTTCCTGTCCCATGTTTCCAATCTGAGGTAACTAAGGCGAACAGGAAGGAATGGGCTAGATCTCTCGGGTGTTTTCTTTATATATACATATGTGTGTATATATAGGTATACATTAGTACCTACGCATATCCATACACACATATATACATATATACTAAAATCATTGTACAAAGGGGTTTCACTTCCCTATGTCAGT
The DNA here is from genome assembly GCF_023159225.1 of Perognathus longimembris pacificus. Classification (NCBI taxonomy): domain Eukaryota; kingdom Metazoa; phylum Chordata; class Mammalia; order Rodentia; family Heteromyidae; genus Perognathus; species Perognathus longimembris. The sequence goes on along the minus strand of NC_063182.1, from coordinate 3,302,835 downwards.
TTATGCATTCAATTCGCTTGGATCGGTGTCATCTCTCCCATGATTCTCCACCCTACCCCATCCATCCCCAGGTTTTTCCTCTTTTGTATGCAGGGTCACAGTCTTGGAGACGTCCTTCCCATTTCACTCTCCTTACAAATTAACGTGGCTCCCCTCCTGGGTGGTGTCCTGAGAGGGAATGAAGAAGGCTGGATGTTGGAGGGACAGCCGGCTGTGCTTCTCACACGAACCACCTCCAAAAGCCCCACCTGAGAGTGCTCTTCACGGCGAAGCTGACACTGACCGGGGGGACCAGGGACGGAGTCGAGGCCCCGACCCGGCCAGGCCACGAGCCAGCCAAGAATAGGGCAAGGAGACTGGCCCTCGAGGAGGTAAGAAGATGACATCCGTGGGGGAAAGAGAATGGGCTGGGCTCCGTCCGCTTCCTGGGTGCTTGCTGCTTGTGATTTTAGACCCAGGCCATGTCAGAAGCACAGGGAGCACTTCTTCTTGCTTAGCAGCAGCAAGACAGAACCAGGCACGGCCTTCATGAGAAAGAAGCATCGGGTAAAGGCGGGCCAAAGGCGGAAATCGTGCCAGGCCTTTGGAAGTTCTAGAAGCAGCTCTGGCTTGGGGGAGCTCTCTGCCTCTGGTCTTGGGGTTTCATTCTTATCTCTGAGGTGGAGTATCTGGTTCCGAGCCTCTGGTTATCACACCTCTACCCACATCCCCCGAATTTCTACTCGCGTTCTAAGAACTCGAACGGGGGCGGTTAGGACCTTAGTTCAAGTTTCGGCTTCTGGGAGCAGGGGAGTTGAGGTCAGGCCAGGTCGGGCCAGGTCGGGTGTGTAGCCCGTCGAGTCCCGAGACTGCAGGTCGCAGCAGAGACGCGTGGAGTGGGGAGGAGCAGAACCGGACACAGGGCCCCGTCCTGGAGGTGGGAAAAGCACCTCTCGGCACGCCCCACCATCTCCTTAAAACACGGCCTGTCTAGTTTAGGCACGGGGAAGGAATTCCTCCCAGGGAACGTGGGGTAACATCTGGAGACATCTGGAGGCAACTTGAGGGGAGAAGAGGCCCTAGACAATCGCTCGAAACCCTGGGCTGCTCTTAGGTCGGCAAGAACGAGCAGGTCCAGAAGATCAACCGCCCTGGGAAGCCCTGAGGCCCCGTGAGTTTAGTGGGTGTTGGCCGAGCCCAGTGGAGCATCTGGACTGGGGGGTGGGGGGGAAGGGGGGGGCGGGCTGAGATCCAGGCAGGGCACGCAGCAGTCTTACTGAAGGAGTCACGGAGGCCCACCCAGGTAAAGGCAGGGGACCCCGGAGTCCTTGCCCTGTAGGGTCGGGGGGGGGTGGGGGATGAGGTGCTGAACAAGACAGGGTGATCCCGTCAGACACGGAGGCAAACACACGAGTTGCTCTTGCCATTGCCCAGGGCACCCAGGAGCCGCGATTCCTGAAGCCTCTAGCAGCTGGGATGGGAGCTTTCTCAACCGCCAGGCAGGCCGGAACTGGCGCTCAGCCTGAGCCTTTTCTTTTTCCTTTTTCTTTGTATATATAACATCTGCTTTTGTTTCCTAGGGGACCTTGTGAAACTAAAAAAACAAAACAAAACAAAAATCTGTGACTTAGTTCAGAGACTCCAGAACTAAGGAGAAGAGTTGTTGTTGTTTTTTTTTTAAAGGCCGAATACTTTCCTAACACCCCGATCCTTACAAGGCAAAGAGAATAGGATTTGAGTTTCCCCTAAGTTTTCTGATCCACGCTGGAATGTAGAGAAGTCTGCGTCTCTGCTGCCCTCTGCTGGTGGGAAGGGAGACGAGCAAGGTGGTTTGAGAGGAGGCCAGCTCTTCCGTGGACCGCTCCGTCTGTGGCTCCGTCCGTGTCCCTTCAACTTTTCCACCGCACTTGCAGAGCTTACCCACGTGCTGTGCAAAGACCCCAGCGCAGGGCTGCAGTTCAGTACAGGGGAACACTCTGTTCTCGTGGAACGGGTGTGCTGGCAAGGGGGACAGGATTTGAATAAGCCCACAAACTGGAAATACGCTACGGGTATTGAGGAGAAAAGGCACCCCCCCGGAGTGGGGACCGGCAGGGTGGGAGGGGGTGGCCACAAAGAGAAGACAGCCCAGGGGGACCCTGAAGTCGGACCAGGACCTGCAACTGTGTGGAAGGAAGATGTGGATGTAGGCAGGGTCCCCGTCACAGAGGGACCCAGCCAGGGAAGGTAGGTTTCCATGGTGGATGATTTTTGTTCACGAGGGGAGACTCATAGGATCGTTAGTCTCTCGCCAGAAAAGAGCGTTTTCGCCAGGCGCCAGCTTGTAATCCTAGCCAGCCACGAAGCTGAGATCTGGAGGGCCACAGTTTGAAACCAGCTCTGGCAAATAATAATAATAATAATAATAATAATAATAATAAAATCCAAGAGACACTACTCCCAAATTACCAGCCAGAAGCCAGGGTGAGGATCACGCGGAAGAGTGTTGGCTGTGAGCCCAGACATAAAAGTCCAGGGGACCCCCATTTCCAAAATAACCAGCAGAAACAACCGAGGCTCAAAAAGCGAACACCAGCCTTGAGCAAAAAAGCCAAGCCAGTGCCGGGCCCTGAGTTCAAGCCTCAGTCACACACACACGCACACACACGCACGCACGCACGAGTACTCTTTTTCAACAGTACATATTTGCTATAGAGCATCATTGAAGATTTCCCCTTCTCCTAGGAACGTCAGAAAGCCTGAAATGCGCCTAAATTCCATAACTATTGAGAGGACTATGCTGTCGCCGGTGTGGATGATGGAAAGTCGGGCCGAGGGACAAGAGGAAGAGATGGAGCAGGCAGAACTGCGGTGAAACCAGAAAGGAATGAGAAAAAAGAACTGAGGTGTCTTAGAGGTCTGGGCTTCAGGACCTGCAGATGCATTTGCTCTGCAAGCCGGTGGGGGGGGGTGGGAAGAAGAGAGAGACAGAGACAGAAAGAGAAAACAGAGACAGAGGAAGGGAGGAAGACAGGCAAGGAGGGAAGGAGGCAGGGCGGGAGCCTCAAAGATCAGGGGGATGAGACAAGCAGCCCTGACAAGCGTCTGATAGGCAGACTCGGTTCCTGGCTCCTGGTGGGGACCGTTGGCGCGCACCCCGATTCATCCTCTCTCCTCCCGCTCCATCTGGGTGATTATACCCGACAGGGCCCAGGAGGCATCCCTCATAAAAACGGTTGTGGAGCCTCTCACTAATAGGAAGCTGCCCATAAACGTCAAGCGCTGAGAATTACAACCCCGCAGGCTCCTAAAAGAGAGAGTGTGGCGCGGCTCGAGGAAGCCGCAGCGACTGGGAGGGCACCGAGCTGTCTTCCCAAGCTGTGTTTCAGTTTCGGGGGAGATATGACCGGAGGAAGCGGAGCGCCAGCCGAGGCCGAGGTGGCTGGGAGCCTTTGGGGAAAGGCCCAGTGATCACATCTGTCGGCGACGCCTCCTTTCTCCTGGCGCGGGGCTGCTTCAAGGTGAGGCCCGGCGGATTCTGAACTTGTGCTAACTCAGCCAGCAGCAGCAGCGGCGGCGGCGGCGGAGGGAGGAACAAACTTGGCCTCGGGCAGCCTTGTGATTCTGGGGAATAAACCACGTAGCTTTCCCCACCATTGCCAACCCCTGACCCACCTGTCAGCCGGCTAATTAGTAGGCAGCCCAGGTGTTCTGCCGGCCTCGGGTCGGTCCCCTGCTCACCACCTGTCTGGCAGGGCTTTGATGCATCCCGTATGTCTAACAGCTGTGACCCCAGCCGCTTTATTTCTCCCCTTTTGTTTCTCTCTCTTTCTCTCTTTAACAGGCAATCACACCACAAAAAGTCCCCGGGACTCACTGTTAAGGAGGGCATTGTTGGGGGGGGGGGAGTTTCTAGAATTGGGGTGGGGACTAGAGAAATATGATCCAAAGATTCCAGTTTCCAGCTAGATGAAGAACTTCTTTTTTTTTGGGGGGGGGGGTACACACTTGAAAAAGTAGAACAAGTCAGGTATAACAGCGATGCCTGTAATCCTAGCTACGTGAAGTGCATGTACGAGGATCGCTGTTCAAGGTCACCCAGTACACGACCTGATCTGAAAAAGAACTAAAGCCAAAGGGGCCGGCGGGGGGGCATGACTCACATGGTAGAACGCCGGCTTCGCAAGCTCCAGGCCCTGAGCTCACACCCCAGGACCAGGCAAAAGGGAGTCAGACCGGAAGGTCGCACGTGGACACTGTGCTGGGCGCGGACCTCAGGCCTGGCACCTGTCACAGGGGAAGAGGGCGGGGCCTGGGGAGGGGGCCTCGCCTGGGGACTGGCAGAGCCGGTTGCAGCCGCATGGGTCCTGTCCTGACGTCTGCGCGCCGCCTGCTGCACCGGCCAGCACGGCCCGCGGATCCTTTTTCTGTTCTATTGCACGGGGATGGATAATTCCGTAAGCGGCTCCACTGCGCCCACCCCCCCCCCCCCCGGGCCCTGAATCAAAACGATACCAACGTCGTGACGTGTCACCCAGAGCCTGTCACCAACAGTCAGAGCGGAGGAGCTCGGTGGTAGGGCATTTAGTTATTTATTGTCAGTCCTGGGCCTTGAACTCAGGGCCTGAGCACTGTCCCTGGCTTCTTTCTGCTCAAGGCTAGCACTCTGCCACTTGAGCCACAGCGCCACGTCTGGCTTTTTCTATATGAGGGGTGCTGGGGAATCGAACCCAGGGCTTCATGTGTACGAGGCAAGCTCTCTACTGTTAGGTCGCATTCTCAGTTCTGGATTAATTCTATATGGTACTTTGTATTGTATCTTTCCCCTGTTTTTGCTATTTTTTTTTCCTTACTAGTTATTTCCGCCAGAAGCAGGTTTTCATTTAAATGTATGAGTTGAGAGTTGAACTACCCAGCAGGTTTGTCCTTCTTGGAGTTTTGTTGGCATGAGGTTTCTTTAGAGACTGCTTTCTCTACCAGCTTCAACTTTCCTAGGTCATGCAGAAGTATACTTAAGATTTGATCTGAAGTCAGTTTTTTGGTCACTATTGTAGTTTACCACATGCAATGCGAGCTGTGTTCAGTTTTAATTTGTGTTGGCTGTTTTTGTTTTTGTGTCTTTTTTTTTTTGGCCAGGAAGATCTGCTATGAAAAACAGATTAATAGGTTGTATTTATTTCTTAGCTAACCAGTAAGAAAATGGAGAGCATTTTGTGCAGCAGAGAAAGGAGATAAAACTGCTCAAGATTCAGACATGAAGAAAGAAAGATAGATAATGGAGGTGCACACCTGTAAGACTAGCAATCAAAGGGCTGAGGGAGGAGGATCAAGAGTTCAAGGCTAGGGGGCTGGGGATATAGCCTAGTGGCAAGAGTGCCTGCCTCAGATACACGAGGCCCTAGGTTCGATTCCCCAGCACCACATATACAGAAAACGGCCAGAAGCGGCGCTGTGGCTCAAGTGGCAGAGTGCTAGCCTTGAGCGGGAAGAAGCCAGGGACAGTACTCAGGCCCTGAGTCCAAGGCCCAGGACTGGCCAAAAAAAAAAAAAAAAAAAGAGTTCAAGGCTAACCTGAGTTACCCCTGAGTAAGACCTTGTTTCACAACTGCTTCCTCCCCCCAAAAAGACGAGGAAGTAAAAATTAGATGTTTTTAATAATGCCAATTGCTGTGCTTATTGAACACTTACAATAAGCCTTGCTCCAATCAGCTCCAATAGGCTGACATTCATTTAACCTTCATAGCAACTCTTTACAGACATACAGTTCTTTCCATTTTCAGATGGAGAGAACGATACAAAAATACTGGAAGTAAACTGCCCCAGATTGCACGATCCAGGATTCAAACCTAGGCAGGCTGTCGGGCCGGTGTAGCTGTCCTTGTACATTCACTGCTGCCTTGATCCTGGAGCAACAAGACCTCCTCTGGGGTCAAAGGACGGAGTGAGTCCAAATGTCCTTCTTCCAATCCACGCCGTTCTGCCCCTTCCGTGTGGCCTGTGTCTGTTGCCCTCTTAGGCTTCCTTTAGGGGAGGCGGCCCGGTTGCGAGGAGGGAGGCTCCTGCCCCTGCTCCCAGCATCTGAGTTCTGTGCATCTGTACCTCCATTTCTTTTGCTTCTTAGTTTTCCTCCTTAGGCCGTAAGCAGCTCCTTTCCCTTCCCCTCTTCCTTCTTCCCGCCCTTCCTCTTCAACCTCTTCCTCCTCCTTTTTCTACTCTGCTTGGACTGAGGCCTGAACTTAGGACCTTGTATTTTTTGTGCGTCGATCATGGGGCTTGAACTCAGCTGCCCCTGAGGCTCTTTTTGCTCGAGGATAGCGCTTTTTCACTTGGAGCCACAGCACCACTTTGAGTTTTTGAGTAGTCAACTGGAGATTAAGAGATTTTTTTTTTTTTTTTGGCCTGGGCGATTCTCAGATCTCAGCCTCCAGAGTAGCTAGGATTACTGGTGTGAGCCACGGAGGCACTGAGCTATTTTTTGTTTGTTTATATGATATGGAGGAACGGAACCACTAAGCCGCCTTCTCAGTGTGGGCCTTGTACTCTTGCTCGGCTTTGTTGCCCGAGGCTGGTTCTCTACCACTTGGCCACAGCTCCACTTCTGTTTTTTTTTTTTTTTTTTTTGGTTGTTGTTATTGGTTGTGTTATGTCTAGATTTTCGGTCCCCAAAGACCACCAAGGAGCCGATACTGATGCAAATGCACGAGAGTCTTTACTGCAAGCTCAAGCCTGGACTCCCAACCGTCACTGACACAGTGGATCTGGATTGAGAGCCCCGACCCTCAGATAGGCAGGGTTTTTATTGTGATTACTACAGGGGCAGGGTATTTCCAGCTTGGCAGATACTTGATTGGATGGTATTTAGCAAGCAAGTCTTGTCCTATTTCTATTGGCTATCTACCCTTTCAGTTATCTATTTTGGCTTTGATATCGGGAACTGGCCTCGATATCAGGAATTGACAACAGGTCATGTAGCACTGATGCAGGGGGTAGAGCAAGTCACAAATGGGTTAAGCAAGCCGTTTACAGAAGCAGAATGTTGCAGTCAGGCTGACCTAGTACCAACTTTATTTTAACAATTGCGACTATGTTTTCCCGTTACCACTATGCAAGCTTGAGCGGGCTAAAACAATCCAGTACTCAATCATAAGTAAACCAACCCAACAGTTACCATGGCATTTCTACTGTTGTGCCAAGTCGCGAAACCACCACCAAGAAGACCACCGAGACTCAGACATTCCGAAATGCAAAAGCAAGGCAAGGCCTCGAGCTGTGATTACACAGGGCTTATAAAGGCAAAAACAAAGTTACAACAATCAGGTGTGCAAGCAAGCAAGATGAGGACACAGGTACAAATCTGATTGGCTCAGGGCTCGAGGCATTCTGGAGGCAGTCAGAGTTAAGCATTCCCAGCGGTTAGAGTTCTTGACTGGCTAGGCCCTAATGGGCTTGTCCTGGGTTTGCTCACAGGGCCTGCTTATCTCAGATTTGCATGGTAAAGTGGGGTTCACGTGGTAAAGTGGGGTTCACGTGGTAAAGTGGGACCTGACTTCAAAGTCTGGCACTTTACTACTACTATTATGGTTATTTCTATAGTCTATGATCATTTTTTTTTTTTACTGTCCGTTACCATGGTTGCTACCCAGGTATAGAGGTGAACAAGTGCTCCCTACATTTTTTTTTTTGCCAGTCTTGGGCCTTGAACTCAGGGCCTGAGCACTGTCCCTGGCTTCTTTTTGCTCAAGGCTAGCACTCTGCCACTTGAGCCACAGCGCCACTTCTGGCCATTTTCTATATATGTGGTGCTGGGGAATTGAACCCAGGGCCTTAAGTGTATGAGGCAAGCTCTCTTGCCACTAGGCCATATTCCCAGCCCTGCTTCCTACATTTTTAAATGCCAAACTACAAGAAACTAGTCTCACGGGTGGGGGTGCAGGCCTCTAGCATGGAGTCATCACCAGGGCTTAGAAGCTGTTATAATTTTAACATTAAAACTTATATTTAGTTACTCCAGTTTTCAGGTTAGCCCTAACAGTTGGTTGGTGGTTCATTTGAGATAAGAGGCTCCTGGGCTTTTCTGTCCCTGGGTGGCTCTGCACATCAATCCTCAGGTCAGTAAGAGAACAAGGGTCGGGCTGGGAATATGGCCTAGTGGCAAGAGTGCTTGCCTCCTACACATGAAGCTCTCTGTTCGATTCCCCAGCACCACATGTATGGAAAACGGCCAGAAGCGGCGCTGTGGCTCAAGTGGCGGAGTGCTAGCCTTGAGCGGGAAGAAGCCAGGGACAGTGCTCAGGCCCTGAGTCCAAGGCCCAGGACTGGCCAAAAAAAAAAAAGAAAAAAAAAAGAGAAGAAGGGTCTGGATATGGTTCAGTATAAAGCATATGGGTCAGTGCTTCATCTCCAAAGTGGGTAAAGTTACAGCTATGTATTGGGGAGCCCACATTAAGTCTTGATGTTGTTCAACGCTCCCCACCACGTCCTGCATTCCAGTCCACCCAGTCACCCCGTTTTCGCAGGTTTAACCTTTGTGCTTTCTCCATCCGTGGCTGTCATTGCTTCGGTTCAGGGCTCACAACGGTCAGTCTCAACAGCTCCCTACCATCTCCCCAACAGTTTCACCCTGCTCAATCCTGCAGTCATGGAGAGTTTAAATTCTTAAACCCTTACATACTACTGCCTCTGACCTACAGAATAAAATGTGACCCTTTCCAGGCCCACCACCTGCCCAGCCCCTGTACTCTTGGTCTCAGTTATGGATTGACTGTACTGAAATTAGTGGAGGGTTATATTCTGATTCACAATCAGTTCACTATCCTTGACCTGGCAGGTTTGATTTGTAGAGAAGGGATAACTTCTAACGTTGCAATAATAATAATAATTAATAATGATGATGATGATAATAATGCTGAGTTCCTGTATACTTGGTCTCAGTTATGGACTGACTGTACTGAAATTAGGGCTATCTTCTGATTCACAATCAGTTCACTATCCTTGACCTGGCAGGTTTGATTTGTAGAGAAGGGATAACTTCTAACGTTGCAATAATAATAATTAATAATGATGATGATAATAATGATGATGATGATGATGATGATGATAATAATAAAGCCTCACCTCAACCCACGTCCAGAGCTGGCTAGGATATTTCATGGCGCACCACGGTGGTTGGAACTTGTAACTTGCAGGGCAAAGCGGGAAGACGCCGCTTTGCACAGCGGCCCTGTGATTGGTCGAGGGGGCGAAGCGGGCGGGCTGTGATTGGCTCATCCGACCAATAGGGTCCCGCGGCCCCGCGCGCTGCCAGTGGCCAACACGGCTTCCCCCCCCCACCCCTCCCCGCTCCCTGGGAGGGCGGCGGCCACGTGGCTCCCCCCGGGCTGGGCCGTAGGTGGGAGGACCTAGCGTTCCTCGCCGCCAGGGGGCGCTCGATGGCTCACTCCCCCCCCCACCCCACCCCGACCGAAGTCTCATTCACCCCGTAAAGCCCGGGAGCGGCCAATCAACCGGCTGTCTCCATACCGCTTTCAAAGTCGGCGGGCGCGTTGCCCAATCGCCAGGTAGACACCACCCGTGACGCGAGGACTGACGGGAAGTCGGGCCAATCACCTCACGGGTCTCGGCCGGCTCCGCCTCCCGAGTGTCCGATTGACGATCCCGCCGGCCAATCGGAGACGCCGGGTCGGCGGGTGGATGAAAGCGGCCCTCTGTAATGGCGGAGCGTGGCGGGGACGGGGGAGACGGCGAGCGATTCAACCCGGGGGAGCTGAGGTAATGGGCGCTGCCTTCCCTCGCATTTTGCCGCGCGGGCGTCCGAGAGGCGAGCGGGGCGGGCGGCGGGGCGGCGAGCGGGCGGGCGGGCGGGCGGCGGCGCGGGGCCCGGACCGCATGGGGCCGGCCCGGGGTGGGGTGAGGTGGTGGTGGTGGGGGGGGGAAGGGGAAGGCGGCTTGAATGGGAGCCGGGCCGGGCCGCGGCCTCGGCGCTGCCCCCCGGGGGGTGCGGGCGGGGTGGGGGTGGGGGGCCGGGGCCGCTCGCCGCCTCCGGCGCGGCCTCTGCTCGGCCTCGGGGCTCCGCCTCAGGGCCGCCGCCGCCGCGTGCGGGCCGGGCCGGGCGTCCGCCGCCCTCCGCCGCCCTCCGCGCCCTCCGCCGCCGCCGCTTCCGCCCGGGCGGCCCCGGGGCGCGCTCCCCACCCCCCACCGCCCGCCGCCCCGCCGCCCCGCCGCCCCGCCGGGCTCCCACCCGGGCAGCGAGGGCGGGAGCGAGGCCGGCCGGGCCGTCGCGGCCTGCGCGCGCGCGGGGGGGGGGGGACCCGCGTCCGTCCCCGGGGCCTCCCGGCCCGGCCGTCGCCCCTCTCCGCCCCTGCAGGACGGTCGGCTCCTGTGAGGGCGACTCGGGGGAGAACGTGTGTATAAATAAAAGAACATGGAGGAGGGGGGGTGGAGGGGTGGAGGGGGCCGCGGATCGCCGTCCCGGCCGCGCGTGCAGGGCCCCGGGCCCCCGAGCAGCCGCCGCTGCCCTGGTGGAGAGGATCCCGGTGAACTTCCCGCACCCGCCCAGCACCACGTCGGGGGAGGTCGGAGGAGGGGAGGGGGGGCGGGATCGAACCCAGGACACCCCCCCCCCCCGCCCCTCCATCCCCGGTCGGTGCTGCTTCTGCCGTGCGTTCCCCCGCGGTCGACGCCTGGGTTTGAACTCGGAGCCGCGCACTCCCTTGCCAGGCTCGTCCATCACCCCTCCGTCGTCGTCGTCGTCGTCGTCATCATCATCATCAACGTCGTCCTCAGCTGTCTATTTTCCTACGAGGTCTGGTCTGTGCGTCTGTTTAGGCTCCGGCTGGCCTCGAACCACCACCACCAGCAGCAGCCCACCCCCCCCCCCCGCGTGTGGTCGTCCCGCCCAGCGTGTCGGGGAGATGGTGGGCTCCCCTGAGGTCTCCGTCCCTTAGGCCGGCCAGGACCACCCTGAGGTCCCTTCCCATCTCCACCTGATTGGGAGGAGGAGTAGGTCCAATTATGGGCCTGAGTCACCGGCCCCCCCACGTTTATTCTTGAGTGGATCTCAGAAGAGTCTACTTGGCTTAGGGGACATTTTGCATCTACGGAGCCTCTAGCTCTGCAGCGAGGAAGAGGGTTAATAATCGAGACGTCGTCGCAAAACCCATCTGAATCGGGCTCTGATCAGACGGCCTGTTGTAAATATTTCAATACCTCCTCTTAAAGTTGTTCCGGGTCAGGAGCCGCTCGCAGGGCCCATAGTAGAGGTCCCCATCGGAGCATTTCTCACGGTTTACAGTAAAGTTGCTCCTGCTGTAGCCCCTGTGACGGCAGGAGTTAGGACTGGGAACCCTCTCTGTCCCGGCACCCGCCACACGCGTTTAGTAGATGCACTATAAATACATGGAGAGGTGCGATTTTATTGGGCTGCATTTATTGTGTTACGGGACAGTTACCGGTCTAGGTGTTGACAGTAAAAAAAAAAAAAATGGCCTTTGTCTTCAAGGAACTTTATTCTAATCAAAGTTGATCTGAGTTTGAACTAAAAATTCCAGCAGATGAAGAAATCAGCCGGCTTGTGTAAAGTGACATGTCCTAGGGTCTGAATGTGCGTCTCATAAGTGTACTTGGACTCACACTTTCCCCATGATTTGAAAGACAGAGAGCGAGAGAGCATCTTTTTTACTATGGTGATAGGAAATTTTGTTGTGTGCTTTCTTCACACAAGTACTTGTGTTGTCCTAAAATATTGGAAGTGGTGGGAATGCAAATTATGTACCATAGATGGAAAACTTACAGATCCAAATACCATTTCTCCTGACTGGCTCCCTTAACAAGTTATTTTGTTTTATTTTTGTCTATAAAAATTGTGAGGCTGGAGAGCTTGGAACAGATACTTCCTGAGGAGAGCTCACTGTATTAAACAAAGTGATACAACAGCACCACTAAAGGTACTATATGCTAGTGGGTAAAGATGATACACATGTAAACAAAGAGATTTCTTCCCAGTATTTGTCATAAGCTGGAATTGGATAATGAGTCAGAAAGGTACTGTGAGAGGCTAAAGGCGGGAAACAGTTTGAGGTGTTACTTCGACTGGGGCTGAATAATGCAGAGCAGATCTGGGAAGAATATGCCAGTAGTCCCCTACTATAAGAGAAGAGGCTTCAGTCATGAAGACCAGAAAGAATGGTCTTTGGAAAGGTCAATAAAGGTCAGGTTACATGGGGACTCCTAATACACAGTCATATTAGGTAATATAGGTAATAGTAATAAACACTAGGTAATAGTAGTAGACACTATTGCTCACACGAACACCATTTAATACCAATACTATTGCTGCAGTAACACAGCAGCAGCACTAGTAGCTGATACTTCATAGCACATCTGTACTCTTTGCTGTTCCAAGCATTTCATGATCTCATTTTGCTTTCATTGCCGGTTCTGGCAATGTGAGGAAGTTGTGTATGTGAAGAGCTCAGCGTATCTTCTGTACGTAAGGGACTTCAGAAGGTGGCCTCTTGAAGCTGTTGGAGGAGGAAATGATGTGAGTTTTGTCACCACTTAACTAGTGACAGAGATTAAAGGCCATCTAGTCCAATTAATAATGACCAAGTGCCTTTTATAGGTGAAGCTGTGGATATGGAGGATTGAAAATAATGATAAGAAGTAGACTGTTCAGGACACTTACAGCACCATCTCGAATATTGCACAAATACTCTGTCATTGCATAAAAATAAGAAATAGCATTACTATTCCTTATTCACTTACACCTGAGGAAACGGGGGGTTCTGGAAAGTATGTTACTAGCCTTATAACAAAAAATAGAGCTCTGGTGTAACTTCTTCATTCTGGAGTCTTAAGTGTTTGACTTAAACAGGTAGTATGAACTTTTAAAGAAAAATGAAATATTGGAGTTTTGGTTTTTTTTTTTTTAAATGAGAGGTAGACTGAAAGGAAATCTTAAGATTGAGCTTCATTGTTAGCTGTAGGCTGAAACAGAATGGTTAACTTTTGTGTGCTCTAAAGGTTAAGACATTCCTTAAGTAACAGTATCTTTGAAAGTGCCTGTCATTCGAAATACTCTCTCTGGTTACGTTTCAGCTTTCCTTTTATAGTACTGTTTTGGACTCATTTTTCTAACCTTTGGAGCATAGCATCACTTGCAAATTTGATTCAGTATTCTTGGTAGCATAGTTCTGGACTTGTTTACAATCCTACTGCTTTCTTATGAGGCAAATCCTGGGTTAGAATTGAACTGTGATGTGGAAAATTTCAAAGAAGTTCCAAGAGTAATCATATGCAAGGTGTTGAAAAATGTAGGAAAATTGTACAGAATCCAGCTTGGTGAGGAGAAAAGTATATGAATGATTTTTTTCAAATATACATGAAGGGGGCTGGGGATATAGCCTAGTGGCAAGAGTGCCTGCCTCGGATACACGAGGCCCTAGGTTCGATTCCCCAGCACCACATATGCAGAAAACGGCCAGAAGCGGCGCTGTGGCTCAAGTGGCAGAGTGCTAGCCTTGAGCGGGAAGAAGCCAGGGACAGTGCTCAGGCCCTGAGTTCAAGGCCCAGGACTGGCCAAAAAAAAAAAAAATCAATCAAATATACATGAAGGATATAATCTTCTCATGCAGAAATGTAGATTGCGTGCATAATGTAAATACTGGTATTTAGTAAATTAATGACGGCAAATTATAGTGGATTTGTGTGTGCGTGTGTGTGAATGTGTACACATTTGCCGGTACTGGGGCTTGAAAACTTGTGGTATTTCCCTGATAAATTTGAAGATGAGAATCTCGGATTTGTCTGCTTGGATTGGCTTCCATCTTTGGTCCTCAGATCTCAGCCTCCTCAGTAGCTAAAATTATAGATATGAACTACCAGTGCCTGTTTGAAAAACAAAACAAAGCTAACATACTCATGTTTTTGAGATTTGGTCTAATTCTGTTGCCGAGGCTAGCCTAGAGCTTGTGACCTTCCTGTCCCCCAGACTGAGCAGCCGTGACTACAAGTGCACATCACCATGCCTGGCTGCGGTAGTAACAAGATAAGGTTTCACATATCCTGCTTGTAGCTTTTGTACAACCTCACCATTGTGTTCTGCAACAGCATTTGTTGAACCTTACTATGTCCAGTTCTAGTTAGGTGCTGGGGATACAAGAAAGAGCACAATTCCTATTCTGAGGATCTTACATGACAGTGTGGTGCTTACCAGCTCTTTGCCTGTGTTTGGGTCTTGTCTTGATGAATGAGCTGTGTGGCTTTGAGCAAGTTACTTAACCTGTGTTTCCTTTGTCACCTGTAAAATGAAGTTGGCAATGCTATTTCATAGGACTATTATTAATACTTCCTATCTTAAAAGGGTCATTTCTTTTAAAAAGATGAGGCACTTAGGATTATGGATAGATCACACTGTCACTTCTGGTACTATTTGCTTTAATGCCACAGGGAAAATATTCATAGGGAAGAAACACTAGACTAGTGTTTTATAGTGAGGGATTGGGCAGGCAACAGTAAAGGGAACGTCTTTCTCTTTAGATGAAGAGAATACCAGAGCCACCTCTCCTACAAACTTTGTATTTGGAAGTAATTTTAAGCTTACAAAATACTGCAAAAATAAAAAGAGCCCTAAATGTTTTACTGTTTCTGCTTTATTACTGCATTCATGTTCTTTGTCATTCTGAATCATTTGTGGGCCAGATACATGTATTTATGGCCTTCTATTCTCATATACTTTTTTTTTAATCCCCATATACTTTGGTGTGACATTTTTCAGAACAGTGGTTGTGTGTGTGTATGTGTATGCACCAGTACTGGGACTTGAACTCAAGGACTCATGCTCTCACTTGGCATTTTTTTTTTTCCCCATCAAGGCTGGTGCTTTATCTCTTAAGTCACACCTCTACTTCCAGAATAGAGATATTCTTTTACCTCTAGAGGTATTTGGTTACTTAGCCTATAAACTTAAAATGATAGACCTGATTGATCCAGTCATGTCATTTATGCCATTTCCTTTAGTATAGAATCCAGTATAGAGTTAATATTGTATCATGACGTTCTTTAGTATTCTTTATCTTTGTTTTTTCGATATAATCACTGACATTACTTTCTTTCTTTCTTTTTTTTGCCAGTCCTGGGGCTTGGACTCAGGGCCTGAGCACTGTCCCTGGCTTCTTTTTGCTCAAGGCTAGCACTCTGCCACTTGAGCCACAGCGCCACTTCTGGCCATTTTCTGTATATGTGGTGCTGGGGAATCAAACCCAGGGCCTCATGTATATGAGGCAGGCACTCTTGCCACTAGGCCATATCCCCAGCCCAATCACTGACATTACTGAAGCGCACCCTGACTCCGATAGAACATTCCTCGTTTTGTGTCTAATAGTTGTTCATTCTTGTCTGAGATTGGTGATCTGTCCTTCTCAGTCACAGCATCCATCTGTCCTTAGATGATAATATTTAAGACCATGTAAATATAAATACCCCCTCCTCGTGTCCATCCAAATCTCCCCCTAGGTTTAGCAACTCCTAGTCATTTTGCTGAGCTTTTTTTTTTTTTTTTTTCCTCACCATGGTGGTTGCAAAATGATGGCTTTCTGACTTGTATTTATAAGGCTTTTAGGCTGTTTGGTTTTGTGGACCTGGCGTTTAAACTCAAGGTTTTACACTTGCTGGGCAAGCACTCTGCCAGTAGAGCCTTGTCCCCAGTCTGTTTTTGCTTGTAGTTTTTCAAATAGAGTCTCTCTTTGTGGTAGGACTGACCTAGGATTACAATCCTTTTCCCTGTACCTTCCTCTGCATGGGGAGAATAGGTGTGTCCCACCATGCCTGGTGTATTGATTGAGATACCTCTTGCTCACCCCTAACATATTTGTTCCCCCGCCCCTGTACTGGGCTTACTTAACCTTTACTTTTTTATTCTTCCTGAGCCACCATGTCTGGCTAAGTGTCTTTTAAATTTGATTAACTAGAGTTTAGTGGCTGGATTTTTTTTTTTTGTGATTTTGAGAAACATTTGTTCTTTATCCCTCCCCCCCCCCCCCAGGATGGCTCAACAGCAGGCCTTGAGGTTCCGAGGCCCCGCCCCCCCACCAAATGCCGTGATGCGAGGCCCACCGCCTCTGATGCGGCCTCCTCCGCCTTTTGGGATGATGAGAGGCCCTCCCCCACCGCCTCGGCCCCCCTTTGGACGCCCTCCATTTGATCCCAACATGCCACCAATGCCTCCTCCTGGAGGGATCCCTCCACCCATGGGCCCTCCACACCTCCAGGTAAGGAACAGAGAGGATGCCGTTGGTTTGTGAGTGAGCATCGCTGCCGGCGTTCTCTGTAGGTTTCATCTTAAAAAGGTGTATTTGTAAGGGAGAAGGTAGGGGAAAATACTTGCATTTAACAAAGTTCTTATAGGAAAATTGCTTGAAGAGCTTGAAGAGACATCTATCTCTATTTTAGTACTGTAGCTCCTAATAGAGTACTGGTAGTAATGAGTATAGAAATCAAGAATGGTGTTTATGACTCTAGGAGTGTAAGGGGAGGCACCCAAAAGGAGGGACAAAGTATAAATAAATAAGGCAATGGTATTCATTAGACACTATGTTGGAAATGAACTATGCAACTTGTGGGTGGGAATAGGAGGGAAAAACTGAGAGAGCCAGGGAAGGGGTGACATTGTCCAAAAAATGTGCTCTCTACCTGTCTTAGGTAACTCTAGCTGCTCTCTGTACATCACTTTCATAATAACAGTAAAAAATTTTAAAAAGAAATTGAGGAATTATGCATATGAGACAAAGAACAAAGAAGTTCCTACCTACCTTTATTTAATAGCTCTGAATTATCTTTTGTAACTTGTCTCCTTTGTGGGAGAAATTTGGAACTGGAAGGCATTTATTTAACGATGACATTTTCAGTGATTTGTATTGAGAGTAAATACAAAGTATGTGTATATTTATATACGTATGCATATGAATATATTCCTGAATAATAATTCTCCCCAGAAATGATGGCCTAGGATAGAATTTGGAAAGAGACAACTGATTTTGTAGGAGGCAAGCACTTTTGCCACTAGGCTATATTCCCAGCCCCGAGACAACTGATTTTGTAAGCACGGTATTTGAGGTTTTCCTCTCCTGGTGGCTAATTGGAGATAAAAGTCTCACGGACGTTCCCTGCCGGAGCTGGCTTTGAGCCACGATCCTCAGATCTCAGCCTCCTGAGTAGCCAGGATGACAGGTGTGAGCCACCAGCACCAGGCTAAGTTTTTCTTTTGAAAATAATCGATCGCCTGTTATATGGAAAATGCACATACAGTATAAAGAACACAAAATGTCACCCGTGATATCCAGAGTTGCCTACTATAGTATTTCTACATAATTCCTTTATTAGGTTACTAATCAAATCTACTTCAAAACGATTTCCTCTTACCATGCTTTCTTTTGGGCGGGCCTCGGTAGTAACTGGAAGGGAATGAGCTAATCACAAGTGCCTGTGACGGCTGTTTTGACTTGGCAGAGACCGCCTTTCATGCCTCCGCCCATGGGGACCATGCCGCCGCCGCCTGGAATGATGTTTCCCCCGGGCATGCCTCCCGTGACTGCTCCTGGTGCGCCTGCGCTGCCGCCTGCTGAGGAGATCTGGGTTGAAAATAAGACTCCTGACGGGAAGGTAAGTTAGAAGACAGGGCTTTACCTCGCCCCCGTGGTGACAAAACTCAGGGCTCTGGCAGACAGAGAACGCCCGTCAGGGGCTGGGAATGTGGCCTAGTGGCAAGAGTGCTTGCCTCGTATGCATGAGGCCCTGGGTTCAATTCCTCGGCACCACATATACAGAAAACGGCCAGAGGTGGCGCTGTGGCTCAAGTGGCAGAGTGCTAGCCTTGAGCAAAAAAAAGAAGCCAGGGACAGTGCTCAGGCCCTGAGTCCAAGGCCTAGGACTGGCAAAAAAAAAAAGAGAGAGAGAGAGAGAATGACCGTCAGTTCAGTATGGGATAGAGTACGACTCCATCCACTTGGAGCCTGCCAGATGGGGCTTCCGTGCAGATTGCCCAGTCTGAGGACACCCGGGGTACAACCATAGATCTACTTGTGGTTTTGTAGTTTGGGAAGCTTGAATTTCTGGGCTTGGGAATTTGCTAGCAGGATTTGTCACATAGTGCAACTCATAGCTAAGAGTATAGTTAAAATACAAACCCAAATTGCCATAGAACAAAAGGTGTATGGGGCGAATTATGAAGGAAAATAGACACAAGCTTCCAAGGGTCATCTTCCAGATGAATTACCCAGCGTGTGTTTTAATACCCCCACAATGTGAAGTATTTTCTACCAAGAAACTCACTTGGGCCTACGAGACTTCCTTGAGGGTTTTCATAGGAGGCTGGAGTCAGGTCTATCACATGCCAGAGTTCTAGAATACCAGAGGATAGTAAACGTTCAGGATGAATTGCATTGTTTACATCAATGTTTTAGGCATAGTGAACCACTAATGGTAACACTTCAGAAATCCAAGTTCCCAGACTCCAGCCAAGTGTTTGCTTTGTAAGCAGGACTTTTTGTTTGGAAGATATTATCTGTAGTCCCCAGATATATGAATAATCTGTTTTGATCTGCTTTCTCTTTTCTAAGTTAGATTTAGACACCTGTTAAGACAAAATACAGTAGCAATATTATTTTTTAGTAGTAGTAGTTGTCAGATTCTCTGATACCAATGGTTTTTATTTTGTTTTCTTTCCTGGCTTTCAGGTTTATTATTATAATGCACGGACACGTGAATCTGCATGGACTAAGCCAGATGGAGTTAAGGTTATTCAACAATCAGAGCTGACACCTATGCTTGCAGCGCAAGCACAGGTTCAGGCCCAGGCCCAAGCTCAGGCCCAAGCTCAGGCCCAAGCTCAGGCCCAAGCCCAGGCCCAAGCTCAGGCCCAGGCTCAAGCCCAGGCTCAAGCTCAGGCTCAGGCCCAGGCCCAGGCCCAAGCCCAGGCTCAGGCCCAGGCCCAAGCCCAGGCTCAGGCCCAGGCCCAGGCCCAGGCTCAGGCCCAGGCCCAGGCACAAGCCCAGGCTCAAGTGCAAGCACAAGCAGTAGGAGCTCCTACTCCTACCACCAGTAGTCCAGCACCTGCAGTATCTACTTCAACATCATCATCGACCCCGTCCTCTACTACTCCTACCACCACAACTGCTACTTCAGTCGTGCAGACAGTATCAAGTGAGTACCGCCCCAGTATGTGTTTTCATTTAGTGGCTAGAGAAATAAATAGGAACTGAGCTCTAAAATGACTGTGTCCTTGGTGTTGCCCACATATCCTGGTATTAACCTTGTTGTTGCTTAAAATACATTTTGACATCAAAACTTCTTGGTTGAAAAAATATCATGAGTGGAAGAAATTATTTGCCCAGTTGCAATTCATGAAGTTAAACTCTAGAAGTGCAGAGTTAACTACCTAGCTTGCCCAACACTAATGACGTGCTATGAGATTTGCAAAATAAATGTTCAAGTGTTTGCCCATACCTCACGTGTGTCCAAGTTTTTCTAATTGAGGAGGCAAGCATAATACATGTAATAGAATAGTGTGCAACATTGTACACTGAAAATAAAAAGATACAAAAATTTGAGAAATAGAATGAGTGAACTACATGGTCATTGGAATTTGGGGGGATAGGATTTGATTAGGTTCACAGAAAGTTGGGAAAGCTTTTCACTTCAGAACAGAAATGAGGAAATGAGAATTGATGTCACTTGGGAATTGTCGCCACGCTCTTTCCAAGGTGAGCCAGTTTATATTGGCTAGTGGGCAAGGGCGACGCCAGATTATGACCCGTCTTAAGAACTAGGCAGATGGCCCTGTAGAAATGCAGATACTGCGAGATTTTGCTAGGTTTTTGGGACTTTTTAGAAACTTTTGGAGATAGTCTTAGAGTGGATTGTAGACCAGTTAAGCTAGGAGTTATAATAGAAGCAATCAGAAAGAAAAGAGAGGTTTCAAATGTACAATGTTACAGGCCCAAAGATTACATCTTTTCAAAAAGGGTGCTATTCTATAATTAATAGATTTCCAGGAGTGAAGAGGATGAATTTGTTTATTCATTTGTTATTATAATCATATAGATGCATATGTATATTGCCACTTGTTCTGAGGCTGATCCCCAAAGTAACTATTTTGCTGAATTGTTATGATACCACACTGGAGATACATAGCTTTATGGGATGATTGCAATTTGTATTGCCTTACAATCTGGATAATGGGTAAGACAAAAATGCCCCGATAACGTCAGGAAGTTGTGAATTAAAAGTATAAGAAATATGTATATGTGAGATATTTAATTGTAGTGAATTCAAATTTGAATTTATTTTATTGGTTAAA
Source organism: Perognathus longimembris pacificus (assembly GCF_023159225.1). Taxonomy (NCBI): domain Eukaryota; kingdom Metazoa; phylum Chordata; class Mammalia; order Rodentia; family Heteromyidae; genus Perognathus; species Perognathus longimembris. The sequence continues at coordinate 3,282,527 of NC_063182.1, read as the reverse complement.
AAAAGCCATATCATCCAGAGACAATTTTCATACACCCTTTTTATTTTTTAGATAGCCTGAGGGAGACGTAAGAAGCAGGAAAGTAGAAGCAGTGCTTTACAATTTTGTTTTCTTTTATATAGCTAGGGTAAATTTGGAAGTACAGCTATTGTACCAACTAGCTGATTAAAGTTTTTACCTTCTTATATCTTCTGTACTTCCAAAACCTTTGTGGCAAAGCGAAAATTGCTTGTGGTTTATGGACTACCTGTGGTGATATAGCAGAAGGGCATTAAAAAAACAATGCAGTTCCATGTGGAAGTTCTTTGTTCCTTAAGTTTTCTTCCTGTTTATTCCTTCTTTGGGAGGTGCTTATACAAATTTTTAAGTATCCTGTGTATGTCCTATTTCTGTGTCAGAATGTTCCATCAGTAAAGCTGGTCACTAGGGATTATAAACTATTAAAATACCTTTTACTATTTTTCTCATTGTTATTCAGTGATTAGGAGGCCTTTGTTCTAAAAACAAAATATCAAAATCATGTCCCCTTTACTGCTTGTAAACATCAGGTTTGATGCTAAGTATTTCTAGTATCTGCTTTTATTTCACTTGATTCATATAGAAGTGTCATACTAGTTTCAGTATTTGTCTATGCATTACGTATAGTCAGTCACATGTCTTTCATTTAAGGTCTGAGACTAGATCAGTAGTATATTTTGAGGTATAGAGTTTTGCTAGTTATTTTAGCAAATGGAGTTAGGAATTTACTCACTAGTAGGCATCATTTCCCGATTTCCCACTTAATTCTTTGTTTTTACCTTCCTCTCTTGACTGATTGCCACTAATCAAATTCAGAAGAGCTTGTGCTGGAAAGTAAGAGGAGAGGTTGAGCGAAGACTTTCTGACATCTGCATTGGTGGCATTTCCACTTGAAATTTCATATGCTACTAAAAGAACTATCCTGGCAGTAGTACTTTGGATCATTATCTCTTAAGTATTAGATTTCAAAATACATAGACTAAAATACAGATCTATGAGTATGTGTGAAAAAGTTAGAATGTTAACATTCTAATCGCAGTTGTGCATAAGCTTATTTTGTGCAAGCTCATGAAAAGTGATCATGAAATCTGCCTCTCAGAGAAGTTGGGAAGAATAAATATATTTTTAGCCATTATAGTAGATTACAAATGCTATATGTTTGGGACTGGGCAAATGTTGCATGTATTTTGTATTTTTCGCGATGTTATAAAATTATATTAATGTGATACTGTACCCTAAGGCTAGGTCTATGCTAGACCAACAATTCATTCCTGGGCCCCTGAAGATACTTGTTTGGCCCTGCTGTCTATTTAGCCAAGGTGAGTCCCTCATTCACAAGTATGAAATTGCTCACACCTTCCCAGCCTAAGTGAGTTTTTCATTTTTAGAAGATGCAAACAGACACTGAAAGGCCTTATTGTCCATTGGAGTATACTTCTAATTAGAATTCAAGTTGCTTACACATTGGGAAAGCAGCTGTTTTTATTTCACTTAATTTGATACATTCATTCTTAGCTCAATATAGGAAGAGCTTGACACTTCTTTTTTTTTTTTTTTTTGGCCAGTCCTGGGGCTTGGACTCAGGGCCTGACCACTGTCCCTGGCTTCTTGCTCAAGGCTAGCACTCTACCACTTGAGCCATAGCGCCACTTCTGGCCATTTTCTGTATATGTGGTGCTGGGGAATCGAACCCAGGGCCTCATGTATACAAGGCAAGCACTCTTGCCACTAGGCCATATCCCCAGCCCCCTTGACACTTTTCTTTACATCAAGAAAAAAATGAACTTTATTACCAATGAATTGCCAAGATGAATTTTATTTTGGAACTGGATGAGTCATGAATAAATAATCTAAATGTTCTGTAACTTATGAGAACTAGACTTTTTAAGTGTGAAATGTGGGTTTATCCTCTTTTTTTTTTTTTTTTTTTTTTTTTTTGTCTTGGGGCTTGAACACAGGGCCTGGGTACTGTCCCTCAAGGCTAACAGAGCACTCTACCACTTTGAGCCACCGAGCCACTTCTGGGTTTCTAGTGGTTAATTGGAGATAAATATCACACGGGCTTTCTTGCCTGTGCTGGCTTTGAACTGCGATTCTCAGATCTCAGCCTCCTGAATAGCTAGGCATGAACCACCCAGCTTCATTTTGGTTTTAAATATAACTAGAGATGAAATTTTTTTTGTATGCAAGCTCTATGTTTAATCTTTTTTTTTCTTTATTGTCAAAGTGAGGTACAGAGGAGTTACAGTTTCATATGTAAGGCAGTGAGTACATTTCTTACCCAACTTGTTACCTCCTCCTAGAGATGAAATATTTTATTTTATTTTGCCAGTCTTGGGGCTTGGACTGAAGCCTGAGCACTGTCCCTGGCTTCTTTTTGCTCAAGCTAGCACTCTACTCCTTGAGCCACAGTGCCACTTCTGGCTTTTTATGTTTATGTGATAATGAGGAATTGAACCCAGGGCTTCATGCTTGCAAGGCAAGCACTCTACCACTAAGCTTGTATTTCCAGCCTGAAATATTTTATTTTTGACAATTAAAAATAACAAATTAGAGCCCCAAGTTATTTTGAACTTCACCTTCTCCTGGTCTCACAGTGGAAACTTGACCTTTAATTTTTTCCCCTGAGTATTTAATACCTCGTGGTTAGTTCTCTGCCTGTCTTTTTTTCCCCTATGTTCTTTTCTTGGACAATTCTGGTAATGTCATTGGTTTGCCCACCTCTTATTCCTTTTCTTCTTACACATCTATCAGGTTAATTCATCAAACAAATGATGCTTATTATAACTTTTCCATATAGAACCCTTTTAGTCTGCCTTCATGAACCCATGCAAATAACAAGAATGCACTCATAAGAATTACAATCTCTAACAAATCATATAGTAAAACGTGAAAGGCATACCTTGAGGTAACTGTAAGTAATATTGATGTGTATTCAAGATCATTTTCTTTACATAAGAGGTCCTAGTTCCTGTCCAGTTAAGTTGAGACTCCCTAGCCTTTCAAGGCTTTCTGCTTTTCTGCCCTTGACCTACCTTTCCAGCTGTAACTCTCTAGTTTTGTTGGTATGCCTAATGTTTCCAAACAATTCCTTGTTGGCTCTCTACTCTGTCTTTGCTCATCCTTTTTCCCCACGTGGCTTATTATTTCCCTTTCCCTTTTTGAAATCTTGATTTTTTTTAAGGCTCAGCATCCCATTATAGAATTTTCTGAAACTTCTCCACAACTAGAAGTGGTTTGTGGATATAGATTAATACCCTGATACATTTATTCTGTTTCACTTTGTATTGTAGTTACTTTTCTATATTACACTTAGTTGACTTTTTCAAACTTCAGGAAGACAGGAGACTTTTTGACAAGCTTCTTGCAGTGCATGGAAGGGGACCCCTAGGTGCTTACTGAATGCGTAAATGATGTGTGACTATAGTATAAAATGGTTTTTGAAGGAGTGATACATGTTCTTGTTTTTATCTTTTATCAGCACCCACAACACAAGATCAGACCCCAAGTTCTGCTGTGTCAGTTGCCACGCCTACAGTTAGTGTCTCAACTCCTGCTCCTACAGCCACACCAGTGCAAACTGTTCCCCAGCCTCACCCCCAGACGTTACCTCCTGCTGTTCCTCACTCAGTACCTCAGCCAGCGGCAGCCATACCTGCGTTCCCACCAGTAATGGTACCTCCGTTCCGTGTTCCCCTTCCTGGCATGCCAATTCCACTTCCAGGTAAACCATCCGATTACAGTAGTCTTTCCAGCTTTGTTTTCATATTGTCAGTAGTTTGTTCTCATGTGTCTGTTGCATTTGAAATTTGCCTTGAATCTCACCTGTTTGAAACGGTTTTGAAAGATTCATGGCTAATCAATATTTTCTCTTAAGTTTTGGTAAATGTTTTTTTTGTTGTTGTTGTTTACATGTCTTAAAATTAGAGTCACACAACTACAGTATGGATAATAGCCTCAAGTGAGTTAAAAATAGTTATCTTTTGTGTAAATATGTTCTTAATACAATATTTAAGGAATTGAGTTTATGAAGTTTAAGTGACAAGTCATAATAGCTTGCACAGATTGATTTATACATAGTCCACTGTTGTAAGCACTTTACATATATTCATTTCTTTAATTTTTCTCAACCATCTTATGAGGTAGGTACACAGACTAATTATTAGGTACACAGATTAATAAATTATTAGCCCAAGCACATAGCAAGTGAGTGTTGGTGTTATGATGTGACCCAGTGTCCTCCATATCTAGATATCCAACCCTTAATTATCGCCTGCTGAGCAGAAAGTCTGAGTCACTCTGTGAACAAATTCATAGGAAATAGAAACCAGACAATTCCCTTCTAACATTGGTGAAGTGTATACTATGCATCATGTTAAATTTGGTAAGGTGAATTTTTGAACCTTGCTGTTTTGTGAGAAATTATAAAGAATAGAGGAGGATTAAGACTTGTGGAGAATTCTTGCTATAGGGATTAGATAGTAATAGTACCGGGCATTCTGCTTTGAGTTATTTGCTGTTGTCATGCATTCATTCCATCCTTGATCCATGATTTATTCTTCTTGTGTTATAGATTGAAAATGTTGATACTGAAAAGAGGTCAAGTTCATAGGCCTACATTAGCATTAGCAAGGATGAAAAGAACATTAGCTTCTAATATCTCAAGTTCATAATCCTCCACCTATTTTAGTTTCTGGGTAAAAGTAGAGTTACAGTTATTTCTTAGATCTGCACACATTTTAATGATTGCTGTTGCTTGAATTGTCTTCTATAAGTACTTTGAAAGGGACACTTCTAAATATCTTGGTAACAAAGAAACCAAAAGTTTTAAGAATTCATAGTTTTTATTTGGACAATGTTTTTTTGTTTTGTATTCGTCCAAGGGCTTGAGCTCGGAGCCTTGGTCTTGTTATCCCTGAAGCTTTTTTGCTCAAAGCTAATGCTCTACTACTTGGGCAGTGGCTCTACTTGTGGCTTTTTGGTGGTTAATGGGAGATGAGAGTCTCACAGAATTTCCTGCCTGGGTGGCTTTGCCCCACCATCCTCAGACCTCAGCCTCTTGAGTAGCTAAGATTATAGGCGTGAGCCATTAGCACCCAGCTTGAAAAACCTTTTATGCATAATTGATGTTGTGTTCGGTAATTAAACGTCCCATATGCAATACTTGTGAAACTCAAATCATTTTAAAATGAGAAAAAAATTTTCTCTAATGCTAGTAGAGAAAGTTTCTAAGTTAATTTTTGGATGAGCAACTGGACACTTTGTCTGAATATGATTTTTATAGGAAACTCAGTAACAAATGGAGAATAACTTGTATTTGTCTTAATTTCTTGAACTCTTAGTCTGCTTTAGGATACTGCTTAACGACCAGGTTGCTAGTTGTGTAGAGAGAAGACTTACAGGTAGCCTGGTAGTTCTGTGGAAATCTATTGAAAAGCTGTCATCTGGAAGGACTTTTACTCTAGGTTCTTCCTAGGTTTAAAGAAAGGATCAAAGGGACAGGATATTATTTCTGTGGAAATTGGAACTTTTTTTTTTTTTTTTTTTTTTACAATACTCCATCTGTAGTTGAATTTTGATGCTACACACATTCTTTCCTGACTCTTGCCCCATCACTTAAAAACAGGTTGTTGTGACCATTTGAGCTACCAAATCAAATGGCATATGAAGGCATTTAATATTATAGCAGACACTGGTGGCATTTTGTAGGTCAGAATTTGAATTGGGTAAGTTTTAACATTTTTTTTTTTTTGCCAGTCCTGGATCTTGAACTCAGGGCCTGAGCACTGTCCTTGGCTTCTTTTTGCTCAAGCTAGCACTCTACCTCTTGAGGCACAACTCCACTTCCAGCTTTTTCTGCATATGTGGTGCTGAGGAGTTAAACCCTGGGCTTCATGCATGCTAGGCAAGCACTCTACCACTAGGCCACATTCCCAGTCCAGTTTTAAAGATTTTTATCCAAGATACAACGATTTGGGAGCTGGAATTGTAATGTCTTAGAGAAAATCACATTAATATTTGCTTACACTAAGGCATTTCTGATACTCATTCATTTTTCTCATTTCCCCTTTTAATTCAGTCCTACAAAGTGTTATAGGGAAAAGACACTACTCACAGTTCTCCCCAGACCTTTGTTTGTTTTTTGCATAACAAGATCGTTCAGGTTTTTCCTCTTTATTTCAAGTAAGTGTAAAGCTGAACAGGAACAATTAATGTTATCTTGAAGCCTTAAACTATTTGAATCAGCTTTGTCTGTCTCTAGTGAGTCTAATTAAGTAATTGGTAGACAAGATGAAGGGGAGCAGTGGAGGAAGGAATAAAGGGTGGGATTTGAGACCAGTAAAGTTGGAATAGAATTCTATAATTTCAGCTTTTCAACCAAAGTCTTACTTGGAATTCAAAAACTTACTGTTGTTGGCACCAGAATTATTCAGAATACCAAATAAACTTTTCTAATAGGAAAATTGGACAGTTTCCCTTTTTAAAAAAACATTAGGGCCTGGGCACCCCTGCTTCACACAGTCCTGGCTTTTCAGGTGCAGGATCTACTGGAGGCATGGCTCAAGTGGTAGAGCACCAACCATGGACAGAAAAGCTGAGAGAGCAGTAGTGAGGCCCGGGCACCAAAAATAAATACACACATAGACACATAATAGATACATAGATAGATAAGGAGGCAAATGCTGGTGTAATAGACCTGGTAGGCCTGCAGGTGGCATTGTTTGTACTAATTTAAACTTAAGTGATATAAGTTCCTTCACCAGATAAATTCAACATTAGGGGAAATAAATCTACATGTGCAGCTTTACTCAGCATGGTTTTATAGATAGTCCAGTGCTGCTTTAGTTTAACAAGATCAGTAGAAAATTTAGCTCTAATATGGTTTATATTAAATAGTAATTTTATATCAAATATATATCAAGTAGTCATCTTAGTTTGCCAGCTTTTCCTTTTATTCTCTTAATGCCATTATAACATCTTGATGAGTTCTCAAGTTCTTAAAACTATATGTAATGTTCTCTTAATAGCAGTGGTTTGTTAGCTTATGATAGAAGTGCCTGCTGTCAGCCTGTATATGTATATGTATGTATGTGAACACACACACATACATGTACATATATATGTATACATATGCAATATTAAGTAGCCTGTTTTCAGCCTCAGTCTGTCACTAGTGTCCCAAGTTACAGTGATTCCCTACAGCAAGGCATTAAACATGGATCTTTGTCATTAGTTAAATACAGTTCTCTCTCCTTCATCTTTGCCTTTCTTTTGCCTGGATCCATCTTATACTTTGTTTTCTTCTTATCCTTCCCACCCTCTTCCTCTTACTCCATTCCTGCTTCCGTGTAGTTGAGCCTCATTCCTCAGTTCCTGCATGTAGTTTCAGCTTAACAGCCACATAAAGTATCTTGCAGTGCCATGCTGCGTTTGCGTTTCCTGGCAACAGCAGCATGCGTTTGATGTCCTGTTGGAAAATGTCCCATGTTAGGAATTTGTTACAAATGTGTAATGAAGGGGTTATCTTTCATTACATTTAAACTCTAGAGACTCCTTTTAAGGATCAGGGCTGGTAGGTAATTGATGTTGTAATTTAGAATTAGTATCATTAGATTGGACACCATTTCCCACAAAATGTCAAAATTGATTCCATTCTTGGTCTTTTTCATTGGAAGTAACCTTCTAAATTGTAGTGGTAAATTATTTCCCTGAATCCCAGTGGTAGCCGACATACAATGGCAGCTTTCCAACCTGTGCTTGCTTATCCATTTTACAGGTGTAGCAATGATGCAAATAGTCAGCTGCCCGTATGTAAAGACAGTCGCTACCACCAAGACCGGTAATTTTTAAAACCATCTTAGTTTGTTTTGTCTGTAAGTTGGCATGGTAGTGAATGTTGTTGTTTATCCTTTTGTTTATTTTTTTGCCCTAGTGAGTGGATATTTTTATATATATATACTTTTTTTTTAATGAGCAGTTTAAATACAGTTGTCATATTTGACCAACACTTAATTTTCCCAATTGCCTGTAGTATTAGATTCTTTGGTTCACAAAAGCGAATAAGGTCAGATCACTTTATAACTTAATTTATGTAATAAGTGTAAACAACTTCATTCTCATATTCATAACATTTAATTTTATTTTTGATGTGTTTTTAAGTTAAATATAAAAAATCATATCCATGTGTAAAGTGATGTGATTATTATGCTTGCATGCCTAGTGAGTATACGTGTCAATATGTGTGTATAGGATACTTTGTATTTTGAAGCCATCTAAGATAACTTTATATTCAAGTATTTGGTTTTCAATTTAGATTCAGCTATCCTTATTTTTGTAGTAATATATAGTTTTGCTTTATTTAACTTTTTTGTAAAGTACAAATTTGGCCTGTCTTCAAAATTGCCAGTTGTAGTGGTATATACCTGCAACCTCAGCACTTGGGAGGCTAAGGCAGGAGTATCAAGAATTCAGTGAGTGGTTGGGCTAAATAGTTAGTTAGACCTGTCTTAAACTAACCAAAGAATCCTGATTTCTTTTAGGAAGTGTATTTAGCAGTCTGTCTGTTTAGCAAGCTGTAGGGATAACTGACTTTGTCATTTAGATTTGATAGATTCAGTCATTTTGCTTTACAAGTGACAATTTTGTTCATACCTTTTTAAAGTATTTAAAAGTAGGAAATAATTTTGTCTCAAGGATTAATATTGAGTAAAATAGCTTGAATGTCATTGTTTCATTAGAATTTGAGAAATCGCTCCATTGCCAGAGGGTCTTTTGAGAGCTCTTTTTTTGTTTTTGGCCATTCCTGGGGCTTGGACTCAAGGCCTGAGCACTGTCCCTGGCTTCCTTTTGCTCAAGGCTAGCACTCTGCCACTTGAGCCACAGCGCTACTTCTGGCCATTTTCTATATATGTGGTGCTGGGGAATTGAACCCAGGGCTTCATGTATACGAGGTTGAGAGCTCTTTTAATTGGCTCTTAGTTTGAGAAATGTCCTGATAAAAATGTGTTCACATTTGTTAGTAGAGAATGTACCATGATTTTTGGTAGTTTATGTTCAGACTTCATTATAGAGGAGAACCCAAATTTATGACTTTTCTTGGATTGATTTCTGCTTCGAATTGAATATTGTTATTAGAGTTTAAAAACCAAGGAAGTAGAATTTAATACTTACTTTTTTTCTATGATCTTGTTCCAACTGATCGTTTCTTTGTTACTATTAATAGGAAGACTTAGTTGCTATCTATTATAGAGGTTTCTTTTGTATTATCGTTAATGCTTGGGCCTCACTTTGTATTATTCCTTTTTTAGGTGTATTACCAGGAATGGCTCCTCCTATCGTTCCCATGATACACCCCCAGGTTGCCCTTGCAGCGTCACCTGCCACTTTAGCTGGAGCAACAGCAGTTTCTGAGTGGACTGAGTATAAAACGGCAGATGGGAAGACATACTATTATAATAATAGAACCTTAGAATCAACCTGGGAAAAACCCCAAGAGCTAAAGGAAAAAGGTAGAGTCGGTTCTGCTTTTATATGGTCATTTTTCCATCTGCAGAAATCAATTCACTTATGTATACATATAATGCACATATATATATACATACTTTTCTGTTATGTCGAGTTATGTAATTTTTGTTGTCCTTATTGAGGATTGACAATACGGATCAGCAAGGAATGTGTGTTTTGTATGTATTGTAAAGAAAAAAGAAGTAAGGCCCTTAGAGGCCTAGATGTAGAAGACTCATAATTTTCTGTACCATAGCTCCCATTTCTATTTCTAATTGTCTTAGTAGTCATGTTTGCAGCAAAGTGTATGAATGCTGCAAATGATATATGAATGACCTGGCCAATTTCCTGATCATATCAGCTTCAAATAAATGGTACTACAAAAGGATGTGGCTTAGCAGTAGAGTGCTTGCCTAGCATGCGTGAAGCCCTAGGTTCAGTTTCTCAGCACCACATACACAGAAAACGGCCAGAAGGGGCGCTGTGGCTCAAGTGGCAGAGTGCTAGCCTTGAGCAGAAAGAAGCCAGGGACAGCGCTCAGGCCCTGAGTCCAAGGCCCAGGACTGGCCAAAAAAAAAAGCATTTTAGCTTATGTGTAATCTTAATGACTGAAGAGGCTGACAAGGATTGAAGTTTGAAGTCATCCCCATCAGAAAAGTCTTTGAGACTCATCTCCAATTAATCAGCAAGAACTGGGCTGGAGGTGTGGCCAGCTTTGAGCTTGAAAGCCTAGCCAGTGAAGTCCTGAGTGCAAGCCCTGGTACTGGCCAAAAAAAAAAAAAAAACAAAAAAAAACGAGCAACTAGAAGTGGAATATCTTACCTTTCAAATCTCTGAAAGTTCCTTAAAGTTACATCAACTGAATGACGTGTTTTTAACAGAAAAATTAGATGAGAAGATTAAAGAGCCAATTAAAGAGCCTTCAGAAGAACCTCTGCCAATGGAAACAGAGGAGGAGGACCCTAAGGAAGAGCCTATAAAGGAGATAAAGGAGGTAAAAGGGCCATGACCTGCTAACCTGGGATCCAGCTGTGATTGGTACAGTTTACTTATAATTGAGTATTTCATATATTTTTAACTAATTGTTGTAGGTTTAATCTCTGAAATTTTAGGATGCTTTGATGTTTCTAAACCAATTTTTCCTTTGAAAGGTGACATGGAACCAGGTAGGGTCCATACAGTGACAATGATCTTGGGTCAGAGCATTGATGGAACATAATAAGTATGAAGAAAAGAATATGTATTCTATTTAGTAGTGTGCTGAATCTAATCTCCTGACTTGTAGACTGGTTCAGGTTAAATGAGAAGTGCCACTTCATATTTGAGCAGTATTGGTTGTATTCTATTTCTCCTCCCAGCTGTCATCCAGGCATAGAATGATAACTTTGTAATTCCAAAAGATTTTTGGTTTTTGGAACCTTGTTTCCTTTAGTATAAGGACCCAGTGGTAGCCATGGCTCAGTACTAGGACACTTAGGAGAAATAAGTAGCAATTTTAAATGAAGAGGTCTCCTAATTTTGTGTAATTTAGTTCTTCATTTCTTCCTGTAGACACATACATGACTAGTGAATTTGTAAGATAGGACCAGCTGCTGCTGGGTTCTGCTAATATGCACTTCAGTTCTTTCAGAGGGGCAAGGATTAAAATTTTTTAAAAAGAAATTCCTGACCAGGTTTCCCCTTCCTGTCTTAGTGACTAGTATATTCATTGCACTTTGAGACCTTTGTAATGATTATTTAGTTTTGTTACTTGGTGTTTTTGTTTAACTAAATATGAACAATATTATTTCCCATAGGAACCCAAAGAAGAAGAAATGACTGAAGAAGAAAAAGCTGCCCAAAAGGCAAAGCCAGTGGCTACTACTCCTATTCCTGGTACCCCGTGGTATGCACTTAGTCAGTAGTTTTATTCTTTGATCATGCCTTGTTATTTAATTACTTTTTCTTTCTATAGGAAGGATAAATAAATTAAAGAAGAATCTGTCAGATATACTTATATCCAGTTTATATTTTAGTTCTTGTTTCTTGCACTGGGCATTTCTAACCTTAAATCCAATTGCTATAAGTTTCTTCCTCCATGGTACTGTCCATTATTGTCTACTGTTCAGAGTTCTGTACTTGAACTACCATACAATACTGAATCTTATTTCTTATTATTTAAAACATTTTAAATTAATATATAAAATTTAAAATTTAACCACATAGTAGGGGTGTAAGTTTATCTACCTGTGTTTTGGGAAGACACACACACACACATGTATTTACACCTCTAGTATGAGATTACATTATAGAACAATGTGAAATTATGTCTTTTTAACTTAACTACTAAATCAACTGCTTTTTCTTTTCTTCTTGGGCTTGGTTTTTCAATACACAGTTAGGTCTTATTTTCCCTCCTTTTTCTTCTGTCTGCTCATATCAGTTATTCCTTTCTTGTTCCAGCTTCATCTTTGTGAGGGTGGTACTGGGTCTTAAATTCAGGGTCTTGAGTTCACCACGTTCTATGTAGGACTCTGAGTCATACCTCTAGGCCTTTTTTTTTCTGGCTGTTTTGAGATAAAATCTTGCGTTCTGTCTAGGCACATGCCTGGGCATGATTCACCTATGTGAAGTTTCCTGTTATAGCTAGGATAACAGGCATGAACTACACATCTCTAGTTCTCTTTTAGGAAAGAGTCTTGGACTTTTTTTTACCAGGCTAGTTAGTGTCATTTCAGCTTCTCAGCCAGGATTACAGGTATGAGCCACCAGCACGGGCTGACATTTATTTAATCCCTATATAGTATGCAGTTTCAAATGAGTTGGTTGTTTCTAAAGTCTTGTAATCTATAGATTCCATTTCAAGCTTTCTCTTCTTGCCTTTTTAAAAAACCTTTGTCTAAAGTCTTTTGGGTACTGTTTAATAAGATCTTCCATTTCTGAATATCTTATAAACTAGTGAGTAGATCAAAAGGTGAAGTCAGTTTGAAGTTTAATCTTTTGATACTAGTTTTCTCAAAATGAAAGTGTTTATGTCTATGTCTATCTGTGTATGTGTGTAGGGGGGTTATATTGATAAACATTGGTAGTGATTACTGCCTATATCAATGGTTTTTCAACAAGGAAAAATTTTGCTTCTCAGTGGATATTTGGTAATCTTTGGAAATGTTTATTTTATCCTTCTGTCTGTCTATCTGTCTACTTGATCTTGGTTTTGGACTCAAGGCTTAAGTGCTGTCATGAGCTTTTTTGCTCAAAGCTATCATTCTGCTGCTTGAGCCACAGTTCCACTTGTCTCTTTTGGGGGTGGTTAACTGGAGATAAGAATTTCTTGGACTTTCCTGCCTGGGCTGGCTTTGAACTGTCATCCTCAGATCTAAGTAGTTAAGGTTATAGGTGTGAGCCACTGGAGCCTGGTTTGGAAATATTTTTGATTGTTACAACTTGGAGGCTATTAGGAGCCAGGGATTCTTCCCAACATCCTACTGTGCACAGGCTCATTCTCTAGAAGAAAAGTTTGACTCAATTCTCAATAGTGCAAGATTGGATCCTTATGTCAGTAATTGTATTGTTGTTCTCTAAGTTTATTAACTGAAATACTTGTAGAAAGATACTTCGCCTAGTCAGTGTTTGTTCTTAGAGATACAGACTCTAGTGGAAAGGAGAACCATAATTTCTAGAAATAAACAGCAGGTTTTTGTATTACACATAGACTTAAATATTTTATGTCCTTATGCCTTACAGTTATTACTTCAATTAGTTGTCTCATCTTGTTCTCTTTAAGGTTGGCTCCTTAATTATAGATTTTTTGCTACAATTTCTTTTCTTTATTTGCCTTTTTATTAGGACAGAATATTTTAGGCTTGCTGTGTGAATTTCCTACCTCAGACCTAGAATTAGTTGTTTCTCCAAAGTGTCCTAGTTTCTTTTACGGGAAGTGGCATAGGACAGAGGACATAGTGTGACAATCTAGGGGGAGTTTTACTATTGAAGTAGTTATTTTAGATCTCTTTGGTAGAAGCAGATAGAAGATAATTGAAAATACAGTATGAGTTCATACCATCATGTGTCATTTAGGTATGCTGAAAGATTTTACCAAACCAGATCCTCTATCTCATACTCATTTTAATATTCTTCATTTCTCAGTTTCATGCATAATGTTCTCACACACAAGTCACAGAGTATCAGTGCCAACACTGCCACTATTAAAATGGTTACCAAGGCAGTTTGAACCTTTTCTTCTTATTTTATGTGTAGTTCATAGCACTCTAGTGTTATGTAGTCGAATGATTATGTTTTAAAGATTTTTGGCACTGTTGTTTGCTTTTTAGTTACTATACTAACTTGATAAGCTCATTTAGGAAATAATTACAGAAAATATGTGTGTAGTACCAAAATCAAAGTTACAAAGGTTTTGTATTCAAATAATAGGTTCCAAAGAAAAGCTAGTAACCAGACTGGGCAATGGTAGCATAAGGCACTGAGTTTAATATGCAGTACCATAAAAATAGCAACAACAACAAAGGGAGGAAAAGAGCTAGTAATGAACTATAAATTTTCGTGGTTTGGGATTGCATCTGTTTTCGGGTGTGAATCTGTCCTTAGATTGCCTAAATTTTCTTTTACAGTTTATATGATTATTGCTTCTCTTCATTTCCCGCCCCCCCCTTTTTAGGATACTCAGAATTTGTATAACACAATCTCTTGAATGTAGTCTCCAAGACTCTGACCTGTACTATATAGCTGTGGCTTTGAGGTTTTTTCCCATTGATACTCCAGCTTTTATTATTTTATTATTCATGTTTCCTCTGACTTCTTTAGCTATCAAGGTTTTTGTTCTTTGTTTTATTTTTAGCTGCTCATCTTGATTTAGGGACTGGTTTTCTTGAATTTTATCCTATATGGTTTCACAGAGGTTTATTTATTTTACTTACTTGCTTATCTGTTTACTTATCTACATACTTATTTGTTTGCTTATTTACTTACTTATATACTTGGTTACTTATTTCCTTATTTATTTATTTAATCACTTACTTATTTGCCCGCCCTGGGGCCTGAACTCTGGGCTCTGTCCTGGAGATTTTTGCTCAAGGCTAGCAGTCCACCACTTGAACCACAGCTCCATTTTCAGCTTTTTCTGAGTAGTTTATTGGAGATAAAGAGTTTCATGCACTCTCCTGCCTGGACTGGCTTGGAACCCTGATTCTCAGGTCTCAGCCTCCTGAGTAGCTAGAATTATAGACATGAGCCACTGGTGCCCTGTTAAGCTTGTAAAATATGGGTATGCGTTTTTCCTTTTATCAAATGGAGAAGTCAGAAGTTTGCTTTGTTTGTTTTGATGTACCCACATCTTTCTTTCTGGAGATACTTTATTGCAGTTTCATAGTTTTTCTGAAGTTTTGTTCATTCTTTTTTGTCTTTTGTTCTTGTTGTTTTCCCTCTATCCTTCAAGTGGGATAATTATTGATCCAAGTTGTAGTTATTATTTATTTATTTATTTTTGCCAGTCCTGGGGCTTGGACTCAGGGCCTGAGCCCTGTCCCTGGCTTCTTTTTGCTCAAGGCTAGCACTCTGCCATTTGAGCCACAGCGCCACTCCTGGCGGTTTTCTGTATATGTGGTGCTGGGGAATTGAACCCAGGGCTTCATGTATGGGAGGCAAGCACTCTTGCCACTAGGCCATATTCCCAGCCCCATATAGTTATTTTTAATTAACAAATTTTGTTTCATTAATATATTTTCTGCTTCTCCACTATTTTTATTCATTTCAAATTTTCTTTTAATCACATTGAGTCTAATTACTGCATTTATAGTCTTTGTAGTATATGTCACTTTTGGCTTGACAGTTTTTGATTATCTGACCATAAACACTTGGTTTCTTCTGATGGCCTGTTAGCCCACCTGCTGAAACTAGGAACAGCTGTCAAGGTAGAGCTGCAAGGGGGGGGTGAGGAATAGGAAATTTACTTCCTTTGAAACTGCTGCTCTAAATTTTGATTGTTTTCCACATTTTTGTATATTTTTGAAAAAAATGTTACAGCCTCCTCTTACAACTTATTTGTCTTTTTTTTTTTGTCTGAGTTTTGTGGTTTGAAAACCAGGCCCAGTGGGCTATAGTTCCTTCTAATGCAATTGGTATTCTCTTAGGTTTTGTACCAGATATAATTAGATATTAAAGGTTTTAGAGAAGATTACATTTGAAAGGTGATTTTGGTTATATGGTGGAAGTAGAGCTATGGTGTGTTCATAAAACCTTAGAACTGCTTAGGTAGCTGCACAATATTGCCTTTATGTTAATTTGGTACTGTCATTGAGTATTCCAAACCTGAGCAATTCCTGAGCAATCTTCATAGATTACTTTGCTTTCCCTGGTTTCTCAACTTACAGTGCTGTTGCTTTATTTATTTTTACCTTAGGCTGTTAGTTTTCTTCAGTTAAAAAGGCCATATTATATTAGTTACCTAAACTCTTAGAAGTAGGAAAATGTCTTCCCTGTTTCCTCTCCTTTTGACAAATTAAGACGCGAGTATAAAATACTTTTGTAACATAGAAAAATAATATTGTGAATCAATTCCTAGGTGTGTTGTTTGGACTGGTGATGAGCGGGTCTTCTTTTACAATCCCACCACCCGTCTTTCTATGTGGGACCGGCCTGACGATTTAATCGGAAGGGCAGATGTCGACAAAATTATCCAAGAGCCCCCACATAAAAAAGGACTGGAAGACATGAAGAAATTAAGTAAGTTTTAGGTTAGGAATTTATGCTCTAATTTTCATGTTATTTCAAGGATGGAAAGTATGGAAACCATTAGGAACACCTCATTTAAAAACATAGCCTACTAGAAAATTCGAGTAAGGTTGTATTTTGTAGAATACATACATTTTAACTTAATACTTTCGTTAAGATCGTCAGTCTATGATGCGTTGGAAACTTTGTTGTTCATGCTTATTAATACCACTGAAATGCCCCCCCCCCAGCGAGCCTTAAGAATGTTTTTGGATGATATTTTTTGTGGTAATCAAAACTGTACAGATTCTTTTTTAACTTTTTAAGTAATGGTACAGAGTATCTGCCATCCAACAAAGTTGGATACAAGGTCTCTTGGTAAATGTTCTGTGGGTTTTCTTAATTTTTTTGTTCACTAAAATTTTAAAACTAGATGATAAGCTTTATTTTCGGGAATAGAGAGGCATTTGAATATTAAGAGAGGTTTTAAAAACCTATACTTCATGTTCAGACAGCACTTCAAAATACTTAGTTTATACCTGCACATATATGTATATTTTGGTGCTAGTCCTGAGCCCTGAGGTTTTTTGCTCAAAGCTATCGCTCTGCCACTTGAACCATAGTTCTACTTCTGGCTTTTTTTTAACTGGACAGAAGAGGCTCACAGACTTTCCTGCCAGGGCTGGCTTTAAAACTCAAGCCTCAGATCTCAGCTTCCTGAGTTGCTACGATTGTATACATGAGCCACTGGTGACAGGCTATACATAATTTTTGTTGTGTATTTCTTATTAGGCAGTTTCCCATAATACTGATAAGATTTTGCTTTCATAGACCACCTGCCCCCATGAGAAGCATGATAAGTAAATAATATTTCAGATTTACCAAATCCTAATACAATACTTGTGATTGAGAAATTTACTTGGAATGTGTATATATGGTACTAACATTTTCTACTTGTAATTTCCACATAAGAGGACTATTTCCTACCTAAGGCTCAAAGATGCTAGGCATCTATGTTTTCCCTTTCAGCAGTATTGCTTATAGGTATGATAATACTTTATAACTACAGCTACTGAATTAATTACATCAAGAGCATATGTGATTTGCTTCTATTTTTCAAATATTTTGCTCATTTATTAACATGCAGCATGAGAGTACTGCAAAGTGAATTAGGAAGTATTTTTTTTTTTTTTTAATGTGTGGTGGTACTGGAATTTGAACTGAGCCAGGGTGCTTCCTCTTAGTTAGTTTGTTCAAGGCTGGTGCTTTACCACTTGAGCCATAGCTGTACTTCTTGTTTTTTGCTGGTTAATTTGGCAAGAATCTCTGGATTGCCTGCCTGGGCTAGCTTCCAACCATGATCCTCAGATTTCAGCCTTCTGAGTAGCTAGGGTTGCAGGTATGAGCCACTGGTACCTAGCTAGGAAATAATATTTTATACATTTGTAAAATTAAAGTTCTAGAAATAAACATTTCAAAATGTTGAAATTTTAATGTAGGGGGAATATATATATGTATATATATATAATTGTTATACTCTTAACATCTTATGAAAGAAGTAGTATATGCAAACAGTGTTTTAAAAGAAAATCTTGTAAAATATATGCATGTAACTTAATAATATTTGAAATATTTTTGCCAGGACATCCGACCCCAACAATGCTGTCCATCCAAAAGTGGCAATTCTCTATGAGTGCAAGTGAGTGAAATAACTATAAACAGAAGCTTAAAAAATATTAAACTGCAAGTGTTTTAGTGCTGATTTGCAGAAGGATTATTGCCTAAGTAGTTCACAAATTACTTGATGTTTTTATTCAAAGTTTTGATTAAATTTTGTTTTAACAGTTAAAGAAGAACAAGAATTAATGGAAGAAATGAATGAAGATGAACCTGTTAAAGCAAAAAAGCGGAAGTAAGTAATACAGTTTGTGCAGTCTCAGGTAGATTTACTTCTTCAAATTTACTAGGTTATCAGTGCATTTGGAAGGGACAGCCAATATGTATGCTATTAGAAGACAGAAGTCATGATTGCTTTCTTACACTTGATATTTAAAGCTTTGTTTTATAGTGTAGCAATGGTGTCCCTTCTGTTGCTAACCTTGAGAAAGGTTTGGTTATACAAATATATTTAACTATTCATATATATTGTGAACACAAAGAGTCTAAGGAATTCGTTAATTCTGTAATTTAAATTCTGTAATTTAAATTTTATTTAGAAGATAGTATTTTTTCCTTTAATATATACCTCCAAATTCCATTCCAGAGATCTCATAAAAATTGACATAGACTTCTCTTCCTTTATACTTGTGATCTACCTAGTCCTTGAATCTGGTCTCTATTGTCTAGTTTGGACTTAATCCATGAGCTTACAAAGTGCTCTGAGAGGAGACAGATAAAAATAGAATCAGTAGCATGACCAGAGTTGAATAGAATATAGATGTTTACTTATTATGGGGAGGTGGAAAGTTTGGGTAGAGGGTTGGGGGTGTGTGGAGAATGGGACCATTATTTAGCAATACAAAAGGAAAATCACTTCCTTTTATTAGGGACTGATCTTCAGAGTCCCAATTGGAAGGGGGCTGGTTGAATAAAGCCAAATTATGGCCAGGAAATAAGTATGTCAGCCCTTACCTAGGGTGATTCTTTTGAAAAATATGTTTATTGACAATGTTTAAAAAAATTAAGATTCTAAAGAGAATCATTGTAATCTATTACTTTGACACAGCTAATCTCATTTTTACAATTGGCTTTGTAGTTCTTGACCAAAAATATCTTTATTAGTTGTGATTAACCAGCTTTATGTTCTTTTTAAAGAATTCTAGAATAATGTATTTGCTTTCTTAATTATTATAAATGACTGTGTTCATTCTGTTTATGTACCATAATTTTGGATGTTTTTATGATGTTAAACTTTTAGGTTGTTTTTAATTGTTTGTTCTTATAGACAACTCTGTAAGGTTTTTAACTGCTTTTATCAGGAGAATGTCAAAGAAGTCCTTTATGTGGATTGCCCGAGCTTCTCTATTTAGGTACAAAGCTAAAAGCCTATTTTTTCTGGCTTAGTTTTTCTTTTATTTCTTTCATTGGGATAGATAGTGATAGTTTGTATTGTGAAATTTTCATTTAGTATAATTCTGTAAAGGTTATGTGTTCTTATTATTGTGTTTCTTGGATGCATTTTAACTCTTTAAATAGTTCTTAAGTTATTTTTAATAGGTATATTGTTTGGCAAATTGCTTTTATCTGTTTGTTTTGTACACATCTTAGGTCACAGACTATCTCGCTAAGTTCCTGCAGGTCATAACTTTGTCTCCTGTTTCTTTGGTTTCATAATCCCTAAGTTACTAATTACCTCTCACTTAGATTTATGGTTGAGCCTTAGTTGTAATTAATCTCCTAGGCTGCCTGTAGTTCCCTATAGTAGCATGCTTTGAGTTTCCAGTAAATTTGTGCAGGGAATGTGAACCAATGCACTTCAGAAGTTCATATTTAAGAAAGACGATCTAATCAGATACATTAATGGTCATTGAATTACCTTTTTTGGTTATTTATATGAGTAGTCTTTTTTCCATTAATGCCTATGTTTTTAGAGGTTCCTTGATTTCTTGTTCACAATCTTATCTCACTTGAGTGCCACATAAGAAATAGGTCTACCCTTAGCCCCAAGATATATTTTTGGAAGAACAAGAAATAGTTTAGTTATTGATGAACAAGTTCTCCTATTACTACTTAACTACTCGTGGGCCCCTGTTGCTCTCTGGGACCTGTCATTCAACTTAAATCTCAACTTATCACCTAGAAAGTGAGTAATCACAATATCAGGTAGGTAAGGTATACATCTCACATATCCACTTGGCTAAGCTAGCAGATATTTTAATTTTATTTTCAAGATAAATACTCGAGATTACTAAGACTTTAACACTGTCAATTTTATTAGATTTTAAAAGTATTTTAGGAATTTATAATATAAAATATTTTAGGACATGCTATTTTGTTTATTGTTTCAAGAGCTAAAAATATTCTGTTCAGTTCTAACAGCGTTTATAAGCTAGATGAGCTTGATGAGCTAGCAAAGCTTTTCATTTTAGTAAGCATTCGCTTTGTGTGTTAACTAGTGTCAGAGAAAGACAGCTTTTATATGTTTTTTCCTAACAATATGGCCGTTGTAATATCAGAAACCTGTAATTATGTTACTATTAGAATGAAAGTCTTATTTCTTAGAGTTTATTTGGAACCCTCACTATAATTTGTTTTTGCCAAAAATATGCTGCTTAGTAGCGAGTGAAAAATCCAACTGATTTTAAGATTTTAGTCAGGTTTGCTATTCATGGGTTGTCTGTGGATGCCTTACGTTTCGTCTTGTTTTTTGTAGGAGAGATGATAATAAAGACATGGATTCAGAGAAAGAGGCCGCCATGGAGGCTGAAATTAAGGCCGCCCGAGAGAGGGCCATTGTCCCCCTGGAGGCCCGGATGAAGCAGTTCAAGGACATGCTGCTCGAGAGAGGGGTCAGAAAACACTCTTTGGGGGAGATATTTCTGTTTTGTATAAGTAATATAAAGTATGTCTTGCTAAAAGGTCAAACCTAAGGTTAGTGCTCCTCTGGTGGGAGTGGGTACGGGTACACTTTGAAATAACGATGACACGTTTCTCCACTGGCCTTGCCACGGAGTGATAACACCCTAGTTAACTAAATGCCATTTTACTGTCCTGCTAAGTACAAATAACACTTAACATTTGTTGGGTCATTTAATTTTGGTGAGTCAAATAAGTATTAACATTACAGAACGGCGGATTACTTCGGATAGGTAAGGTATATATGATTCTTTTCTCAATATTGTCAGAGTTCCTTCTGGGTAAAAGAGGACTGATATTTGTATGATTTTGTTAGAACTTGAACATTTCAACTTTCGGGTTTAATTCACAAATTCGCTTGAAGAAGTAAACCGTTCCGTTTTAAATCGCATCATTTTTCACGAGGTGGGAGCTTGTATGGGAAGTCAAAATGTGAATCTTCAAGGCTTTTTCTGATGTACTGGTTTTGAAATGTCACACAGTAGTGTTTATTTTAATGAGTAATTAAGTATGTTATTTCTTTATAATATTGAGAATCTTCACAGCCAATTAGTGTGGAAATTTGCTATTGCTAGTCTCCCACTGCTTGTCATTTATTAGTGATGGGAACTTCAGCAGTGTCGTTTTTATGTCTCCATTATAAACTGATGTCCTGTAGATTTCAAGCAAAATTATGACCTTTACATTTTTAAAGCAAACTTAATTATGAGGCAATATATTTTGTATTTTAAAGGTGTCTGCTTTTTCAACATGGGAGAAGGAGTTGCACAAGATAGTTTTTGATCCTCGGTACTTGCTTCTCAATCCTAAAGAACGAAAACAGGTAAAAGAAAATGCAAAATAACTGTTGTAAGGAAGGTATATGCCTTGGCAACATGTCTTTTTTTTCTTTTCTTTTCTTTTCTTTTCCTTTGACAGTGTTAGGGTTTGAATTAATGGCCTTGAGCTTTCCAGGCAGAAACTTTATCACTTGAGTCATGCCTCAGCTTTTAGCACTATTATTATTTTTTTTCTTGAGACAGGTCTGGCATTAAACTCAGAATCCTCCTGCCTCCACCTCCCTAGTGCTGGGATTATAGGTAGATGCTGTCAAACCCATCAACAGCATAGTTTTAAAGAAAGTATCCTCTCTCTCTCAGTAGCACTTTGCAGTCTTATGTCTTAGAGTTAATTGTGAGGCTGTTTAGGCTTTTCTGCCTCAGAAGTACTTGGACATTTAGGATGTGGCTGATTTTGTGCCTCTGCCTCATAACACAGTGAGGTTATGAAAAAGATGGTTTTAAATTTTATTTATTTGCTTTTTGTTGGACAGATGATGCAAATTTGGAGTAGAAAACTTAACAGAATAAAAATGAGTGAAAAGGAAAAAATACCTATATTTCTACCTACCACAATAGACCACTGTTTAAACACTTGGGGTTATAGGCTTCTTGGTTAATGCATACCAACCTGAACATACAGATATTTGAGTGTATATATTGTAGATAGTGCTCAGACATGTTGGTATCTCATATACCCCATATATGCAAAGTTTACATTGCAGTATTAATTATGAAAGTATGATTATCATAACCTTAGAGTCCTTGGTGAACTGGACTTGCATGAACTAGAGTTACCTTATTACTAAGCTGATATTCCCATAATGATTCAGTATAACTTTGTGGTACTTACTTTTTTCTCTAAAGCATTGTATTTCCAACTTACATAAATTACTTAACTGAACCATCCTAATTTCTGTAAACTGGTGAGTATTTGAACTTCTTACTATGGTGCTTTTTTTAAGCTGAAAGATTTCATTTGGTAATAGTAGTCTTCAATATTTATAAAGTAATGATTGGAATAATTCTCAATTTTGTGCTAATTTGCACGCAGGCCTAATTTGTAGGTTTTACTGAAGAAGAAAATATTTGTAGTGTGTCAGACATAATATATTTTAGCACTTAATCTCACCCCATTACCTATGCCAAGGTTATAGCAGGAGGCTTAGTTCTGCACTTTACCCACTTGCATTGTATCAGCAAGTTTACCTCTAAAATGTTTTCTAACCTCTAAAGCAGCGGTTTCCCCCTGACACTCATCCGAGCCACCATGGTCAGCTATGACCTGTGTAACCTCCTACTTAATCTCTCTCCTAACAGTTCCTCCCTCTTCCATAGAAAGCCCTCAGACTAGTACGTTTATGAGGGATCAAATTAAGTCAGCATTCCCATTAACTCTGTTGCTCCCCATTTCATTTAAAAGTGCCTGTGTGTGTGTGCTTGGGTCTCTCTGTATCTCTTATATTTATGCATTGATGCATTTTAGCCACACTAACCTTGACATTCTTTGTATAACGGTATTTCCTATGCTCTCTGCTACTTCATTCCATTCAGGTATTTTCTTGTGTCTCTTGATCCATCTGTGTAAATATTACCTTTATCTTTATTTTCTGTCTAGCTCACATAGTTCTCTGGGTTTTGTGTTATTTTTTGGTACATCATGGATCGTGCATCTCTTACTGGAGGCTATGCAAGGGTGGGAGCTTTGTTCCATCCTCTGTGTGTAGTGTCAGGAACAGGGCCGAACCTGAATAGATAGCCAGAGAACTTACCTACAAACCTCCATGGCTTATCCTCATGGCACTAAAGTTAGAATTTCTGTCTGAATGAAATTACACCTAAGGTATTAAGAAATAATGTCCTTCCCTGATTTGGAAACATTCTGCAAGCTAGTGGTGATTACTTTCTTAATAGAATTTCACTTAAAAAGGGAGAAGTATCCTAGAGTAAATCTGTACTTGAAGATGCTTAGTCCTTTCAGGTAAAATTATTTTCTGAAGACTTCAGGGTGGGAAGTGAGAGGAGGATCAGGCTGACATTTGGTATTGAAGGGTGTGTGTGTGTTTGTGTGCATACACATATACATGGGTACTTGGTCTTACTGCTTATGTGGGGATGACAAAATCAAGGGGAAACCATCAAAGTGCTAGGCTACACATTTTGCTTCGTAATTTTATATCTGAAGTTTGTGCTTTGATTTAAAAGATGGCAAATTTCACCGGAAATGGAAATGCCTTAATCTAAAATTGTATCTACTTCAGTTTGTCCTTTAAAGTTAATCTATTTACATCTATTTATATAGGTGTTACAGTTTGCATCTTAAGATAGATTTATATTTACAGGTATAGATAGATGTCTATACAGAGATTATATATAGAGACGTGTCTATATAGAGAGATATCAGAGATAAATAGGTATCAATATATAGAGTTAATCTATAGTTTTGTGTGTGTGTATATATATATATATATAAAACTAATTAATTTAGGATTTTCCTAAATTTAGGATTTTAATCTGGTTTCAGATAATAGGTCATTGAAATGACCTTGTTTCCATGTAGGATTTTAGGCTCTAGTGTATGTAATAGTTCAAGATAAATTGTGTGTTTTCAGAATTGACTTGTTTGAGCTTTGTTTTTGTGGTGCTGGGGTTTAGGGGCATGTTACTTAAGCCAGCAGTCTGCTTCTTGACCCATGGCTTCTTCCCCTCTTCCCTCTTTGTGTGATTTTAGAAGTAGGTCTGTTGAACTTTGCCTTGGCTTGACTCAAACTCATGAATGGTCCTCCTGTCTGCCTCCTGAGTGAGATTACAAGTAGCTGTCCTCAAAACATTTTTTACTGTATATTGGAGCCTTTTAAGATTGACAGTGTTACAGTATGAACATTATCAACACAATTACTTAGACCATTCATTCATGTGGTAACTTTAATTTTGGAAAAAAACCATACATGTGAAAAGGCTAAAAATTATTAGTGTAATTTTGCAGTACAAATATAGTTAGTTACCGAGATCAGAGAATGGAGTATTTCTACCAGTACCCCAGCAGTTACCTTGAAGGACTGACTAACCCTCTAATATGTATTTTTACTTATGTCTCTAAAGAGTAATCTAGGAGTTGCTTTTAATGACCACTTACTCTCATAGTACTAAACGTTTGACTCATGAGTTGAAGTTACAGTTGCTTAAAATAGACAACATATAGCCATGAGGACAGAAGTAAATAATTAGGAGACAGTTTGGTCTTGACTGTCTTAAAATAGAAAACTTGAAATTCTGACAGCTTAAGAGAAAGATAATGTAAAACCCAGTACATCTGTTCTGAAAAGGCAAAGACAGGAAGGGTGTAAGGTTTAAGCCATTATTGGCTACATAGCAAGATCCTGTCTCAACATACCTCTCCATTAAAAAGGTAATATAGAATTCCCTCACAGTTTTCATGTCCTCTAATGATTTTGTAAACAAGAAAATTTGTAGGAGGAAAGGAGTAGGAAAACACTGCCAGCATATAAATATTTTTCATATGATTTATAGCAGTGTTACAGTTTAGAGAAATGATCTTGAGGATTTTGAAGATATCACTTTGCTGTCAGCTTTTGTGTATTTGAAGCCATCCATTTTCTGCAAGTGTAGGTTCTCCCCTATTCTTAGCGTTCCGATATTCACTCTTGATAGGTGTGAAGGAATCCTTTCAGTATGGAAACTAATATTTTTTAGTTCTGGGAAATTCTCTTGATCTTTTCATTTTGTTTCCTTTTTAAGGGGCTTTACCACTCTCAACGTTTCTGATGTTTTAAATTTTTCATTTCTTCCCTTATTAACTTCTGAACTTTTTCTGATTAGAGCTCTGGTTTTCATCTTGGAGAGTTTCCTCAGATGTCTTATAGCCCTGGCCTCATAATTAGGAGTGAAGCACTTAAACATTGTTGGTCACTTTTAGCATCTGGGTGTATAATCATGATTTGGTGTTTTTCACAAGTCTCAACCAGAAGCGCTTTTCCCCCTTGGACAAAGTTTTGGTTGTCACAACTGGACGGAAGTGGTGGTAATGGCATCTAGTGAGTAGAGGTTGGTGACCTAGTACTAAACATCCAGCTCACTGTAAATAGTGCCCATGTTGAGAAACCTCCTGGAAGGGGGTTTAGCTGATGTGTTGAGAATCCTTCAGATCCAATACTCCTTAGGTTTTTCAGATTTCTCAGTAAAGATTTGTAATCTTTGGTAGGGGCCCATATATCTTGCTGCCTTGGTTCTCAAAGATGCATCTTACTACTAGGTATGTATTTGGAGTAGCCTTATGTTCTTAGTCTGGTTTGCCTCATTCCTTACTTTATGTTTCTCTAGTAGAAGATATTTTGTTTTACCTTCTATACTAGAGTTCAGCATAAATTTAATGTAAACTTGAAGATAACTAATATTTTGGGCTTCATGGCCTTGTATCTGTCTGTTGGAACTGTGCATCTACTATTTTATTGTGGAAATAAGTAAGGGAATAAGTATGACTGTTCAAAGCTTGCTAAAAACTCTATGTGTCATAAAATTTGCTTATTTTTCTAATCCTCTTAAAATGTGAAAGCTTTTTTGAACTCTTTAAAAAAAACAATCTGCAAGCCAAAGTTTGTAACTCCTCTCTCTAGAGAACTGGAACTTGTCTTTTAGTGGGGGTAAAGACTAGCAGTCTTCAGAGCAATGGAGTTGGTACTGATCTCCTGGCTTCTAAACAGCATTTCACTGTTAGTGGTATTGTAGCTAAACCACACCCACACTTTCGCAAATGTTTGCTGCCATCTATCTATTCCTGAGCTATTGAGGATTCTCAGAATATACATCCATCAGTCAACAAATAAGTTGCTGAGTTTGTTTGGGTTTTGTCTGCCTGGTTCTGTTGAGCCCCTTTCATATCTGCTAACATCTCTTACCATTTGTCCATCTACATTGCAATTTCCTAAGTGGCTGTTTATTACCCAATCCTTGTTGTTTTATTATTCAAAAATGAAAAAAAAATCCTATTGTCATTTTACTCTTATTTATTTTGACAGTGTTGGGGTACGAACTGAGATACTGTACCACTTGAGCCACACCTCTGTCCCTCATTAGTTTTGGTTAAGGTTTTGGATAATGTATTTTTTGCTTTGGGCCAGTCTCAGACAGCTCTCCTACCTGTGCCTCACAATAGCTGGTTTTGTTCCACTGCGCCCAGCTTGTTGGTTGAGATGGAGCCTTCACTAATTGTTGCCCAGGCTGGCCTAGTGGCCCTCTAGACCTGGGATTGCTTTGTATGCCACCAAGCAGAGCTCTTACTGCCATTTTATTAAGGTTTGAAGAAGGTGGGAATTAGGTGCTCAGTTCATTCATTATCCTAACTGTATATTAGGAAGTGGAGAACAGATGCAAAGCATGAAGATATTTTGGTAAAAATTATGTCTTAAGCACTAAAGTAAAATTAAGCTAAGTTCTTACTGTTGATTTTTTTTTTTACCCCCCTAGAATGGATTGGGATTAGTTTCTCTTGCACATTTCTCCTATACATTTGTAAATTTCTTGAATTAGCTTAAAATAATTGTGCATATGGTTTGTTATCAGGGAAAATTACAAAATTCAAAAGGCTTTTGGGTTTGTTTTTGTTCTAGATGCCTATTTGGAGAGCCATGTGCTTGTATACTACTTCATTTAAACGTTAAAGTAAGACTTGCTAAGGATAATTTGCTTTTAATTACTTACACATAATATTTTTTTCCTTTTATACTTTAGATAAAGACTTTTTTGGTAGTTATGAAAGACTGACTTGTCAAAATGTATATTTTTTCTTACAGGTGTTTGATCAGTATGTAAAGACTAGGGCAGAGGAAGAACGCAGGGAAAAGAAAAACAAAATAATGCAAGCTAAGGAAGATTTCAAAAAAATGATGGAAGAAGCAAAGTTTAACCCAAGGTATATGGTCTATTACTCTGAAATACCAAAACACGTATGTATTATCTCTTAAGATTAGTTTGAGTGTGAGACTGTGTACATATACATGTGTCTCTTGGATGTTTGGGTGTGAAAATGTTGATTTTTGGTCTCTCCCTTTTTCAGAAGGTTTAAAAATACTTTCGGCAGTTCTGGGCTTGGTGCTTGGTAGTCAGATACTCTTGCCACTGACTCATGCCTCTTGCCCTTCTTTTTACACTGATTATGTTTGAGATAGAGTCTTCTTTCTTGCCTGAGCCTCCCTCTATTTTAGGCTTCTTGGTATAGCTAGGATAATGGGTAGGTACTACCACACCAGCTCTTAGTTGAGAAAGGAGTCTTATGAACATTTGTACCTGGATTGGCCTCAAAATTCCATCCTCCCAGTTTTAGACTCTCATACATAGCTAGAATAACAGGTTTCTGCCTTTCTAATCTTTCTTAAGGTGTCTCCGTTAGAGGAGTCCCTCAGGTGCCTTAAAGGGTAGCTTTGATTTAAATGCTTTCCTGTAGCAGTAAGTTTCTCAGGAACCTGGTAAATGATATAAAATCTGCACTTATCTTCGTAAAGTTTTACACATAATAAATTTCATAGGAATAACATTTTGATCAAACTGAAATGGTGAGGGACCTTTACTTCAAAGTTAGATTATGGCTTTGATGGATGGTGTTAATTAGTATCTATTTGGGCTAAAGAAAATGAGCCACTGTAAACACATGTGCCTGGAATTACAACAATAATAGTGACTATGGTGAATTGTATTTGTTTATGTGCACTTAATGCCTCTAGTTTTAGGTATACATACTAACAAATCTTTTTGAATCTTTAGGATAGTCAAAATTCAGTATTTAATCTTTAGGTTCTCAGGCCATACCTATCTTATGCACAAGGAGCATAAAACTAGCAGATTTGGGAGTGAAGTTGAGATTTGAGCTCCATCCACCACTGCACAGAATAGTACAGATAGAAACCGTAGTGCGGTTTGGTGGTGCATTCTTTGTTCTGGGGAATGTTCTTTTCTTGGTTAGGGAGGACGGTCCTGCCTCAGTCTCCCCAGTAGCGGGACCATAGGTGTGTGCCATCATGCTGGCTTGGGAAGCCATTTGTTATGGGCGGGGGCGGGGGGGGGGCGGGATCAAATCAGGGCCTTGTGCATGCTAGGCAAGTGCTCTACCACCAAGCTATATCCCAACTCCATGGAGAATTTCTAAAACCATAGGGTAGATCATGTAGTCTATGTGTATTTCTTGTAAGAATTCATTTTGTTCTAACAGTTGCTTAACAGTTAAGATGGAAGAATCCTTGTTGGAGATAGTTGATTTAGTATAAATCTTCTATAAGAGTGGATTTGTAGATCTCAGTAGTTGAATCTGGATTACAAAGGACAGATTCAGTTGATAAAATCTAAATATTTATTGGTAGCAGATATTAGAGAATTAGTAACTTTCTTGAGTATTAGGATTATGGTAAAAAAGAAAGTAAATGGAAAGCCTTACTCCCAGGAACCAATTTATAGATGAAGGTAGTTTATTTTGAAGTGGTTCAGTAAAGTAAAAGTTAAATAGCTGTTGTCTGGGAATAATAAAAAGTCCCCTGGGGTTTATTTACCTTTTGTAGATTCGGGTCTGGTGTAGTTTGTGGGCATGATATGCTGAAGTAGTCTAAACCATGCCAATGACTTCATGAAGTAAACTCATCAAGCAGAGCATTGTGTGCTTGCTGTATTGTCAAACTGACATCTTTAACTCTTAACACATAGATTAAAAGCAGTTTTATACAGTGAGTAGAAGAAAACAAGAGTAATGAAAAGTGAGAAAAATATTTACTAGTTTACTTTTTATCTTTAGTTGTATAAAGTTTAAGTTCAGCAAATCATTTTGTAAGTACAATGTGTCTTGCCCAATGTCACCCCTTCCATTGTTCTGTTTCACTTTTGAATTGGAGTAGAGCTAGGAAATATACAACACTGGAGTTCTAAAAAGAGAGAGTGACTGGGAAAAAGTTCTTAACTGCCTGTCTCTTCTGACTCTTCCATAATCAACTGTTTCCATTTCCCCCCATTTCAAAGTACCAGCCCACCTGTTTTCCTTAAAAGGGTTTTTCTTTTTTAAATACTGGGTCTGTTTTCAGAATTGAGAAGTCACAAGACCATATCTACTAGAATCTAATCCTAGTAATTCATTCTAGTCTATTGTAGTAAAGATAATAAATATTTTATTTATTATAAGTAACAGCTAATTTCATCTTTTATATTTTGACTTTGCTTTTTTGGTCTGTATGTGTGTGTTGGTTGTGGGCCTTGAACTCAGGGCCTGGGCACTGTCCCTGAGGTCTTTTGCTCAAGGCTAGTGGTCTACCATTTTGAGCCACAGCGCCACTTCCAGTTTTCTGGTTGTTAATTGAGATAAAGAGTCCCACAGAATTCCTGCCCGGGCTGGCTTTGAACTGCAATCTTTAGATCTCAGCTTGCTCAGTAGCTGGGATTACAGGCATGAGCCACCAGCCCAGAACTGACTTTACATTTTTATAAACATTTATTTGATTATGTACTATGTATGCTACACTTTCAGTCCTGGTTTTTGGTGATGGTTGTTGTTTTGTTCTTTAAATAAGGCCCAAACCCTTCTATTTACGATTTCTGCCATAGCTAGTATGGCAAATACATGTACCCTCACACTCAAGGTTTTCTGTGGAGGTGGATGGAAGGGGTCCCACGAGGTCTCTTGCCCAGGATGGCCTCAAAATGCAGTCCTCCCCGTCCCAGTCTTCCATGTAGCTGGGATGACATGTATGCAACCTGTGCCCAGGTTTATAATTAGTTAAGGTAGGCTCTTGTGAAGTTTTTGCAGTAGTTAGCACTGAAATGCAGAACTCCTGATCTTGGCCTCATGGCACAGCTAAGATGACAAGTGTGTAGACCACCATGCCAGGTTGTCTTCTTAAGTGGAATTGATTCTTTTCTTTTCCCATTGGTTAGGGGTTTTGAACTAAGGGTTTTGTGGTTACTAGCCAAATGTTCTAATGATTGAGCGACAGTTGCAGTCCTCTGTCTTCTCTTAGCTTATGTCTCTGCTCTTTACCATTTAAATTCTGATGTTTGCCTCCTGCAGCTTTTATACCCCAATACTGTGGGTGTTTTGTTTTTTTTTTTTTTTAAATATTTTTATTTATGTTTTGCCAATCCTGGGCCTTGAACTCAGGGCCTGAGCACTGTCCTGGCTTCTGTTTGCTCAAGGCTAGCACTCTGCCACTTGAGCCACAGTGCCACGTCTGGCCATTTTCTGTATATGTGGTGCTGGGGAATCGAACCCAGGGCTTCATGTATACAAGACAAGTGCTCTTGCCACTAGGCCATATTCCCAGCTCCCAATACTGTTTATAATCCAGCTATTTTACAGTGGGGGAATTATCTGAAAGGAAATTGTCCAGTGATGGGTTTACCTTGTGAATTTCTCTATTTTTGGTCAGTCATGGGGCTTGCACTCAGGGCCTGGGGATTGTCCCTGAGCCCTATGCTCAAGGCTAGTACTCTGCCACTTAGAGCCACAGCACCACTTCCAGTTTTTGAATGATTAATTAGAGATAAAATTCTCACTGGGACTTTTCTGGGTAGGCTGGTTTTGAACCGTGCCCCTCAGATCTCAACCTCCTTAGTAGCTAGGATTACAGACGTGAGCCATCAGTGCCTGGCTCTCTTCATTCTCTACCAAACAGGTTTTGTTATTTTTGTTTACATAGTTGGAAATAATTTGTTTCAACAGTATCCAACCTTCTTCATCCCTTGTTAGTCCAACCCCCTCCCCTCCTACTCCTACCCACCCATTGACAGAGTTTGTTTCTGTCCCCCCTCCCCTCCATATTTTTTATTTATCTGTTTTGAGATAGTTTGGTATGTAGGCCAAGCTGGTCTCGAACTTGTGATCTTCCTGCCTTTATTTGAATTTCTCATTTTTCATTTTTGCCTGCTTTCAATTTCAAGCATGTAATTTGTTTTATAGTTGTTTA
The DNA here is from genome assembly GCF_023159225.1 of Perognathus longimembris pacificus. Lineage (NCBI taxonomy): Eukaryota > Metazoa > Chordata > Mammalia > Rodentia > Heteromyidae > Perognathus > Perognathus longimembris. The sequence goes on along the minus strand of NC_063182.1, from coordinate 3,250,954 downwards.
TAGAGTTAATCGAGTAAGAGGCATTCTTTATGGCAAGAACTAAATGCAAGCACACAAATTTCTTAATCTCTGATCAGTCTTTATAAAAAAATAAAAAATAGGTATCTTCTTGATTCTATGCTGATAGTATATCAGTTGCTAATCATTGTTAATCCTTTCTGTTTATTTATTGTTTGGATAATTTTGGGAATTGTCTACATTATATATTCTTACTAGGAAAATTATATCTTCTGTTGCATTCTTCAATGAGCACATTTACGCACCGTTTTGTTACAGAGCTACTTTTAGTGAATTCGCAGCCAAACATGCTAAGGACTCAAGATTCAAAGCAATTGAAAAAATGAAAGATCGAGAAGCCTTGTTTAATGAGTTTGTGGCAGCTGCAAGGAAGAAAGAGAAAGAAGATTCGAAGACCAGAGGTGAGAAGGTAAGATGGTTTGGTCTCAATAATGTGATTAATAAAGTGTGTGAGTGAATGGAAAAGGTCTAATTTCTTGCTCATTTATAGGCATAAGCAATCAAATCTGTTTATTGCTGTTTTCTTCTAAATTAACTCGAACACCTGTTTATTTTTGTCACTTTCTGCCTAGATAAGTGATTTCTTAAACTATATAGAATTGCATTATCATTGGTTAAACAATATGTCTAGTAAACCTAGAACTCGTATCTTTTTTAAGGACTGCCTGCTTCATGGTACCTGTTAAGTGCCTACTAAGCTTTCAAGATTCATTATAGGTATAACATTTGAATTTCAAATAACTTCTTTATCTTTTTGCCCTCTAAAAAGTAGTGTTTTAGTGACTTCTAATGTTTTAGTAAACATGTCTTACAATAAATTCTTGCTTATCAGAATTAAAGGTCAGCTATTAAAGATGGATGAACTTCAAATGTCATTGGAAGCAGTGTGGGCAGCGGAGAGAGCTCGCCACAGAGGTTGGGGGGGCGGGGGGTACCAGTGTCCTGCGGGGCTCTACGCATGGAGGAAAATACCTCTAGGGCCTGAGGATTCTTGACATTTAAAATTGCTGCTTATTCTGGAAAGCCAAAAATGCTGCAAATTCTACTAAGAAAGGTTACAGTTATAATACTAATCTTTTTGGGAAGAAGCCTCTTCCATTAAAATAGCTATAGCATTAGCTGGATCAGCTTTTGTATACTCCCTGATTTCTGGTTTACTGTGTTTCAAAGTACAAGTTTCCAGAATTATTTTATTGATAGTTTTTTTGTGGGGTTTTTGGATCGTGGGCTTGAACTCAGCCTGGGCGCTGTCCCTGACTCTTCAGCTCAAGGCTAGTGCTCTGCCACTTGAGTCACAGTGCCACTTTTAATTTTCTGGTGGTTAACTGCAGATGGGAGTCTCACTGACTTTCTTGCCTGGTCTGGCTTTGAACCATGATCCTCAGATCTCAGCCTCCTGAGTAGCCAGGATTATAAGCGTGAGCCATCAGTGCCCATCTGCTGATAGTTTTTCTTTTAAAAAATGCTACTAAATAAAGGTGATAAAAAAAAAAGCAAACATGCTACTTAGAGGAAATTCACACAAGCGCATAGACATCAAATACAAAGCATGAAGTCACAAAACAAAATCACAATGTTTTTAATGTTGACTCACAGTCATCGTCATGTTACTTCTGACTTTCAAGTAACTTACTTATTCAACTGAAGCAAACCAGTGATCATTTGGGATTGTAGGATTGCTTTTCTACAAATTGAGCATGTTTTTCTTTGCACTTGTAATGAGTTTTCTGAGCATGTTTTTTAGAGGGCAGTATTAGGGCTTGAACTCAGGATCTTGCGTTTGGTAGGCATGTCCTCCATAACGAAGCCATACCTCTAGCCTGTTTTTTTTCCTGGTCATTTTTAGGATAAAGTCTTGCCCAGCTATTTGCCTGGATTATGATCCTCCACGTTAGGCATCCTGAGTTTGCTGGATCACAGGCATCTACCTCTAGGCATGGAGATACAGTCTTGTAGTCTTATCTGCCCAGGTTGGCCTGGAACTGAAGTCCTACCAATCTCAGTCTCCAGTGTACCTTGGGATGTGAGGAATCTTTTTTTTTTTTTTAAACTAGTCCTGGGGCTTGAACTCAGTCAGGGCCTCGTCACTGTCTCTGAGCTTCTTTTGCTCAAGGCAGGCACTCTATCACTAAGCCACATTCCTAGCCCCTTGGGGAATTTTTTTTTTTCTGGTTGACCTGGAACCACAATCCTGATATCACCTCCTGAATAGCTAGGATTACAGGTATGAACCCTGGCACATGGCTCTTGTTTTTGTCCCTTCTATGTCACAAGGGAAGCCTTTATAGTTTTGTGCTGTGTGGCTTGTCAATAACTTGGGTCTGACAGTTGACACTGATTCTCTCTGACATCAGTCACTGACATGCAGAGTTTTACAGTATTCCCTATTAAGAAAAGAATGGTTGTCTCTCTCTATGCGGTTTAAGGACTTTAAAGGACTTTATAGTTTTTAATCTTTTGTCAGTGTGAAGTGATAATAGTTTGACTCAGAATGTTATTTGTTTCATGAAAGTAAGACATATGGTAAATAAGCCATAAGCTTTATTGTTTTTTGATTGTAAAATTTTAATTCAAAGATTTGACTTTATACCATTACTAAGTAAAATATTACTACTATGAATAATAGTTTTTCAAACTTAGGAAATTGTTAGAGGGATGCTTTCTCAGACACTGTAGAGTACAAAATCAAATTACTATTTAGTCCATCAAGGAGAAACTTTATTATTTTGCTTAACTTGTTGGCAATACTAGGGCTTGAACTCAGTGCCTTGTGCTTGCTAGGCAGGCACTCTACCACTTAAGTCATGCTCAGCCTGATAAATCTTTAACATAATCATCGAAGTAGATTTTTATTGTCAAAAGTTTGAGGAGTTAGTGAATTTGATGAAGTTTTCTTCTACAAGTTCTGTTATTTTTATGCTGATTCTTAGTATTTCCATTATTGAGAGCATTGAGAAATGCTGTTTTTTTTTTAAATCTCATTTAATTGTAGAATGGAAGACCAATTCCAGCATTGTAAGGTATTTGAATCATTCAACTAACTGTTGAAAATAACTTGGCTTAGTCAAAAACATAGGGAGAACAGTGAAATCTATTTTCTTAGGTTGCATTTTAAATTAAAGAATACAATCATCATTTGATGTAATTTTTACCAGTGAAAGCTTTTCATTTTATTAAAAAATACTCCCTTCAGGGGGCTGGGAATATGGCCTAGTGGCAAGAGTGCTTGCCTCGTATACATGAAGCCCAGGGTTTGATTCCCCAGCACCACATATATAGAAAACAGCCAGAAGTGGTGCTGTGGCTCAAGTGGCAGAGTGCTAGCCTTGAAAAAAAAGAAGCCAGGGACAGTGCTCAGGCCCTGAGTCCAAGGCCCAGGACTCGCAAAAAATAAAAATAAAATAAAAATACTCCCTTCAAAATCCATGTTTTTATTTGATTTTGTTTCTCAAGGCAATCACCTGCTAGCTTGTTATTGTTTTTTAATTATTATTAACAAGTTTTTGTATCATGGTTAAAGTATTATCTTTTGGAATAACAATAATAGCTACTAGTTTTATGTTTCAGGTAAGCAAATTGTTATTTTTGTTGTAGATAGATACTAAAATTTTTTTCATGCTATTTCTCCTTACCCCACTACCTATCTTAAAATACAGATTAAATCAGATTTCTTTGAACTATTATCTAATCACCATTTGGACAGTCAATCTCGATGGAGCAAAGTAAAAGACAAAGTAGAGAGTGATCCACGTTACAAAGCAGTGGATAGTTCATCGATGAGAGAAGACCTTTTCAAGCAGTACATAGAAAAAATAGCCAAGGTAACTTATGGGTATTTGTACTATTACTGAAGAATGCAATAGCTGTGTTTAAGGGTGTATGTTGGTGTTTGGGGAGGGTTCTAGAAGCACCCTTGTTAATACTCTTAATCACTCGTAGTTGATTTAGGGATGAGGTACAATGTTTATATAATTCTTGGTAAAAGTTAGATTTTAATTAATTAATTTTATTTATTTTTATTTTTTCTGTGTAAACCTATCTTGATGGATTTGGTAAAGATAAGGTAATTTTGTTTCTATAGAATTTAGACTCAGAAAAAGAAAAAGAACTTGAAAGACAAGCCCGCATTGAAGCAAGCCTTCGAGAACGGGAAAGGGAGGTTCAAAAAGCTCGCTCTGAACAAACAAAAGAAATAGATCGAGAGCGAGAGCAACACAAACGAGAAGAAGCTATCCAGAATTTCAAGGCTCTTCTGTCTGACATGGTATATGTTAATTCAATGTTTTCTCTCTGAAGTACTCTGTATTAGGAATCCATTGTTACTTTATGGACACGTTGGTAGTCTACAGTTGACTAGGAAAGATAATGTGCTATTTGTAAAGCACTTAATAATTCAGTTTGTGTTGAGCTGGCTCAAGTGGTAGAGTATCTGCCTGGCAAGTGCCAGACTTGAGTTCAAATCCCTGTACTACCAAAAAAAACCCCCAAAACCCACAAGTGGTACATGCTATTAAGGACTGCTATAGGTAATTAGCAGATTTACAAGTTAGATATTTTGCATAGATGCATATGCATACTGTTTTTTTGTTCTTTATAAAAACAACTTTTTTTTGTTCTTGCTAAAATCATGAAACAATGATACACTTACTTTTCCATAATAATAAAGTATACTAAACATACCTAGACTTTCACTTGATTTTTTTTTTTAGGGTATTCATTGTATTTTTGCATGGGATGGGATGTAAGTAGCCTGAACCTTGCTTGAAAGTCCTGTTTTACTGCTCAGGGTTGTTGAGGTGTGTAGGACTTTTTTCCCTACTCCACATGTCCTCAGACTGCCATGCTATAATGTTTTCCATCTCTGTCACCATGTTTTCTACACTATTTTCCCTTTCAATGGGACTCTTCCAGTTATTGCTCTACTTCTGATCTTTCCCTTGCTTTTCCTTTTCCTTCATTCTGATCAACTCCAGTAGTTTGGGGATTTCTTTCTCTGCCTCTAATTGCTATAGAACTTCCAAAAAACACTGGAAAGAAATGCCGAAAGAGGGTGTGCCTTGGTAAAGCAGAGAAGCCTTCAACTTTCCACTGACAGCTGTTAGCTATAGGTGTATCCTCAGTGGCCTTTATTCGCCTTTTACCTAATGCGTTGACGGTTTAAGTCATGAAAGGTTATTGTGTATGTTAACCAGGTATCTTTTTTCCGCATCTGTTGCATATCCTTAGCATTATCACTTCCAATAATAATTGATATTTGGGAAAGAGGAAAGGTAGTAGAAATATGAGGGAGGAGGTAACAAGTTTGATAAGAAATGTACTCACTACCTTACGTATGTAACTATAACCCCTCTGTACATCACCTGGACAATAAAAATAAAAGAAAAAAAGTAATTGATAAGAGCAGACTGAGCTCAAGGTTTGTTGTTACTTTTTTTTTTTTTAATAATGTTAATGCCCCAGTGGGTATACATAAATATAGCTTTAAGTTTGTAGGGGTTATGGAATTATCTAGGTAATTTTCTTATTCTTTCCCATCTTAAACATGTTTAATAGTTTAGTTGAGCATGGAAAAGTCAGATTTCAGGCTTAAAATGAAGTGCATTTTGATTGGAATTCTTAAATAAGATAGCGTTATCAAAAGCTGTATGTGTAGATCATTGGAAATACCTGTACTTAGTTATTAATAACTTCATGGTACTCCTGAGCACCAGTGTTCGGCTTTAAATAGCCTTTTAACAGAGGATTTATTTCTAATGTCGTCTATTCAAGAGGATACATTTGTTTTTTAGAAAATACTACTAGTTTCTGAACATACTACCTATTCAAAGCAAAAACTAGATGAATTATCCCAGAGAAGTATTTACTGAAATATGAAACGATTATTTGGTGCTGTCTATAATTTTCTGTTTTTAGGTACGTTCTTCAGATGTCTCATGGTCTGATACTCGGAGGACCCTCCGGAAAGATCACCGCTGGGAATCTGGGTCCTTACTAGAAAGAGAGGAGAAAGAGAAGCTTTTCAATGAACATATTGAAGCACTTACCAAAAAGAAAAGGGAGCATTTTAGGCAACTTCTGGATGAAACTTCAGCGGTAAGACTTCATTTTCTCTTTCTTTCATCCAGATGAATCTTCATTCATAAATTCAACAGTATCATGATCTTTAGATCTGGAATGACTAGAATTCCTAAGTTTTATGAGTCTCTTTCCTGATTTTATTTTCCCTAACATGGTATGCCCTTCCTACTATTGGGAAATTTCTTCTTTTGTCAGTTTCAGATCCATAACTTCTCCTATGATAATTTGAGATATTTTGAGCTGTGTCAGTGATGCTAATACTAGACTTAGTATAGTTCTTCTTTTGCCCTATTTTTTAACTTGGTTCTACAGCCCCTTTTTTGGGAGTTTGTACACTGGTTGTTCGGGTTATATTCCTGTTCCTCTGCTCTCTTCCGGGTGGTAGTCTCTTCGGGCCATCTTGAAAGTATGGTCATGAAAATAACTTGTGGCAAGCCAACAAAAACAAATTGCTCTAAAACTGCTTCCTGGTCCCGGACGGGTCCAGTTGCACTTGGGCATTAGGAGATCGCGGTCAGTGTGTATCATGTGCTGCTTGTGCTGCAGTTTGATCTCCAGAATGAAGGCAGATTGTACTTATGTTCTTCATTTCTTTATCTGTTCAAAGATTACCTTAACATCTACGTGGAAAGAAGTGAAAAAAATCATTAAGGAAGATCCTCGGTGCATTAAATTCTCTTCCAGTGACAGGGTAAGGGTATCTCAGCTCAAAATGAAGTACTAATTACAAGCTTACTCAGCACTGATAGCTTGACCAAAATGAAGTTGGTGATTTAGTTTCAAGTGTATGAGAACTGAGTCTGGATTTTAAGTTCCTTCCTTCCTTTTTTTTTTTTTTAAAGATACTGTATTAATTCCTGGTGTTGAACTTCTGTGTAAGATCTTAAGAAATAGTTTTGTTTTTTGTTTTTTGTTTTTTTGCCAGTCCTGGGCTTTGGACTCAGGGCCTGAGCACTGTCCCTGGCTTCTTCCCGCTCAAGGCTAGCACTCTGCCACTTGAGCCACAGCGCCGCTTCTGGCCGTTTTCTGTATATGTGGTGCTGGGGAATCGAACCTAGGGCCTCGTGTATCCGAGGCAGGCACTCTTGCCACTAGGCTATATCCCCAGCCCAGAAATAGTTTTAATAATAAAAATAGTTTTAATAATTTTTACAGTTGAGTCACACTAGGCAGATATGTTCAGGCTGGCACTGTGGTACCTGATGCTTCATTGTAATGGCACACCACAGCAAGGCCTCATGTTCTTGGAGTAGAGGAGCTTCAGGCGGATGAGGCTCTAGAAGTCGAGCTCTGTTCTCACTCACTCACTCCTCCCGTGTAAGAAACGGAATTATCTACATTCTCAAGTAATAAATGATGTCAAGCAATGTGTAGCTTACCACCACCCATTTTCCCATGGAGACTTATTTGTTATTTATTCTGATCATCTCATCTAAAACCCCATAGAACCCATTTCTCAAACCTTGAGAACTCTAATAAATAGGATACTTGATATATATAAATATAAATTTCTGAGAAAGTGATAGCTGGGAGATACGTTGTCAGTTTCTTTTCGGACTATTGGAAACTGATAATATGATCTTGTTTATACCAAAAAGTGTACCTCATTATAGTTTCTTTACTAGAAAGCCAAAAGTTTGGTATAAAGTTTCTTAAATTCTCTTTTCCTTTTTCCTCTCCTCTTCTTTACCTTAAAGATGTGCAAAGAAAATTTTATAAGAAGAAAAGTGCCCTTTTAACTTTTTACAAGTTGCTGGTTTAATAAGTAATGTTTATTTTTTAATTAGTGTATCTTTTAATCTTCCTTTTTGTTTCTTTGTATTGCAGAAAAAACAAAGAGAGTTTGAAGAATATATTAGAGACAAATACATCACAGCCAAAGCTGACTTCAGGACGCTTTTGAAAGAGACCAAATTTATTACATATAGGTGCGTGCAGTGAGATGTTTGATGTCTGCAGTTGTGGTCTTTACTAGTCTTTGCTCTAATGGCCAAAGCATACTTTGCATTCACACACATGTTGACATTATTAATTTTTAGGAATGAGAAGATGCCAACTTTAATCCAGGGCCACACACAGCATCGAACCTGTAAAAAAAAAGTTTTTGAAAGAAAGGGCCCAGATGTCAATTCTTATTTTGTACTATTTACCACTCAGTTTTTGAAACATAATTTTGTTTTTACTTCACTGCTTTTTTAAGGAGTACTCCCAAGTGTATAAAAATCATATTTCACAAAAGGGCTTTGAACATTCTTCATTACCATTTTCTTTGCCTCCTCTGAAGACTGCTCAGTGTGGTTAGACCATTCTAAGGCCTGAAATAATCTACCTAGGCTTAGCAAATATTTTTTTTCTCAGAGGAAAGCAGTTTGCTGGATCCATTTGAATATGAAGAACTATAAGATCAGAACCCTTGGAACAAGATTTCTGTGTAACATGCCCAGTCATTCCCCCACAGTCCATGATTGATCAGAACTCCATTTTGCATTGCTCACCCATCAGAACGCGAGGAACCCTTTTTGTCTCACGCTCCGGCCTTTCTCCCATCAGTAACGTACGCAGCACCTTCCTGGAGGCGATGTGCACGCACGCACGCACGCACGGATAGGGAGTGCTGAGGGTGTGGTTTTTAGGTATTTTGTCATTTGGATTTTTTTGGTCAGGATCCTTAATGTTTTTATCAGCTTGGGCTTTTAAATTAGATGTGAAGTAAGACTTCTTTCTACATTTTTATAGTTAATTTAGTGAAAGATGTGAAAGTGAAAGCTTGTGAGAGATGCTGGGATTGGCAGCCCCGCAGACTGAAGTCCTCTGTTCATCCACAGAACAGGTACAGCACGGGCAAGACTTACCCACCCTCAGCCCCGATCTGGAGGGACCGCCAGTAGGGGTGGGAGGGTAATGCAGCTTCTGAGGCCCTTTCACTCCTCGGAGTCTTTGCCGAGGTGACTTCACAAAGGTGACTACTGCAGTGACATTTTTCTTTTAAAAAAAAAAAAGTGGAAACACAATTAGGAGCTAGATGGACATTTCCAGCTCACTTCTGAAAGACCAAGGAACAGCAGTCAGTAATTCTTGGACCTCTCTTTCTTATTTCAGATCCAAAAAGCTGATCCAGGAGTCTGACCAGCACCTGAAAGATGTAGAGAAAATTCTGCAGAATGACAAACGGTATTTGGTATTGGACTGTGTGCCAGAGGAGAGGCGTAAGCTGATCGTGGCCTACGTGGACGATCTGGACCGCCGGGGCCCGCCCCCGCCCCCCACGGCCTCAGAGCCCACCAGGCGATCCACAAAGTAACCCGAGACAGCCTCCCGCCGGGTAGCTATCCATTCAAAATGCTTGCATGAGCCAGTTTCCAGGGGTTTTCCATACGTGCACTAGTCAACCTACTGCAAAACCATCGGCGAACAGAAGGAGAGGCGTTCACGCACAGCGTCTGAACCAGAACACGCTGGAAATATGTATGCTTTTCTTTGTGTGGCATGACTGACATACGTACTCAAACATAGGCTGTCTCGTAAAGCTGAAACCTCGAAGCTCAGCATCATCCCCTTATGAGATGTGGGAGTCAGTGACTTGGCGTTCTCTCTAGCAGTGTTACACATGCAAGACATAGGAGCATTTGTGGTTTGAACTCGCAAGATGCACATGCCACAGACTCTTAAGAAAACCTAAGTTGGGGTTTGTTTGTTTTTTGTTTTTTAAAGCGGGTAAAAAACACTGAAAATTGATTTCTTCCAGAGGCTAAGAATACCATAATGGACGTACTTTTTGCCTTTGTCTCTAAAGAACAGCGTAGCTCTGTGTTCACTTACGTGCTTTGATTAGCCCTTTTGAATTATAGGCCAAGTCTTGTTGTTTAGCCTAAGAGAAGATATATTTAGTAATTTCTTCTCAGGTATGGAACCACATTCATAACTAATGTGTTAGCCAGACTAGAACTGGTTAAACATCTTTTATTTGCCATTGAATGATCTTCACCGATATTCTGAATTAGACAACAAAAATTACCTTTCTGGGCGTTCTCTGTAAATTCTATTCCTGTTTGAATGTTGAACTTTTGTTTCTAAAGTTTAATTTTAAAATGTTTGAATGTTCTGTTTATGTATTTGAACTACAATAAACCAATCCTTTTTATATATGTGAATTGTATATGATTAATGCTATGCAATTTATAAAGTCTTCATTCTAAGCCAGTTTTTGAAAGAAATGAAGTTGACTAAGTCTTGAGTAGTAAGTAATGTATAAAGCAGAATACTGTTTTCTACTACAAAGGGGAAGAGATTTGTAGAGAACTCCTCATTAGTGTTCAAGACTTAGTAATACTACCTTTTGCCAATAGTCAGAAGATTTCCTTGTTTTCATTTGTCTTTTATAGTTAGCATCAATGGCTTGTGCCTTATTGGCTTCCTTTCAGTTTGTTGTATGAGCCACATCATGAACTTTAATTCCTAATGACTTTTTTTCTGGCTTTACCACCCCAAATTTGAAACAAAAAAAAACAAAAAACTCTTTTACTGTTGGATTCTCTCAGGTTGCCCATATAAATGTCTTTGAATGACAAATAAGCAAATGTGTCAGAAGATTAAGAGGATAATTTCTCTGCTGTCTCACACCTACAATGATGCAGCAAAACCTAAGTGCCTTAGAAACTATAGGAACTCTGCGTATTGAAATCTGACAGTGACGGGTCAGAGTGGTCTCAACTTGTAAAACTGAGAAATAGTATTTGCATATTCTTTTTCCTTTTGAAAAAAAAATTTTTTCTGGCCAGTCCTGGGGCTTGACCTCAGGCCCTGAGCACTGTCCCTGTCCTTTGTGCTCAAGGCTAGCACTCTGCCACTTTAGCCACAGCGCCACTTCCGGCTTTTTCTACCTATGTGGTGCTGAGGAATCGAACCCAGGTCTTCATGTATACGAGGCAAGCACTTTACCACTAGGCCATATTCCCAGCCCCTTGAAAGTTGTTTTTATAAATTCAGGTGATTTGAAGTGCTTGCCAAAAAGTATACTATCATTACAGAAATGGGACTAACCTGCGAAAGTGAGCGTTTTCTAAAACCACGGTATTTTGTTACTCTGAATTCCATGTAGCACTGTGCGCTCATGCAGTTAGTGGGTTTCTTCCAGTGGTGGTGGGGGGGGGGCGGTGCAGTTGGCCCGGTGGCATCTACTGTGTGCTACTTTTGTCTTCACGTACTTGGGGTCCCGTGTTCAAATGTTGCAGATCAAAGGTGCCCACTGTTGAGATCGTCTGAAGGTATGGAGTTAGGATTGGATCCAGCACTGCAAGACAGTTTCCTTACCATTCCACTTGGTCCCAGTCACTGCATATTCACCTAGAGGTGTTTGCAGGTCCCTTCCTTCACTGCACCCATCTCCCCAGAACGCCCTGCTGCTCACAGTGATCAACTTGAAATGATCGCCAAGTCAAACGTTGATCTCTTTACAAGTTAAAATAGCAAACCCTGCAAGTTCTCATGGTTTATACTGACACAAAAACATCTTCAGGTGCTTAGAATTTAAATGTAATCCTTGAATAAATGGGATCACAGAACAACATTTAGAATTCCTGGCTTTAAAATACTTTATTTGAAATGTGAGTTTAAGTAAAATTTGTAAACAAGTAAAAGGAAAACTATATCTTGGCACATTGAAAAGCATAACTATAACCTTTTATAAAAAGCAAACAAACACAGTCTCAGACCTAACATTAAAACGACAGTCACAGCTTTTCACTCTCTTGTTTGTTTTAGAGGCGTTTTTCTTGGGTGGAGAGGAGGCAAACAGTGGAAATATCCTAAAGTTCCACTGAAGAGGGTGAACAAATATTTGCATATTTCAAAAGGGGAGGTATTCTGTAATGTTTTGTTATATGTATTTTACTTTGCTATAAAATGAGGCAGTGATTTGCCTGTTCAAATTTTACTGTATACATAGGTGCAGGGAACTTGATTTTTACTGCTTTTCACTCCTCATTACCATTGTGATTTTTATTTTCTACTAGCCAAATTCTGTCTTAATGTTTGCTCTTTTTTAAACTTTGTTTTTATTATAAAGTTGATGTACAGAGGGGTTACAGTTACATTAGTCAGGTAAAGAGTACATTTATTTGGACAATGCTACTTTGTTGGTTTTTTTTTCATATTTTTCTTTTTTTTTCTCAAATTTTTATTATCAAACTGATGTACAGAGAGGTTACAGTTTCATACATTAGGCATTGGATACATTTCTTGTACTGTTTGTTACCTTGTCCCTCATACCCCCCCGCCCTCCCTCCCTTTCCCTCCCCCCCCCAGGTGTTCAGTTCACTTACACCAAACAGTTTTGCAAGTATTGCTTTTGTAGTTGTTTCTCTTTTTTTTACCCTGTGTCTCTCAAATTTGGTATTCCCTTTGAATTTCCTACTTCCAGTACCAGTAAACACGGTTTCCAATATACTCAGATAAGATTACAGAGATAGTGTAGGTACAACCACAGGAAGGTGATACAAGAACATCATCAATAATAGAAACTACACATACACATAGGACGTTGAAAGTAGTTACAACTGTGATATATCAATTGTTTCCATAACATGGAGTTCATTTCACTTAGCATCATCTTATGTGTTCATAAGGGTATAGCTATTGGGCCTTGTGACGCTCTGCTATGACTTGCCTAAACCTGTACTAATTATTCCCAATAAGGGAGGCCATAGAGTCCATGTTTCTTTGGGTCTGGCTCACTTCACTTAGTATAACTTTTTCCAAGTCCTTCCATTTCCGTACAAATGGAACAATGTCATTCTTTCCGATAGAGGCATAAAATTCCATTGTGTATATGTACCACATTTTCCTGATCCATTCATCTATGGAGGGGCATCTGGGTTGGTTCCAGCTTCTCGCTATGACAGATTGTGCTGCGATGAACATTGTTGTGCTGGTGGCATTACTGTGATTTTGTTTGTGGGCTTTTGGATAGATACCCAACAGTGGGGCTGCTGGGTCATAGGGGAGTTCTATATTGAGCCTTCTGAGGAATCTCCATACTGCTTGCCAGAGTGGCATTTCCAAAAATGCTTGTTACTCTCCATGACTTAGAAGTCTTGCAGTAGCTTCAAAATTGGGCAGGGTTCAAATTCATTGGCCCAGACAGGTAAAGTTGATAACCATTTAGCAAGAAAGATGACAACTTTATATTTTAGGCTTGTCTTCAGTCATTATGTAATGCCTGCATCATTAACACTAGATCATAGTTTGTCTTGGGGGATAAGACATTATTGTAGATGCTGGCTTTCCTGCGTTTTGGGAAGGAAGGAAGGACAGTTTAAAGAATTTTTTCAAATCACAATACGGGATGTCAGGTTGTTAAAATGTTAGCACTTCGCAGCTGTGAAGCCTAACGTGTGAGAGGTTTTAGAGGACTTTGCCCCTCCCGTGCTAATAAACTCTACTCCCAGTGAGGACGAGGAGCCGTCTGGGTGGAAATGAAACCGTCTAACAGGATTCGACCTAACCAGCGAGGGCTGTGGTTTGTAATTCGGCCCCTCTTCTACAGACTCGCCTCAGGGAAACCCCCAATTTCTGCCAAGCACACGAATGAGGACAGAGCATCACGGAAAGTTCACCCTTGAGCAGCCTTTCCCGGGAGCCGTGAGAGGAGCCCCGGGGGCCCCCCGAGAGGAGGAAGCAAGCGGAGAGGAAGCCTGGGGGGGCCGGGACGAGGCCGCCGGGCCCGCCGGCCCACCCGACGGCCGCACCCGCGCGGCCAGCGCCTTCCGCCGAGGAGACCCGTCGGGACGGCCGGCTCTGCGTGTGAAGCACGGCGACCGCGGGACGGACCACGGGGACGGACCGACGGCTCGCGGGCGGGCTCGGAGCGGTGGCGCCGGGAGCGACGGCCATCACGGTTCCTGGGTCACCGCCCGGCCTTCCTCCTCGTGCTCCCAGGGGACGGGGTCCCTCCCGTGCCAGAACTGCTCCACGTCGGGGAGGGTGGGCTCGGGAAGGGCCTCCCCGGGCCCGGCCGGGCGCTCGCCGCCGCCCGCTTCCGCAGGCCTTTCGCGCCCTCCCGGCGCCCGTCGGACAGGAGCAGGAAGGCGACGGGGTGCGCCGAGGAGCCGCAGAACAGCAGCCCCTGGGCCAGGGCCGCGAAGCCCTGCGGCGGGGCCCCGCCGAGCTGCCGCGCCCACAGCCACGCCGCCCCCTCGGGCAGCCACAGCGGGGCCGAGGCGGCCGGCCACGCTGAGGTGGAGCAGCAGGGGCCGGAGGGCGGGGAGCCCGGCCGGCGGGGGGCCCGGGCGCGCGTCAGCGAGCTCCGGGCGAGAGGCGCGGGCCCGGGGCGCGGACGGGTGAGGGCGCGGGCCCGGGGCGCGGACGGGTGAGGGCGCGGGCCCGGGGAGCGGACGGGTGAGGGCGCGAGCCCCGGGGAGCGGACGGGCGAGGGCGCGGGCCCGGGGAGCGGACGGGTGAGGGCGCGAGCCCCGGGGAGCGGACGGGCGAGGGCGCGGGCCCGGGGAGCGGACGGGTGAGGGCGCGGGCCCCGGGGAGCGGACGGGTGAGGGCGCGGGCCCGGGGAGCGGACGGGTGAGGGCGCGGGGAGCGGACGGGTGAGGGCGCGGGGAGCGGACGGGTGAGGGCGCGAGCCCCGGGGAGCGGACGGGTGAGGGCGCGGGGAGCGGACGGGTGAGGGCGCGGGGAGCGGACGGGTGAGGGCGCGGGGAGCGGACGGGTGAGGGCGCGGGGAGCGGACGGGTGAGGGCGCGAGCCCCGGGGAGCGGACGGGTGAGGGCGCGGGGAGCGGACGGGTGAGGGCGCGAGCCCCGGGGAGCGGACGGGTGAGGGCGCGGGCCCGGGGCGCGGACGGGTGAGGGCGCGAGCCCCGGGGAGCGGACGGGTGAGGGCGCGGGCCCGGGGAGCGGACGGGTGAGGGCGCGGGCCCGGGGCGCGGACGGGTGAGGGCGCGGGGAGCGGACGGGTGAGGGCGCGGGGAGCGGACGGGTGAGGGCGCGGGCCCGGGGAGCGGACGGGTGAGGGCGCGGGCCCGGGGCGCGGACGGGCGAGGGCGCGGGGAGCGGACGGGTGAGGGCGCGGGCCCGGGGAGCGGACGGGTGAGGGCCCGGGGCGCGGACGGGTGAGGGCGCGGGCCCGGGGCGCGGACGGGTGAGGGCCCGGGGCGCGGACGGGTGAGGGCCCGGGGCGCGGACGGGTGAGGGCCCGGGGCGCGGACGGGTGAGGGCGCGGGGAGCGGACGGGTGAGGGCGCGGGGAGCGGACGGGTGAGGGCGCGGGCCCGGGGAGCGGACGGGTGAGGGCGCGGGCCCGGGGCGCGGACGGGCGAGGGCGCGGGGAGCGGACGGGTGAGGGCGCGGGCCCGGGGAGCGGACGGGTGAGGGCGCGAGCCCCGGGGAGCGGACGGGCGAGGGCGCGAGCCCCGGGGAGCGGACGGGTGAGGGCGCGGGGAGCGGACGGGTGAGGGCGCGGGCCCGGGGCGCGGACGGGCGAGGGCGCGGGCCCGGGGCGCGGACGGGCGAGGGCGCGGGCCCGGGGCGCGGACGGGCGAGGGCGCGGGCCCGGCCCCCCCCCCCCCCCCCCTCCCCGCCGCCGCCGAGGCTGACAGGCCGAGCTCGCCGGAGCCCGGTGCGGTGACTTCCAGCCAGCGGCTGCCGGAGCCGCGGCTGCCTCTGCGGGGGCCCGTCCCTCGACAGGCCGGGGGCCGGCGCCATCGTGGCCGGTCCCGGGCTCATTTCGGAGCTCCGGAGGACGCCTGGTTCCTACACTCAGCGGACGAGGGAAGGGCATCGAGTCACGAGTTGAATTGCCCTTTGGACAATAAATTAAAAAAAAAACAAACCATTTTTATGTTTCAAAAAAAGCAAAACAAAATCCCCAATCCCATCCCTAAATGAAGTCACTCGGCGGATGGAATTCAGCGTTGCAAGATGGTCGCTTCTGTCTTGTGTTATTTATTATTATTATTTTTATTTTTTTGGGTCTTTGTTTTTCCTTTTCTACCGATACCGGGGTTTAAATTCAGCGCCCGGACACTGCCCGTCGCTTTTCCAGTCCAGGCTGGTGTGCTGCCCTTGGAGCCACAGCCTCCTCGTCCGGCCATGTCTCTGCAGTCAATCAGAGCTGAGAGCCGTGGAGACTCTCCTGCCCAGGCTGGCCTCCGGCTCGGATCCTCAGGTCTCAGCCTCCTCAGTAGCCGAGGTGATGGGCGTGAGGCCAGCAGGGCCCAGCTTGGCACCGTGTTTCAGAATAAAGCACCGTTCCGGCGCCCTTAGTTGCTGATAGCCCTCTTTCTCCTAAAAGGCAAGTAAGTCCAGGATAGACGGAGAAGGAAAGATGTTTGATCAATCAGATTAACTACAATTTCAGATTTCCCACCAGCGCAATCAGAAGCGAGGCCTTCACTTAGGGATCGACTCACGGAACACGCGGACAGTGAGCCCGTGGGCCGGGGACGTAGCTCCGAGAGCTCCTGCCTGGCACGCAGAGAGCCTTGCACTGCAGACCCAGCCCAGCCCACCCACCAAACGACCCAGTGTGTCGGTGAGAGGCTTGGCGTTGGGCCGGGGGCATGGCTGGGTCGAAGAATGCACGCTAAGCCTGCCCCCGGCCATGGGTTCAGCCCCTAGACTGAGGCGGGTTGGGGGGGGGACGATGAAGGGGAGACGTGGTTAATATAGTATGGTTGAGCGTGCCCACTAAGAACTGCACGTCAGCGTGGAGAAGGGATGGAAGGTGGGGTGGGCACAGGAACGTGGATGGAGCTGTGCAGGACTGGTTAATGAGGATAAACATCCATTGATTATCCAGAGACAGGGCAAGCAAGCGCACATGTCAAAATGGTTCAAGAGACAGCACGAGTTTATAAAGGTAAGGAAATGCTTTGGGTGGTAAGTGTACGTCGGTGTATTGACTGCCGATTCACGGGCGTTGAACCTACTGACTCACGGGAGAACCTAGTGTCATTTCTTAGAAAGGCAAAATCATCGTTCGACAAAAAGACCAGGAAATAGACACTTGAAAGAGGCAGGGCTGGCTTGAAGAGAGGCGGGTAGAAGAGAAGAAGGGTGGAGTGGGGGGGGGGAAGGAGTGAAAACCCTCAATGGCAGGTCCTGCCACATTAAGGGGAGTTGCGGTTTGGGAGGGATGGGGGCAGATGATGAAATGGATGAGATGAGCAGGGCACATTTCTTCACAGACTGCTCTGTGGAACGGCAACTCCTGTGTGCAGCTACGTAAAGATAATAAAAACAAGAAAAATTAGTTCCAGAATTAAAAAATGGGGTCAGAAAACATGTGAAAACATGCGAGGTTTTTCTCAAGTAGCAAAGATAGAGGAAATTACATTTTTGGAAGAAAAAATTAAGGGAATAAACGGAGGAAGAAGAACAACGGATCAAGATACACTGTCTACATAAATTGGCGTGTTAACTTGAAAGCCGTTTATACAGTGAGCTAAAGAGAATACAGAATTTAAAGGAAAGAAAATGCTTTTGGATGAGAAAGGATTTTTGTGCTAATTATGAAGGAGATGGGTAGAGGGGTGATAGCTACATAAGCCAGGTACAGAGCACATTTCTTTTTGGACATGTCCTCCCTTTCCTCCCCCTCCCTCAACTTTCTCCCCTTCACGCCCACCCACAAGTTGTGTAGCTCCTTTTCCACGTTGTGCCCCGTGAGCAAACACAGAGAGAGGATTTTGACAACGAACGTTGTCCCCAGGTGTTCCAATGCCAGGCACTCGTAGTTCCTGCCTGTCTCCTAGTGAATCAGAAGGCTGAGAGCAGAGCCTTTCAAAGGCAGCCTGGACACAGAGGCCCACGACACTGTCACCTCCAATGAACTACCACAAAGCTGGAATTGGAACTGCAGCTCAGTCCAGTGTCAGTTTTCAGTGCAGAAAACAAGCTAAGGACAGTGCCAGTTCAGGTCTCGGAAGTGGCACACACACACACACACACACACGAGATGTGCTTGAAAGAAAAAACACACCAAGAAATGAGATGGATCAAAAGGACGCTGTGGAGAATACGGAGTTTTGGAAATTATAGAAAAGATGGAGATTACGAACCGTTTATGCATGTGATTTGACTGTCAATGTAACCAAGGATTTTGAAGGTCAAGATTTAATGCACTGATGTTTTAAAACCTCACTTTTGTCTTTCAGTATTGTGCGTCTAGTGTTTTCAAAAAGATGACTTGAAGGAGAGATTTTGTTTTTAAGGCGAACCTTGTTTTCTGCCAATTTTATCAGGCCTCTCTCTTAGAAAGTTGCATTCGAAGGGCTGAAGAATGTTGTAATACATCGCAAGTCCACTTGAGGGCAGCATAGAGCAACTCGACCAGCACTTGGGCTTGACGGACTCCAATCCCGGAAAAAGGTGGAGACCACAGGGTCAACCATGAGCAGAATTATCACACGGGAATGATCACACTGGCTAGAGCCCTGGGTCGTCAGGACAACCAGGACCGGGCGTCCGTGAAAAAGGAGCCTCATGTGTGGGGTCTGCAGGGTGCCGAGCGTCCGTGAGGGGCAGCGATCACCCAAGGAGAGAGAAAATCACACACACACACGGCAGTGATCACCCAAGGAGAGAGAAAATACACACACACACACACGGCAGTGATCACACAAGGAGAGAGAAAATCACACACACACACACGGCAGCGATCACCCAAGGAGAGAGGAAATCACACACACACACACACGGCAGTGATCACCCAAGGAGAGAGGAAATCACACACACACACACACACACACACACGGCAGCGATCACCCAAGGAGAGAGAAAATCACACACACACGGCAGCGATCACCCAAGGAGAGAGAAAATACACACACACACACACGGCAGTGATCACACAAGGAGAGAGAAAATCACACACACACACACACACACGGCAGTGATCACCCAAGGAGAGAGGAAATCACGCACACACACAGCAGCGATCACCCAAGGAGAGAGGAAATCACACACGCACACACACACACGGCAGCAATCACCCAAGGAGAGAGGAAATCACACACACACGCACACACACACACACGGCAGTGATCACCCAAGGAGAGAGGAAATCACACACGCACACACACACACAGCAGCGATCAGCCAAGGAGAGAGGAAATCACACACGCACACACACACACGGCAGCGATCACCCAAGGAGAGAGGAAATCACACACACACACACACACACACGGCAGTGATCACCCAAGGAGAGAGGAAATCACACACACACACACACACACACACACACGGCAGCGATCACCCAAGGAGAGAGGAAATCACATACACGCACACATGGCAGCGATCACCCAAGGAGAGAGGAAATCTCACACACACACACACCACACACACACACAACACACACGGCAGCAATCACCCAAGGAGAGAGGAAATCTCACACACACACACCACACACACACACAACACACATGGCAGCAATCACCCAAGGAGAGAGAAAATCACACACACACCACACACACACACACACACGGCAGCGATCGCCCAAGGAGAGAGGAAATCACACACACACACACACACACACGGCAGCGATCACCCAAGGAGAGGAGAAATCACACACAACACACACACGGCAGCGATCACCCAAGGAGAGAGAAAATCACACACACACACACACACACACGGCAGCGATCACCCAAGGAGAGAGAAAATCACACACACACTCACACACACACACGGCAGCGATCACCCAAGGAGAGGAGAAATCACACACAACACACACACGGCAGCAATCACCCAAGGAGAGGAGAAATCACACACAACACACACACACACGGCAGCGATCACCCAAGGAGAGAGAAAATCACACACACTCACACACACACACACGGCAGCGATCACCCAAGGAGAGGAGAAATCACACACAACACACACACACACACACACACACACACACACACACACACACACACACACCCTTTGAGGGAAAAAAATGCCCTGGAAACCTAAAAATTTCAAAATCCAGGAATGGCCAATCCTGTAGGATTTGGATTTGGATTGTTGACCTGGGGCTAGTTTCAAAATCCCTTCGTGAGATCACCCAGGGCCTGATTTTGAACTCCTGGAGCAGACTGGGAGCAGCCTGGCCTGCACCGCGATCCGCCTCAGCCTGAGAATTCCAGATGTAGCCTTTTATTCCACGTGTAGCTACAAGGCAGGGCAGCACAACAAAAGCTCTTATTCAAAGGTGGGGACAAAATTAGGCAGCTTACAGCTTGTTTTTCAAAGCAGTGCTGGATTCACATTTCAGAACTAAAAACCTAGTTCTCATATTCTTGCAACAGAAACCCAAACCAGCCCGGTTAATCGAGAAATAAAGAATCTTCCTCTTTATTCTTACGACCTATTAAAGGACTTAAAAGCAACTGTTCCTCCAGGAGGCACTCTGTGTTAAAGTATACACTTGTCCATTAAGAGGAGTTGTAATCTGACCATTGCATCTAAAATAGAAGTCAGACTAATGTAGATTGCCATCTTGACTATAGCTAACAATCTAGTATATTGTCTGTGAATGCTAGATGCATTCAATATAATAAATTTATATTGAAATTCCTTAATGATTTATTTCTGTAACAAATTCTATTGACTATCTATGTAGGAAGCAGTTTACTTTTTTTCAATTTTTGCCAAACTTGGGGCTTGGGACTCAGGGCCTGGGCACTGTCCCTGGCTTCTTTTTGCTCAAGATTAGCACTCTAGCTCTTGAGCCACAGCGCCACTTCTGGCTTTTTCCTGTATATGTGGTGCTGGGGAATCGAACCCAGGGCTTCATGCATGCTAGGCAAGCTCTCTACCACTAGGTCACATTCTCAGCCCTGAGTTCTTTTTTATAGTTGTCAGTTTTCACTGGTCCAAACTGATCTTCCCTTTGAGTTTTCCCATACAGCCACATGAGACATTGTCTTTAGCTTTTCCAGTTCAACTGCAGAGAGTTTGCTTGGTGATTTGCGTCCGTTGGCCACGTCTGCTGCTAGTTGGGAAGACGATAAATTGCAGAAGGTGATCCAACCATTGCTTGACTTGCGCAGAATGGTAGTTTTAAAAAAAAAGAGAAAAATCTCTAATATATATGTCTCTCTAAATACAGTTGTCAACGTGAGTTAAAGTTGGCACAGGCTACAGCTTCTTGGCGTGCATACTGGAAGTGTCAGGTAAGAGGGGATTTCTCTCGGCCTGGAGAGCTGTACTTGGTGTTAATTTGGTGACAAAGAGCCTGCTGTTTTGTTTGGTTCTCTTCAGGTTCCAGTGAGCTCCGTGTGACAGCATTTACCACGATGGTCCTTAGGATGGTTAAATACAATGAGGCCCCAAACGGCAGGGCCCAATTAATAGGCTTTGGTTAGACTGAGCATTAGGGCGGGAAATGAATGCATGGAATATTGTTGGGGCCGGGAAGTGAAAGCCTTCCTGTGTGAATCAAGCAGTTCTGAACTCCCCGTTCCTAATAAGGCTGTGTGCGGTGTAGTCAGATTGACATCCCTATTCTCTTGTGCCGCGGCGGCCTGTGCAGATTCCATTTGCATTTCTTGATTGTATCATCTGGTGCTTGAATAGGGTGGGGATTAGAGATGAAAGGGTTTCCCTTTTCTTCTACGGTGGGAAGTCAGGGCCTTGGGCTGGCTCTCACTCAAAGCCGGCACACAGTCTACCCCACCTCTGGCCTTTTCCTGGCTCATTAGAGAGTCGAGGCTCGTGGATTTGTCTGTGCCGGCTGGCTTTGGGTCGAGCGTCTCAGCTCTCGGCTTCCTGCGTGGCGTGACCCGCTGACTCCTGGCAGGAAGCTTGTTTTTGAGGCGCTGACCTATTTGCTAGCAGTAAGTCAACAAACGAGAAGTTGGTTTTCTGCAGTTGCGAGAATTTGACCAGCAGAGGGCGCGAGAGTAAATTCCCCCGCTAGGGATGATGGAAAAGCTGGCGGACCTTCTCAGGCCTCGGGCAGAGCCGAGGCCGCCGGGCTGGGCTGGTGGAGTGCGCTCATGTGGCGAGGGTGAGCCCTGCACTCCCAACTCCAGGGTTCTCGAGAAAGAAACAAGACTCCGACTTGTCCGGAAACTCCCGTGGACGCTGCTGCTTGCCGCAGTGCTTTAGTTCCATGACGCCACACGTGACGGGTCGATAGGCCGTTGTTCCCCACGGACTGTGTGTGACCCCTGCAACTGGGGGGGGGGGTGAATTCAACGCCAAAGATTGGACCCTGCCTTTTCCTTTGGCCCGCTGTCTGTAATTACACTCCTCCCCTGTCCGCAGAGGGCGGCGAGGGATGGGAGGGTAGGAGGCACTTCTGCAGATGGCTAGATTGGCTTCGTGTGTCCCCGAGGATTACCTCGGCTGCACGAGACAGGAAAAGTGTCAGCGAGTTGGACATTTCCTCCAAACCCAGAGCGAGCATAGAAGGACACAGGCGCGGGCTGTGGGCTCCGCGATGTCACCAGGGGCTCACGCAACCCTCTGCCGCCTTTGCTGTGTCCATACTCAAGGGGACCTCCCGGTCCTGTACGATGGCAAAAGCTCCCGCCATTCCGGCTGCCTCCCAGAGCAGATGTCCAAGGAGGGATGCTTCCTTGGGGTTCATTTCTGGTTCCATCTCCTTGACCAGAGTTCAGCTAGCTGCAAGGGATGCCCGCAGCCTCGGCTTTCGGGTCAATCCATTTCTACAAATAAGAATCCCAGTGCTAGCTGGGCTAGGTGCGCTACTCCTTGAGCAGTGCCTCCAGCCCACGACCTGCTGCTCCTCGGTTAGGAAACGGATGGAATTTTTGGGAGGGATCTCAGCATGCTAGCGATGCAGTTCTGCGTCTCATTCACTGTTAGATTGCATTGCATATGAACATACAACTGGGTCAGGTATTTCTCTGGGTGGTCACCTGATCTCCTCAAGAGCTCAGTGCTACCTCCCACCTCTGGAACTGGACAGATAGAAAATGGTAGGCCTACGGGTGGTGGTGCTACATGCCTGGAAACCCAGCCCTCCGGAGACAGAGTCAGGAGATCATGTGTTCAAGGCCAGTCTGGAATGCATAGACACACACACACACACACACACACACACACACACACACACACACACACGCAAAACCCGAAGACGATAAATGGAAGGAGGGAGGGAGGGAAGGAGGGATGGTTCCCAGGTCTGTTAACCACTGAAATACTACATGTACTTAAGCTGTTTTAATGTCAAACACAAAGCATTATTGAATCTCCTGCTATGCAAAGGACTGGGTGTTAGCTAACTGGATGGGTGAGTGGGAGGCAGGGAAAGGCACAGAGGTGACAGTAGAAACGGGGTGAATTGCTTCGTCTGCCGCTGCCCGGGCACTTCACGGGGAGCCGCCATCTGCAAGAGCTTCCCTTTCTCGCTCACATCCTATACTTGACCGCTTGAACCACGGCTTCAGCCCGGCTTTTCGCTGGTAAACTGGAGATGGAATCTCTCACGCTTACTCTGCCTTGGCTGGCTTGGGACCTCACCCCTCCGGATCTTAGGTCTCCGGCATAGGTAGGATGGCAGGCACGCCGCGCCCCTGGTGCCTGGCTTGGGTTAGCTTTCTTTCCAGCTGATTCCTTGGATTCCATTTGCATGGGGCAGGGGAGGGAGCTGGCTGGTCACAAGCAGCTATTGTGTGTCAGGTGAGGACAGGCTCAGGGCATGAGGAGGCTGCCCCCGCGTGCAGATGAGGACGACGGGAAGCGGCGTGTGGGGCACACCAGCGTCTTCCACCCCGAGGAGGAGGAAATTCCCTTCCTCTCTCCCGCCCTGGAGTCTGGGGCAATCAGGAGGAAAAGCCCCGGGTGTGGGGGGGGGGGTCACAGGCCCTCTTGATGTCCTTTCACTCAGTGGCATCGTTTCCACGCCGCCGGCTCCCAGGTGGCCCGCTTTTGCCACTCAATGGATTTTATTTTTTTTAGGGTGTCCTCACTTGGCAGGAGATCACACGTGTGCTCCGTCAATGTATTTGAAAAGTGGGTAATTCATTTGTTAAACGGCGATGGCAATTATTAATTTCAATTTACCCTGTTTATTGGGAACAGCTGTTCATTAACACTTACCCAACTGCTAATTTTAGAGCCAAACTAATTACCTCAAACACCCAGCGCGGCGGTATCCTGAATGGAGGTCCTGCCTGCCAGAACGCACAAGAGCCGGCCGGCCAGGGTGCGGTTTCCCAGCGGGCCACGGGGCGGCGCCCCTCAACCGGAGTTCAGAGCCGGTGTGTGGCAAGCAGTGCCCAGCCCCTGACAGACAGACGGACAGACACAGCGGGAAAGCACGCGGGGACACTCGACCGTCCTCGGGGGGGGCCTTGATCGACCCGGTGGGCCCTCGTCCACTTCTATTTCCTTTCATTTAAATTCTCTTGTAAAGGCGATCTCCAGAGGGGTTCCAGTCATGGAAGTCATGTCTTTCTGAGCAGGGCTGCCCCCTCCCCTCCAGTCACCTTTTTAAGTTGGCCTTGCTAGGTGATCGGGGCTGACCTTGAAGTACGGGGCTGGGCTGTTTCAGCCCCCCCACCCCCATGCTGGAATTAGAACTCCGGACCACCACGCTCAGCCACGTCCTTCTCTTCAGAGTAGTCGGATCCAATTTGTTTGGTTTTTCAACCGTTTGGTCCACGCAGATTGCCTCTTACTATAATTTAGTCTTAGGCACAGTTCTTAACTCTCTTTAAAATTTAATTTTATCGTCAAGGTGATGTGCAGAGGGGTTACAGTGACACACGCGAGCTAGGGAGTACATTTCTTGTCAAACTTGTTACCTTCCCCTTCATTTTTCTCCTACCTTCTCCCCCTCACCAGTTCCTCCCCCCACGGCTGTACAGTTAGTTTACAACACATTGTCTTGTAAGCACTGCTGTTGCCTTGGTTCGCCCTTTGTCCTTTGTCACACCATTTTGATGTTCCCCTTCTCTCCCCTAATTCAGATAAACATACACTATACCCAGGTTACCAAAATCAAATACACTGACAACAGAGGATAAACCACAGGGAAGAAAAACACAAGAAAAAAGAAATAAGTTTACATGGTACATTAAGAATAGCAATAATTAAAAAACACTAGTTTCCATATCTTGGAGTTCATTTCGCTTAGCATTATCTTGTATGATCATATGGACATAGCTATTGAGCTATTGTGATCCTCTGCTAGGACTGTCCTAGACATGCACTAATTATTACCAATGAGGGAAAACCAGAGAGTCCATGTTTCTTTGGGTCTGGCTCACGTCACTTAGTATGATTTTTTTCCAAGTCCTTGCATTTCCTTACGAATGGGGCAGTGTCATTCTTTCTGATAGAGGCATAGAACTCCATTGTGTACATGCACCACATTTTCCTGATCCACTCGTCTACTGAGGGGCATCTGGGCTGATTCCTTATCTTAGCTATGTGTCTGGTCCTTGCATAACATTTCAGATGTCATAAGACGTAAGACGGTGATGCTGTGGCACACAGTGGGATAGGTTGGCAATCGGTAAGGGTGGACATTGGCTGATGTATATAATGTGTTTGTACATATGTGTGTGTATATATATATACACACACACACGTATACACACACACACATTCCGGCATCCTACCGGAGTAACCAAAGATCCGTGTAATTGAACCTTTGAGTCAGTGGACGAGATGACTCCCTAGGCTGGAGGAGGAGAGCAGCTCCGCGGTGGTTCCGTTGAGTTCAGGACAAGCGTGATCCAGGCTCCAGCGGCTCCCCAGCACCTGGCTTTTTCCTCTGCCTCCTTTTGTTCTGTCACCTCGGGTCCTAGGTGACATCTCTTGCCAGCAGGAGTTCCAGCCTCCTCTCCTCAGGCTCCTCCAGCCTGGGGGCCGCTGCCAGGACTGGACCAGCAGCAGCTGCGCGGCTCTGGGCCCCACGCAAAGCCCCCGCGTGAGCGGAGAGAAGCCGAGGAGAAGGGGGTCAGGGGTCAGGGGCCGAGCTGCGAGAATAAAACCTGGACAGGAGGACGTGGTCTCCGCCCTTCACGGGGTCTTTCCAGATGTTTCTGGCTAGGACTGCTTCTCTTTTATTTTGGTAGTGATTTCAACATTCCGGGTCTGATGCCGAGGTCTCTGATCCAGTCTGAGCTGGAATTGGCGCAGGTGACAGGATTCGTTGTTCTCTGTATATGGGTGGCCAGTTTTCCTGAAGAGCCTTTTTGCTAGCACCTGTTTTTGGCTCCTTGGTCACCTATCCGCTAGCTGTACGTCTACGGCTTTATTTCTGGGTCTTCTAGTCAGTTCCATTGATCTTCAGGGCTGTTTTTGTGCGAGTGCCCGCGTGTCCTTTCCTAGCTTCGCTTGTTCGCGTGTAGGGTTGAGAGCGTGAGGATCGCAGGAGACAAAGAGATTAAGATTCTAAGCCTTTGGGAGCTCGATGAGCCTCTACGAGATTCATGATGGCTTTAAAAGACGAGCAGAGCAATCACCTGGAGGATAATCGAGAGCTTCAAGACCGTAGACTACCGAGCGCCCGAACTGTGGTCAGACGTCTCGTGGGTGCTCTGGGAGATGGATTCTTAAAGGGGTGCTGGAAGTGTTCATTAAGGTTGCTGGAACAAAATAACGATTGTAACCCTAATCTCAGCATCTGTTTCCATACGCTGATCTTCCCATTGCTAAAAATCCTGTAGTCATTTTCCTTTTTTTTAAAGGAATCAAGTTCAGTGTGTGTGTGTCTGTGTGTACACGTATCTATGTGCGTGTGTATATCTGTGTTTACACAGATCCGTGTGTACAAGTACCAGCAGTGCATTTCTGGGCTTACATGTAGCATGTCTGAGTATCCCGGTGTTTACATGTATTGTTGCGCATGTGTCTGTGTCTCTCTCTGCATGTATCTGTGTGTCTTGTAAGCCTCTCTGTGTACTGTATGTATACATGTACCTTTGTGTATCTGTGTTTACATGTATCCATGTGTATATCTGTTTGTGTGTGTCTCTGTGTACATGTATCTCTGTGTTTACATGCATCCATGTGTGGAATTATCTCTGTATCTAGGTGTGTGTGTGGGGGGGGGTATACGTGGGCCTCTCAGTATGATTATATGTATCTGTGCACATTTGTCTCTGTATCTCAATGCATATGCGTCTGCACATGTATCTCTCAGTGTGTTCGCGTGTATCTGTGTCTCCGCATGTCTCTGGTGTGTGTGTTTGTGTGCATGCAGCTGTGTGTGTGTGTGTATCATCCTGTTCACAGACATCTCTGCGTGTGTCACCCGGTATCAACTTCCATCGACGTCTGTGTGCTTGCAGCTGTGTCTGCGTGTGTTCTCGTGTGTCTCCGCGCACGTGTCCGTGTGGGTTAGACCGCATCTCCTCTTCTGTGGCTGAGCACCGTTCACCAGGGTGAAAGGCGCGAGACGTGCCCTCGTCACCACGGCCTTGGATCTGCGTCCACCCTGCTCGCCCCCCCCCCCGGGAGCTGTCCCAAGACGCCGCCTGCCCCGGTACTTTTCTCCCCACCCCCACGGCCACCCGAGACCCGCTGTCCAGAGTCTCCCCGCCGCCTCCCCGACGGGGCTCTCCGGGAGGACGGCGAAGGCCACGGGTTGAGTAGCGGGGTGCCGCCGAGCTGGGGGTTGGCACGGACGGCCGCCTGGCCCCCCGAGTTAGGAGACTGAGATGGATCCCCGGGGGGTGCAGTCACCTCCGGGTCTGGACCTCCTCAACTCCCCCACCCCCTGCTCCTTTGTTTTTAATTTCCTTTTTCTACATATTTTACTTGATAGCTTTTAATTGCCGGCGTCACAGTGAGAAAACAGACGAGAAGCCGAGACGGAGAGGACGGGGGACCGGCAGGGCGGCAAACGGGGCTTCGCGGAGTCAGGGACGAGCCACCGTCCTCAGAAACAACGCCACAGCTGGACGCCGTTCCAAACCGTGCACAAGGCCCTCAGGAAATCAGGCCATCTCTCCCTCAGCCGTGAGGAAAGCAGATCTCCTCGAGTTTCTATTATGGAAGGGGAAAACAACAACAAGGAACAGCTAGGAAGCCATGATGGAAAGGGGCTGAGAGCTGTATTGTTGAATCGCCCCCAGCCCGACCTCCACGTGGAATATTTAATATCTAGCAGAGACTGCCCGGCCCTCGGCGACACACCTCAGACCGTGGAGTCCCCGGGTTCTGCACGAGGCTGTGTAGCTGGAGGAGCTGCTGGCGTTGCTTGGCATCCTCCTTCCCTGGATGCCTCCTTCCCAGGACAGCTAGGGCCTAGCCGCCGCCCCTGAGCTTTTGTGCTCCAGGCTAGCGCCCTCCGCCTCTGGCGTTTTGGTGATTGGTTGTAGATAAAAGTCTCACGGACCTTGCTGCTCCGGCTGGCTTTGAACCCAGACCCTCAGACCTCAGCCTCCCGAGAAGCTTAGGATTACATGGTTGGGCTCCCAGCCCCCAGTATCTATTGTTTTCATTCACATAATGGCAGAAGCCCGGCATAGGGACCCCGGGCAGTTCACCTGGTCACAGAAGAAGAGGCGACAAGAACATGAGAGGATCTCACCCCCAAAACGTAGCGGGTGACCAGGAGAGAAACGTTTGAAGAGCCCCAGGGTAGGAGTTCCAGGCGGCTGTGCCGTTTTTCCAGAGGTGTTTTGAGAACTATTAGCCGTGCAGTGTGCTGGAAGGGAAGCTTCTTGGTGTAATAACCGACAGGTGCTGACTATTCAGTCTCTTTTTACGGAGTCAACCCCGTGTACACGGTACAGGCTCTGGCGAGTCCTGTCACCAAGAAAGCTGCCCGGCCGGACTTTCTCTCAGATGAGATTCCCCGTCCACACGGTCTGGAGGCCCTTGTCATCCACGCAGCCCATTCACACGCAGGGGAACGGACATCCCTAAGGGCATCGGTGGGAGACACTGCTTTGGCTAACGAAAGCCGGATTTGATACGTGGTTTCTCCAGACAGCCACCAGAAATAGGACTGTGTCAGCCACGGGGGCTGCGGGAAACAGGCCACCAGTGAGCCTCGGAAGACCCGACTGCTCCTCGCTCCTCCTCTCCTCCCTCCTCCTCCTCCTCCTCTCTCCTCCTTCCTCCTCCTTCCTCCTCCTCCTCCTCCTCCTCTCTCCTCCTTCCTCCTCCTTCCTCCTCTCTCCTCCTTCCTCCTCTCTCCTCCTTCTCCTCCTCCTCCTCCTCCTCCTCCTCCTCCTCTCTCCTCCTTCCTCCTCTCCTCCTTCTCCTCCTCCTCTCTCCTCCTTCCTCCTCCTCTCTCCTCCTCCTCCTCCTCCTCCCCTCCTCCTCCTCCTCCTCCTCCTCCTCCTCCTCCTCCTCCTCCTCTCTCCTCCACCTTCCTCCTCCTCTCTCCTCCTCCTCCTCCTCCTCCTCCTCCTCCTTCCTCCACGGCGCCTTTGTTCCCTCTCACTTCACATCCAAGCTCCCCCACAGCAGGGGCTTTTTTTGGAAGAGAGTTTCTTGGAACCCAAGAGATTTTCAGTCACTGGGGGGCACAACATCTGGCTGGCCAGGTTGGTGGGAGAACTGCGGCCAGGAGAACCCCATGAGCTGGGCTTCATGTGGCGCCCTCCCTCTCAGAGTGCAACCCAGGGCCAGGAGAAGTGTGTGGTGTGAACCAGGAGTGCTAGGTTGGGGAGAGGGGAACAGGAGGGAGGGTGGATGGCGAGGCGTGGACAGTGGAGGGAAAGTGGTTGGAATGGGACGCGCGGTAGCATTTACCCCCCTGGAAAGGAAGGCAGAGGAGCGGAGGGAGAGGCGTAGATGGCCTGGTGAGGGAAAGCTAGCGGGCCCTGCGGACGGGGCCCCCGGGGGCTTCCCCTCGGGGGTTCTGCCTGCCGCGTGGTAGAAGCGGGCTAGCGCGACTCTCTCTTTGTCTACTTAAGTAGTTGTACAGAGGAGGTGCCCTTCAACAAGCCATTTGTGACCGCAGTGCCTCTCGATCGGTGCCCCCCCTTCCGCATTCCCGCTCCCCTCTCTCCCACTCCTTCCCTTTTCTTAATCCTGTGGTTTATACAATGAATTCTTGATGGCATTCTCCCCTTCCATTTTTCTTTCTTTTCTCTGCAGGTCCTGGGGCTTGAACTCAGGGCCTGGGCACCGTTCCTGAGCTTCTTTGTGCTCAAGGCTGATGCTCTGCCATTTTAGCCGTAGCACCACGTCTGGCTTTTTTCTGTATAGTTAGTGGGAGATAAGAGTTTCGTGGACGTTCCTGCCCCGGCCTGGTTTTGAACTGTGATCCTCAGAGCTCAGCCTCCTGAGTAGCTGGGATTCCGGGCGTGAGCCGCGGGCGTCCGCTTCCCCTTGCTTTGTCTTCCCCTCTCCCCCGGGCCCCATCCGAGGTGTTCTTGTCCATTCCCATCTCTTCATGAGCGCGAGGACTCTCGCCATAGCAGGAAGTCTTTTTCCTTTTCGGATCCTCAGCTTCAAGTCCTGACTCTCTGCGTGGAGAGGCCGGGCCCTGTCTCTGCGGGGACAAGTTCAGCACGGCTTGTGGCTGGCACGGGGGGGGGGGGGGGGGAACCGCGTGCAGAGGGAGGGAGCCCAGCCGCCGTACGGACGCTTGGGGAGCACGGGGAGGCGGCCCTCAACCGGTCTCCACGTGAGATCCGCCGCAGCATCCGCGACTCGAAAACTGCTGGAGGCCTTCGAAGAACTCTTAGCCCCCCCCCCCCCCCCATAAGGACAGGTGATGTCTATGCTCATTAGCTCACGAACCGTCCTGTAGAACATACATATTTGATGTGTTTTATATAAGGTGCCATGTCATGCCCGTTAAAGTAAATTATTTAAAAATTAACGCCTGTGCCAGGCACCAGTGGCTCACACCTGTAATCCCAGCTACTCAGGGGGCTGGGGTCTGAAGATCGAGGTTCAAAGCCAGCTTATCTCCCATTAACTGCCAAAAAAAAAAAAAAAGCCACGAGGGGGCTTGGCTCAAGGGGTAGACTGCTGCTGACCTTGAGCAAAAAAAAAATCTCAGCACCCAGGCCCTGAGTGCAAGCGGGAAGAGAGAGGATGGAGTCGGTACGCGGGGCTCTTCAGCGCTCAGAGAATGCTGAGCTGTGCGCGGTCGGGGCCATTTCGTAGTCACGAGCGCGGAAACCACGGTAGAAGTGGCGGCTTCGTTTCCAGCGCACAGAGAAGGCTGTACGTGGGTTTCACAAAGACTCCGTGGAAAGTGTTTCCTTTCCTCCCGAGAAGCTGCTCGGATTCAGATCCGAACCAGGCTTTCTGGCTGGCGATGTCCTCAGATAGCAAACTGGATTTCCAGGCTTCCACTTTATTACGTTCATTTTTTTTTTTTTAAAGCAGGGCTAACGCACTCAGTTTGTACAGCTAATAGACACTGATAAAAACACACGGGAGGTGGTATGCCTGGCACGGACTTGTGGCAACGTCTGGTCCGATAGGGTCCGACACGGAGCTGTTTGTGCACACTGAGTGTATTATTGGTGTCACATGGACTGATAGGACACTGGTAAAAGCACACGGTGTGTCCACAGGATTAATTTGACTGAAGACTTCCATGTTACTTGTCGTGTTGAAGGCTTGGCGGCTGTCCTTTAGCTGGTTTTTTGGTTTTTTTTTTTTGCTCCAGGCTGGTGCTGTACCACTTGAGCCCCAGCTCCACTTCCAGTATTTTTCTGGGTTAATTAGAGATAAGAGCATTACAGAGTTTCCTGCTCAGGCTGGTTTGGAACAGCTACCCTCCGATCTCAGCCTCCCGAGTTAGCCAGGATTATACGCACGTGTTATTAGTACCTAGCTGAAGTATGCGTTTATAGTATAGGCAGTAAGTATATAAAGTCAGTGTCATTCTTTGTTGGTGCTGGGGCTTGAACTCAAGGCCTCACATTCTTGTTGCTCGTGACTGTTGTTCTACCACTTGAGCCATGTTTATAGTCTAGCTTTTTGTGGATGAGTTGGAAATGAATTTCTTGGACTTTCTGCATGGGCTAGCTTTGAACCATGATCTTCAGATCTCAGCCTCTGAGTGGCTAGCCTCGAAGTTACCTTAGGTTGCTGCAAATTCTGTAAGAGTGAGTTTAAAAAGGAAACTTTATTTTTGGCTCAGGAAGATGGAGCCCACATAATATAAATGCTCTCGTATTCAGCTTTGGATAGTGGGCAATCTGCCCGGAGCCGGTCACCAGAGGCCTGAAGTCAGAATCTGCCTACCTGGGAGGCCCACGAAGATGGATGACTTCCATCACCTGAACTGTTATTAGCAAACAAGTCTACAGCCTATCGGGAGGCCAGGAAGGAACGGGAGCGTGCTGCCCGGGGGAGAGGTAGGCCTCGGCTTAGAAGGGGCTCATGATGGATCGCTTCGCACCTCTAAGCAAAGATCGGGGCTGATGGGAACTCGGCCCGGATGTTCAGCGACTCCCGCAATTGCTGTTCAATTCAAGTGCATGCCCCGAGCACTTCGGGTGGGATTTTTACGAGACATTTTTATAACAGTTCCCTGACGCTGTGCAGAGAAATAGCCTCCTAAAATCCACACACTTCGATCCTATTTCATTTCCTGAGGTGGTTCCTGCGAAGATCGCTCTTCTGTGACCTAAAGCGTGGCCACTGTAGGGGTCCACTGCCAAGAACAAGCCGGCCGGGGCCTCTGCATTGCACAAGCCAGCCTCCGCCAGACAGCCTCCGCCAGCCGGGGCCTCTGCATTGGGATTTTGGAAGACAATACGCAGTTGAGGTGCTTTCATGGCTCTTTCTGGCAGGGTCGAGCTGGACTGTTCTGGAACTCTCACTTTTTTTTTTTTTTCGGCCAGTCCTGGGCCTTGAACTCAGGGCCTGAGCACTGTCCCTGGCTTCCTTTTGCTCAAGGCTAGCACTCTACCACTTGAGCCACAGCGCCACTTCTGGCCATTTTCTGTATATGTGGTGCTGGGGAATCGAACCCAGGGCCTCATGTATACGAGGCAAGCACTCTTGCCACTAGGCTATATCCCCAGCCCGAAACTTATTCTTTTTGAAAAGAAACTTGTTCTTTGGTTCCTTCTTCGAGAAGGCTGCTAGGCAAAGCTAAACGGAATAGGCAGCACTCTCTCAAGTCCTTTTCATTCAATGAATTTAAAGCCTGTCTGGCTCTGAAAAGGAATATAGATGCAAGTGAGGAGTTAGGCTAGGGAGCATACATATACGCATGTAATTTCTTTCCTCAGTTACAATCTTATACCATTATATACTAACAAGACATTTACAAGGCTCAGTAATATTACCGAGAGCTAGCCTCCAGACTTCATGAATTAATGAAGAGACAGGATTCATTTCACGTTGTGATATGGGTCGATTGACAGAGGCTACCGGGAGTCATATTTTGAGGTTAGAAACCACCGCCGCGACCTTGTCTGGTGTCTGCCAGGGACGCGTATTGACTGGGGATGTCTGTGACCCATGAGGGGGATGAGACGGAGTGGAATTAAAGCAGCTTACTCAGAGCCAGGTAAGCGGAGGATCCATGTCTGCCAAGGCATGCGTGACGAGTTGTGCCCCTCTTTCTTTAACTGAACATGCTAGAACATAGCCACACCCAGAGGTAGGCGTTGCCAACAGACACGTTCATCCTACAGGAGAGAGCATATGGTTTGCAGAGCCTCAACTATTTACTCTCTGGCTCTTTGCAGGAAGAAGTCACTGATCTGTGTCTCCAACCACTATGCTACACTATTCTACCATCCGTCTGAGGATTCCTTTGGTGCAAGATAACAACAGGCGTTTCAGTGCCTAACCATTGTTTGTTCACCTGTAACAAGGGAGTGCGTATTCAAACTTGGTATAACAGCAATACCTGAAATGCCAGTGCTTGAGAGACTGCGGCGGGAGGATGCAGCGTTCCAGGCCAGGTTGGATCTCAAGAAGATAGACAGAGGTAGATGGGAGGGTGGGTAGATGGATGTGGCAAACAGACGGACAGACTTATGGATCGATTGATAGAGGGGTGGGTGGGTGAATAGGTGGATGGATGAATGGATAGATAGATGGGTGAGTGGGTAGAGGGGTGGATGGAATAGACAGACGGGTGGATGGATGGATGGATGCGTGGAAAGATGAGTAGGTGGATAGACAATCCAGCTTCTGACTGTTCAAACAAAGCTCTAGAATAGTCTTGCTTAGTTCCAGTCCTGGGGCTTGGACTCGGGGCCTGAGCACCGTCCCTGGCTTCTTTTTTCGCTCAAGGCTAGCACTCTGCCGCTTGAGCCACAGCGCCACTCCTGCCTCTTTCTGTTTATGTGGTGCTGAGGAATCGAACCCAGGCCTTCAGGCATGCGAGGCAAGCAAAGAGTGGTTCCGTTAAAGAAAATAGATAAAAAGTTATTTTCCTTCTGAAATGCACTCCTGTTCTTTTCAATTCACGGCGGATGCTGACCTTTGCCACCAACCCAGGCATCTTTATTGCCATCTCCTTTTGAGCGCTCATCCGAGCAACCTCTAAGTCCATCCATCTGTGTTCTTCAGTTCTCCGTTCTAGCTCAGGTTCTGTCAGGACAAGGTGTGTCCACGCGGACGAGTGGGAGAGTTGGCGCGAGGTGGCTTTCCTGGAGCCTCTCAGGTGTGACCTTCAGCGGGCATGAAAACCAGAACGGACGACTCCAGCCTAGGTTTGAGGAGACCCAAAGCACGTGCTGTTCCGTGGGTGTTGGCCCATGGAAAAGGAAAAAAAACAAAACAACCCTCAATAACCATAAAACGGATTGTATGTTTCTGGAAATGTGTGTGCGTGTGTGCGCGTGCGTGTGTGCACGCGCGTGTATGCACATGCCAATAATGGGACATGAACTTGGGGCCTGTGCTTTGTCCCTGTGCTTTTTTGGCTCGAGGCCGGTGCTCTGCCATTTGAGCCAGCCTCTACTCTGAGAGCCTCTTGGTAAAAAATTAGAGCTATGAGTCTCACGAACGTCCCCCCCACCCCCCAACGCCCCGGCTAACAACTTTGAACTGTGATCCTCAGAATCTTAGCCCCCTATGTAGCTAGGATTCCTGGCATCAGACACCCGTGCCAGGTTTCACGCTAATCTCCACCGTCCAAAAGTCGCGGTTTCTCTCCTGTTCCCCCAGTCGCCGTGGGAAGTGGGCGCCATCTTTCTGGTCAGGGAAGCACTTGAATCTATGGAAATGTCTCCCAAAACAATAACGTGCAATGATTGCCCATCGCCCGGTCAGTTAGGCAAGACTGAGCACATCGAAAGGAGGTTGTTATAATCTCATGTGCAGTCGTATAAGCTTGTTGTCAACCGACCCAATGGAGACTTAATTTGTAAATGGATGCTCGGCACTGCTGTAAAAGATAATAAAACATTTTACGACCTTTGCTTTCAGGCAGTTGGGAAGCAGCCTCCGGCCCTAGGGGAAGGATAATGAATTCAGAGACCGAGAGTCTGTCACGGGGGTCTTAAGGCTCTGCGTGCGCGTGCGTGCGTGCGTGCGTGCGTGCGCGCGTCTGGTGTCAGGACAAGAAGAATCTGTGTCATGTTGGAAAGAGAGGCCTGTCGGCATGGGTGGCTCACGCCGACAACCCCGGTCACTTGGATTGCGGTCGGCACGCCTGTGGAGGGAGGCCTCAACTCTGGAGACGGACACCAAGGCTTGCGGCGTGGACAGGAACCGAGGCCCCGTCTCCAAGTTAACAAGTGTGGCTCAGTGGTCAAGTGCATGCCTCCCAGCACCGAGGCCCCGAGTTCAAACCCTAGAACGGCCAGAACCGGGGTGGAGGCCATCGATCCCGGGCTATTCCGAATGCCCTGGTTCCGTGACGGGCACCCTCGGCGTCTCTGACATCTGCCCATCGCCAGCGAATGTGCTGATTTTGTGTTCGGCTAGACCCTTTGCCTTAGAATGATCACACCTACACCCGAAGAACATCCTACGTTTTCAAAAAGAAGATGGAAAATAAGAGCTATGTCTTTTTTTTTCTCACATCAGGGGGGAGAGGAGAGAGTGAAAACTGGAGTTACCATTAAATAAATACGTCGCTGAATTCAGCAAACAGAACCGCCCCGGCCTTGCAGCCCTGCCTCCCAACCATCAGAGCCCTGTGCCCGGCGGGGGGGTGGGGGGTGTAGGGGGGTGGGGGGGCTGGCTCGGGGGTTCACGGCGACCCTGGGTGGTGGCTGGAGACTTTGTGCTGAGAAGCAGGCTGCGCTTCACCTGCCGTTGCGATCGCGTGTGCCGTCGGCGATGAACTCGGGCTGGCCGCGCATCAGCGACCTGTGTTTGGAGTTGGAAACAGACGGCCCAGATGAAACGCGAGTTCCAGTGGTGCCACCGGCCGAGAACCGGACACGGGAAAGCCAGGCGGGAAGACGTCGAGGGTGTTGCTGTTGTTGTCGTTTTTAAGCTAGTGTGACTTGGGCATACGGAATAAAGTCCGGCACCCACGTCTCACACCCCCCCTCACGGCCCCTCACCCGCCTCCTCCAGTTTATTTTCTTTTTTGAAGTGTTGATTTGATGTTTGATTTAATTTTTGCTTTTCTTCCAGTCCTGGGCCTTGGACTCAGGGCCTGAGCACTGTCCCTGGCTTCTTTTTGCTCAAGGCTAGCACTCTGCCACTGGAGCCACAGCGCCACCCCTGGCCGTTTCCTATATATGTGGTGCTGGGGAATCGAACCCAGGGCTTCACACGTGCTAGGCGAGCGCTCTACCGCGAAGCCACCTTCCCAGCCCCTGCGGTTTATTGAGGACACCTAGGGAGACCCCCCCGTCGGTCTCCTCCCGCCCTGTCTCCCTGGATGAGCACGTGCCCACCTGCCCTGTCTTCGGGGACAGTGGCTCACGTTCCCCCGGCACGTCCAGGGGAAGGGAAGCGAGCGGGCTGCTGTGTGTGTGTGGGGGATAACAGCTCCTGTCATTCCTGTGTGTAGCCTCGTTCCGGGGGGCTATTGAGCACTGCCGGGGGGGGGGGCGGAGGGGCGGGGGGGGACTGCGTCTTGGGTGACAACGCGGCTGCTCACTAAGCAGTCAGGAAATGGCGGCACCCAGGGCCAACGCCCAGCCCCTTCCCCCAGGTGCCCCTGGTGGGTGGGGGGGCGGGGCTGCCCCTCGGGGTGTCCGGTCTGTGAGGATCTGTGGGTGGACAGGCACAAGATGGGATCTGCACGTGGCCATGCCCGGGCTAGCACAGGTCTAAAGGGAAGTTCTGGCGGCGGCGCCATGCAGACTCTCCAACATGGAAGTATCTACATCCAGGCCCTGCAGGGCAGATCTCCAAGTATCTAGGTCAGGCCGGGCTTGGTGGCTTATGCCTGTAATCGCAGCTACTTGATCTCTGGAGCCTGCTTGGGTTCCAACAAACAAAAAGCAACAAAGCAAATGAGAAACACACAAACAAGATGGCAAGACCCCATCCCCACGGAGGACGCTGGGTTGGGTGTCCTGGGCCTGTCAGCCCCCGATTCCGTGGGACGCATTCGTGGGAGGACTTCAGCGGAGACCGGCCCACCCGTGTCTCAAGACCGTGTCTCAAAAGTAAGGCATAACGCTCTCTCTCAAAAACAACCGGAACAAAAGAGCTGGAGGCGTGGCTCAAGCGGTAAAGCACCCACCTACCAAGTGAGAGGCCCCGAGTTCAACCCTGGACTGTCAGAGAAGACAGGATTCTTAGCCTGATGATAACTGCTTGATAGCTGTTGATTTCGTTATTTTACATTTAAATGCAGTGTTTATACATAAAAACTTAAGGCACGTTACTGGGGCCGGGGTGTAGCTCAATGGTCGTGTTTGCTTCTACATGTGAGGAGCTGGATTTGATTCACAGCACTGGGGGGAAACACCACTGAATGAGGGGTAGGCTAGTGCTGGAAAATGGAAAATGGGATTCTTTCCTGTGTTTCTGTTTTGGTCGGGACTGGAGTTTGAACTCAAGACCTCGTGCTTTCTCGGCCGGCTCTCTACCACTGCAGTCAAGCCTCCGGCTCTCTTTCCTTTTGCTTCTAGTTGTTTTTCAGGGACGGCCCTTTATCTTTGCCTTGGGCCAGCCTCAGGCTGCAAGTCTCCTGCGTACGCCTCCTGCTATTACGGGCACACGTCGACTGCTTTCCTATTACGGGCACACGTACACTGCTTTCCTATTACGGGCACACGTACACTGCGGGCACACGTACACTGCTTTCTTATTGGGGGCACACGTAGACTGCTTTCCTATTACGGGCACGCGTAGACTGCTTTCCTATTGGGGGCACACGTACACTGCTTTCCTATTGCGGGCACGTGTCGACGGCTTTCCCTACTGGCCGAGACGGGCTCCTGCCAGCTTCCCCCTCCCCCAGACCTGTCTCAAATGAGAGCCTCCCCATCCGAGTAGCTGGGATTACAGGAAGGAGCCACTGCTCGGATCCTTTCGTTTTCAGTTTCTCCTTTTCCAACCGCTTATTTTGACGTGGCGTAGGTGAACAAATATACATATGTATGCCTGCTGGGCATGGAACCTTTTCCTGTCTCAATGGCTTTAGTTGGCTGAAACCGTTGACGCTGGGAATCCGGGCACCCCACGGACTCGATGTGCGTGGGGGTAGGAGGCTTTGCTCTTTGCTTTCCGGTTCGAGGACTCTTTGGGATGCCTCCTTCCTCATAGAACAGAAGCACTGGCATTTTGCTCTCATAGCACCAGTCATGGGGCTCGAACTCGGGGCCTTGCACTTCCTAGGCGAGTGCTCTATCACCTACTTGAACTCTGGCCCCAGTGTTTTGCTTTGTGTTTTTGCCCAGACTGACCTTGGACCAGAACCTTCCCTACCTTGCCTCCCACGTGGCTGGGATGGAGGGCTTGTGCCACAGTACCTGGCAGCTTTTTTTTTTTTTTTTAAATTGAGATAGGGTCTTATTGTGTATGTAGCCCAGTCTGGGCTTGAACTTTATATCCTCTTGCCTCGGTCGCCCGAGTGCTGGGATTACAGGTGTGTGCCACCGTGCCTGGCTGACACACTCACGCGCCAGCTCCGCACGCACCTGTGAGAGGCACCGCACCGGCAACGAAGCTCTACTGTTGGAGAACCGGCTGGTGGTGACATTGCTCTCCAGTCAGTCTCTTCCAACCCTGACGGCGACAGGCGGTACCAGCCAACCCCTCGGGTGACCCGGGCGCATCTAGTTGTCTTCATGAGGATGTGTTGGTCCACCACGATGCCCGCCCCGGTCTCCCCCCTCACCCCCGGGGAGCCGCACAATTCCTGTGGTGCAGTCGGGGTGGTGTCAAGGACATCGAGCGGTCCTGACACCCTGGCGCATCCCTCGTGTGTGTGTGTGTGGTGGGGGGGGGCTGCTCGTGGGGAGACACGCCCGGGCAGGTCTGCACACGCTTCGCAGCGTGTCCCTGTTGCCCTACGACGCGGCACAGCCGTGCAGGTGTGTGACGCGGGAGGAGTGTGTCCTACACACCCAGTGGGCACCCGAGGGCCGAACGCGTGTGGTGTGGGCACAGGGCTGGATCCGCGTGGAGCCGGGCCGGTCGGGACTGCGGGGAACGGCCGGCGACCCCGGAGCGGGAAGCTCACGTCAGCATGGAGCAGCGCAGAGTCGGAGTCTGCGTCTCACCGGCTACGATGACCCCTCGGGTCTCCTTTCTCTGCGGAGGGAGCGGGGCTGGCGTCACGGGGAGGGAGGGGGGAGGGGGGGGCCGGGGCGGCGGCAGCCGGGCTCCACAGGGGGTGTGGCTCCGGGGCCGTGTTGCGCTGCGTAACGCGTGGGACAGGAAAGGCGGGAGCCAGGCCTGAAGGGGTCGGGAAGCCGCGGAGCCGCACTGGCCGTCCGCCCGGACCCTCGCCGCTGCCCTCGCTCCTCCTCCTGCCTGCCGGTCAGGGCTGGGCTGAGTGGCTGGCTCTCACCGCGAGCACCGGGGGTTCCAGCAGGGAGGCGTGGGCGCGTGCAAGGAGAGGTGAGCGCGCGTGCAAGGAGAGGTGAGCGCGCGTGCAAGGAGAGGTGAGCGCGCGTGCAAGGAGAGGTGAGTGCGCGCGCAAGGAGAGGTGAGCACGAGCAAGGAGAGGTGAGCGCGTGTGCAAAGAGAGGTGAGCACGAGCAAGGAGAGGTGAGCGCGCGAGCAAGGAGAGGTGAGCGTGTGTGCAAGGAGAGGTGAGCGCGCGTGCAAGGAGAGGTGAGCACGCGTGCAAGGAGAGGTGAGCGCGCGTGCAAGGAGAGGTGAGCGCGAGCAAGGAGAGGTGAGCACGTGCAAGGAGAGGTGAGCGCGCGTGCAAGGAGAGGTGAGCACGTGTGCAAGGAGAGGTGAGCACGAGCAAGGAGAGGTGAGCGCGTGTGCAAGGAGAGGTGAGCGCGCGTGCAAGGAGAGGTGAGCACGTGTGCAAGGAGAGGTGAGCGCGCGTGCAAGGAGAGGTGAGCGCGTGTGCAAGGAGAGGTGAGCACGAGCAAGGAGAGGTGAGCGCGTGTGCAAGGAGAGGTGAGCACGTGCAAGGAGAGGTGAGCGCGAGCAAGGAGAGGTGAGCGTGTGTGCAAGGAGAGGTGAGCACGTGCAAGGAGAGGTGAGCGCGCGTGCAAGGAGAGGCGAGCGCGCGTGCAAGGAGAGGTGAGTGCGCGTGCAAGGAGAGGTGAGCGCGCGAGCAAGGAGAGGTGAGCACGTGCAAGGAGAGGTGAGCGCGCGTGCAAGGAGAGGTGAGTGTGTGTGCAAGGAGAGGTGAGCGCGTGCAAGGAGAGGTGAGCGCGAGCAAGGAGAGGTGAGCGCGCGTGCTAGGAGA
This sequence comes from Perognathus longimembris pacificus, assembly GCF_023159225.1. Lineage (NCBI taxonomy): Eukaryota > Metazoa > Chordata > Mammalia > Rodentia > Heteromyidae > Perognathus > Perognathus longimembris. Next base: position 3,210,200 of record NC_063182.1, on the reverse strand, counting down.
GGTGAGCGTGTGTGCAAGGAGCGGTGAGCGCGCGTGCAAGGAGAGGTGAGCGCACGTAAGGAGAGGTGAGCACGAGCAAGGAGAGGTGAGCGCGCGAGCAAGGAGAGGTGAGCGTGTGTGCAAGGAGAGGTGAGCGCGTGAGCAAGGAGAGGTGAGCGTGTGTGCAAGGAGAGGTGAGCACGTGCAAGGAGAGGTGAGCGCGTGCAAAGAGAGGTGAGCGCGCGTGCAAGGAGAGGTGAGCGCGCGTGCAAGGAGAGGTGAGCGCGTGTGCAAGGAGAGGTGAGCGCGTGTGCAAGGAGAGGTGAGCGCGTGTGCAAGGAGAGGTGAGCACGTGCAAGGAGAGGTGAGCGCGAGCAAGGAGAGGTGAGCGTGTGTGCAAGGAGAGGTGAGCACGTGCAAGGAGAGGTGAGCGTGTGTACAAGGAGAGGTGAGCGTGAGCAAGGAGAGGTGAGCGCGCGTGCAAGGAGAGGTGAGCGCGTGCAAGGAGCGGTGAGCGCGCGTGCAAGGAGAAATGAGCGCGCGTGCAAGGAGAGGTGAGCGCGTGTGCAAGGAGAGGTGAGCGCGTGCAAGGAGAGGTGAGCGCGAGCAAGGAGAGGTGAGCGCGCGAGCAAGGAGAGGTGAGCGTGTGTGCAAGGAGAGGTGAGCGCGTGAGCAAGGAGAGGTGAGCGTGTGTGCAAGGAGAGGTGAGCACGTGCAAGGAGAGGTGAGCGCGCGTGCAAGGAGAGGTGAGCGCGCGTGCAAGGAGAGGTGAGCGCGCGTGCAAGGAGAGGTGAGCGCGCGAGCAAGGAGAGGTGAGCACGTGCAAGGAGAGGTGAGCGTGTGTGCAAGGAGAGGTGAGCGCGTGAGCAAGGAGAGGTGAGCGTGTGTGCAAGGAGAGGTGAGCACGTGCAAGGAGAGGTGAGCGCGTGCAAAGAGAGGTGAGCGCGCGTGCAAGGAGAGGTGAGCGCGCGTGCAAGGAGAGGTGAGCGCGCGTGCAAGGAGAGGTGAGCGCGCGAGCAAGGAGAGGTGAGCGCGCGTGCGAGGAGAGTTGAGCACGTGCAAGGAGAGGTGAGCGTGTGTGCAAGGAGAGGTGAGCACGAGCAAGGAGAGGTGAGCGCGAGCAAGGAGAGGTGAGCGTGTGTGCAAGGAGAGGTGAGCACGAGCAAGGAGAGGTGAGCGCGCGTGCAAGGAGAGGTGAGCACGTGCAAGGAGAAATGAGCGCGCGTGCAAGGAGAGGTGAGCGTGTGTGCAAGGAGAGGTGAGCACGAGCAAGGAGAGGTGAGCGCGAGCAAGGAGAGGTGAGCGTGTGTGCAAGGAGAGGTGAGCACGAGCAAGAAGAGGTGAGCGCGCGTGCAAGGAGAGGTGAGCGTGTGTGCAAGGAGAGGTGAGCACGCGTGCAAGGAGAGGTGAGCGTGTGTGCAAGGAGAGGTGAGCACGAGCAAGATGTGAGCGCGCATGCAAGGAGAGGTGAGCGCGCGTGCAAGGAGAGGTGAGCGCGCGAGCAAGGAGAGGTGAGCGCGCGAGCAAGGAGAGGTGAGCACGTGCAAGGAGAGGTGAGCGTGTGTGCAAGGAGAGGTGAGCGCGCGTGCAAGGAGAGGTGAGCGCGCGTGCAAGGAGAGGTGAGCGCGCGTGCAAGGAGAGGTGAGCACGTGCAAGGAGAGGTGAGCGCGAGCAAGGAGAGGTGAGCTGTGTGCAAGGAGAGGTGAGCACGCGTGCAAGGAGAGGTGAGCGCGCGTGCAAAGAGAGGTGAGCGTGTGTGCAAGGAGAGGTGAGCACGAGCAAGGAGAGGTGAGCGCGCGTGCAAGGAGAGGTGAGCACGTGCAAGGAGAAATGAGCGCGCGTGCAAGGAGAGGTGAGCGTGTGTGCAAGGAGAGGTGAGCACGAGCAAGGAGAGGTGAGCGCGAGCAAGGAGAGGTGAGCGTGTGTGCAAGGAGAGGTGAGCACGAGCAAGAAGAGGTGAGCGCGCGTGCAAGGAGAGGTGAGTGTGTGTGCAAGGAGAGGTGAGCACGCGTGCAAGGAGAGGTGAGCGTGTGTGCAAGGAGAGGTGAGCACGAGCAAGATGTGAGCGCGCATGCAAGGAGAGGTGAGCGCGCGTGCAAGGAGAGGTGAGCGCGCGAGCAAGGAGAGGTGAGCGCGCGAGCAAGGAGAGGTGAGCACGTGCAAGGAGAGGTGAGCGTGTGTGCAAGGAGAGGTGAGCGCGCGTGCAAGGAGAGGTGAGCGCGCGTGCAAGGAGAGGTGAGCGCGCGTGCAAGGAGAGGTGAGCACGTGCAAGGAGAGGTGAGCGCGAGCAAGGAGAGGTGAGCTGTGTGCAAGGAGAGGTGAGCACGCGTGCAAGGAGAGGTGAGCGCGCGTGCAAAGAGAGGTGAGCGTGTGTGCAAGGAGAGGTGAGCACGAGCAAGGAGAGGTGAGCGCGCGTGCAAGGAGAGGTGAGCACGTGCAAGGAGAAATGAGCGCGCGTGCAAGGAGAGGTGAGCACGAGCAAGGAGAGGTGAGCGCGAGCAAGGAGAGGTGAGCGTGTGTGCAAGGAGAGGTGAGCACGAGCAAGAAGAGGTGAGCACGAGCAAGGAGAGGTGAGCGCGCGTGCAAGGAGAGGTGAGCACGTGCAAGGAGAGGTGAGCGCGCGTGCAAGGAGAGGTGAGCATGTGTGCAAGGAGAGGTGAGCACGAGCAAGGAGAGGTGAGCGCGAGCAAGGAGAGGTGAGCGTGTGTGCAAGGAGAGGTGAGCACGTGCAAGGAGAGGTGAGCGCGAGTAAGGAGAGGTGAGCGCGCATGCAAGGAGGTGAGCGCGCGTGCAAGGAGAGGTGGGCGCGCGTGCAAGGAGAGGTGAGCGCGCGTGCAAGGAGAGGTGAGCAGCGTGCAAGGAGAGGTGAGCACGAGCAAGGAGAGGTGAGCGCGCGTGCAAGGAGAGGTGAGCAGCGTGCAAGGAGCGGTGAGCAGCGTGCAAGGAGCGGTGAGCGCGCGTGCAAGGAGCGGTGAGCGCGCGTGCAAGGAGCGGTGAGTGCGCGTGCAAGGAGCGGTGAGCGCGCCTGCCTTCCCCATCAGCAGAGGCGGCCGGGCGGGGCCCTCAGCTCCGCACCGGGGTGGACTGGGGCTCAGAGCGGGCGGGGGGGGGGCGGGGGGGGCGTCCCGCAAGGCCCGGCTCGGCTGACAAGGGGCGAGGCGCCCCGTCCCCACCCGCTCTGCCCTCCCGCCCACCGCCGCTCCGCACGCTTGGCGGGGAGCTGAGCCCCGTGCTTCCCTCGACGGCCTGGGGGTGCGCAGGGCGCCCGATGACACGGGGGGGGGACGGGGGGGGGACACGGCTGTCGCGTGCGCGGCCATGCGGTTCATCTGGAGACGATGCCGCCCGCCCCGTCGTCCCCCCCCACCCCCGTCTGCTCCGCGAATGCGGTTTCCCGGGAGGAGGGGGTCTCGCTCCTCGGAAGTGTGCGCCCGCGGGCGTGCGGCACGCGCAACCGCACGGGAGGAGCGGGCGACCCGTGCGGGGCAGCGAGGCTGGCGCGGCCCCACCTGGCACCGCGCGAGGCACGGAGCCCCGGGGAGTGGAGGAAAGGTAAACTGAGGACCGCGACTCCGCGGCCTGCGGTGGGTGGGAGACGCTTCCGACTCTCTCACGTCTCAAAGGACACGGTCCCCGCCCAGGGCGTTTCCGCCTGGGCTTCCGGGGCGACCCGGGCGGCAGTGCAGTGCGGGGAAGACGGGAAACAGGACGTGGCGCTGCCCCCGGGGGTCCCGACGTCGGGGCTCACTGGCCAGAGCGGCCTCAGGTGAGCGGCTCCCGCCTTGCCCCATCCAGCGCTCTGCTGGAAGGGGGGGGGGCGGGGGTCATTGTTCGGACAGTATCATTCATTCGCTGTTTGGTTTTTCCTCCAAAGCCAATTGACGTTTGCAAGGTGGGACTTGTCATCAACGCGCACGCTGGAAGCAAACGCCTCACCGTAAGCTGCTTCCCATCCACGGGGGGGGGGGGGGGGTCGATGAGACGTGAGCGTGTAGCCACACGCCCAGCTCACGAGCGTGGCCCGAGTCCCACGCGAGGCTGACGGCGTTCCCAAGAGCCGCTTCCGACGTGCAGTGGTTCTCTAACATGAATCACGTAGCCGTTCATACAACAAACATGCAGCCATTTGACACCTAAGTAATTGTGGCCAGTCCTGGGCCTTGAACTCAGGGCCTGAGCACTGTCCCTGGCTTCTTTTTGCTCAAGGCTAGCACTCTGCCACTTGAGCCACAGCGCCACTTCTGGCCGTTTTCTGTATATGTGGTGCTGGGGAATCGAACCCAGGGCTTCGTGCATGCTACACAAACACTCTACCACTAAGCTGCATTCCCTGCCCCTAAGTCATTTTGTAAAGAGTGGCAGCCAAGGCGAGGTCCTGAGTTCAAATACTGACCACCAAGAAACAGAGGGAATGGTCAGCGAGGCAGAGTTGCAAACCGCCCAGGCCCAGCTTTCGAGGTATCTACTTAGTCCCTTAAGTCTTCTTTGTACATAGATAAATCCCTTAAGTTTAATCCAGGGTCCGTCCACAGGCACACCTCACAGACTCTTCTGGAAAGAGCTTTCTAGAACGAAAGCTGACCCTTCACCTACAGGGAAGGAAGCACCAGGCTCTGCTGGAGTGGCGTGTCAGAATCCCCGCCTGAGAGGTGGGTAGTTCTGGGTGCGGGGGGGGGGGGGGGCGGGCAGTGCCAAGTCTTAAGGAAACGTGACTTAACTACCCAGGACAGAGGCGGCCACGGATCGCTGAGTCCCCCATACCCCGGACCATGCTGTCTGTGCTCCCCGAGAGTGAACTTGGACTAGGGGCTCCTGGGTTAAAGGTCACGAGACAGTCTTCACCGGCCATCTTTGTCGACGCTCGATGACTTCCTGGTTCCTGAGACCAGGATGAAGGGTGGCAGCTCAGGAGACCCCCCCCCACCCCCCCACCCCCCACCCGCCTTCGAGGACAGACCGGCTTTTCTTAGGGAGCCAGAGGGTCGCCGCCACCGCTCCAGCCTTGGCTCAGTACAACCCCAGTGACCCCCGCAACCAGGATGCGGCTGTGCGACGTCACCAGAGAGGCTGAAGGGCAACAACCAAGAAAGGGGCAGGTGGACGCGCACACGCGGGGGGCGTTTAAAAGCACACCACGCCAGAGGATGAAACGGCGGGGGGCGGCGGTGGGAGGTGGTCAGCGGCCCCGCCGGGCCAGAATTCCGAGGGGTCGGATGTAGATGGCCGTCTCTTGGTCCCCCGATGCATGGGGGGGGTGGGCAGTTCCCAGTCAAGCTCTCAGGCTATTTCTCTGGGACATTTACATTGACATTCCCTCCCCTGCTCCTCCTCTCAGCCTCCAGAGGGAAACCTCTGCCCCAAGGAAACGGCGGAAATGCCTCCTTCTGAGCTTATTGTTTCGCACGAGGAAAGAGAAGTTCTCTGAGAGTAGAGTAAACGCGGTTTATTTTCTGTCGATTTTTTTTCCAACCGAATGGAATTGCTTAATTAAAAAAAACAAACCACAACTTATCTCTTTCTCCTTAAATACTACAGACAACCTCATTTTTTTTTATCGTAGCAGACACCTAGAAACGAAACACGGGACCCACCCGAGGGGAGAAACATGGCGGTCAAAGCGTCAGAAAGTGGACTATGGGAGAATGACTGTTAGCGGGCGGCGCTCAGATTCTACACAGAAGTAGCCCAAGCCTGCTGGGTTTGACAAACGTTTCTCAGAACCGGGGGGGCGGTGGGGGTGGGGGTGGGGGGGCGGGGGACGGGAGGTGGGGGGTGCTGGGGACGTTGAACTCCTTTGAATCCTACCCCAATCGTTATCGTATGCACGGGGGAGGTCAAGTCGATGCCTCGGGATGAAGACCCCAGGAGATACTGAAGAACTCCTCCTGCCTGGCATTCGGTAGGGCGAGGTTCGGTCATCGCGCGTCCTTCTAGTTCACCTTGTCCTGGAATATATAGAGGTTATTCGTAGCTGCCACCGCGATGATGTTTTCGGAGGGATGCCAGGCCGTGTGTAAGATCTTCTTGCTAAAGTCCAGACTGTCCACGCTGATCTCGTCCTTGCGCCGCTTGCCCCCCACGCACACCTTCCGGGGCTTCAGGATGGCGCGGGGCTTGCTGTTTTCCCGCGAGGCCTCCAGGGTCACGTCCCGCTTGGTGTTGCGGTCGAACATCCTGAAGAAGTTGTTGTAGGAACCGGTCATGATGACGCTGCGGGGCGGGAAGGACACGGGAGTCACCGGGGGGGGGGGGGTCAGCACCACCCAGGGAACGCCTCCCCCCCTCCCCCCCGCCACCCCGGGCCTCCTCCATCGAGGCCTCGGCCCCTAGCGACCGGCTGCCTGGTGACCACTCCTGTTCTGGGTGTCCTGGCTGGAGGACTCCGCGTGGGAAGGTGGGCCGGGGGACTCTGCGCTTGCTCCTGGGGGAGGGGGTGGGCATCTGCTGGTGGCAGGACAGGGGATGGTGGGTGGGGACTGCCCCCCCCCCCCTTGTGGAGTCCGCACCCCAGCGCGTAGGAGATTGCCCTGAGTGTTTTTCCGCCCGAGGCTGGCGTTCCACCGCGTGAGCCACAGCTCTCCACGGTGGTGATTGGCCTCGTGCTGATTCACTGGGAAGTCTGGCGGGCTCCCCCCCCCCCCCCCCCGCCCCAGGGCCGGCTTCGGACGGCAGCGATCCTCGGGTCTGTGTCTACGTCGGCATCCTGACTACAGGCACGAGCCACGAGTACGCAGCCCGTGGGAACCTTGGCGTACGGGTGCCCTGTCCTGTGTCAAGTCAGGTGTCCTGCGGCGATTATTTCCGGTCCTGCTAAGTAGTGTGGGGTTCGTTTGGGGTCCGTGGCAGAAGGCAAAAAGAGGGTGTGCGTGTGTGTGTGTGTGTGTGTGTGAGAGAGAGAGAGAGAGAGAGAGAGCGAGCGCCGCCATGCTGACTCAAAGCCGGAATCGCCGAGTCTCCTTCATGAGAGAGCCCCATGCTACCTCCCGCCATTGCTGAAGCCACCGCCATCAAGGAGCTGAGCCAGCCCGGTAGCTCGCTAGTTCGCACACAATCATCTGTATCCGTCAGAGCAAAAATGAACTATTGGGAGGTACCAGGAAGCACTGAAATCAAAAGCCTTAAACCAGCCATGCATCATTGTGAGGGGATGTGATAAATGACGCTGGCCAGGTTCTAGCTAATGAGCCACCGGGGCCTTGGGGCTGGCGGACACCGGCGGCCCAGGGCTGAGGTTTGAACTGGAAAGCCTAGTTGGTAGTGAGCAGGGCTGTCGGGGCGGGCGAGGGCTGGTTTCCTGTAGGCGCGGGTAGACCCGGGTCTGGGAGTGGGCGGTAGGTCAAAGTCAGGACTTTACTGATACCCAGTTGACATCTGTGCCAGCCCGAAATGGAGTCCGGGTTTCCCGGCATCCTCTGACCGTAGCGTCCGTCCAGTGACCGACTCTATCCAGCCTGGCCGGGCCTGGGCGTCTCCCTTTTTATTTTTTCTGGGCTTGAACTCAGGGCCTGGGTGCTGACCCTGAGCTTTGGGGCTCCAGGTGAATACGCTACCACTTCTAGCCACAGCTCCATTTCCAGCTCTCTGGTTCTCACTTGGAGATAAGAGTCTCATAGACTTCCCTGTTGATTAGAGACGAGTCTCTCGGGCTTCCCGCCTGCGCTGGCTTTCGGCCCCTGGACCCGCAGATCGCAGCCTCCTAAGTCGCCAGGATGACAGGCGTGGGTCGCTGGTGCCTAACTGGCCCTGCAAGTCTCTCTCTGGGAGGCTCCTCCGCCCCCAACCCTTCCTTACCTGTCTGACCCGTTCCAGACGCACTCGAATTTGTCGAAAATGCAGTCGTTTTCGTAGAGGGAGCAGAGCTTGCTTCGGAGGTAGTCATGAACCTGGGGGCGGAAGGGCAACGTCAAGGTCAGCCGTCGTGGGAACAGACCGCTGCTGCGTGCACCTGCCCCGGGCTCCCGGGCACCCATCGGACGGCCCGGGGCGGAGTGCAGGCCCCGCCCTTCCCGCGGGGTCCTCAGACCAGTGGGTGAGCTCAGCTCAGCTGCCTGCTATCCGTGTGGTTAAGCTGCTCCGTCGCTGGGGAGGGAGGGTCCCCCCACTGCAATCCTCCCCTTCGTCTAGCGTGCCTCCTCGGTCAGGGCGCGCGTATACGCGCACAGGTGCCTAGCTAGGTTTACAATGCACGTGTAATTCCTAAAGAGGAGATGAGACACGCACCCTGTGTGTCAGCAGCCAAACTTGCAGCTAAATTCATTCTGACCTCTGGCTGTGTTGTGATCGCCAGGATAGGCTAGGTGCAAGGACATCTGTTCGCTAGCATTTGTTCACGGCCACTCTCCGGAATTGCTTTGCTATGTCCTTTGCTATGTCTGCTGGAGTACATTCCTATGTTAAACGACCTCATCCTGTATGGACTGTAATCAGATATTGCCAACTTCAAGGCCTGTTTTGTTCTTGAATGTGAGCAACCCTATGCTATTCCCTGGTTCCTAAACTGCGTATAAACTGGAAGTTAAGAATAAACTTGGCTGCATCTCGGGATGCAGACCTCCTGAACCCCATCTTTTGTCTCTTGTCTTCTTTTTTCCCTTATCTATCTTTCTTTAATCCTCGCCCCCTCAATCAGGATTCCCTCTTCGCTGCTGGCTGGCTCGGCACACCTGTGCACACGAGATGTTTCGCACGACGCTAAAACTCTATCTAGGCCACGGGAGTCTGGGATTGGGAGATCTGGGGGTGTCTCTTCTACACGGGAGTCATTAGTTCTGGCTTCGCCTGGCAGGGCAGCACTGGGATCTAGAGGGAAGGCTTTCCAGTCGTGGGGAGTGGCAGAGTCCTGAGAGGAGCGTGGCAGAATGAGGGCGCGGGACAGGCGCCCGGTTCACACAGGGGTTCCCCGTGTAAGGTGAGGAGACGTCACAGAGCCATCCGGGGAGTGAAAGAATGGGGGGCCGGGGGGGCTGATGTGGAGGAGGACAAGGGAGGGGTGAGAAGGGACCAAGTTGTAGACAGGGTCAGAGGTGAGAGCTAATAGAGTCCGGAGAGCCATGGTCTGGAGGCGGCCGGGGGACGCAGGTGGAGCTGCTGTTTACAGAGGGGCGCGGTCTGTCTGCCCTGGGGCGGGCGGGCCTCAGCTCTCTCCGGGTTCCGCAGAGGCCGGTGGATTGCACACCCGCTGGGCGGCACCACCCAACACACCCGCTCCGGTGCTTTCCTTCCACACTGGACACCGATGGGCCGGAAGTTCAAATGGCACCGGCCGCACGGTTGGCCCCTTTCTCCAGCCACGCTCGCCAACGCAGGCACAATGCGGCAGACAAATAAGGCTCTGAGGGCGGTCGGTCACTGGGGCTCAGTTTTCGGCGTGCCCTTTCTGGAACCTTCTAGCAGGGAGTGGTATAATATTAGCGGGTACATCTGATATGCCAGCTGGTTGAGACGGGCAGGTGCCGGTCCTGCTCGATCACTTGGCGGCCTTAGTCTTCCCCGAGAGCCTGGCTAATGAAGTCAGGTGAAAGAAGGAGCCGGAAGGCAGAGGGCTGGTCCCCGGGGCGCTGAGCTCCGTGTGGATGAAGAATGATGGTTTCAACCGTTTCACTGCAACCTGGCCTGCTTCTCTTTCTCGACCTCAAGAGCGCTGGGGTGCCGAGGAATGAAACACGGCAGCCATGGATCGTATAAATGATTAGATGGAGTCGTGTCTTAGTTGTGAGTGTGTGTGTGTGTGTGTGCAGATTTGACCCGCCAGAGGTGGAGTTTTCCGACCCCTGTTCTATAGGTGAACTGGAAAGTAGTTGTGTGTAAGCCCTCAGCTTCGTGTTCACAGAAGCGAGCTTGGGGCTCGCTAAGGCACGCGTGTAAATGCAGCGCGAGCCCCGCCCTTACGGAATCCCACGTCTCTCTACCTAAGTGGGCTGCTTCCCTCTGGATGTCACGACCCCTTTCAACGGTGTTCAAGATTCTCACGGAGCCACTGGTGATCACTTTTGTAGGGCACCGTCTTTGATAATCGCACTTAAACTTGTATTCCATTGAGTCATATGCCGTTCTCAGCAAAAATGTGCAACGTTACTACGATATCTATTAACCTGCTGCAGTGATTTCCAAGTGAGCCAGCAGCGGAGCCGGACTTCAGAAGGAGGAGCTTCGGATGCTGATTGCTTCATTCTATAGCGAGTGTTCTAAACGGAGCGATGTTCCAGAGCCCTTCCCCCCAATAAGCAACCTAAATCGCTCATGCAATCATGTGTCTGAAAGCTACTTTTTTTTTTCTGATCCAGGCTCTCTAGCAGGTGACCTACTGTAAGAACCCCCCCACCCTCCCGCCCCCCCAGGCTCCGGTTCCTTCCACCCCGTGTTTTGCATGGCGAGTTATGATGTTACAGGTCTGCCAGTGTCGGCCCCAGGCCAAAGACAAATGATGGAGTGAAAGCTCAGAGCAGGTGCTGGGGAGTTCGTTGGGCTCCGCGGTCTCGGCAGGCACCAGGGATAATTAGGCTAGCACACAGGGGTGCTCTCTGAACCACAGCAGTAACACAACTGTAGCAACCACACGCGGGGCTTTAACTTCCGGCCTCCAAGCCCTTCTCCCAGTGCCTTCTGGAGCTTGCAGATTAGTCTTAGCTCGGGTCCTCAACCGCTGGCTTCTTCCCGCTCCTTCGTCTCGACTGAACTCTGATTCTCAGGGAGACAGTCCAGGGACGGCTGGACTTGGCTCTCGGTCCACGAACGGAGACGGGGGAGGCGAGCCCCACGCTGGGTCTCACCGGTACTCCTGCTTCATGTCCGGAACCAACTTTCCTGCTCCATCTGTGCCCTCGCTGCAGCCACCGAAAGCTCCCGGAATCTCTACTTCTCATTTCTTTTTATTTTTCATGTTACCTTTTATTACTTTTTGGAGTGCTCTACCGGTGCGTATAATCACATCTGGCGATATTCAGGGCGACAGCTCCGACGTAAGATTTTCCCGTTTAGTGGAGACTCAAGTAGACGCGGAGCAAACAGAATAGGCCTTCTCCCGTCATAAACCGTCAGGTGAGTCGTGTTCATGAACGAACGGGAGAGGGTGCCTTTCCTAAGATGTGAGGATTTATTTTTTAACTAAATGGATTCTTTTATTTAGGTGGTCGTACAACGAAGGGGTTACCCTTCGGCAAATAAGTTTATGAGCATAACGCATCGCCCTCGCTGTCAACCCGTTCATTCTCTCACCCTTCCCCCCAATCTTCTCGATTTCATAGGATGTGCATCGACTATGATGACTTCGTCCCTCCTTCTTCCTCTTTATTCAGCTCTACTATGTTTTTGCTAGTCCTGGGGCTTGAACTCAGGGCCTGAGCGCTGTCCCTGGCTTCTTGAGCTCAAGGCTAGCACTCTACCGCTTGAGCCACAGCGCCACCTCTGGCTTTTTCTGTATATGTGGTGCTGAGGAATCGAACCCAGGGCTTCATGGATACGAGGCAAGCATTTTACCACTAGGTCACATTCCCAGCTCCCTCACTACTCTTTTTTAACAGAGAAATGATTCACCTTCGCATTTCTTCAACGGATACTGTCCTTCCTTGCTTTCCTCGCGGACTCGATTCTTCCTGTCATCTCCCTCTCCACTGGCTTGTTTCTGTCAGGCCTGAAGCATGCTCTACTTTTCCTTCTAGCTCTGTATCCATTCAGAACAAATCCTCTTGTACGACTTGCTTGTTGTCCTCACGCTCACACCCTCGGGGCAGTCTTGAACCCACTCCAATCGGACGTTCATCCACCTCGCTCAGGTTCCTCTTCCGTTAGCGCTACGGTTCACTCCTCAGTCCTTACACCCAACGTGGCAGCCGCGTGGGCCCTTGCTGACCTCTTCCACCAGGGAACACTCTTCTCCTTCACCTCCCTGGACACTTTCCTCGATCTTTTCCACCAAATCTGTCCCCTTTCAACCTGAAACGCTGGGGCCCCGGGGCACAGAAGTAAATGACTCCTCCATGCACTGCCTACTGGGCCCTGGTGTAGCCCTAGGGCCTTAGAGGATCCCCTCTGTACTTCGGAGACTGAAATGGCTATCTCTAGCCAGCTAGATGCATCTAGACGGGCGTTGAGAGGCTACCTGCCATCCCCATTTGCAGGATGAGTTGGTTTGACATCCCAAATCAAGCTCTTCATCCCTCCTCTAAATCACGTGGCATTTCCCTCTCTCATGGAATAATCCTTGGCACTCCTTTCCTTCTGGCACGCATCAGATGTGTCTTTAGATCCTAATGATCTTTACCTTGGAAATGCATCCCCAGCCCGCCCACCTCCATGGCTGATACCCTCATCTAAGCCATGTTATCACCCTTTTCCAGAATCCTGCAGTCACTCTGAAATCCTTCCGTCTCCTCCCATGTCTCCCTAGAGTTTCTCTTCCAGCATAATCAGAACGTTCTCTTAAAATGAAAACCTTCTGGAATGAAAACCTTCTGTTAAGGGTTTTAAAACTTGGTCAAACGTACTCTAACCCGGGGGATCATGTGCTTTGGTATGGGAAACATTAGTATTTTAAATTTTATTATCTTCAAGTTGTTGTGCTAAGGAGTTTCAACTCAACGTGTCAGCTTAGGAACACAAGGCATCATGTTCAATGCCACTGAAATGGGGAAAATTGTGATGGCTACTTAAAAAAAATGTAACCCAATATCTTAAAATAGGATGAGCTGCTTTCATGGCATTCTTACTTGGATTGGCTTGTGAAACTCCGTCTGCCTCCAAGTCGAGTCTGCCTCTTTCAACTACACAACTCTAAATGCCCCTTTTTGTGTTCCCTTTGCCAGTGTTTGTACCACCGTCTCTCTGCCCAGAGCCTAAGCCAAAGCCTCTTCCATGTCCTTGCTTGCCGCCCTCAGCCCCGCAAGGCAACAAACAGCTCCCGATGGCTGGCTGTCTGCTCTCTCTTTATTTCCATCTACCTTCCAGCACCATCACCCTCTGTCCTTAGTCTCACTGTGAAGCGAAACAACACGAAGACATCAGAGTGTCATGTCTGGTGCCAAGGTTTTCTTGATTCTCCACTGGACCCAACCCAAAGGTAGAACAGAAGAACCTGCCTCACCTGAGTCTGCCTGCAGGCCCTTTTTTGCCCTCCCCAGCTCAAGTTCCCGCCCTAGGATCCCCTAGGTAAGGCGAACTTCCTGCACATACCACATTTCTCTTGGCTGAAGGCCTCTGACCTATTATCTTAGCACATGCTTTTCCGACCAGGTCATGGTAATCAGTCTTCACCCTTCTCCTGTGGAAGGCCTCCCAGGTCTAACGTTATCCCTTGCATAACTGCACACCCAACTCCTTATTTTATCATCCGGTTTCTCCACCACATGGTCAGAACCATCTTCACCGCCCTCATTCTTGACTAGTGCCCAGCCCACTTTAAATCCTCAGCCTCTGTAGGTGACATCGAATGCTATCCTCTCCTCGTGCCCCCTTGCCTTAAGTCCTGTGGCATTCACAGCTCATACCCTTTGATCAAGTACCTCACGTCTTGTATTCTGCATCGTAACCCTGCGAGCCTCTGCAGGCGGAGGCTGACTTAGAAGGCCCGCAAAGGGCAGGCTCTGTGTACCCACGAGTGGCTGTTGTTTTCTGTACCTGGTAAGTCTCGATGGGACGATTTTCCATGTTGAGATCCCAGACTTTCACGGTCAGATAGTCCCTGGTCATGATATACCTCCCACTGTGGCTAAACTTCACATCCGAAATCGAAGAGATGATTTCGGAGAAAAACGATCGGTTGCTCGGATCTTCCGGCTCTTCAAAAACTGCAGAACCAAAGACAAGACAGGATGCGTTTAGTACGCCTTTGTCCGTAGACGCTCCTCACGTTTGGGCCGGATGGGAAGCTACTAGTTCACTTGGTGTCTAGGTAGATCTGGTGTCTACAGAACACAAGCAAGCGGCTGGCAGAGAACGTCAGCTCGCTGGCAACCGCGGAAACTGTGTGACCTCTGTGTTCTGCCAGGAAGGCCTGGCCGGGGACCCGGCCCGTGAGCTGGCAGGCACTACTTTCAAGGACTGGGTCAATGTACCTACTAACTCTGGTTTGTATTTCCCTTGGGCTCCAGTTGTCACTAGTCACGGACAAGCGGAGAGCTCTTTTAGATGCTTAAACATTAAAAAAAAAATGTTTTATGAGCTACTCCTCACAGTACCCTAAAATATAGGTATTTGAAGTCTACTGTTCAATGGGCTTTCAGATCTCCCCCTCCCCATACTCACACCATCAGTACCACACTCTAAAACTTAGAAGGTTTCCAACCACCCCCTCCCCCCAACCCACTCCTGTGGCAGTTACTCCGCATTTCACCCTGGCAGTGCTAGACCAGCGGTAACCCGCGTTTTAGTTCCCACTCTGGAAACTTCCCATTAAAGGTCTCAGGTCATTTGTGAGGTCATTTGTTCCCGGCTTTCCCTCACGCAGCGCAGTATTCTCAGAGGCCTCATCCACGTTGCAGGGTGTTCTTTCTCATGGCTCGGTAGCATTGCGTTGTAGGCACTCACCACATTTTATGTACCCGTTCAGCAGCGGAGGAGCATCTGAATTGCATTCACTCTTTAGCTGTTACGGATCATGATATGAATATTCATGTATGAATTTTTACGGGGACCTGTTTAGTAATGTCGAGGGGTAGATGGCCAGAATTCTGTCTAAAGTCAGACGACTTTTTAAAGTGAGCTTGGGCCTCCGCTACGCCTCAGGAATCTTTCCATGTAAACACTGGGTGCAAGGACTTTCGTGACTTCTGTCTGCTTGCTCCCATGTCCGGGCTCTTGCCCTCTTTCTCACTAGCTGCGGTTCATTTCCTCGTACAGCATGAGAGTCAGGGTCCTCTCAGCACGGCACGGGAAGCCATCAAATGCGGCACCTCGCTCTTCTACTGTGATTAGACTAGGCATGCAGATTGCACCACGGGGCTTTTGCAGGCATTGCCTGGGCCCTCCCCATTGATCTTGGTCCACTTGGCTTATATAACTTTGTCTCCTAGTATGTGTTTCATCCACAATCATCTTGGTTTGCTGGGAGAAATGGCTTTCCTGTGACCTACATTAGGAAGGTCTCTCACCAGTTGTGGGGGGCTCCGTCATCTCTCATTTCACCCCATCTTGCGGGTGCCTGTCATCTCGAGGCTTTGCAATAGTGCTCTACCGACCTCTTTTATTATTGTCAAGGTGATGTACAGAGGGGTTACAGTTTCATACGCAAGACAGTGAGCACATTTCGTATCCAACTTGTAACCTCCTCCCTCATTTTTCTCCTACCTTCCCCCTCCCCATTTCTCTCCCTCCCTCCCCATGACCTGTTCAGTTGGTTTACAGCATATAATTTTGTAAGTATTGCCATTGCATTGGTTCGTCTTTTATCCTTTTTCTCTCCGTTTTGATGTTCCCCTTCCCTTCCCCAGTTCCAATAAACGGATATACAATACCCAGGGTACCAAAATCAGTTACAGTGACATCAGGGGTGAAACCATGGGGAAGAATAACAAAAGAAAATGGCATCATTTCGCATGGTATGTTGAAAATAACAACAATGATTAAACCACTTGTTTCCATAACTTGGCCAAGTATTTGGAAAACAGATTCCTCGGTATTCCTAAAACTGAAAAGCATCAGAAACACTTGCGTTATTTGGCCATTAATTTATTATTTGCTCAGGTACTCTTACGATGAAATGATCGTGTCTCTTTTGACAGTTCATGAATTTATCTCTTTAGGATGTGAAACGATTAAACCTCAGGGGCTCCCGCTTGGGCCGACGCTAAGAGCTCTGTGGTGTTCCAGGTCAGCTCTGGACGCCATTGAAACCATGTCTCCCTAGTGTCAGTGTCTCTCGTTCCAGTGTCTCCATCATCCTGGCCTTGATGGCTCGGGTAGAGGAGGAGCTGGGGCGGGGGGGGGGGGGGGCGGTGGTGGCAGTCGGTCTGCTGGCAGTGAACGAGGAATGGACTCAACCGCTCACTTTCTCCCCATAACGGGGACACAACTGGCAATTTTCCTACAGCGTGAGGCAGACGGCAATTTTCCTTCAGAGAGATGCAGGCAAAAACGGTGTTGCCCCCCGGAGAAAAGCCAGTAATTTCTGCTATATAAAAGACCCAGCCAATAATTTTGCTCAATGAGAGAAACAGCCAGAAGTCTTCCCGTAGCGGCTATGAACGCCCTTGGGCTGGAAGCGCCGGCCTTTCTCCGGCTGGGGACGGCGAGGGAAGGAATTTCAGATTTAATTAGCGGCTACTTGACTACCACGGGCCTAATGGCGTCGTCTCCAGACAGGGGCGGGAGGGTGGGAATTTGGATCCTGTGAGGTCGCAGATAGAGATTTTTGGGGAAACCCAGTTGCTCAACCCTTGGAATTTGCTTTCCACACTCTCTTCATTAATTCTGCAAACAACTGCTTGTCCGTGACCCCGAAGCCACGTGCACAGCTGTGGCTCCGTGGAGAATAAGAAGTTCATGAAGAAAATGCTGTGTTTTTGTTTTTTTTAATCAGTCTGTAAGATCCATATAACCATTTTCAAAATCCTGCTGGTTGTATTTCCTTCTCTGGAGCTTGGGACTCAGGGCCTGGGCGCTGTCCCTCAGCTTCTCTGTGCTCAGGGCTAGCACTCTACCACTTGAGCCACAGCGCCACTTCCCGCTTTTTCTGTGGGTGTGGTGCTGAGGAATCGAACCCAGGGCTTCTTGCATGATAGGCAAGCGCTCTACCGCTAAGCCACATTCCCAGCCCTTCTTCATGGCTTTAAAAAAAAATTATCTTTAAGGAGTTGTACAAAGGAGTTGCCTTTTAACAAAGCAGTTTATGAACACGTGTGGATCCACGTCACGCCTTTCGACACGCTCAACCATCCCTCCGCGGGCAGTGCCTTTTAGTAATTACTCGTTTCTGTGCTTAGACAGGAATAAATAGACCCAAATTTTCACAGGGGAAGAAATGACAACACAAGGGACCCTTTAACGATGAAGAATCACCGGCCAAGGTGGACGGTGGGTGGGCGAGCTGGGGGGGGGAAGGGTGACAACGGTCGAGATGCATCACACTCGTAAACTGACGTGCTGAGACGCCTTCATCACAACTACTGAAAGACAATAGAAAGACAAAAAAAAAATAATCGCTAATCAGGAGCCGGGCGACACAGAGCCCGAAGGCTGCACAGGAAGCGCGCGGAGGAGCGCCAGGGCGCACTTCGTTTTATATAACTTCTATATGCGACCGCATGATTTTTTTTTCCCCAACCACTTCCAAATGTCAACCCCCTGGCCTTCCCTGCAGCTGTGCAAAGCGACGGTGGTGTTTCGGGGAGCGCGTCCTGTCCAGACGGGGGGACGCAGGAGCCTGGGACGGGCGGACGGCAGGGCAGGGGGATCGCATCCCTGACTTAGCCACTTCCAGACGCCTTTCCCCAGCTAGGTCAGGCTGCAGCGTCCGTGTCCCTCACTTGCTTCAGATGGGGTTCACAGTTCACACCTGGCTGTGCACGGTCGTAGGAATGGAATGAGAGCAAGGCACGTGGCCTGGCACCTGGACAGGGTTCAACAGGTACTTGCGTCTCCAATGATCAACCAGCAGGTACCGGGCATTGGGTATGATGGGGTCCTCCATCGGAGAATGGATCTTACGTGTCATGGCGGGGGGCGGGGTCTCCGGCACGTACTGGGAGAGAATGCCCCGTCACCCCGGGGGGCGTTAAGTCTGTTTAGGATGAGGGAATGATACGGCGTGATCTGAGTGGGTCCCACGTAGCCCGGGCGGTCCTTACAACGGAAGAGGGGAGCAGGGAAGCTCCATGTCGGAGGGATTCAGCGTGAGAAGGACGGCTGGCTGTGGGGAGACGGAAGGAGGCCATCAGCCAAGGGATGCCGGCTCCATCTCGAAGCTGGAAAAGGCCAGAGAAAGGGGACACGGCCCTGCCGAGACACCATGGTGGGATCCGAGGCAGACTTCCGAATTCCAGGACTGACTACGTGTTTTCAAGCTACGAACTTACTGAACCTGTGGGAATCGGGTACAGAAAGCGCCATCTCTTCAGCCACGTTGCCAACGGAGCGAGTGGATGAGCTTGTGAGTCTGTCTCCACCACTCTGAACAGCTGCTTTTATTTTTTCCCTCAGGCCCCAATGCCGATTCCCTTCCTCTGTGGGTACCTGAAAGAGCCCACGGCCTTTGCGATGGCTGTCTGTCCACGGCGGGCCCGGGTCGGTACTGGGCCGCCCCGCTTTTCCCTTGCATTTCAGCTTGCATTTCATCGTCACTATTCCAGGCTGAAGGCTTCCTGTCTCCAGAGCCAGCGATGAACACAGGAAGGGGCGGGACCATGGCCAGTGACTCTGTCCGCAGCACAGAGGACTGTTGTTAGGGGAGCGCGTGGTTCCAGAGTAGCCCGATTGCCTCCTTTGGAACCCCGACATGATCCTGGAGAACCCTGATCTTCTGGCATTTATTTATTTATTTATTTTGTGGTAGTTAATTGAAGAGTCTCATGGGCTTTCCTGGCCAAGGCTGGCTTTGAACCACGATCCTCAGATCTCAGCCTCCTGAGACACTAGGATGGCAGGCGTTGATGAGCCCCCGGTGCCGGACAGGATCCTGACTTTCCCGAGTGTGCTATCCAACCACGCCACCGCCCATCTCCTGCCATCGGGACGCTGGGTATTTATGGAGCACTGGGACACGTCAGGACTCGATCCCTGCTCTCCTGTGTCGGACCCCCATTCAACCCACAGGGCTCGCCGCCTCTTCCGGGAAGCCTTCCAGAACCATCTGGGTCTTCTCTGCTGTTCCTCTGAAACCCCACCGCGTTCCTCACTTGCTCTTGTTCGGTTCAACATCGATGGTTGTCTCAGATTCACGAGGAGCTGAGAAATGACGGTTCTGGAAGGAACCTGTCAGGGAGAGGGCCGCTGTCCCTCTTCCAGGTGGGGAGACGAGGCTGGAGGAGACGGGCCATCAGGGGCCGTGGGACCTGGGGGGGACGCGGGGGGCCACAGGGTAGCAGGGCCACCCCTGTGCCGAATGGGGGCTTTCTGCTCCAAGCGGCTGGGCTGGAACCCACGATGTCAAGGACGGGAGGTGAGAACCCGCACGTGGCCGGCCACGCTAGCGGCCTGGGCGACCAGCGGCCTGTCCATTCACCGTGGGCCCGTGTGTCCAACTCTCATGTGGGGTGACCATTAGGGAGGCCCGCGGGGCTGGGGGCTCTTGGGGAACCGTCCTTCTGGAAGGATCGTGATTGAAGGAGGCCAAGCTTCCGTCTGGACCCGACGACGAGTCTCCGGTTGGGGTCTCGACGGGAGCCTAGAGGAGGAGTCCGGGAGGAGCCCCGTCCGGGGTGCCCCCCCCCCCCCCGCCCAGGCCACCAGGGGCACCGGTATTGGTGAGATGGCTGTCTCCCCTCCCCCACAACCTCGCTGCCCACCCCAGCTTGGAGATGCGGGGTGTCCCCCGGGCGGCCTTCCTCCTCCCGAGCTCCTGGGGCGGGGGGCTGCCCACGTGGGGTGGCTGTGAGCAGGGGGAATCGCTGGCAGGCTGGTTGTCATGGCACCGCAGAGCCGTCTCCATTTTCCAGGCTGCTCGGGACCCCGGCCGTCTGCCTTTGCCCTGCTCGTGCTGGCTCCCCGCAGGGATCCAGAGACAGCCAGACCCGAGCCTCCTTTGTGGGTTTCCGGGGTGCGCACCTGTGTGTGGGGGAGGAGGCCGCGCCCGGCCAGGCTGGGATATCTTCCTGCTTAGCGCCGACTCTGTGTCTCGGGTCGCAGACGCAGGACTAGCTGGTTGAAATGGAGGTCTATTCTGCTCAGCATGGACGCGATCCTTTCGCTCTCTCGCTCCGGAGTGGCTGGGATTGCGGGCGTGAGCGACGGCACCTGGCCCTCGTGCTAAGCAGAGGAGGCGTGGAGTCTCAGCGTCGGCCGAGGAGGAGGAGCAGCGCCGTTTCACGAGGTACTACCGACCTCGAGAGACGAGGCACGCCTGCGTGTGAGGTCAATCCCATTTAAACCCTCGCGTTCACGTTGGAGGCCCGCGAGCAGAGCCACGGTCACGGCGAGCTCGGCGGGCAGAGCACCCCGTACCCCTGCCCTCCGGAGCTCCGTTCCCGATCCCCCGGGGAGGCGGGCAGGTGTGGAGTCATTCAGCAGATGAAGGGACCCGCGGGCCGGGCTGACCTCACAACGCAGCTACTGGCAGCACCCGCCGAGGTGTCGAAACAGAACTACGGGAAGCACGCAGGAGCCCGGCGTTAGCCAATATACGTAACCAGGGGTCAGTGACACGCGTAAGAGATCCTCCTCCTCCATCTTTCAGTAAGCGTGCAAGTACCACGGGCGGTGTATTCATTGCAGAAAGAAATCAACCCAAGTATGGCTAGTGTTTACACACTCTTCTCTGGGCCTTGACTTCCTCGGCTGGTACATAGAAGAACTAGGGCCTGGTATGGTGCACACCCGAGGAGGACAGTGAGTTTCCGGCCAGACCAGGCTACACAGCAAACCTCATCTCACCCACGGAAAGATGAACTCACGCGATAAGTGTGGAGGTAAAGGGGCCAATCAGCCAGAAGACAGTCGGTGTCACCACGTACTCTTCAGTTTTCAGACGCGGAGTTTGTGAATCCCTTCTTCAACCTGTCCCTTCTCATCTTTTCCAACTCTAGCAATGACCCCTCCTCCTTGGTATGAGCTCCCCCCCTCCCCCTCCCCGCCCCTGATCTACCCTTAGCGTCCCGGTGTGTGTGTGTGTGTGTGTGTGTGTGTGCGCGCGTGTGTGTGCGTGTGTGTGTATGTACGTGCATTCCGGTGCCAGTGCTGGGCACTCCCTTAGCGTTTTTGTTCGAGGCTGACACTCTACCGAGCCACATTTGCATTTCTGGAGTTTTCTGCATTTTCTGGTTAACGGAAGATAAACCTCACGAACGTTCCTACCTGGGCTGGCTTTGAACCTCAGCTGTCTGAACAGCTGCAATTACAACCATGAGCCACCGGTACTCAGGCACATCCAGTTTTTTTTGCCCAGGACCAAGACTTGAACTCGGTACCTGACACTTTTTTTTCTCCTCGGCTCTCCACCAACCGAGACACACATCCCACTCCAACCCTTCCACCCAGCTTTTCCACAAGCCCTTCGGGTGCCACAGTGTCCAGCACAGCGTCTTCCCCGCTGTCCTGGTTATCTCCTTGCTGGCGGCTTTCTGGCTCTTCTTCCCAGCATCTGCCTCCTGATGCCTCCGTGGTTTATTGGTTTATTGTTTATTGGCCGTGCCGGCTTTGAACCCTAGTTCCTTGTCCACCACCAAGCCGCTTCTGCAGCCCTGCGGCTTCATTGCCACGTCACAGAGGGATAAAATGAGCAGGTGTAATCACCTCGTTTTTTTTTTTTTTCACAAAGCTTCCTTTAGATGTCCACTTTGCCGTTGTTGTCATAACAGTTAAGTGCGTTGCTACGGCCCACAGGACTGCAGGCGAGGCAGGGCTATATCTCTAGTGCACGGCAGCCAGACATCCACCGAACATGTGACTGCAAAGACTCTCTTCACTCGGGCCGCAGGGATCAGAACCTACCTTTCCACCCTCCCAGCAACTTCTAAAATCGGTCTTGCATTGCCAGGCACTGTGTATTAACTTCAGTACTCATACAGGATCACCAAGTTGGTATTGATCATAAAGCCTACTGCTTTTCGCGGTCCGATTCACGCAGGACTTATTGATCGAGCCGCGGGATGACAGGCGTGTCCTGTTTGAAATCACTGTGTTGGTGGCGATTTGTTATAGTCGGCAGAGGTTAAACACGCTGGTTTTACCCTCTGGTAGGGTAAAAAAAAAAACCAAGCGATCTTGAGATCCAGAGCTTTCCTGCGGACAGTGGCTCCAAGGAGTTTGCTTGTTCTCTCCTTCTCTGCTTTCTCCTTCCCTTCATTCCTTCTTGGTGTGTGTCAGTATTAAATTACACATTAAGACGGGGACCGAATCCAGGGCCGTGTGCTCCCCCCCTTGGTTTTGTGTGCGTGTGCGTGTGTGTGTGTGCACGCGTGCTCACAAACGGTACTTTACCACTTGAGCCATGCTTCTAGCCAGTTTTTGTTTTAATTGGCGAGTCAGTCAACTCTTGTGGCCTCGTCTGCCGGGGCTGGCTTCCGAGGGCAACCCTCAGCTCTTGCGAGTAACCGTGACTACAGGCAGGCTCGGCGAGCTCGGAAGGCCTGCCTGCCGGCTGGGGTGCCTGGCCCCCGTTGGGAAGCGAGGGCCCCTCGTCGTGGGTCGCGTTGGCAGGCCGCTCGGCCCCGCGATGTCTCCGGGCCACGCCACACTGATCACAACACCCTGGCCTCTCCCACTCTTCGTGCCCCGCTGCGGCCCCGTGTACACGCCAATTTCAACCTCCACCGCATCCTCCTCCAAGACTCCCCCCCCACCCCCGTGGAGGAGGGGCCGGGACCTGGGAAGGTGTCAGCTGCTAATGAATGACACGCGCCTCCAGAATTAACAAGCCTTCAAGTTCCTAGGAAGAGCCGCCCTCCGCTGGCGTCTCCAGGATGACTAATTGACAACGGGTTAAGTGAATCAAGCGTGGAAATGGAGGCGGGGGAGGGAGTCTATTTTTTGCTGCGGCCGGGTGAGCGGCTGCTCTGCGCGCCTTCAGCCTGCTCCCCGCGGCCCAGCTCCGCCTGGCTCTCCTCCAGGGTGGGTGGGCGCGCCCGCGCGTGTTTGTAATCCTGTCACCAGGCAAGCGCGCTCTAATAAGAGGCTTTGTCTTCCGAGTCCAACCAAGCGCCTCTGAAACGAATACTGTTAATTATACCCCGGATTGATACCGAACCCCTTTTTTGGAAGCCGTGCCAGACCCGGGAGGCTTTTCGATTCGCACAGCTGCGGAGCCGGGAAAGGGGGCAGGCTTGTGGAGGGACGCGGCGGCGGCGGCGGCGGCGGCGGCGGGCGGCGGGGCTGGGCGGCTCCGAGGAAGGGAAGCGTGGACTTGAGTTCCGGGCAAGAGCGGAGGCTGTGCCCCGAGCGGACACGGGCGGGCTGGGCGATGGTGTAAGCGGAGGCCTGGGCGATGGTGTAAGCGGAGGCCTGGGCGATGGTGTAAGCGGAGGCCTGGGCGATGGTGTAAGCGGAGGGCTGGGCGATGGTGTAAGCGGAGGCCTGGGCGATTGTGTAAGCGGAGGCCTGGGCGATGGTGTAAGCGGAGGCCTGGGTGATTGTGTAAGCGGAGGGCTGGGTGATTGTGTAAGCGGAGGCCTGGGCGATTGTGTAAGCGGAGGGCTGGGCGATTGTGTAAGCGGAGGCCTGGGCGATGGTGTAAGCGGAGGCCTGGGCGTCGTCCCGCTGGTGTCAGAACACAGTCGCACCCTCTGTCCCGCCTCGTAACCAGGCGGCGAGTGGATCCCCCCGGAAGCGCACGGACTTGGGTTTGAATCTTCGCTCCCGCCCTGGGATCCGGGCACAGCCCCAGGGTGAACGCCGCGAGCCCCGGGCAGGAGAGCTGCCTTGGGGTACAGTGCTGCCCGTGTAGAAGAGCCTGGGTGCTAGAAAGGGAGGCGCACACCCGCACGGGACCTCCGACCCTTCTTCCCCTTGGCTATGGAGACCCTGCCTCACCAGGCCCCCCCTCCCGCCCCGTCCTCCCCCCAGCAGGCCCCAGGATAGGACAAGCCGGCCGCTGCCCGGCTGGGATCCGGAGGGCTGGGCGCAAAGGAGAGGCGAGCGCTCCCAACCACGGCGCAGCGACGAGGTGCTGTCTCCAGGCCACCATGGGGGGGGGGGACTGTCCCCCAGCTAACGCTCACCGGGACCCCCAATGTGCCGGCCGGGCGGTGCATTCGCTCATCGCTTTCACTTCATCAAGCCCACGATGACGCTCACGCTTACCCGTCTTGGCCTCACTGGACATCGTTGATTCCAGAATCTTCCTACCCCGCTCTGCTCTCCAGGCTTAGGCAGGGCGGTATTTTTCCCTTACACCCCAGCAGCCTTCCGTACCGGGGCACGCTTACGACTGCTCTGCGTGCACCTGCAGCCCAGACCTCTTCCCCGACTGCCGGACCCGGGGCTCCTCCCTCCCCCTTGCCCCCCGCCGGGTCAGATCCACTGGGTAGAACACGGGTGTGTCCATGTGGACACACCCGAGGACGCGTGCTCGATCTTTCCACTCCGGGCTGTCCCTTCCCTCGCCGCCTCCCTTCCGCGTGACCACCGCGGGCCGCGGGCCTCAGCCCAGGCCCCTGCCTTTGCAGTCTCTCTGAGAGTGAACCGGATTCCTCCCACACACCGCGATCCACCACGTCCGGCTTCGCCGCCGCCTCATGAGCCCCATTCTCAGGGGGCGGCTTGGATCCGGGCCCCCGGTGTTGGTTCAGCGGATGCTTTCTGCCCCTGGAGCCGTCGTGGCCTTCAGCTCTTGTTATTTTCTTTCTGAGATAGGTAGGGCTCATGCTTTCACTCAGGTTGGCCTGGACCACGACTGTACTTAATGATCGCTGCAAAGCTGGAATGACAAGTCTGTGCCACCACACCCTCCTACGGGGTAAGACGGGGGTCTTGCTTAACAGGTTTTCCGTCCAAGGTGGTTTTAAACGGTGATCCTCTGCCTCCTGGCTAGCTGGAATTATACGTAGGAGTCACTGCGCCCAGCTGCCTCACTGGCTCCTTTAGAAGGCGCTCTTTATAAACCGTAAACACAGTAGAGTGCAATGTTTAGCCTTTTGAGGAACCTCCACACTGCTTTCCAGAGTGGCTGAACAAGTCTACACTCCCACCAACAGTGTAGTCGGGTTCCCCTTTGGCCATATTCCCTCCAGCATCTGTTGTTGCTCCTTTTCTTGATAATGGCCATTCTAACTGGGGTGAGATGGAATCTCTGTGTTGTTTTGATTTGCATTTCTTTTATGGCCAGAGATGTCAAACATTTCTTCATATGTCTCTTGGCCATTCTCATTTCCTCTTCAGTAAAGGCTCTTTATAGGTCTTTAGCCCATTTATGAAGGGGGCAGTTGTTGCTTTGAGGATTTGTTTTGGGGGAACTTCACTTTTTGAGTCCTAAGTATATTTCAGATATGAGGCCTTTGTCTGTTGTATGGCCAGTGAAGATCTTCTCCCAATCTGTGGGCCTTCTATTGAGCCAGCCCTGCGTTGGGGCATCTACCCCAAAGATTATAAGCAAGGTCACACTGAAGCCACCAGCACAACTAGGTTCATTGCAGCACAATTTGCCATTGCTAAAACATGGAACCAACCCAGATGCCCCTCAGTAGATGAGTAGATCAAGAAAAGGTGGTGGTACATGTACACAATGGAGTTCTACACCTCTATCAGAAAGAATGACACTGCCCCCATTCATAAGGAAATGGAAAGACATGGAAAAAATTATACTAAGTGAAGTGAGCCAGACCCAAAAACACATTGGTAATGATTAGTACACGTCTGGGATAGTCCTAGCAGAAGGTCACAATAGCTCAATTGCTGTGTACATATGAACACGTAAGATGATGCCAAGCAAAATGAACTCCAAGTTAGGGAAACAAGTAGTTTATCATTGTTGTTGGTATTTTCAATGTACCATCTGAAATTATGCTACTTTCCTTTGTCTTTTTCCCCCTGGGGTTTTACTCCTGATGTCACTGTTACTGATTTCAGTACCCTGGGTATTGCATATATGTTTATTGGGACTAGGGAAGGGAAAGAGAACACCAAAATAGAGAGACAAAGGGTAAAAGGCGAGCCAATGCAACACCAATACTCACAACATTATACGCATGAATCCAACTGTACAACTCTTGGGGGGGTGGGGAGGGGGAAAGGAGGGAGAAAAATGAGGGAGGAGGTAACAAGTTTGATAAGGAATGTCCTCACTGCCTTTAGTAGGAAACTGTAACCACTCTCTACATCACTTTGACAATAAATAAATTTAACTCCAAAAAAAAAACCCCCCGAACCATAAAAACAGAGTAGAGCAGCTCTGCATGCTGGAGAAACCTTCTGGGCAGCACATTGCTGGGTGATCTCACCGCGCACCCGTCTCGGTGACGTCTCTGGGTCACTGGCCACGCCGTCGATGGCAGCTCTGTGACTGGCCCTGTGTCCCCACGCCGCCCGGGGCTGTCTGTACCCCCTGGGCACAGCTAGCCATCTCCAAATAAAACCACCCTTCACCGAAGCCCGGGTGTTCCGCCCCGGCCCACGAGCTTCACCGGACGCGGCCTTTCGGCCTCGCTTTCCACACCGCCCTCAGCTCCCCTGCCTGACATGTTACACACGCCAGGGACTCTCCTTAAGACCCTGGCCCTCACCCCTGCCACGAGGAGGGAGGAGGGGGGCTTCTGAGGAGGAAACCGGCCCCTGATGGCCTCTGAAACCAGTGAAAATCCCCTGCGTGCAAAGGAAAACCCCTTTCAGCACCATGGAAAGCGCACAGGCCTGCTCATCCTAAACCAGCCAACCCACCCCTCGCGGAGTCCCAACCTGGGCCCCGCTGGTCACACAGGAAAAGGGGGAGCACACCCCGAGCGAGCCCAGCCTGCCGCCACGGGCACCCCTCGTTTCGGGCCTCGCACACCCTGCAGAGAGCCCTGGCTGCTACCGCCAGAAGAAAAATGGAGAAGGGAGCGGGGGGCGGGGAGAGAAGGCATCACCCCCCCCCCCCCCAGCCCCTGCTGCGAGCCGAGGGAGGGACATATGGAAATTAATACACGCGACTCGGGGACCACGCCTCCCCCTGCCTTCTGATTAAATGCGGGCGGTTATTAACCACCCTCCTCCCAGCTCACCCCGCCGGCCGGGCCGCTCCTCACTGTGAACTCTGCTGAGCCGTCGCCGAGCCCGGCGGGCTGGCCTGGAGGGCGGGGTGGGGTGGGGGGGGATCAATCTGAAATGTCGGGCCGGAGGTTAGACGGCACTTGTTTTCCCAGCCGGCGGGAGCCGGGGGGCTGCGGGGAACAGTCCCACAAAGGGAAGGCCACTGACACTCGGCAACACCGGCCATTTCCACGCGTCACCCAAGCGGACCCGGCACATCACCCGTGACCCACCCGGCCGACACCCGGGTCTACCGAGGCCCCCTGATCCGCGCCCTTCTCTCCCACGGCCGCCGTCACTGACGGAAGCCTGCGGACGCCACGCCGCACAGACCTTCGCGGATACCCAGCCGCAGACGCCTCCGTCCCTCCCGCCCTCCCCCACGCCGCACGGAACGAGCTCGGGAAGCTCAGGCCGCCCCCCCTCCACGGGGGGAGGAGGGGGGACGGGGGGGGGGGCGGCCCTCCTTCCCGACCCCACCGCACTGCAGGCGGGGGGTGGGGTGGTCGCCCAGTGTCACGCGACCGACGTCACCTCCGCCACGCAGCCTCCTCCCGAGTCCGGGGAGACCCGCGCCCGCCCCTCCCCCGCTCCCCCTCCCCTCCCCCTCCCCCCGGCCCGTGACTCACACTTGGTGTGCCGGTCGCACAGGGCCGAGGCCCGCATGTCGCACAGCCGGATGGTCCCCTTGCTGCTGCTGTACACGAAGGTGTTGCAGTGGTGCGGGTGGAACTCGGCCGCCGTGATCACCTCGGTGAGCTCCTCCATGTTGGCCGGCTTGATGTCCACGATGTCTGGCGCGGGTGAGTCAAGGAGCGGAACGGGGGTGGGGGCGGGGTGGGGGAGGGGAGGGGCCTGGACCCGGGACCGGGACCGGGGTCTGGTCTCAGGTCCGTAAGGCTCGGGGCCCCTAAAGGACCGGGGGTCCCGGGCGGCCACAGGTTGCATTTGAACTCAGGTCTCCTGACTCCTCTCAGCCTCCCGAGTCGCTAGGAGGACGGGCGTCAGCCGCCGATGCTAGGCATGTCCTGATCGTAAAGAACTAGTCCCATTCCCACCAGACGATTCACTCTATTTGAATATCACCTCGGCTCCCAGACTGGCAAACGATCTCCTACCACAGGCCGCAAGCCTCCCCCTCGAAGGCCTCGCGGCCTCTCTCTCTTTTTTTTTTTTTTGGCTAGTCCTGGGCCTTGAACTCAGGGCCTGAGCGCTGTCCCTGGCTTCTTTTTGCTCAAGGCTAGCACTCTGCCACTTGAGCCACAGCGCCACTTCTGGCCATTTTCTGTATATGTGGTGCTGGGGAATCGAACCCAGGGCCTCATGTATACAAGGCAAGCGCTCTTGCCACTAGGCCATATTCCCAGCCCCACGCGGCCTCTCTTAATAACATGGCTGCCACCGTTTACTGAGCACCTAGTGCGGGGCATTCCCCGGGCAGAGCACACCTTGTGCTCTATCTCATTCCATCTCATGACGATGACATAAGCACGACTTTCCTGACAGCCATTTCTGGGGGTGGAAACGGACGCGTGAAATAACCCTTGTCAAGCCAGATGGCTTTGGTAAGTGACAACACTGCATTTCACTGCCGGTGCAAAACCTGGGCTGTTTCGTAACGATGCGGAATTGGACACACGGGCCCTCTGGTCTTCACCAGCCGGGTCTGTTCTTTGAAGCTTCGCTGGGACTCTAAGGATCAGAAACGAGGCCACCTACGTGTGGCCGGAGAGACTGGGGCTCCTGCGGAGCGCACTTCCGCCAAGCTAACACACTCTCAGTTGTATCACGTTTGCCCTCCGTATTTTCCTCTCGGATCAAGATTAGCCTTCGATTTTCCGGTGTTAGAAGGGATTGATTCTAGTACGTAGGATGAAGGAGAGGGAGATGAAAGAGGAGAGGGGGCATTTCCTGCTCTCCACGCAGGACATAAAGGCGTTCAGAGAGGGAGCATCTATTTGATCACGGACACATCCTTACGGATCAGCACGGGGCTTTTAGCGCTCCGTCTGTGAAGCTGATCTGACGGGGTGAATCCCTGCCGGGCAGCGTCTGGCAGCCGTGAAGGAACAACTCTGCACGGAATCCTTCCTGCCCCCTAGCAAGGCCCGGGACCCACCCGGCGGGGCAGAGGGTTGGCCTGAGGACCCGGCACCTTCCGGAAAGGAACCCCGCTCTGTGATGGGGGTGCTTCCCACGGTCAGGCCGACCACGACGGCCATCTCAGCCCCAGGTAGGCAACACCGAGTAGTTGTTCTTCCTTGTTGTTTTGCACTAGTGGGGTTTGAGCTCCACAGACCCCTAAGTGAATTCCGTGACGGCCGCACAGCTGCTGGGCAGGGCTCTACCCCTTGAGCCCCACCCCTGCCCCCGTGAAGGGCTTGTTTCACGCCCAGGCGGGCCTGGGCTGCACTTCTCCTTGTGCTTCCCCCTCCTCTGGGATAGCGGGTGGGCGTCACTGTGCCCTGCCGCGGACGGAGTTCAGTCCCCTGAACGTTTATGCGCAAGCTGGCTTTGAACTGCTTCAAGCTTCATCTCTATCTCCCAAGCAGTTAGGATTACAGGCTTTTCCTTAACACGGTATTTTCCAGATGGTCTTTGGGTGGGCTTACTTTATGTTTTTTTCAACTTAAGTCTCCTCTGAGCGAGAATCCAGCGTTCCTAATGCCGTGCACTGCTTACGTTTTTAACAATCGACATGGAAACAAATGTGTCACAATTAAAACAAAAACGTGCATGGAGGGCGGCTTGGCTGTATACCACATCTGGCACAAACAATGCACTGAATCAATAAGCAATGACGGTCACAGACCCCCCTGAAGACACTCCTCATGGAGGGAGTAGCACAGTCCCCTGGCTTCAGAAGGAAGATGGGGACAAACCGGCTGGTATTCTTAGTCCCAGTAGCCACCTCCTGTAAAACATCACCCAGGCCCCTGCTGGTCCACCATGCAATTTGTTCCAACAGCGGCTTTGTGCTCGGCTGTGCCTCCTTCCCCTCCAATTATCCTGTTGGGTTCTTTCTAAAATTAGTTTGAGGCCGAGCTCACGTGCCATCTTGCCGCCACCTTCCCTACCAAGCCGGGACGCAAGTACGCCGCCTCGGGGCTCCAGGGCGGGGCCTGGATTCACAGAAGCAGCCCCTGAGTCAGAGGGAGACCGGGCAGGCGTGCAGTCGGTCAGCACCCGCCTGGACTCGATGCCGGGGAGGAGGCTGCGGCTTGCGGCTCCGCCTGCCCCGTGCCAGCCGCCCAAAACAGGGGAAGGAAATCTGGTGTCGGCTTCTTCCTCCAGCCCTGGCGGGCCCGCCGGGCGGGGGGGGGGGTGGTGGAGGGGGGGAGCGAGCGGGCCGCACCGCGTGGAGGCGGGGGGGGGGGTGCTGCGGCGACTGCTATTCTTTCCTCCACCTAAAAATACCGCCCTGCCGTGGGAACCTGTGAACACCAAGCCAAGGACACCTTCCCCGGCCCGGGGTGCGGGGTGCGGGTGGGGTGGGGGGGTGGAGGATGCTCCTAGGTTCTGCTCAGCGCTCCTCCTCCCACCCACCCCACCCCGGACCCCCAAGCTCGCCCCTCTCTCATCCCTCATCCCAGCCACCTGCTCCTTCTGGCCCCGGGCCCGGTGAATTTCACCTCCTACCGACTGGATTGGGTTCTAGGAAGCTGGGGGGGAGGGGGAGGTCAGCCCTGACTCTACTCGTCCTGTTAATAACCGTGATGATGAGGACAAGAGGAAAGATGATGAACATCAGCCACCCCCCCCCCGTCCCCCACCAGGTGCCGTCTCGTGTCTCCTCCAGTCCAGGCCTAGGAGGGCGGCCACGCTACGATCTCCAGGCTACATCTGGGGAAACAGCCAGTGGGAGGAGATTCTGCGGGTCCCCTGACTCCCGAGTTTGTGCCACTCCCGCGTCTGGCCTCCCAAGCCAGCCTTTCAGGAGGCCCGGCCAGTCGGAGGGCAGAGCTTTGGGCCCGGGACCCAGCCCGCCCATCACTTTGGTGACCTTTTTCTACAACTAGAATTGTTACGTCCTATACAGATCTTCTTTTTTTTCTTCCTTTCGGCCATTACTAGCTCAAACTCAGGCCCCTAGTTTTTTCACTCAAGGCTGGCACTCCAGCCACACCTCCGCTTCTGGCTTTTTCCTGGTAAGCTAGGAATAAGAGTCTCATGGATTTTCCTGCCCGGGGTTGGCTTTGAACCATGGTCCTTAGAGCACCGCCTCCTGAGTAGCTAGGATTATAGGCATGAGCCAGTGGTGGTGCCCGCCTTAATAGAGTTTGTTTTTGCACTAGAAGCTGGGACCAAAACCTGACGAGGGACTTCGTGGCTTGTTCTCCGAATACAGCTTTACTGAGTTCATGAAACACGCAGGAGAGAGTCTGGTGGTCAGTGGTACACAGGGAAGAAAGGAGGAAGGAGGAACGTTCTTCGCGCGTCCTCAAAACCGAGCCGTTTGCTCTGGCTTGTACCCCCTCCCCCGCGGGGAGGACGGGGAAGGGTGAGGGGCAGTGCGTGGCTCCCTGTACGATCTGGAAAATGGGAGAATGCATCCTGACAGTCCATGTTCTCTGCCTTTATCCTTCAGAACTCTCCATCCAAACTTACTCTCTCCCGGCTCCGCAGGACTAAAGTCCCTCCCCACCTCCCCCCAGCCAGGCTAACACGCAGCCCAGACAGCCACCAGACGGCTATGGAGTTAACCCGGGGCTTGGCGGATCGGTTCTCTCCTGCCCTCACTGCTCCGGGGGTGTTCTTAGGAATGCTCCACCCAGGCAAATTACCTCTGCTAACAACAGGGGTGAAGCGGGCTCTGCTGGGGCTCCGGGAGGCTTCTCT
The DNA here is from genome assembly GCF_023159225.1 of Perognathus longimembris pacificus. Classification (NCBI taxonomy): domain Eukaryota; kingdom Metazoa; phylum Chordata; class Mammalia; order Rodentia; family Heteromyidae; genus Perognathus; species Perognathus longimembris. The sequence continues at coordinate 3,178,580 of NC_063182.1, read as the reverse complement.
GAGGACAGGAGGAGGTTCCAGGCAGCTTGGCAGCTGAGCTCCCAGGCCAGGAGGCCAGAGGAGGGAGGGCGGAGGGAGGGAGGGAGGGCTGTGCCCAGCGCCCTGGCCTCAGGCATCACTTAAAACAATAACTGAAGACCCTGGGAGGTGGTCCCTGCAGAGACCTGCGGCAAACAAATAAGAAGCCAGAGTCCTAAGCTATCCCAGCGCGGTGAGGGGGAGGGAATGGATCAGGGCAGGGAGAGGGGGGACTGGGAGACTGTTTAAAAATCAGGTCTTTAAGCCACAGGCTCCGGCCTGTAACCCCAGCTACTCAGGAGACTGACATCGGAGGATTTCAGGTTCGAAGCCAGCCTCCGCAGGAAAGTCTGTGAGACTGATCTCCAATGAACTACTCAGAAAAAGTGGCAGAGTGCTAGCCTTGAGCAAAAAGAAAAAGCCCTCAGGGGCAGCGCCCAGGCGCCGAGTTCAAGTCCCAGGACTGACCAAAGAAAAAACAGTCTCCCTAATCCAACTGTAGACAAGCTCTTGACACACCAAGTCCACGTCGACATCATAAGAGAAAAAGACCGACGGAAAGCTCACTCAAGCACCTCCTAATTTAGGAGAGAAGTACTTAGGTTTTCATCTATCACATTCAAAACGTTCCCCCCCCCCCCCCCGTCCTAGGGCTTGAACTCAGGGCCTGGGCGCTGTCCCTGAGCCTCTCTGTGCTCACGGTCAGTGCTCCACCACCCGAGCCAGAGCGCCCTTCCCAGCCCGTGCGTCTCTAAGGGGAGAATTTGCGTGCCCTGGCGGTGTGGGTCGTGGGCACGGCCGTTCTTCCGGGCCCGCTCTTCTGGTGCTGACTCAGGCCAGCTTGCCCCACTTCAAGCCCTGATCAGCTCGTCCAGGACGGGAGGACGAGGGAAAAAAAATCCCTTTCCCCGGGACGGCTGTGCTTCTGTCGCTATTATAAATGGCTAATTCCGGCAGAAAGCCCACGTATCGCTTAGAGGAACTTTGTCCTGCGCCATGCTTTGCTTGGGGGCGGGGTGTTTGTGTGTGTGTGTGTGTGTGTGTGTGTGTGTGTGTGTCTCACACCGTTCTACCCTGAGCCAGGTTTCTTCTACCTCCTTGGTGGATAAAAGCCATCCCAGAAATCATTGCTAAACCACGCACACGATTTAAGTGATGCGTGGTAGCTGGTGGGTCTGGGGTTTGTTTTCTTCCGAGGCTGACTGGATTAAATGGCTGGCTCCTACCCCAGAGGTGACTACGCTTCCTTGACTCGAAGCAAAGGGGTCCCGGTTTGTTCTGTCTTCCAGCTTAGGGCGGTCTGGGTGGGAGAGCTAGAGAGCTACCAGTTATCATCGCCGTCACAACCGCGATGATTATTTTACATACGGCTGCTCTGAGGGTGAGTGGCGGGGTCTCATTTGTAGGCTGTCATCTGGCAGGCTGTCTGTCACCCCTCTCCGGAATATAACCTAAACGGCACTATTAATATTTCCCTCCTGCATTCTCCCCAAGGCAGCTGTCTCCCCAAATGCGTAAGCAACTTTCCTCCCTCTCGAAGGCCTACGGGCAGGATTCGGAAGACGTGCCACCTAGGCTGGGCGAGCAGAAGCCCCAAGTGACAGCCAGCTGAGCCCCAGCGGAATTTCGGGCTCTGGGGAGGGATGGGGAGACGCAGAGGAGCCACCGCCCCCACGGATCCTATTAGCCGCTGCACTGCCACGAGACTCTGGAGGCAGGTTCTCCCGGGGCCCCGACAATGGGGTGCTTCTGCCCTGTGACCCCCATCCCCCCTAGAGGCTACTTGCTGATGGCCTCTGGGGCCGGTTCCTGGCGACTGTAAGTAGCTCTCATAAGTGCCAGTCCGTGATTAGAGACGTATGGCCTAAAACGCCTTTGGGTGTAGCGGGTGTCACTCCGGTGCCTTCTTGGGGCGCCCAGCTAGAATGTCTTTCCCAGCCTGCCTCGCCGTTTAGAGGTGGTTTCATGACGGAATGGAATGCATCCTACGTTAGAGGTGGGGTCGTGGAGTCTCCCCCGTGAGGTCCTCCACAACCCCCCCCCCCCCACCGTATCTACACGCGAGTGAACACGGGAGGTCTGCGAGCGGGAAGCGGCGCGGGGCCCCGGGTTAACCCTTGCGTGGCGATGCTAGCTGTGGGGGTGGCCGGGATGGGATGGCAAAGGAGAAACCGTCTTTCATGCATTCGAGGCATTGGTAAGAATCTGATTCACATCGGGGCATTCAGAAGCTGGATTTTCCAGCTTCGGCATCCTTACAGCTGGCCACCGGATCAGACGCCGGCTCCTGCAAACCTGCCGCGGGCAACCAGCTTTCCACCCGCAGGTGTGATGTGCTGTTCACCGGAACTCAGGAAGGCACGAGGGGAGGCCCTGCTCGCCTGGACTTCCCGCGTGAAGACAGGGAAACGAGGATGCATACATAACCCATTCCTGTCTACACAAAGCACGAGGACACAGCTATGGGTGGCGACTTGGGCGTTGAGGGAGGAGATGGCATTGGACCAAGGCCTGAGGAATGGTTTACGGTAGCTGCGTGAATGCTGGGGGCAGAAGATTCCGGAAGGAGGGAGCAGCAGGGGCCAGGACCGGGAGGGCACGGTGTACTAGCCACAGAGAGGCGGTTCGTTGGGCTGAAGGAGAATGAATTAGGGAAGAGGGGTGTGACAGGGACCAATGAAGGAGTGGGGCGGTGGGAATGGAGCGGAATCTGAACAGGCCAGAGTTAGTCACCGGGGTTTTAAGTGCGACGGGCAGCTTCCCAACTGTTTGGCAGAGAAAGGCCGTTCCACCAGGCCCGGGAAAGGTCTGCTCCGGTGGAGGCGCGGGGTGCGTATTGAGGAGGCGCGGGGGACAGGGGACCAGGAACCCAGTCAGGGATGCCAGTTCGGCGTTGGGTCTGGGGAGGAGTGGAGACATTCAACAAGGGACCAGGACACCGTCGGAGATGCAGGAGGCTCCTTCCCTTCTCTGAGCTGTAAAGAAGAGCTAATAATGTTTGCATGATGGGGGCATCAAATTTACCCTCGGGGGGGGGGGGGTAGAAACTGGGAGGGGGAGGGGGGCCTGAAGACGGCCAGTTCAACCTTTCTCTGATGTGAATTTTCCGTTGAATGGAACCCGCGACGTTTCCTAAGCTCAGGAGGCTGAGATCTGAGGATTGTGGCTCAAAACCAGCCCAGGCGGGGAAGCCCGTGAAACTCTTCTCTCCTGTGAACTACTAAAAGCCGGCGGGGGAGCCGTGGCTCAAGTGGAAGAGCGCCATCCGGCTCGAGGGAACACGCTGAGCGACAGTTCAAGCCCGAGTACTGGCCCAAGACTGACAAGGACAGAAAAAGGAATGTCACTGAGCTGCACAACTGATGCGGTGCACACCTTTTACACTCCAAGAAAAGAGGTAAAAAAAGAAATACTTTGGGGTTGGAGAGGTGGCTCAGGCAGGTGCTAGCGCACCAGCCAGTGAGCAAAAGCAGCAGCTAGTGAGTTTGAGACCCAGTCTGAGACAGACAGACAGACAGACAGACAGACACACAGCACTGCCTAAGTGTCAGCCCTTGTCGGTACAGCCACATCTGACTGCAACGTACGACCCCCCAAAGGCCGCTTCGCGAAGGAATCGGCTCAGGCTTGGAACGCAGAGCTAGCCGCCGTCTGCAGTTCCACGTGTGCCTGGCTTTATAGCCGGGGTGAAGGCGGCTGCTGGGCGCCAACGTATCGTGAAAGAAACAAGCCACCCCCCCACCCCAAAGCCCCGTGGTGACCGCTCCTTCCCACCCCTCCCACCCCCCCAGCCCATTCATACCCGAGCGCTCCCCATTCGGGCCGACGGACCACCCACCGGCCGCAAGGAAAGGATACTGAAGCTCTGATTGGTGATCTCGAAGTTCCACAGGTTGATCCTCAGGTCGTCGGCGGACATGTAGGTCTCGTAGTCGCTGTTGACGGATATGGAGTTGATGTGATACGTGTGCGCGTTGGCAAACACTCGGCGCGGCGTGGCCTCCACCATCAGGTCCATGGGTCTCAGGACCGGCACCTGCCACGCGCGAGAAGACCAGAACTGCCTCAGAACCCGACCGAGGATGAGCGCGCACCCGGCGCATTTCCACACACACCGACGGCATGTTCTCGTCGGTGTCACCCATCTGCACTGCCTCTTCCTTCTCCCCCCACCCCACCCCCCACCCCGAAACAAGGCCTGCAGATTTCATGTTCGACGTTCATAGACGCACATAATCTCTCATCCTCCGTTACTATGTATTTCAAAACGATCCGCCCTGTGATAACGTGTAGCTCTTTTTCTTAAACCCATGAAATCTATGTTTAAAAGGCGCTTGTGAGCCAGGTGCTAGTGGCTCACGCCCGTAAGTAACCCTAGCGGCTCAGGAGGCTGAGACGTGAGGACGGAAGCCGGCCTGAGCAGCCCTGGTTTACACACGAATCTCCAAGCAACCACTACACACGCCAGCAGCAGAGCTGTGCCTCAAGTGGTACAGTGCCGGCCTCGAGCAGAAGAGCTCAGGGGCAGTGCCCAGGCCCCGAGCTCACGCTCCAGTACCAGCACAAAAGGAAAACGAGGAAAGTGAGGGAGAATTTTAAGAACATTTCATTTAATGTCAACTGTTTCATGTCTTTTTTATCTCATGGCTTTCAAGGGCTTTGTCTTTCATTTCTAAGGTCGGTTTGGGAAAACATAGCACCAGAAATCCTTATCACCACCCCTCCCTCAGTCACGGATACTGAATATGCCCACTGTGCCCTGGTGAACCTCAGAAAACCTTGGTCTACTCCTGCTGTCTTGGAACATCAAGGCAGGGCTGGGAATATGGCCTAGTGGCAAGAGCGCTTGCCTTGTATACATGAAGCCCTGGGTTCGATTCCCCAGCACCACATATATAGAAAACGGCCGGAAGTGGCGCTGTGGCTCAAGCGGCAGAGTGCTAGCCTTGAGCAAAAGGAAGCCAGGGACAGTGCTCAGGCCCTGAGTCCAAGCCCCAGGACTGGCAAAAACAAAACAAAACAAAAGAAGGAACATCAAGGCAGTGGTACCTTTCACTCAAACTGACCCAGCTGGAAAGATCAATTCCAAGATAACCTTACTGACCCGTAACAGCGCTCAGCAAATACTTGTTGAGTGACTTTTGTACACGTAAATCCTATCAAGCATTTCCCTCTTGGCAGGCTAGAGAATCAGGTAGTTCAATCATCCCTTTGGTGTGTACCTCCCAGTAGAAAACATGAACCAAGGTCCGTCACTCTTGTGACTTTGATTTCTGGGTGAAACGGCTCGCGCGGATCTGATGTCACCGGGGAAGGAAGGGACCAGGCCGCCGCAGGAGATGCCAGGAAATGGCTGGAGAGTTTACAGAACAAACAGCACGACGGGGCGGGGGGTGGGGTGGGGTGGGGGGTGGGGTCCTCAAGACAGTGGTGGCCACCGCGCGGTGGGTGGGTGGCTGGCTAGGAACCACGCGCGTGTGGGCAGGGCAGCTCTTCTGTGCGCTTTCAGAAGCATGGCCATTGGTTTTTGTTGTTGTTGTTGTTGTTCTTTTCTTCCTCTTCGGCAGGACAGGAGTTTGAACTTGAGGCTTCGTGCTATTTTTCAGATCAAATCTTGTACTTTATTCCCTCCCTCCACCCCACCCCGCGCTGGCCTGAATTATGATTCTCCTACTTATACCTCTTGCACAGCTGTGATTATTCATGTGCATTACCAACTCGTTCATTGAGATGGGTGTCTCACTAATATTTTTGCCTGGGCCTGCCTTGAATTTCAATAATTTCCTTTTATTCGTGTGTGTGTGTGTGTGTGTGTGTGTGTGTGTGTGTGTGATCATATATACATAGCTATTGAGCTATTGTGATCCTCTGCTAGGACTGTCCTAGATGTGTACTAATTATTACCAATGAGGGAATCCACAGAGTCCATGTTTCTTTTGAGTCTGGCTCACTTCACTTAGTATAATTTTTTCCAAGTCCTTACGAATGGAGCAATGTCGTTCTTTCTGATAGCGGCATAGAACTCCATTGTGTACATGTACCACACTTTCTTGATCCACTCATCTACTGAGGGACATCTGGGTTGGTTCCATGTTTTGTGCTGCGATGGACACAGTTGTGCTGGTGGCTTTAGTGTGATCGTGCTTGTAATCCTTTGGGAAGATGCCCCAAAGCGGGGTTTCGGGGCCATAGGGGAGCTGTGTGTCTAGCCTTTCGAAGAACCTCCACACTGCTTTCCAGAGTGGCTGAACAGGTCGACACTCCCACCCACAGTGCAGTAGTAGGGTTCCCTTCCAGTACGGGGGTCCCGCTTAGCTTGTTCGCTCAGGGCTGATGTTCTGCCACTCGGCCTCCCCTCCCTGTCTTGAATTTCAACCCTCCCCATCTCCATCTCCCGAGTACCCCGGGTTTCAGGTGTGCACCACTGAGTGCAGCCGGAGCCAGGCTTTCAGCGTCTGTCAGGAAGGGACGCCCTGCCTGGAGGTTCTGAGTCGCCCGCTCCTCCCAGGCCGATCCCCAGAGCTCTAGAGAAACGGAACGAGGGTGGCTTCCCGGCTCCTCACCGCCACTGCTGCTCCGCGTCCGCGGCGCGCGGCGGAGGCTGGGGCGACAGGGACAGCGGCAGCGTGACGGCCGGGATCAGGAGGCCATGGCCAAGTGGGAGCCGCCAGCCCCGGTGCAGCTTCATGCGACGGGCCTGCCCGCTAATGCGGCCTGACAGGTGCCACGCGGGGCCGCGGCCTGGGGAAGGGATGGGCTAGACTGCTCTGTCTGCCCAGAGAAGGCAGGTGAGCGTGTGTGCATGCGTGTGTGTGCCTGTGTGTGTGGTGTAAGTAGTGGGTATGTGGTGTATGTACAGTGTGTGTTTATGTGGTGTGTGTGCAGTGTGTGTTGTGTGTGCAGTGTGTGTGGTGTATGTGCAGTGTGTGTGTGTGTGTGTGTGTGTGTGTGTGTGTGTGCGTGTGGTCATTCATGGCATGGTATTTCAACCTGATTCCCGTGTCCAGCGGAAGCAGGCGTGTGGGGAGCGTATGTGGGCCCAGTGCAGGCTGGGGGGGCCCCTCCGTTGGGGGGCCGGGCAGGGGCTTTCCATGCTGAGAGCTGACACCGCAGCTGAACACAGACACCACGCACTCGCTCCTCCAGGACCTCCCCATGCATGCCCCACTCCACGGAGGGAGGGAGGACCTCCCCCCCCCTCGCCCCACTCCACGGAGGAAGGGAGGACCTCCTCCCCCCCCCCCCGCGAGCCCCACGCCACGGAGGTATCCAATCACCATGGTACTTAAATTCCATTGGCCATACGAAAAAGGCGATGCATCGGGGTTGACTCCTTTGGACAACTAGCAGTTTAACCAAATGATCACCAGGAAGCTGGAACACGTTTTGTCAAAGGAGCAGATCGAGGAAACGGGGAGTCTGAATGGAGAGAGGACGGGTGGGCAAATGCGGTCATAATACTCAGTGTACAGCTAGGAGCGCGGAAGCAGGTCGTTTGGGATGGATGGAGTTGGGAGAGAATGATAGGAGGGTTGACACTGGTCAAGGTGCGTTGTACTTATAGACTAGTATGCTTCATTGAAACCCCTTTGTACAACTACTTAAAGATAATAAAAGGTGACATAAAAGTGTTAGTTTTCATTGCCAATGTTGAAACGATTCCTGAAATCACCTCTTCTGCAATTATCCACCTTTACAATGGAAAGAGCTGAGCTCTCTGCTTCAAGCTACTCAGGAAGATGTGCTGCATTTCAGCATGTTTGTAGCCACTATACAAGCATGGAATTTGCAATGGCCGGGGCTTTTTGAGGACCTGGGCTTGGATGCTGGACCGGCCATTTGCCAGTCCCGTGACCTTGGACTTGGTACTTGGTCTTCTTCACTGTCAGTGAGGAGTAGGAGCCGCCTTGTTGAGAGAACTGAGCACAGGGCTTGATTCCGACTCTCTAACAAGGAAATGTTGTGGAGCGGGGAGTGGGGACAAAACACTGTTTTCTCTCATAGATGGAAGTTAGATTTAGCTTATCAACTTGCAAGTAATTACACTGGGTGAAATGCAAGTGTATACACATGTATTTAACTGAAATACGGTAGGTTCAAGGAAGAACTCAAATAGTGTCATTCCTTAGAAAGACAAAGTTCAGCAAAATAAAACACCAGGAAGCAGGTACTTGAGTGGGGGGGGGGAGGGAATGGGGTCAAGGGAAAAGGAGTGGATGAATGAAGAGACGAGAGGGCGATGAGAATCCAATGGATATCCTACACAGTTTAGCAAGAGTGAGGGAAGGAAGGGGTGGATAGAGAGCACTGATGGGGTGATAGCGGTCAAGATAAACCGTGTCCATAAACTGCTTTGTGAAATGGCGGCTCCTTTGTACAACCAGTTAAAGACAATTCAAAAATACTAAAACAAGAAGCAACGTTCACGAAGTACGTGCTTCGGGCCAAAATGGCCTCTACGACAATTTACGGACTCCACAAAGGCCTTAGAAGACGGGTACTGAGGTCACCTATGACGTGGGGGTGTGGACCCCACGTCGAGAAGGTCACGAGGCTCTGTGGCGTTGTTAAGTAACTCTATCGTTTCCTGTGCTACCTGCCAGGACTTTGCTGCATGCGCGCTAGCGTTTGAGCTCAGAGCCCGGGTGCTATCCCGTACCCTTTGCATTCAAGGCTGGCACTCTACCACTTGAGTCGCAGTTCCACTTCTGTTTTGGGGGTGGCTAATTGGAAATAAGAGTCTCACAGACTCTCCTGCCCTGGCTGGACTTTAACTGTGATCTTCAGATCCGAGTATTTGGATTACGGAGGCAAGACAAGGGTGCCGAGCTTTGATTAGCTTCCAAGTATAGACTTGTGGAAGATTCTGAGACATTGCCTGAAGGATTTTCTTTTACTGCCTATGAGTTTGTAGTCTTCCTTCCCTCCCCCTGGGGGTTCAATCATGGTTATACAACTTAGCATTGCTCGGGGTGAGTGGCTAGTAAAATGCCTGGTCACTGGGGTAGCAACGAACTTCACTGGGAAAAGGAGGTGGAAACCTCTCCTGGTTAAGAGTTTTCCAAATAGCTTCTGTCCTTGGTGTCATTAAAACCTTGAACAATCTGGACCCTCACCCAGTTATCAAATCAACCTGCGAGGGGGGGCAGAGTCTGCCCTCATGTTACCCATTATTAAAGGGTAATTCGGTGTAACAAACCAAATTGAGTATGCACAAAGACTGTCAAATAAAATAAGGCACTAACAAATTAAATTACTCTCCATTTTCAGTGGGAAGAATGCCAGTCACTTTTCATTTTTAAAAATATGCATTGTAATTCCATAAAACACACACCACACACACACACACACACACACACACACACACACACTAACATTAGAAAGCCTCGTGTGTTATCTGTGTTGAGTTTTATTTCCAGCACACACATCTTTCTTGGTTTCAGGGTGCTTTCCTCAGAGAATGAAGCTTTGAGCCTCACTTTGGTCACAGAACTTGTTTTCATAGATCAATGGTGGATGGGGTTCAAGATGTGTGAGCTTTAGGTTGGCTCTTCTTACAATGACATATCAGAGCTGTTATTTCCAGAACGAACCTGTCACTCAACAGCACCCCGCCAAAACCCCAAGGAATCCCATCCAAATCATATGATTTTTAGATTTCCTTGCTCACACCCTTCAACAGCATCAATATGTCCCTAATTTCTTTTTTTTTTTTTTAACTAGCTTTGTCACATAGGTTGAAATAAGCCTGAAAGGGAGAAAAGGGAAAAAAACCCACCCAACCTTTGGAGCAAGTCAGACTTTGAGTTTGAAGTTATTAAATATCACTGAGTGATGTTCTCTCTCTCTCTCTCTCTTTTTTTTTTTTTTGCCAGTCCTGGGCCTTGGACTCGGGGCCTAAGCACTGTCCCTGGCTTCTTTTTGCTCAAGGCTAGCACTCTGCCACTTGAGCCACAGCACCACTTCTGGCCATTTTCTGTATATGTGGTGCTGGGGAATCGAACCCAGGGCCTCATGTATATGAGGCAGGCACTCTTGCCACTAGGCCATATCCCCAGCCCCGATGTTCTCTCTTTTGACAAACGTTTATTAAGTGCCAGTCACTGTGTTAGGTGGTAATTGTGTGGCGTGAAATCCAACAGATTACACTGCAGAACCAAAAGTCTAGCAGGAAGGGCAGACCTTCCCATCTCGACGCAAACCTTGTCACGAAGCATTCCTGACGCTACCGAGGAACGAGTACGGTTCCAGGCAAGGGGACATTCCCTCCTCGTGTAGATTGGGGGAAGTCAGGTAAGTTGTTTTTAAAAGGAGTGAAAATTACCTTTCCCAAAGGAAAGCCCTGAGCACTTCAGCTTCCAAATCAGAGGCTCTTAGTGAGCAGCCATTTCAATTCAGCCATGCCCAGATACACTTCAGGAGACCAGCCCTCCAGGGCTGGGAATGCCAGCTGCCCCATGGTGCACAGAACTGCTGCTCTAGCCACCAGGAACTATCTGCGCTGCAACGTCACTGTCTCTGAAATCGAGAAACCCAGCCCTCAAGGAAGCCCTCCGCAATAGAATCTCAATCCAGGGTAAAGGGAAGAAACCATAGGATTTGGCATCAGGCAGTAAAACATTCCAGGCTGGCAGAATGGCTGAGTGACAGAGGACTTGGCGAGCATGGGCAAAGCCAAAGGTTCAATACCTAGCATCCAGACAGCCACCCCTCAGAAAACCATAAACCTAAAAAGGAGTTTGCTGGGGAACCAAGAGAAGATGGGAGGAGGAAAAGAGGGTTAGCTGGAAGTACATCGTATGCATATAGGAAGCATCCCTTTGTCTTGTACATAAGTTTACCTTCTATACACAGAAATGGCGGGACAAAGGGGAACCAATTCAGCAGCGAAACCTACTAGACACTAGGTTGGAATTGAACCATACGACTTTGTGGGAAGGAAAGTTAGACAGGAAATCTGGGAGGAGGGAGTGAGTGATACGGTTAAAAAGGAAATGTACTCATTACCTGAATCATGTAACTGTAACCCCTCTGTACATCACCTTTACAATACATTTTTCTGAAAGGAGGAGCTAGTGGGAAAGGGATGAGGAATGTAATAAAAGTATATGATATACATGCATAGAAATATCACAATTTGTATAATTATTCGTATGCATGTGCGTGTATGTGTATATATAACACACACACGATACCTACATTTACACATAACATACCTATACATGTATATTATTTTGCCTACATATGTATATTACCTACACATGTATTATACATTCACACATATATTACATGTCTGCACATACACATATTTTTCTCCTCTATTTTAAAGATGTCTCCATACTCCCAGGAATAAGTATAACATGTAACCTATAAAAGTTGCCTGGGAAACTGTGTGTGAATACACACACATACGTATACATACACATACATACATCCATACATGTACACATATGCATTGAAAGTGATTTTCTTGGTAGACCATCAGTTTCCTATCTGAGTGTCTTTGATTTCTTCTGGTATATCTATGGACAAAAGAGAATATATACTTTTGCCTTAGAAGATAAACTCACTACCTAATGACCAGTCCAGTCCAGGAAGAGGCCTGTAAAATCTGCTAGTTTTATCTCCTATTTCCCTGGACATTTCCATTTTCTGCCAACATCACCATTTATCCAAGTGGACTTCCCTACTCATTGCCTTCCTGTTGTTTCTCTTAGTGCTTCACAATGTATAATTCCACAAGAAACAAGGCAACATCCGTAAATATGCCAGCAGCACAACATTCCAACTAGTACTTCCTTAGAGCTAGGAATGGATAGGGTAGAGAGGGGCTGTGGTTCAATTTTTGGTTAGGATTAGTAACCAAATTTGACTTTGTCTCCAGCTGCTATTGGTAGAGCATTTTTGAAATTTGCAAGTGTACTTTCTCCTATTTATTACTAGGGTAATTATCAATCTTTGATGACCAAGTTTAACAAGACCTGGAGACTACACACTACACCCTGTCATTTATTGCTGCAGAATATAGAACACCAAGAAAATAAACACGAATATGATGTTATCTTGAAGAACTCAAAGTTAGAAGTACTTTACCTTAAAAAGAAAAGAGCGGGGATGAGTACAAAGTTGCATTTCTAAGAACTTTGCCAACACAGCCTTTCATAGATCTGAATGTTCAATGGTTCAACTGGCACCCAGCTACACGGTATCAGTTCTGCCTCCCACCAACAGATGGCAGTAGTAATTACGAGTGACATTTCCACCAAGGAATACAATGACTTGTCCATGACCGGCAAAGGCTGTCATCTCTTGATTCTTCTAAAGTCCTGGCTAAACTTAAGAATCACATGAGGCCTCCTGTTAAAAAAACTTCTGCCTGGGCCCACCAATTCGTTTAGGAACTGTGCGACCAACCCCAAGTAGGGGAATTGTGAACCTACCTGCTCAGGTGATCACTGTGTAAGCTCAACGTCAGAAGGCAATGCACCTGAGGGCAGATGGAAGCACTTCTGTGCACTCAAACCCTTACGAGTGGCTATTTCTGGAGGATAATGAGGTAGCATCCTCCAGGAATGATTACAGTTCTCTGCCGAGTGAGAGTTTTAAAATTTCTCACCCAGTTAAAATCCTTCAACTATTTTTTATGAACAGATTATAAAGGAAATCATTCGTGAAAGATAAAAATGAACAGATCCAGATGTCAGTGGCTCACACCTGTAATCCTAGTTACTCGGGAGGCGAAAAGTCTAAAGATCATGGTTCAAAGCCAGCCCAAGCGGAAAAACCTGCGAGAGGCTCTGTTACCCACAAGCCTCCTCTGTCATAGCTTACCACCCTCTTTGCCTAGGCAACACTAGGGCCATTTAGTAAAGGCAGTAGGCAGCCTCCTCTCCCCTTGACCCCTGAGGTGGCACTCCTTTGGGGCAGCTAGAACCATACAAGGCAGCAAGAGCCCCTAAACGTTGCAGGTTTTCAAGGTCACCTCAGACAATAGCTGGTCTTGTCGGGGTCCCCTTTGCCGGAAATGAATCTTTTCTTTGTTCTTTGTACCTGGATGTCTGTGTGGCTTTCTGGCAAAGCCTACTTAATTCTAACACTCGTATCTCCGATGAACTACCAAAAAGCCAGAAGTGGAGGTGTGGTTCAAGTGGTAGAACACCAGCCTTGAGTGTGAAACTATGCTAGCTTGAGGCCCTGGGTTTAAGCCTCAATGCCAGCACCAGAAGAAAAAAGAAAAAGTGAATACATGTCTATAATATATAAAAGTTTATTAAGTTAATAAAAGACAGCGCAAGAAAAATAGAAGCAAAGAATAACTGCGAGTTTAGGAAAAGAGAAGAGCACACGACCAAGACAGTAGCGGGGTACAAGGCAGAGAGACCTTGGGAAACACAGAGAGAGCCGGGTGGTTGGGCTCAGAAGTGAAAACGATAAGCCAAACCAAGGGAGTAAAGAGACGACTTTTCTGGAGATTGAAAAAAAAAAATAATGAGCTCTTTTTGAAACACAAATGGGAACTGTGAGTGGCGAAGGAGGGAGCCAGGCTGCAGAAACTTGGAGGGGGCAACGGATGGATCGGCAAGCTCGGGATGTACCAGGAAGAAAGGCCCAGGGAGGAAGGAAAACATTCCCTCCCATCTGAACAATGGGAGGCTTATCCAAAAGAGCCAGGGGGAGATGGAAATTTCTCAACGGGGAGGAGATTAGGAAGTCAGATTCTTGTCTTCAAGTCCTCCAAAGGCAGGGCCCTGGCGTTGATGCTGGACGAGGATCAAACCACACACCTGAGCCTGTGTGCCCACGGGAAGCTGGGCCCGGCCCCCAAGTCTTGAGTAGAGTCAGAGAAGGCTGATACTTGCGCAGGGAAGGGCTCTCAAGGGCTGCTATCAATTCTCCTAGAGAAGTGGATCGGAGTCTCGAATGGAGGCAGTGGAACAGCTTTCGGGGGTACAGAAAGGGTGAGCAAGGGCTGCACAAATATACAAGATTTCATCGTCGAGCTCAACCATGAAGTCCACTCACAGAAACCAAAATGAATGATGGACAGCTAGGGGAGAACAGAACCGTGTTCTAGTTTAGCATGGAAGCCAATCACGGTGGCAGACACCCCCTTCCTCTCTCTGAGCAGTATATAGAGCTGCTCAATTTTGGTGTTCAAAGAACATGTCCTTGTCAATTCCCAAGTCCTTGAAGGCCTGACTCAACACTCTCCACAGCTATGCATTTTCTCTTTCCCGAGACTCTTGAATTAAAATCACATTCTATTCTAGTTGTATTTATAGGCATGTTTTTTTTTTTTGGTCTTGAATTATAGGAAATGAGATAAACCTGGATCGTGAGTTATGGCACCAAATATAGTGAGCTGTTTGCATTTTTTGAGGTTGCAGATTTCGGCAAGCTAAGTTTGCAGACTGTTTGGAATTTCTGCCTCTCAACATATCTGTCACTTGCAAATGCTCATATATATTATTTTTATTTCCCAGAATGAGCTAATGCCAATGACACTCATCTGCTTGAGTTGTAGCTTTATTTGCTTATTACCAAGAATTATACAAAGTATTATCACAGTATTTTACCCAGTATTACCACACAGAAATAGAGCCAGTGAATTCTACCTGGATGATGGGCATTGGCTCGTTGTTTTTCCCAGGACTTATCTTACCATAGGTACTGGCAGGATAATTTCCACAGGAATAAGATATACATTTCTGGAAAGTCAACGGTAGTACTCGATGTCGTATTTGAACTGCAAAAAATGTTTTGAGGCCTAATGATGAACTGGCGCTACAGGGAGAAAAGGGTTTTCTTTGTAGTGTTTAAGACGCAAAAGAAGTGAAGAAAACTTTAAGGCGAGAACTAATGGATCATGCCTATAATCCCAGCTACTTAGGAGATTGAATTCAGAGGGTTCTGGTTCAAAGCCAGCCAAGACAGGAGATTCCATGAGACTCTTTATCTCCAATTAATCACCACAAATACTGGAAGTGGAGCTGTGGCTCAAGTGGTAGAGCACCAGCCTTGAGTAAAAAATGCTCAGGGACAGCACCCAGGTCCTGAATTCATGCCCCAGAACTGGGAGAGGGAGGGGGAGAGAGGCAGAGGGAGAGGAAGAGAGAGGAAAAGAGAGAGAGGGCGGGACAGAGGGACAGAGAAAGGAGGAGGGAGCAGGGGAGGGGGAGAGAGGGAAAGAGGAGAGAGAGAAAGAGGGAGAGACAGAGAGAGGGGGAGAGAAGAGAGGGAGGAAGGGAGGAAGAGAAGGAGAAGGTTTGTTTGTATTTGAGGAAAGGTTCTTTTTTTTTTATTGCTACTAGAAAATACAGAAACTCTAGTATCTGCCAGTTTATTCTCGGGCCTGGAGGGTGACCCTTGCCCAGGGAGAGATTTATGCATTTTGGATGACTGGACGTTGGAGGTTGAGGCAGGGAATTTAAAGGACTAATTTTTCCACCCGGCCCTGAGCTGGCATTGAACCACTTTGCAGGTAACTGTGCTTCCTCATCCCAGAGCAGAGACCCTGCGGCAGCTGGAGCTCCGGGCTCTCAGGCCTGCCAGAGCCAGCCGCTACCCACCGCCACCAGTCCCCATGGGTTTCCTTTACTACCTCGTTTGTACTTACAGAGGTAGCATGTGTGTGCACATGTGTGTGCACTTGTGTGTGCGTGCGTGCCCCTACTGGTCATGGGGCTTGAGCTCAGGGTCTGGGCACTGTCTCCTGAGCTTCTTTTTCTCAAGACTGGCACTTTACCACTTGAGCCACAGCTCCACTTCTGGCGTTTTGGTAATTAATAAGAGATGAGAGTCTCGAGGACTTTCCTGAGATCCGATCTTGGGTTCTCAGCCCCTTGAGTAGCTAGGATGACAAGCGTGAGCCATTGGGGCCTGGTCTTAGAGAGGTTTTCTTTTTTTTCTTTTTTTTGGCCAGTCCTGGGGCTTGGACTCTGGGCCTGAGCACTGTCCCTGGCTTCTTTTTGCTCAAGGCTAGCACTCTGCCACTTGAGCCACAGCGCCACTTCTGGCCATTTTCTGTATATGTGGTGCTGGGGAATCGAACCCAGGGCCTCATGTATATGAGGCAGGCACTCTTACCACTAGGCCATATCCCCAGCCCGAGAGGTTTTCTTAGGAGAGGATAAGCAAGGGCTCCATAGCTATGTGCGTGAGATCATATAAAATGATGCTTATCGAAATGAACATCAAAAGGCATGAGTTTCATTTTTAATCATACGGTGTGTGGTTCCTTTCAATTTTCTTCTTTCCTTTTTTATTTGGTTTATTCCCTTCGGTTTTTGATTTCTGTACCCTTTGTCTTGTATACAGGTTTACCTGATTTGGGGCGGGGAAAGGGAAGCGCAGAAACAGTGAGACCAAGGGTGAACCGATTCAGCAGGGAAACCCACTGGGCACCACATTAGAAATGAACTCCACATCTGCGGCTGGGGGGTGAGGGGTGTCGTCAGGAGGGGGAGACCTGGGATAGAAGGAGGGAGGGGGGCGAGGGGGTCAAAAGGAAATGTTCTCGTTACCTGACTCACGTGACTCTAAGCCTTCTCTACATCCCCGTTACAAACACCTTTTTTAAAAGAGGAATCAAAGGAATTTCCTTTGGCCAGGGCTAGAAACACTGACACAGCTTTAAACGCTGGTGTGGATGTGACTCAGAAGGGTAAACTCTGGTTAGGTGAACAAGTTGGAAGTCCCTTCCTCTCTTCAAGTTCAGGTCCACCCAGTGGCAAGGACTCAGGCCTCTCGGTTATGGCTGTTCTGAGCAGTCATGATTCCCAACTTGGACCTAGTGATTGGTCAGTAATAAAAGCAAGACATCGGGCTAGGATTTTTTTTTTTTCTGATAACAAGTCCTATGAGGTAAAACTTGTGGTAACGTTGACGATGATAAAACTGATAACTGGAGAGCTTGAATAAAAGGATCAAAATCATACAAGAGGGCGCTGGGGTTTGAACCCAGAGTCTTACTACCCTCCTGTCTCTTCCAAAATGAGCTTTCCCCCCCCACCAACTGGAAGATAAGTGGAAGTAAGTCTGACCTGCATTTCTCCTGAACATGTTCTCCTGAACAAGCAATTGCTTAATTCTTCACTATCAAGGAGACATGTTCCTTTGGTTCTCAGGTCTCTTATCTTACTGCCTTGCTTATATTTTGGGTCCTGAGAAATTGCAGCTGGCCGCCAGTACATTTTTGGGGTACGGCATAAGTTGAGCACACGCTCCTTTGTACAACCCACCAATGTGGAAGAGAAGGGAACTCCATCATCCCCAAGAATCTTTGAGGGGGACAAACCCATGGCTTCCTTTCAATGGAGTGCCATTCCCCAAACTCCCTCCCCACGCTGAGCATGGGGTCTTCCTTTGTCCACTGGGGGAAGAAAGCCTTCTCTTTCTCGTGTTGTCCACTTCGAGTAGAGGAGCCCAGAAAAAGCACAAGACTTGGTGTGTCTTGTGACGTGCTACCCAAGTTAGCAGTTAACTCCAGATTGGAGCGTCTCCAACTGGGATCTGCCAGAATCTAACATTCTGAAAGCTACTTGATATTTCACACAACATAAAATGCAATGAGAAAAATCTGGGCACCGTTCACTCAATGTAAGCCTTTAAATCTCTACTGAGCATCCTTTGACTAGATCTGTTTAATAAAATACACCCCCCCCCTCCGCCAAATGTTGACTTGTCTCCCTAGTAAAAACACCCTCCTTCCATCTCCTAAGGAGCGAGAATGGCAGGTTAGCCACAGTTGACTTTTACCCAGTGCATGGAAAAAAAACAAAAAACAAAAACAAAAACGAAAAATGGCAATAATAATAACCATGATTATTATGTTGATTCTTCCCCCCCTTGGAGCTGGGGGAAAGCTTTTGTAGCTGCTATTGTCAGATTAGCAGTGAAAGCTGTTAGTAAATGCCCAGGAAACAAATTGCCCCTCCCAGGAGCCAGGGGGCATTTGTCTCTGTCATTCTTCTGGGCACGGAGCTATGGTTTTCTTTTCATGGGTGGCGGAGCAAATCCCGCTTCAGAGGACGGTGGGGGCTTTTAATGTGGTTCTGCGCTCCTAACCAACCCTCGTCATTCCTTTCTGTCTCTGGGCCAATGCTTGCACGGAAGGTTGAGGTCGTGATTTATATGTGGTAAGCAGTGCTGACAGGTGCACTCTATCTTGGCTTCCTCCACCCCCAAGCCTCATCAGAAGCTTATCTTTTCCCTTGTATAATAGGGAGCTGTCAGGTGGTATGACCCTCCAAACAACTTAATCACTCACGGGCTGAGTCACCTTGAGGAAAGGGCACCTTGGTACTGGGAAGGCTCAGTCAGTGGGTGGCACGGACTGACATGGACCAAATGCCGGCAGTCGGGAGGCGGGAGGGCAATGGGGCAAACTGACAAAATGTCAGTTGCTTCCCAAGTGTAAACTCCTCACCACCACCAGGCCCGATCGAGGACTGTACAGGTGATTCCCCTGGCTTCCCGCGTCCTGTGCACAATAGAGAGGGCTTGAGCTACTCTCAGGGGAGCAGCAAGTTTCTTAATGAGGTCCGTACCGCCACCCACAGCTTGCCATTACCACGTCTCTCCAGCCGTTCCAGCCTTCCCTCCATCCTAGGTCTCCTGTGCTACTTCCCTATGCTATGTCCTCTGCCGGGAATACACTTCCTGCTCTCCAACTCCCTGCCTCCAACTTCCCCTTCCGTTGCTTAGGAGATGGTTCTCTGCTCTTTCCAAAGGGGCCAAACGCTCTGCGTCACTTGCTGTCTTAGGTACGGCCCGCTTCCCTTCTGTAGCCTTCGTCACAATCTGAGCGTTACGTGAGAACTAGCTGCGTTATGCTGTGTCCCACCGACAGACCGCAGTTGTACGTGGACAGAGCCTGGGCCTTTCTTGTGGCGGCTACAACGCCAGGGCTTACACAGATGCAGGCACGCAGTAGGTGTCTGAGGTATGCAAAAACTAAGCAAGCAAGCAAGCAAACTGGCCTATGTTCCTAGCTGGTTTGGGGCCTCGTTGGATGGGGGCCAGGTCACCCGAGGGTCCATCTGCACTGAGGACCACACCGGAGGAGGCAATAACAGTAACCAAGTATGGTTACTTTCCCCCCCAACATTTCCATCTCAATAGCTAACCTTGTAGCTCCCGGAAGTCTCTGCTGCCTGCCTTGGGAATCTTACGTCTCCCCCCCAAGTCTCCCTATCAGGACGAGCTTCTCAGATGCCATCTGGGTTTGGATAGCAAATGCAGGAAAAACTCACAGCCACTTCTACACGTTTCTGTATGTTTGGTGTGCAAGCGGAAAGATAAGGAAGCCCTTGCTGCCATTAAACGGACAATGTCCTTTTCAACTGAATGGTCGGAAAATTCCCAATCCCTGAAAATATGAGAAATGAGAGTTAAGATGCAGAAAAAAAAAAAACAAAACACGAAACAAAACAGAACAAAAACACCTGCGGAGACGGAAATGCAGGCAGTGTCTGAGTCTACACGGCGATGACTATCACGCTGAGCACGTAGAGATGGCATAGTCAGGATTCTTAAATACACTAGAAATGCACTCGATTCTAAGCCCACGAAAACAGAGACCATAGCGTTTGGCTTGAACTCAAGGCCTTGCTTACGGCTAGCAAGCGCTCCACCACGCGGCTCCACCATCGCCGTTTAGTTTGTCGCTCTTTTCGGTAGTTAACTAGATAGAGAGAGAGGCTCACGGGCTTTCCTGTCCGGGTGGGCTTCATACTGCCGTCCTCTGAGCCCCCTGAGGAGGAGGATTGCAGCCGCCAGCCACCCAAGTCGTCTCCGGAAGCAGATGAAGACTCTACCGGTAAAAACCGTGCCACTGGGAGTCCCAGTGACAAAGTGGCCCAAGGTGACCTCTGAATCTGCCGCGTGTTCATGACTTGGCCTTGCACCAATCACTTCCTCCACACCGGGACAGGTTTCCTCCCCCTGTGAAACGGCCCTGACAGTTCTCAGCTCATGGAGGGAGATAAACAAATGAGTGATGCACACAGGCACCAGGAAGTTCTCAGCTGCGGTCCGTGAACTTGAACGCCAAGAGGGAGGCTCTATTTTGGACCTTTCACTGTCAGGCTTTGGTGCCTAGAAGGCAGTAAAGTAAGAGCAGACTGACAATAGCTTCAGGGAGGGATGGCTGACTCACTGACCCAATTTTTTTTTCTTTTTTCCCAACAACATTTCCCCAAAAGGAGGTCTCCTGCTGTGACATCAAAGAAACAGAGCAGTGGACTGTTCTCAGCGGCTCCTGACAAGACCAACGAACGGCTCAGGTCCTAGGGCTTCGCTCACTGAGAAAGTCTTGCAGTGGAAAACACAAGTGTCAGCTGAACTCTTCAGTGGCCTACTGACACAGAATATTCACACTCCGATACAAGCTCCTTACACTGGCCAAGGGCCACGCCGTCAGTAGAATGCTTTCGACAACTCGTCTCCGGAATTGAGAAAGAATCCTTCACGCTCAAACAAGAGGACTGGAAAATACTTGATGTAAAATCCTTTGCTGGATATACTACAGGTTTCTGGAGCAAATAAGTTGGTTAAACTATGTTCAAGCAGCTGGAGATGATGACTTAAACCTGTAATCCTAGATACTCGGGAGGCAACGATTGAGGGGATCACAGTTCAAGGCCAACCTGGGCAAAAAGAACTTCAAGTTAATCCCAGCCAAGGGCTGGGTGCAGTAGCATGGGCCTGCTTCCCAAAGACCTCAAGGCAACACACCAGCTGAGCGCAGTGGTGTATGACTGTCATCCCAGATACTCAGGGGAGCGCAAATAGAAGCGCTGCAGCCCAGCCACTGGGATGAAGGGAGCTTTATCGAAAATAACCGATGAGACAAGTTGCTAAAGGCATGACTCAAGGGGCAGAGCATCTTCCTAGCAAGCCCGAGACCCTGAGTTTATTAATCCCTATTCATCCCAAATCTGGTTAAGCTGCAGTTCCCTCCATTTCTTGGACAGGAAACGTTTGTGAGTGTGTTACGTAGGCACCAGTACTTTTAATGTATTTCTGATAAAGAAAAAAAAAAGGGTCATCTGATCACAGGGACAAAGTATAAAAGTGTGACACATCCTTTTCCCCCCCAACACACACACATACACACACACACACACACACACACACATACACACACACACCTAAAGCCACTTTCCTTTTCTGGTTCAATCATTCTAAGGAAATCAAAGAACGAAATATTTGTCCTGTTAAAAAGTCTCCTTTAACATAAAACCATCCTTATAAAACTTTTATTCTAACTAGTTCCTGATTTCTATGCATCAAAGAAAAGGAATTATCTTGCTATCATTTTTCCTGGTGTGAAAAATGCTTACATCAATGCATCTGCTGAAGCTTGGTTCGCAAAGTATTAGGATCAAAGTAACTGTGTCCTCTAGTGAACTCAATTCCAGGCCCATTTGTGTTCATCATTCCCTACAAGGTCTTACACATAACGAACAGAGACCCCAGAGATCATCTTCTGCTTTCAAGTGAGCGCTTTACATAATCTGGCAGCAAGAATGAATCTGGACACATACCTTTTTTCTTTCTTTTTGGTGTTGGTCTTGGGGCTTGAACTCAGGGTCTAGACACTATCTCTGAGCTTCTTTATTCAAGGGCTCTAGCACTGGAGCCATAGCTCTACTTGCAGCCGTTTTGGTAGTTACTTCGAGATAAGAGTCTTACGGACTCCACCAGTTTCCCACGAAACACGTGATGCTTCTCAATCAATCTCAAGCCTTCACTCCATCACTTCGGTTAAACACGCTAGCTGCCCTTCCTGCCTTGGGAGGATTGCCACAGCTTTTGTCATGCACGGGGGGCCCCCACGTGCTTTTAGGGAGGCAGATGGTTACAAAACGAAGGCCACAGGAGCACCCCAGCAGATCCGGCCATAACTGGGGACCGAGTTTCTCTCCATCATCTGAGCTGCATGTACAGAAATGTCAAATTCTTGCTTCTGCATGATTCTGATGCTTTGTTATTTTTTGACCACGTTTGGTAAAAAGAAAAAAAAAAGAAAAAAGGCAAACAAACCATGTGTATCAAACTCTATGTAACTGATCTGTAAACAAGTTAGGCCTCCTCTGTTTCTCCCTCAGTCATCTAATTGCCTGGATTTTCCACTTCCTCTTTAAGTGGAAACTTGGAGAAGCACATTAGTAACTTCTGTTCTCAGGGAATCCTCTCTCGATCAGTGTGAACTAGGTTGGAGTCAGTGACAAGACCCGACCTTGCAAAGCCTGAAGATTAGGAACGCCCCTTCCCACATCCCTGAAATTCAGGCCATTTAGATGATCCAAAATAGGGAAAGATGAATGACCCTAACTTGGAATGCTGTCCAGCCTCCTGACCAGGGAATCACAAGAAACGGCACAAGAGACAATGGAAAAGCTCAGATTTCTTTCTTTACATATGGGACACTAGTAACCCAGCATCCCACAATCACCGAGTGCACACGCGCGAGCGTCACTGCTAGCTCCTATCACATTCGAGAAGCCGCGAGTGCCTTCCACAGGGGCTGGGGAACAAGAGACAAGGAGAACTCGACTCTTGACCAGATGCAGGCTTCTGGTTATATTCTCCTTCATGGCAGATCTAATTACCATGTGGAAAATGCAGAATGAAGGCAGCCCTGAGATCAAAGAAAACATTTTACTGCTAATGAATGTACACTGAGTCCGAGACAATTTAAGAGAGCGTCTATGAATGACAAGACGTGATTTAGCGAGACACATTGGCAAGTTCCTTTATTTTATCAGCCTGACCTCTACAGGAACATACGATTATTTTCATGTTACAGACGGTGCTTGAATCTGCCCGAGGTGTCTCTCCTGTCATTATTACCCTGCGTTGCAGTCAGATTAAACCCGGCTAAAAGTATAATCCCTGTTACTTGGAAGCTCTAAGACCTAGGAAACTTGCTTGGTTTGTAAAAAGGGGCTAACGATACGTTAGGACTGTTATCAGGATACAGTGAAACGTGTTTGCAACCTGCCAGGTGCCTGAGCTCCACGTCACCCGTGTCAATCGAAATCACCCCTTCCTCAGTGTCTTCCCCAGATGGATCTCCACCGGACCTTGAGTGGGGGCGGGGAGGGGAGGGCTGAGGAATCAAATCCCAGACTGCCCGCTTTGGGGAGAGCCGGTGCGTCTCCGTCCCTGCTGATCTGCACTCAGCCCCGCCTGGGATGCAGCAGGAGAAAGGTTTCTGGGCTCTGCTCTAACAGACGCCCGTGCGGTCTGCTGGGGGGGTGGTGGGGAGGGCTTCGGCGTCCGCAGTGGCTGTCTGACTGTCGAGGCTCGGTAGCCAGGCCCGCTTCCCTGTGCCCTTCCTGCCCTCCTTCCTCCGCAACAACAAAGCCCACCGCGCTCAGGACACCAGCGACTCCTCCGGGTTGCTGGCCCGGGCCGCCCTCCTGCCCCGGCGCATGCGCACACGTACGGCTTAGCCTGAGTGTTGGGAGGACGTTCTAGGGTAACACGAGACACTACAGAAACACGCGCCTCCCTCACCGCTGTGGGCAGGCTCCTCAGCCCCTCTGACTTCAGGCACCGCATTGCTAAAACACAGGGCGTGCCATGATTTTTTGTTCTCCTTATTATTTTGTTTTTGGCCAGTCCTGGGCCTCGGACTCAGGGCCTGAGCACTGTCCCTGGCTTCTTTTTGCTCAAGGCTAGCGCTCTGCCACTTGAGCCACAGCGCCACGTCTGGCCGTTTTCTATCTATGTGGTGCTAGGGAATCGAACCCAGGGCTTTGTGTATACGGGGCGAGCACTCTTGCCACCAGGTCACATCCCCAGCCCCTAAAATGATTTTTGAATCATTATTTTTTAAGTAGTTGTACAAAGGAGTCTCCATCTAACCAAGCAGTTTACGAACACACCATGTCTTGATCAATGTCACCCCTTCCGACATCGTCACCCATCCCTCCTCTCTCGGCCCCGCCCCTCGCCCTTCTTAATCTCGGGGGATATGCACCGTAGGTTTATGTGGAGAGCAAATCAGCCCATGCATGAGAAGTGTTCCCGGAGCCCAATAAATGCTCCACGAACGTCAACTACTCTTAGGATTCCAACTGGATCCGTTCTTTTGGCTAACAATGAATGCAATGACTAGCACGGCCGTCCTGGATAGCTGCTAAGGAAACCGTGCCACCTAGCACGGCTGAAAGGTCCACAGCCCCCCCCCCCCCGCCCCGGTCCGCAAAAGACGAGATGTGTCCAAGCACACAGACTGTCGACCGGCCAGTGCCTCGGGTCCCGCGCGAGGCTTCTCGCTCCCCTTCCTGGAAACCCATGACACAGACACATGTAATCAGATAATGATGGCAATCCATAACGATAGCCGGAATTATTATTTATTTTCATAAACACAGAGGACGTGCGTCCTGCTGGGTTACACACACCACACGCCAGTATTCGCTTTTCAAGCAGTCAATCAATGAGCGATCTCAATATCCACCCGCCGAGGCAGGGTCGGGGGAGACGGAGCCGAGCTGGAGAAATTACCCACAGCGGAGTGACACATTCACCAAGTTAATCTAATCCGGGGGGGCGGAGGGGGGGCATCCAGGGACCGTCGCAAGCCCGTGAATATGGAACAGGCTTGATTGATTTTTTTTTTTCTCTCCTCCACTGCGGTAGCTAAACGCTCCGTTGTTATTTGCAACAATTATCAGAGAGGAAGGATGAAACCAGGAAAGGATTG
The DNA here is from genome assembly GCF_023159225.1 of Perognathus longimembris pacificus. Classification (NCBI taxonomy): domain Eukaryota; kingdom Metazoa; phylum Chordata; class Mammalia; order Rodentia; family Heteromyidae; genus Perognathus; species Perognathus longimembris. The sequence goes on along the minus strand of NC_063182.1, from coordinate 3,153,841 downwards.
TATAGGAAGCCCCCAGAGCAGTCATAAATCAGAGAAAATGAAACCTTAAAAAAATTAGAAATGGTTAGAGGCAGGCAGTAGCAATGTCCTAAGAGGCCTAGGTTCTCAAAACACAAACCCCTAATTAAAATCACGGGAAGCCGAAACTCTCCTTGATTCATCGAACAATCTGCCCTGCAATGCACCGTGGATGGGATCCTTGGATTCTCAGAGCCTCTGTTGTTTTCTTTTGTGAATGGATGTTCATGTCCGTGGCACCAGACAGAAGGAAATCTTGATGTGCACCCTCTCGCCTTGCTATTTCCTTGGGAGTATCCAGTGAGCACCCATTCCTTCCCCAGCACAAAACCACAGCTATCCCCGCCCCCCCCCCCCCCCCCCCCCGCCGCCCCGGCCCGGCTTCAACTCATGCATAAGGAAAACCCCTTCCCCATCCAGTGTCTCCTCCCCTCTGTGCATCCTCTCGGTTGCCATGACAACCGCCAGTGCCGTTCTCAGGTGAAGGGAGCCTCGTGCGGTGCGGTGCTCCTGAAAGAGCGCGCCCCAGTCACACCGACGGCCTCTCGGGAGGGGGGGGGGCCTGTCAGAGCTGTCATTTCCTGGAGCGCCACGCCGACCGTCTAGCCGGAGTCCTGAGGGAGCAGGCCGCGTGGCTGTGTTGTGCGGAGCACACGGAGTGACCGTGAGCGCGGTGCGTGCGTTCAGAGGCGGAGGAAGCTGGCCGTGTGGGCAGCCCAGGAGCCCCGAGGGAAGCGTGTTCATTCACCTTTGGGAGACTGGCCGTGTAGTACCTGCCTGGTACTGTACCTACCGCGTGGGAAGCACACAGTCGAGGGAAGAAAAGTCCACCCCGAAGTCCCGTGCCTCCTGCTGCTGTCATTCTCACGCCTGTGTATATCAAAAGTCGTGCCACGTGTAGTTCGGCTAATGTATGGGAAAGACACGGATCCCACTCAGGCAGACCTGCGCTCTATTCTTTTCCCGTGTGATAGTGGGGCTTGAGCTCTGCTTGCTCAGTTGGTACTCGAGCTTTGAGCCGATGCCTCCAGCTCTGCTGGTTTCGATGGTTGTGTTTTGGAGATTGAGTCTTACGGACTCTACTGCCCAGGTTGGCTTTCAATGTTTGACGGTTGATGTGAGCCAGTGGTGCCCGGCTAGGTCTTACTCCTGCTTGCTTCTCACTTAGCTTCAAGGTTTGGAATCACTGCTCGCCTCTCTGAATATGTGTACACGTCTCTATGATGCGGTGTGTGTGTGTGTGTGTGTGGTATGTCTAGCTCAGGACTGTGAAAATAGAAGGAATAGTAAAATGGGCACAAAAACTTCTCAGCGCTAGCCTGTCACAAAGAGACAGGGTTGTCACTGGGGGAATGCCCAGGAGGACGTGGAGAGAAGGTACGTGGGTGACACCGAAATCCATTGTGTCTGTGTGTGAAGACGGCACAGACAGGCTCACAGCAAGTGGTTGGATAATGGAGGGATGAGGGGTGTGTGGAAAGATGAAAAGAGCGATCGAGGGGTTAATCGGACTGAAGTACAGCAGATGAACGCTGAAATCCCTTTGTGCAACTGAAACACACTGAAGGAAAGGAGTGACAAGAATGCAAAACGGATTCAGTTCAAAGAGGGGTCGGGTACCGGTGGAAGGGAAAGGGCAGATGGAGAGGCAGAGAAGGAGGATAAATATAGCTGAAGCTATTTTAAGGAGGGAGCAGGGCAGAGGGAAGGAGAGTGCTAGAGGTGGAGAATTTGATCAGGGGACATTTCATGCACGAATGGAAATACCACAATACAACTCCCCTGTCCAACCCACTGTATGCCGACAATAATACCGAAACAGTAACTACGACGCAAGTCTTCTGCCCTGCGCTGGGAGGAGGAGGACCGGACAGTCAAGGTCGGGAGGCAGACGCGTGAGATTATGATGTCACTTGACAGGTTCTCTAAGAAACAGCGCATCCCGTGGACACATAATGTATGGCAGAGAAGCCTTCGCAACCCTGGCCCCGCCGCCTTTCTGAAATCAAGCTCATTTGTTAAGAAAGCATTAGCTCGGTGCCAGTGGCTCAACCCCCTCAGATCACAGTTTGAAGCCAGCCTGGACAGATAACATCCACGAGGCTCTGATTTTCCCATTAGCGGCCAAAGAGCTGAGAGTGGACTTGGGGCTCCAGTGGTAGCGTGGCAGCCTTGAGCACGAAAGCTTAAGAACAATGCCTGGACCCCGAGTTCGATCCCTAGGACTGGCAAAAAAAGAAAAAGCATCGATGGAGTTATAAGACGCTGAAAGCCAGTAGTGAAGGCCTATGATCTTAGCTACTCAGGATGCTGAGAGATGGGGCTGTGGTTTGAAGTCACAGGCCAGGCAGAAAAGTCCGAGAGATTCCATCCCTAAGATAACCAGCGAAGGCAAGTGCCTCTGCCGCGGAGCCTCCCCTCTAGCCCGCTGGCTATTCTTTTTGGCATCATTTAAAAGATAGACTCTTGGGCTGGGGATATGGCCTAGTGGCAAGAGAGCTTGCCTCGTATACATGAGGCCCTGGGTTCAACTCCCCAGTACCACATATACAGAAAACGGCCAGCAGTGGCGCTGTGGCTCAAGTGGCAGAGTGCTAGCCTTGAGCAAAAAGGAAGCCAGGGACAGTGCTCAGGCCCTGAGTCCAAGCCCCAGGACTGGCAAAAAGAAAAAAAGATAGACTCTCGAATCTCTCTGTTCCTGAGAAAGAAGGGCTACAATATAGTTTCACAAAGTGACATTTCTCTTATGCAACCATGAGCGAAACATTACAGTAATTTCAGACCGGCCTGGATGAAAACCTGAGTTTTAGTTTTGTACTGGGTTTTTAGTCGGACGGAAAGGGTTGTGCTCTACTAAGCGATCTTAAAAAAATTAGCACAGCTTTTTTTTTTGTTTCTTGATTTTATGAAAAAGTTGATCATCTTTTTGTAATATGATATAAAATGATAAAAGAGGAATATCGATACATAAAGGGAAACCTTGAAGTGCTACAAAACAGTGAAATGTAATGAATCTTAATGTGTGACCATTGACTTGTGATATGTTTATCAAGACTCGGATAATTATTTGGGTGGACATAATGTCATGCATCACCTTTTAACTTTTGACTTTGGGTCTATTTTCGATGGCCAAGTGTAGATTTTTTTGTGAGGGATTTTAGGAGCAAATACATTTTATAAAATAAAAACAAATGTGGAGATGGGAAAGTGTGTTTCTGGAATTGCTTGGAAATAAAATTATTCCATCTGTGAAAAAAAAACACCAAAAAACTAGCAAAACGCTGAGAAATGGTAAAACGCCAGATGAGCACACTAAGAGGGTTCTAGAGTTTAAACCCTACTATTCTAGGGGACAGAGGGATAGGAGGGAGGGAGGGAAGGAGGGAAGGAAGGAGGGAGGGCAGGCAGATCAGGAGCTAGACAGAGAGAATAAGGATGGACTGACCAGAAAGTCTCAATGTGAATCACAGTTCCGCCATCTTGCAGCCGTGAGGTTTTGGACACACCGCTGGCTGACTCTGAAACTCAGTTTCCCTTCTGGTGGCGAGCGAGCGTCTGGGCCTCTTGCGTGGGAGCCGTGAGCCGGAGTTCCATGGGCCCCGACGTCAGGAGCACATACGGGGGGGGGGGTGTGGGGGGTGGGGGGGGCAGAGGCAGGGGGTGAGCCAGCGGCACATTCGCTATGAGCGGAGGCCAGAGGCGAGCCCAGAGGGCAGGGGGGACCCGGCGCGAACGGGCGCAGGCCGGCGTGCGTGTGTGCAGCCTCCGGGCCCGCGGGGAGCCCCTCGGGATGAGCTGACACCCCCGGCAGAGACGGACGGGAAGGGAGGGGCCGAGGATCCCGAGACCCGAGAGAATCACCACGTCAACCTGGGAGGCGTCATGATACAAAAACACCACACCCGGGATCTGAAGCACCGGGAGCGTTCAGCCAACGCGATTACAGCTGCTTTCCTCTGTAGTGATCCAGCAAGGGGTGCTGGGAAAAAACCGACGGCGATGGAGCAGTCGAGGTCATTATCCACCTCGGGTTTTCAGGGGACAGGTTAGGACAAGTTGCAGCCTGGGAACTCGCCCCTTAGAGACCGTATTTATAATGGGCTGGGAAGCAAACTTCGCCCTGGCCCAGGTTCCCGGGGCAATAGCAGCCAGCCATAATGAGGGAATAATTCCTCCGGGCTCTTCCTGCAGCAAGAAGTATGCTAAGTGTGATTTCCCATCCATCCCTCAGCTCCCGTCCCAGGCCAATTAAAGCACCGGAACACAAGTACTGGTGCTTAGTGCTGGGTCCGAGGGCCTGGGGGTACTCCTGGGTGTTGGCAGGCTAGGGAGGATTTGGTTAAGCAGAACTCTGTAAGATCTCAAGCCCCACGTTTCTCCACGTGGTGGTCAAGCATCTGAAGCGTGTGCGTGTGCGTGTGTGTGTGTGCGTGTGTGTGCGTGTGCGTGTGTTTGATAGTGGGTCTAGAATTCAGCACCTGTGCACTGTCAGATAAGTTTTGCTCAAGGCTGGCTCTCTCTCACTTGGGGCACACTTTCACTTCTGGCCTTTTGATGGTTAACTGCAGATGCGTTTCGTGACCTTTCCCGCCTGGGCTGCTTTTGAACGGCAACCATCAGCTCTCCGCCTCTTGAGTGGCTAGGATGACAGCCAGGAGCCACCAGTGCCTGGCCAAGTCGAAGACCTCTAGCTCTTGCTATTCGGCCCTGGCCCTGGCATAGCCGATCGGAGGACCCTGGGTAGTCACTTTCCCTCTGAGTTGGCAGCAGATGCAAGGGTCCAGATGGCCCAGCAAAATCGACGAGATTTGCTCCTCAGCCCTGCAGGGTCGTGAGCACAGAACTCGACCTCGTAGGGCCGCATCTGTTACACGGGGACCTCGACAGGACCCCGCGGCTCCCGGGTTGCCAGAGCAGGTAAAGAGGGCAGCGTGGGGTATCCAGCAAAGGCTCCCCAACCCAGGAAGTGGGTACTTGCGAGAGGTGGGGAGGGGAGAAGGGTGGACCCATGAGGGGGGGGTGAGGGGGGAGAACATAGCAAAAATCCATCGCACACACCCACACATGAAGCACACGAAGGGAAGGAGAAGGCTGAAAGGGGGTGAAGATGTCGGAGGGCTGACACACATCGAGGCGCGCGGTACGGATAAACCGCTTTGTGAAATGGCGACCCCTCCCCCCATACATACCCTAAAAAGTGAAGAAAAGCCGGGGGGAAGGGGGGTTGGATGAGGATATCAGAAGGGGTGATCAAGAGGCACTGCAATCACGAACTGGTGACAACTCCTTTGCACAACTGAAGATAATACACATGTCCCCCACCCCCCAATTCTATTTATTTATTTCTTTATTTAATCGACCCGATTGCAGTGTTGTCCCTGACAGGCCCCGGTGCCGCTCTTCTTGTGGTTTTCTGTCCTGAAGACAAACGAAGGCAGTGGGGGAAGGAAGCGTTTTGTGAGGATGTGAAAGGATGCCTGGCAGCCGTGAGCCGGTCGCTGACCGCCACTCGGCCTTCGCGGGGGACGCTGCCTCGAGAGCAGGGGCTCTCCAGGCGCCCCTAAGCTACACCAGACGGGACCCCGAGCGGCGTCTTCCCGAAGAAGAACGAGCCCCGTTCTCGCTCCGAAAGGCTGAGCGTCTCAGACCTGAAGCCGAGCAGGCTCACGACGCAGCGAGGATTAATTAGCTGTCGGGCGTTATTCAATGTTCTCATGCTCACGGCACAGAGAACCAGCCGCTGTGAAAGTGAGCGAGAGGCGGCCATAGTACAGGGAGACGGGGAAAAAAAAATAAAGAGAGACGATGGCTGGCAATGCAGAATCGGAGAGCCAAGCCTGTTTGTAAATTATGGGCTGATTAATAACATACCAGCGCCTCTGTCTGGAGTCATTGTTCTGAATCTATGGCTTTCTGGCTTGCCTAGTGTTTTTGTTGTTGTTGTTGTTGTTTGTTTGTTTTGTTTTTTTTTGTTTGCGTGTTTTGTTTCCTTTTACTGCAAGGATGAAAGAGGAATGGAGGCTGGCCATTATATTTAGAGTCTGCTGGGGATGGGTAGGAACCTAAAATACATCATGTGCTCTCTATGGAGGAAGAGGCGGGGTATCCCATAGGGGTAAAACAATTTTATGCCAAATAGGTCTTCAAAAATGGGTACAATAACTGCTCACGTGATTGAAAAAAAATAATAGAGGCTCATAAATTGAAGAGTCCTAAGGGGCCAGGAGATGGTAGAGCCCAGTGACCACAGACCTTCTTGTGTCAGTCACCAGAGGTCAAGTGCTAAAGATGCAGGTTCCAGCTGGGTAGTCATACCTGGAATCCTGTCTACCCGGCAGGCTGAGATTCTTGCACTTCAGCTTGAAATCAGCCAGGGCAGGAAAGTCCTTGAGACACTTATCCCCAATTAAACATCAAAAAACACTAGGAGCAGAGCTATAATTTAAGTGGTAGAGTGCTAGCCTTGAGCACAACAGCTCAGGGACAGTGCCCAGGCCCCGAGTTCAAGCCCAGGACACCAAAAAATAAATGGACAGTACAGCCATGTTCATCGCAGCATTGTTTACCATGTCTAAGATAGAGAATCAACCCAGATGCCCCTCAGTGGACAAATGGATCAAGAAATGGTACATACACACAATGGAATTCTATGCTTCCATCAGAAAGAAAGACATTGCCCTATTCATAAGGAAATGGAAGGACTTGGAGAAAATTAAGTGAAGTAAGCCAGACCCAAACAGACATGGGCTGCATGGTTTTTCTCATTAGTAACAACTAGAATGCCTATACATCTACAAGTAAACCTAATGGACAGTGAAAGACAAAGTAATTACACCTGGACATGATTAACTCAACAGCATTCTAAACTTTCACACCGTGAGAACAAAGAAGGATATTCTTAGGAGGGGGTCACAAGGGCTCAATACCTGTGCATATGATCATATAAAATGATGCTTATCCAACTGAACTCCTAGAAATGTAAACAACAGGTCTTTCAATGGACCGTTTGCAGTTATTTTTTTTCCCTTCAGTTTATTCCCTTTGGTTTTTTTAAAAATTGATTTTGAGTTACTACACATATTTCACAGTACACATTTTACCCTTCACAGTGGTAGAAATTACCATTCTACTCTACATAGCTTACAAAGCTCATAGGAACTTTAACAATCAAACCATTTCTTCCATGTCGGGTGATATGCACATTCCTTTCCTCTCGTCTGGTCACATCTGTTCCCTCTTTCTCTCTCATTCCCGCCTTCCCGTCCCTGCTCCTGAGTTGCTTTGTTCACTTTCATCCATGTCCAATGGAGCTGACAGTCCCCTCTGCACTATGATTATTTTTTCACCTGCTTTCCACTCGTTCTGTTGTCACTGTTTTTTTGGATTTCTGTACCCTGTGTCTGGAATGTAAGTTTCTGTGACTTGGGGAGGGGAAGGGGAAAGCCCAGCAATGGTGGGACAAAGGGCGAACCAATTCAGCTGTGATACTCACTGGACGCGATGTTGGAAATGAACGGTACAACTGTGGGGAGAGGGGGTTGGGAGGGAGGGAGGGAAGAGCTGACACCGTTCAAGAGACACGGACTCCGTGCCTGACTCCTGTAACTGCAACCCCTCTGTACATCACCTTGACTTTTTTTTTTAAGCACAACAATAAAAGTATTAGAAAAGGCAGATTCTTCGAGTTCACCCCACTGGGTTACAGCGCCCCCTAGAGGGCTGGCTGCCAACAGTCCAGCCACAAGTTTGGGCTGAAGTTCACAGTGGAAACTGCTTTCCCCAGAGAATCACAATGTCCTCGGGAGCAAAAGACAATCTTCACTCCTATTAAATTGCCCACACAGTGCTTGAAAGGTACGGCCACAGACAATTTACAAACAGCATACAAAGGGAAATAAGAATATATATATATATATATATATATATATATATATGCTTAATATAATGGTTACTATTGGTGGGGGTTAAGAACGTCCACAGTGATGATGGTGGTGATGATGATGGAGGAGGAGAAGGAGGACGAGGAGGACAAGATGGGTGATGGGTGGTCACAGTTAAGCAACGGCAGGAGCTACCATTTAGGACCTTCTATCAGCCAAGCGTGGCGAGAGCTAAGTCCTTTATCACACGCAGTATCTCGCGGAACGAAGAACCACAGAACCCCCCGCGGCAGCATGTACCATCCACGCGACGGAGACAAGGCATCGGGGGTGCGGGCGTCCGGTATGACGCGCCCCCCCCCCCAGTCCTGAGCGGGGGGAGCGAGGCAGCCAGCATTGTAGCCCAGACGAGACCCCACTTAGGATGCTGCTCTTCCCTGCCTGCCCGCCCCGGGTCCCCAGGGCCTTGGTAGATGGAGGGCAGCGAGCCAGAGGAAGCCGCAGCCAGCGGACACCACCTCTGAAGACTCCCCACTGAGCCCTCAGTGCCCGTGGATTCTGGATCCAGCCTTGATGGGCCACGTATGGACTTAAGGATGAAAGGGGGGACTGGACACCTAACCCAGCGAGCCGGCCAACACGCACGGTGCCCTCTTCCTTCGTCCCCGCGCTTGTTCTCGGTTTGGGTTTCTGGCAGGGGGAGCGGCAGGATGGGTTGTCAGACTCCATCTCGGGTTGCAATAGAAAGCGAGCACTGTGGACCGAGCAGGCGCAGAGGAGCGTTTGGCCGCAGCCCTGCGGCCGGTTCCCAGGGACCAAAGGACAGGGGTGGCACGGTAGGCGCGGGAGACGGAGACGGGTCACCAGAGATGGGTAAACTGAGTCACCCCGAACGCCGCGCCGCGCCTCGCCTGTGGCGGCCGCTCCTTCGGGCGGCGGCCGGCCCTCGTCCCCCCCTCCCCTCCCCCCCCCCCGGCCCCCCGGCGGCTCCGGGCCTCGCGGGCCCACTCACCCGCAGCGTGGTGATGGTGGCGGGGTCCCGCAGCCGGCCCTCCTCATCTTTCAGGTTGTAGCCCTCTGGCCGCTTGTCCCGCTCGCTGACCTTCCATAGCTTCACAGTTTTATCTGTGGACGGCAAGCGGAGGGCGTGAAGCTCAGGGAAGAGGGGCTGGCGGGGGGGGGGGGGGCTGGAGAGGCTGGCCTCGGGGGGGGGGGTCAGCACACGGGGGGGGGGACCCCGGGGGGCATGGTAACCTCTTACCATGAAAAATAGAATTAAAAAAAAACCCCGCAGGTTTGCCCAGCACCCTCTGGTATTTCCACGGGACAACGTCCGGGTCTGGATCCGCAGCGGGAGGTTGGTGTTAGTTTTCACTCAACGCGAGGACCCTGCCAGGTGCTTTTGCACCCTCGTCCTGGCCACTCAGGAGGCTGAGATCGGTGGGTCACAGTTCCCGGCCAGCCCGGGCGGGAAAGTCCTTGCGACGCCCATCTCCAGTGAACCACCAGAAAGCCAACAACACCCAAACAAACAAACAAAAAAACCCACCCAAAAAAGTAAGCCGCAAATGGTGCTGCGGTTCTGCGTTCCAGCCTCACGACGGGCACAGAGCATTTTGGGAAGTTGGAAACGTATTCATAAGCAGAAAATAAAAACTGTACCGCGTGTAATCAGATAAGCACCATTAAAAAAAAAAAAGATACTTGATGGAGGAGTCGACCCCAGTCTCTGTGGTTGCATTGCCTGAGGTCATCCTTGACTTTACCAGGGCACTCTTTTTCTTTTTCTTTTTCCGCTCAGTATCTTGAAGCTTGGTGGATAGTCTACGGGACTGGGGGTGGCTACTGCGAGGGATGGCCTGTTTGTTCCTTTCCTGGCTGCTCCTCTGAGTAGCAGCTTTAACCACAGTCTTATCACTTTATTTTCATCTCCTCTTTTGCATGCCAATCCCAATTGTCTTCCTGTAATTTTGACGTGTTAATCTATGTGGCTGAGAGGGGGAGTCACAATCCTAACATTAGTATAAAAAAAGAAAACCACCCAAGAACACAGATATTTGTCTTGTGTGAATTTTTTTTTTGAGATGCTGTTGACATATGAAATAGCATCCCAAATGGGAAGATAATATCCCTGTTAATCAAAAAACTACTTAAAAACTCAATTAACAGAACATTATGCTACATAATTAATCTTCATTGCATTTCCCTTCCCTTCCCCCGTCCCCCTACAAAGTAGTTAATATGTCTTTGAATTTTATTGCAATGATCAATAGGTTAAATTTCATAATCTCACATCCTAGCTGTAGAAGATAATCAGACACTTTCCTCTGCGAGATGTCATTAAGAACGGCCAGAAGTCTATTTTACTCATAGTAGCTTTGAAACTATGGAGCTTCTGAGCAAGACTTGAACATCAAAACTGAAAGTGAAGAAATCTAACACAACTGTGTGTTCTGTTTTTCCAGAAACCAGAACTTCAGAAGAAATCAGAACAATACATATGTGAAAAAATTAAATGCACTGAAATCTGGGAAAGCAGATGATTCAAGATCTTGTCATGTAGAGATGAAGATGCGCTTTAGTAACCCTAAAATGGCCATTTTGTTAGTCAGTTTTTACACTTGTAGGCTGGCTTTATTTCCAAAGGGTTTCTAGCTCATATTTATTAGGCAAACTTCTTTGTCTTAAAATACGACTCGTGGGCTGGGGATATAGCCTAGTGGCAAGAGTGCCTGCCTCGGATACACGAGGCCCTGGGTTCGATTCCCCAGCACCACATATGCAGAAAACGGCCAGAAGCGGCGCTGTGGCTCAAGTGGCAGAGTGCTAGCCTTGAGCGGGAAGAAGCCAGGGACAGTGCTCAGGCCCTGAGTCCAAGCCCCAGGACTAGCCAAAAAAAAAAAAAAAAATACGACTCGTGTACAAACTTAAAAAATAAAAATGATAAAATGAACAAATTCACAAGTTATCCGTAATAAAAAATAGTCACGATAAACTTTTTGGTTAGTCTTGAAAAGAAATGTATTTCTGAATGTGTTATAGACATTGTCCTTTTTTTTTTTTTTTTACTTGACACGTGAATATTTTCCTTTCTAAATGCTGGTATAGAAAAAAGAAAATCCCGAGCTTCTTGACTTATATTTAAGCATCTTCTCCTCGTAGACAAGATGAAGTAAATCACTGGGCAGCTAACTTAGGAAATGGTGTCTAATTTCTGTGCACTAATTCTCTTAATTGTCACGCTATTCAACGATTGCCCTTCAATCTATAACTTCCTGCCGGGAAGTCAGATGCTGGCAGCTCACATCTGTAATCGTAGCTACTCAGGAGAGCAGTTCAAAGTCAGCCCAAGCAGAAGAATTTGAGAGATTCGGATCTCCGATTAATCAGCAAAAAGCCACAGGTGCAGGTGTGGTTCAGGGGGGCAGAATGGCAATCCTGAGTGAAAAAGCTGAGGGACAGACAGCAGTCAGGCCCTGACTTATTATCCTTATTATCAGCGTGCGCTCATGTGCACACCTGTGCAAGTATGCACCACACACACACACACACACACACACACACAGAACCTAGAGTAGGGTAGGTAAGCTCACTTCGGCTATGAATATGTAACCTGATTCTTCACTCAACAGGCAACATCCTGGCTCTCTTACCTATTTATACCAAGTCCTCCTAAACCTGCAAATGCCATGAGAAGTTTGAAAGGAGAGTTTGAGGAAACGTTTTTATGATCAGTGAGGTCTTCAGTGGAGCCCATCTCTTTCTAACTTGGGCTCCTCGATCAGAACTTGATGCTGTCAGAGAAACACCCAGCCATCTGTTTGGTAGATGGCAAAATATATTTAGGAATTAATAACTTCAATTCAATATACTCAACTCAGAGATAGCAGGGCTTGTTGAATTTCCTGACATCTATTCCCAGAATAACATCCAGTGAAGCTCAAGACAGGAAGTCATTGAAAACACACCTGCGAGTCATCTTACATTTGTTGGAAACTGCAGATAATGAATTTCTACACCATCGGGAAATAGATTTGATATTTATAAAAGAGAAGCTGCTGTTTTCCTGAGGGCTGACTGTGTGTGTGTGTGTGTGTGTGTGTGTGTGAGGGTATGTGTGTGTGTGTGTGTGGAATCACGTAGAGAATCGCCTGTACCCACCATTAGTAGACAGAAGAAAGTAAGCTGCGTTCTGCTGAGGAAGCCATCTTATTTTATTGATTTTTTCTTCTATTTCTAAACTCTTCAGGTAATCGAACTCGGGTTCATGGCTCTGGAATGTGCTGTAAACATTGTATTCGCCTCTACGATGAACCTGAGTTTTACTCTGTAGGGAAGAAAGAAAAAAAAAATCACACCAACGATTAACCCACGGAAGAAGCCAACTGAAAACCCACCGGTCCCACTTCCGTTCTTGGAGCAGAGCCTTCAGGGATGGGGAGAGGAGACATGGAGGGGTGCTCCAGGGCAGACCAGGACAGTCACATGCTCCCCAGATCCGAAGCCTCCCAAGGTTGGGCCGATCACTGCTGGCATCGGCTCTACCGACACCTACACCTGCGTTCGCTTGCAGAGGACTGACACGCACTTCTGTCTATCACAGAAGCTCAGTTACAACAATTGAACTAGATTCAGCGGAACTAAGCGCCAATAGACACGCTTAATATTTAACTGGCTCACTCTAATACATGCCCCCCTCCCCCCACCCTCTGGAGCTGAGCCATTCCATAATGGAGGAGGGGGTACGTATACTTACAGTATTAGGAATATTTTATTAGGGATTTTACAAGGTCCGAGATACACATTTATCTCAAAGCTCTTTGAAAATCAAAGATGCGGCAACGTTCGCCGCTTTTCCGCTGTGGTCACTCACCTTTCAGAGGTCTTACCTGATTCTCACAGAATCTCCGAGAGCCAGGGAGGCCACAGGAAGCCACACACGAGGCTTAGAGATCTACAGTGACCTTCTCAAGGTCACACAGCTCCTAAGGAGCGGACCTGGATACCAGGTCCTCCCTCCCTGCTTTTTAACTTTTTTTTTTTTTAATCCTCCCCCTCCGTCCCCCCAGCATGAGTGACAAAACAGACAGAGGTAGAGACAGAGGTGTCCCCTGCGCCATCAGAACAAGGGGAGCTCACCTCTGCATTTGCCTTCGCACGGAGCGTGCAAATGAAACACAGAAAGGGGGAGAGGAAGAAAAAGAGGAGTGGAAAAGGGAAGAGGGGTTTTACGTTTTTAAAGAATTTTTATTAGTATCTATTAGTTGTATGGGGAGAGGGGGGGTCACGGTGATATTCCCGTACATGTGTCCAATGACCTGTCACTTCTCTGTCCCTCCCCCCGGCTCCTCCTCCTTTCGTAAGACCATTGCCACACGCGTCACTGTTCTGCTGACACACGTGCGTGCGTAGAAACCACCTCAACTCTCTACGTCCTCATTCACCGTCTTCAAGGAGCTTCCCCGCACGGAAGAGCACAGCCTGTTTAACTTTCCTACCCGAGCGAGGAGGCTGGATTTATTTCAGGTATTTTTAGCAACACGTGACTCACCCAAGAGCTTCGGGATTTGAAAAAAAAATGTTCGAAAAATTGATTCTTATAAAACATTTCTTGCAAAAGCTGGACTTGCACAGGGTGGGGGGGGGGAGAGACTCAGTTTACAATTTATCTTCCTAAGTTAGAAGCAGCCCGGCGCCAGTGGCCCTGCCTGCAACCCCAGTCTCCCCAGGAGGCTGAGCTCTCCTTTAGGAGAAAAAGCCCACGGGACTCTGCTCTCCAGTTCACAAGCCAAAAGTCACCAGCGAAGGAGTGGCCCGAGGGACAGAGCGCCAGCCTTGGACAGAAGAGCGAAGGGACGGCACGCACGCAGGCCCCGAGTTCAAGATCCAGTACTGTCCCGGCTGGTCGGGCGGAGGGCGCCTTTGAGGTCCAGGGCTGCCCTTCCGCACCCCCACGATTAGCATCTGTTTTCGCAGTGAACAAAGCCCTCGTCCTGCTTTGGGAAACGGGTCCCTACCGTGCTGCTGATGAATCGGGCTTCCCAAATATTTCCATAAATTGAAATAGGCGAATCCTATAAATAGCGCACCGAAAATGCGGGGACGGAGGAAGAGTGGCAACATTCTGCCTTTGGGTAATTTATGCTAAATAGTTCCTCCAGCTCCTTTTTATCATTACTGTGAACCTAATTGGATTTTTTTTTTTTTAAAGAAAATTGGAGGGGGAAAAAAAAAAAGATGTGAAAATCAGTTTTCAAAGGGCTTGAGATGCTGCATCCCCAGCCAGCCAGTCCACCTGAACAATAAATTCACAGGGGTGTTGATTTGCTACCATCCAAATCAGACTGTCAAGTGTGGGTAGCATGTGCTAGACCAATTAGCACCAGGCAGCTCTGGAAAAGCAGGAAAAATTCCAGGTCACGAAGAGCTATTAGTCCTTACTTGCCAATCATCTTCTCACCCTTCCAGGGCCAATGGAATAGGCCCGGTGCCTGACTGAATAGCGCGCACTTGAATTTACACCCAACCCTCCCCCCCGCCCCGCGGGATTGCTGACGCCCTTATAGAAATTAATTGCAAATAATGTGCAATTACCAAATATATCACCTCTAAATGAGGTTTTCCTTCTCTCTCTTTTTTTTTTTTCCGGAGGGGAGGTGTAATGCAAACGGCCGCAGAGGCGCGGGACAGGCATTAAATTGCTGGGGAAGTCTCTTGTGGAGTCTTCCTCTTACGGAGGGCCTCCCCCCCACCCCCCCCCCACCCCGGCTTCCCGGGGGCCCGGGGAGGCTCAGAGACGACAGTGGCAGATGGGAGAATTGGGAGGAGAGAGAGAAGCCTGCTGGAGCCTCCACCACGGTGCCAGGGGAGGAGGAGGAGAAATCAAAGTGGGTCAGAATTCTGACAACATAGGAGCAGACACCGAAAGAGACTGGGGGAGGGGCGGGGGGGGAGGGAGGGAGAGGAACCTCCCCCCTCTCAATGTATATGGAAAGAGAAATCATCTGGGGAAGAAATGGCATCCCCTAGAAGGGAGAACTCTTGCACACGGTGCGGAGCTCCAAGGACCTGCAGCCCCCCCCCCCCCCCCCCGCTTTTTGGTGGAGATGGGATCTTGTGGGTGTTGGCACCCGTGGCTAGAGTGATCTATCATTTTCTTCTCTGCCGATCCACATCGATAGCTCGGCGGTTCCCCGCTCTTGCGTGTTCTGATAGTACCGGGAATCAAGGAAGACTGAGCTTTTCAGTAGCTGGGAGACAAACCTCACCACCACCGTTTACGCAGAAGCACCTGCGATTGATTGTGGTGGATAAGAAACAGGACCTTTCTGGAAGTGTGATATTTGGTATTCCATGCCCAGAATGAGCCCACCTCTCCAGGTGCTTTTACAAGTTCAGGGTTCAACGGCGGATGCTAATGACTTTTGTGGTTTTTTTTTTTTTGGTGCAGTTTAAGTTTGTGAGCAGGTAGCCGGTGACACGGGAGAGTTAAGGAACAGTAGGAGATCTCTTTCACAAAAGAAAAATGAATGGACATTTTTGCATTCAGAGCCACTTACCTCCTGCTCTCGTTGAAATATTACAACCCGACCTCCCTTGTCCCCCGTCGCTAGTAATTCTCCCGTGTGGTTGAATTCTACCGTAGAGATAATGTCAGCTGAAAAGAGGAAGACAAAAGCAATTTAAGTAACTGCACACTTACTTTGAAAGCATAGATAATAGACATACTTTTCTGTGCATTTAAGGGTTTAGGGCTTTGTGTCTGCAGTGGAATTTGTAAGGATTTTATGTTCCATGTGTTAAGTGCCACTTCTTGAGGCGAATTTCCTACTTACCCACCCAGCACTGCTCTCTCGGAACGACTCCGCAGAACAAAAGGACAAGGTGTGTGCACACCCCTTTGTGTGGGGTCAGGGAAAAACCTCTTTCTTTTGTGCATCAGGGACAGGGCCATTTTCTACACCAAGGAAGTTTCCCAAGTGAGAGTTTTTGGGTGTGAGGACTGAATGAATGGAGGCAGGATCGGGGTTCTCGAAGCTCCGACACGAAGGGGCAGGGTACAGAGAGAGGTGGGAAACGCAAGAAGGACCTAGTCCCCCTCAGCGTGTGGGGCCAGCACTTCCTTCAGGAAGAGCCTCATCCCCAATGTCAACCCCCGGGGGTTGGAGGAGAAAGGGCACCGTGCCCTCTGTAGTTCTAAGGAGACCCAGGCACGGGAGCTGGGCACTGGGACCACTGATAATTGCAGAGGGAATGTCAGCCTGCCAAGGCTTTCTTCCATGCTGGCGACCCCCAGAGGAACATGGACAGGTAAATTACCCATGATTGGGTTGCTTAGGGCTATTTTTAGAAAAATGTCAGAGGTTAATTCCCCCCACAATTATCCATCCCCCCCCCCCCCCCGCCCCGCAGGGCTCCAACGATTGCTACCAAGAGTGCGAATGAGTTGTTTTTTTAAGAAAAAGAAACAGGGAAGAAAAAGAAAGTGAAGGGAAAGGAAAGGAGGAAAAGGGGAGGGAAAAAGGAAAGGAAAGCAAAGGGGAGGAAAAAAGGAAAGGAAAGGGAAAGAAAAGCAAAGGGGAGGGAAGGGGAACCAGCGCGGGGAAAGGTAGATCTGAAGGTACTGTTGATGTACGGAAAGCAAAGGAGCACGGTCATGTGGAAAACGAAGACAGTTATGCGGAAAGATTCAAATCTCAAATTATCCTTTCATATCCTCATGTTAGGATTTGTCTTTATACACCTGATTTACTCTGGTAAGTGGTATAAAATCCTCTGTCCTTTTCCTAATGACCATTCTGTGTGCACATGGGTCCCGCTTCACTTCCCAGCCTTGTAGCACACAGTTCAAAGACAATTCACGATTCCTCGGTTTGGCCCCACAGGTAGCGAACTGAAACTTGAGCCACAGCGCCACTTCTGGCTGTTTCTATATATGCGGTGCCGAGGAATCGAACCCAGGGCTTCATGGATACGAGGCAAGCGCTGTACCTACCACTAGGCCGTATTCCCAGCCCAGTGTGTCTTCTCTTCAGCAACAAATGTCTGCTTTGCTTAAACTGACTGGAGCCATGACATGTGTTGGTCAATGTTTTTAGTCTTCTAAGAAGTTGGATAGCCAGATTTTTTATTCAAATGTCGCTTAAATTTTTATAGGCTGATAATTGCTTTCTCTCTCTCATTCACTCATTCATTTGGTCTGAGACTGGTACTCCAAACTTGGTATCTGATTCTTTTCACTCATCGTCCAGTGCTCTACCAACTGAGCCACATCTCCAACCCCTCTTTTATTATCTTTAAACAGTTGCACAAAGGGCTTCAATTCAACACGTACAATGTGTGAGTACAACTGCTTCCCCCCCGCCCCACCCCCACCCCCATTGCCATGTCAATAAGAAATGCCCTGTTTCCTGAGGGCTGCGGTTAGTGAGTCACCAACTTTACAGTCTTCATTTGGGGAAGGATTTCCCATTCCTGATTTGAGAATGAACCCGAAAACTGGAAAGGAAGCTTGTTTTCTCAGGAAGAACCCCTCCCCCACCTCCAAGAATAAAGCTTCGAGAAACACAACCTAAGCTACGTTCTAATTCAGCTCAATTTACAAAAACCCGTGAGGTTAAGCAGCTGCAGATGGGCAGAGGCTGGCCCAAGGGGAGCCCCTCCTGGGGGGGGGGTATTGGACTCTCTCTCTCCTTGTGCATCTTAGCAGATTGCTGTCATGTTTACCCTCTGCATTTGACTGGGAGCACCCTGATTGAAAGGCCCTGAGTCCTAGGGTCACATCAAATGTCATTTGGGGAGTGGGGGGGGGGCTCTGGCTCTTTCCTAAGTGCACAGGAACGGGTTTCTGAGCGAGCGCTCCGACACGCGTGGAGACTCAGGTGGGCACAGCCGTTTCTTTTCATTTTCAAGCTTCTGTCAAGCACTACCAGAATGCACGGAGGCTCTGGAACTGTCTGTCTGAACTGGGGAGATGGGGCAGACGCGCGAGATGGGAAAACACAGGGAGCAACGAGGACGTGGCATGGGTAAATCAAAGCACGCCCGCAGTTTCAGGCTCAGTCTTAAGGCTCTGCGCGTGCGAAGTTTCTGCTCTTCCTCTGTGTGGCACTTTAGATGAAGGGCTCCCATGCGCTGGGTGGGGTACACTCGGTTCCCCCACATGAAGGACTCAAAGTGGGTCTTTATTTGTGGGTATCAAAGCTGGGCATCTATCGACAGGAGTTAAATACTTTTTTCAATGTGCGTCTCTGGCTTGGAATCCAAGAAAATGTCACCCCAAGGAAAAGAAAACTTGTTTTCCCAGAGGTGACATACATCGTCCTTCTGCCCGGACTCAGAAAATGTCTTCTGTCCCTATAACGTACATATGTAGGTCACCACGGAGCAGGATTCAAGCTCACGTCAAAAGTCGCAGGATGCTTGTCAGGAGAATTAGGACTTTCATTATGGAGTACTGGGCTCGTTCCCAGGTTATCAACCACATTCTGTTTGTTTTCCAAGTGTTCCCGTTACTCAGTGCTGCACCTCCCTCTCTCTTCCTGCACCAGAAAGAGGAGTCAGGCAGGGTGTGGGCCGCTGACATTCTTTAGTCCCCCTGCAAAGGCCTTCCCCACCAGCCGCGGCTCTGTGGATGAGGCTGTTCACCCCAAGCCGTAGCCTCTGCAGCGCGAGTGCATACCTGTCTTGAACTTTCATTCATCATTTGGAACCGGCTCATTCATCACCGCTAAGCTCGTGGGTGTAACCGGAATCCTTCCCTCCCCCATCCAGCCCTGCACATCTTCATCCGTGGCTGCTGTGAATAACCGAGGCGCAACTCGCGGATCACCCCCACATTCCGGTTCCAAGATTCCAACGCTTCTGATACACACACACACACACACTCCTGTGTGTACGACACGCTGCTTGGTAGGACATGTAAGCTGCAGAACATAGTCTGCTTGAGAGGGAAGGGTTTTTGGAGGACAGGGAGAGGAAGGGGTAGGAGCAGCAAGCCAGCACCCCAAGACGACAACTGTGTCTCGATGAGCAACAGCAATCAAGTCTGTGAGTGCAACGTGGCTCTCGCTCTTAAATTACAGGTTGATGCGCCACCTTAAGACTACATGGACAGCCTCATGACACCGTGCAGAGAGGAACTAGACACCTGAACGTTTTCCCTTTGTCCCATACACACATGGATCAAGTGCATTGTTTTCCCCAAATTTTTATTATCAAACTGATGTACGTTACAGTTTCATACGTTAGGCATTGGATACATTTCTTGTACTGTTTGTTACCTTGTCCCTCATACCCCCCTCTCTCCTCCCCCTTTCCCTTCTCCCCGCCCTGAGGTGTTCAGTTCACTTACACCAAACAGTTTTGCAAGTATTGCTTTTGTAGTTGTTTGTCTTTTTTTACCCTGTGTCTCTCAATTTTGGTATTCCCTTTCAATTTCCTAGTTCTAATACCAGTATACATGGTTTCCAATATACTCAGATAAGGATCAAGTGCATTTTGACTTAAAAACAAAAGCCCAAGACTGTGATTGAGGTCAAATGTAGTTAAAACTGATTTTTTTAAAAAAAGGAAATCCTGGTGGTTCTGAGGTTTGCTGTGCACCACATTTATTTGTGCTGATTTAATTTCTACAAGATGGTGGCCTGGTAACCCCATTTCTAATTCAATAGGCACTGTTAAGACTGAGTTAAAAAAAAATCGGTCTCTTCATCCTACCCAAATTCCAGACTAGCAATTTCATACATAAAGTCTCCATTTACCTGAGTAACAGGTGCTCACTTAGGTACTGTGTCTGTGTGCTTGCAAGGCCGAAGGAAATGCAGGGAACCTTTCGCTGTACGTCGGTCTCCCACAGCGACAGGAAACCAGGCTGAATCTGAGGGGTGCAGATGACTGGCGCGACTCAGGCACCTCAAGCTTGAATAGTGAGGGGACTGTTTTGATCAAACAACTCAGTCTAGACTTAGGGTCTGAACCCCAACTTCACTCGCAGAACACCATTGTCCTAAGCCCTGCCTCTCAACACCAACCACAGGAAAGGAAATGAAAGGGGAATGCAATAGAGTCTCATAAGTTTCATCTTCCATCGAAGAAACACTTGGTGCCTAATAACATAAGGCCATTTAGCCTCATTGCATCAGCCGACCAACTCTGCTCACTCAATACTGGGGCTTTTCTTCAGATGATCACGTCATCTCCGGCTAGGACAAGGGTGTCAGCAAGGATGAAAAGTAGGCTTTATGGCATACGACAGTGGTTTCCAGACAATGTCCTGAAGGTCAGAGAACTGAGGTACCTTGAAGAATGGGCAATGGCACATCAGGGAGCAATGGGGAGAAACTTGTGGCATCCTTGATGTAGAATCACTGGCCGTGATTAGATCACATTGCCAATGGGGATCCTTAGACTTCCCTGTGGGAATCACAGTGATGTTTCACATCTATGTGAGAAACTGTGGTTTCCTTCCCGTGTCTTGGTTCGGAGTCTTGGGTAAGCTTTCATACCTGAGCTAGTACACACGGACACATTTCTACCCAAACAGGCTGAGGGTGGGGTAAGGAAGAAAACTACTATGTTCAAACATGTGAACAGGCGAGACACACACCACCTGCTTGCCACCCCTACCCTGTTGTGTGCAACACACAGTTTCCATCTGATCCAAACTTGATTCTGCTGCTACCCAAACAGTGTCTGTTGTTTGGGAATGGAATCCTTTTCCTTTCATTTGAATACAATTCACTCTGGGCATATTGGTTTTAACTTCTGTCTGGTGCTTGTATTCTCATGTAAGAATGCAGGTAGAAGGATCCAGTTGCTTCTTTCTTATCAGTTCCGATTTAAGGATAAGTACAGTGCTAGCAATGGGTACTGCCCATAAATGGCCATCTGCTCCTGGAGGCCACATTCATTAGCGACAAAGCAAGGCATGTGTCGTGTGCAAACTCTTGGTTGGCTACTCCTACCCAGTGCCTGCTTCTGTCTGTTCCACTGTGGAGACTGAAGATGTGGAGATGGTTGTTTAGCATTCCTATGGCAATGAATGGCAACTTGACCCGGATTCAATGAGATACAGAGAAACGTCTACCAGGTGAGATGAGAGAAGAGAAGAGATTCTGGGAATTTTTTTTCTCCCGAATAAAAGGAAGCAAGTAAGGAGAAGCCTTCTGGTTGAACTGACAACTCGTGTTCGTCCTTAGACAGATTTTCTGTTATTGGAATCTAAATATATCTGTTTTCCCTCAGTATTTTGCATAGGGTTAGATTAATGCACTACTGATTTGCAAAAGAAAATTAATCAGAGCTCCCTTCCTGCAACCGTGTTGCACACATATTGTGCACATATTCATTTTACTTCACCACACAACCAACCTTCCTTCCTACTCGCTTGGTTAACAATATGGCGAGGGTTTTCTCTTCTCTCTTCTCTGCTGTGAAGAAGGGGCATTATTTTCCAACCCTTCACATGTGAAAGCAGCTTCCTCTAACAGAAAGCCCTTTCCAATTTCCTTGTGGTGTCCATTATAAAATTATGACTTCAAAGGGACCTAGCCAGGCCCTCCTTAAGAGCTGAGCTTTCCCAGCTCGCATGCGGGAAGCCCACCACGCTTGGTGAGCTGTGACAATCCAGATGGCAGGAAGCAGGTGAGTAATGAAGGCCACGCTGTTCCTATTAAAATGCACACAGCTTCCCCAGGATGTCCAAAAATCTCCAGCACTAGCCAGGTTTGAAGAAACCCAGAGACACATGGGCTAATGGAGAATGTTATTCCCAACATGGTCCTGTCACACAGACATCGAAAAGACAGAGTTTTCCTACAGCTGGAACAAAACTTTGGCCCAAAGGCCAAAGAAGTCTTAAAAACTGTTAAGTCTCTAAGTAGGGAAAAAAAAAACCCACTGGGAAAGAGATAGCTGTCCAGACCTGCCGCCACGTCTGTGTGGTTTACAGTGGAATCTGCCGTCAAGGTGTCTACCATCTGTCACCCATTCTTTCCACAAGCAGAGGAGTAATTAACTGCTCAGGCGATACCAACTCCGTCAATCATCAGCTCTGTGATCTGCACACCGGGGGGACATCGAGAAGCGGGTTCCGCAGTGGGTGGGGCTTCAGGTCCACAACGAGAAAGGAGCGGGAGCTCTCGGGCAGGCTCCTCCGCACCACCCAAAGGCACTGAAAATGGCGTCCGTGCGGCACGTCCCTGGTCAGAAATGTTGCTGCGCCAGATGCTTTTGAAATCAGTAAGGCATGATGGCCACTGTGTGAAAGCTAAAACCCTCCATCTTGGTGGGCTGGCCTCAAGCTCGCTCTTTTTGAGGAAGCCTCACGTGACTCCCAAGCCCCAAACAGTTCTCTTTAATTTGCAGCCTCATTGCCCTCCCTTATAAGTGATCATCTCTCATCATTACCAGTTATCACAGTGGCATTAGGATTATGGAAAGGCCTGGCTCAGGCTCTAACGCGCACCTTGCGCACCACAGAACCCTCAGTGCACGCAACTAGGGTTGAGCGTCTTAGCCTAGAATACATGCTTATTGGGTTTTTCTTTTTGTTAATGGGAACCAATGTCAAAGTGCACCAACCTATAAAGAGTAATTCAAAATAAACTATTAACAAATAATATATGCTGGATAGATGAATAAACCATTTTCTCAAGTGATGTGAGGCATTTGGGTATTGGTGGCTCACACCTGTAATCCTAGTTACTCAGGAGACTGAGATCTGAGGATTGTGGTTCAAAGCCAGCCTGGGCAGGAAAGTCTGTGAGACTCTTCTCTCCCACGAACCACCAGAAAACCAGAAGTCGTGAATGAATACAGAAATTAAGGAATGAATGAACAAATCAGGACTTTCCACCACTAATAAAATGGTTGCAATACAATCTGCAACATCCCCTTTCTATCCATAGCCAAGAGATGGAGAGTGATCTTTAACAGGACTTTCAGAGCACTGAGTGCCTAAGAGATTCTCCCGTTCCTCAGCATTTCAGAGCTACACGACAGCCGTGAGAACATAGTCTCTTGATTTCCGCTTGCTTTTATCTTTCTCCCTTCCCCTCTTACTCCCTTCTCTCCTGCAGTATCCGCTCTGCTTTCTTTTCGCCATCTTCGGTCTGCATACCACACTGTTCCTGGTATGCACTTGAAGGGGCTGAGAAATCTGCTAGGGAGCCCTGTCCGCACGGGGAGCTGACCTCCCAGCCGGTCTTCAGTACCTTTCACCGCTCTTCCTAATATCTTATATGGAAACAGGTCTGTCAGACACAGAAAACCCAACGCACTCTTCCTTGACCTGTGCAAGATTTATAAAGCTTTTGCAAATGGCCAGACTCAGGTGACGGTGCCAGGAGCATTCCAAGTGATTTGTGGCTCTTCCTTCCAGGAAGTCGGTCTTTAATGGAAACTAGGTCTCGCTGCGCATTCCTCTCCTATGGCATGAGGACAGGGAAAGGACTGAAACTGTCGCGAGGAAGATTCACCGAGATTAACCGGTGACGTGGCTTTGAAGAGTGAGTGTCATGTTCTCTCTCATATGTGGACTCTAAAAAGGAGAAGCAAATGTGTGTGTGTGTGTATACTATATATACACACACATATGTCAACCTGAAAGTAGAAGAGGAATTGTTAGGGACTGAGAAGAGTTTAAGGTGGGTGAAGGGTTGGGTAGAAGTAAAAGGATGGCTGGACAGGATCATTTCCTGGTGTGTGTGTGTGTGTGTGTGTGTGTGTGTGTGTGTGTAAATCACAGTAAATACCATTAACGTAGACAATGCAAATTCTGGGAAAATCAAAGGAGCGGTAGCGTCATAGTAACAGAGAAGGAGAAACTGAGATTTCAGTCTGAGCAAAACACCAGCACTGCGCAGTTTGGAAAGCAGTTTATATTTGAAACTGGGTCGCCAGGCATGTACACAACTTTCTGCTGGCACCCCCCTCCCCGAGTCTCTATCACCAGCCCCTTATCCACGGAATACCTGCTTTTCCAGAAGTTGTGATTTGTGTTTTACATCGTGGCATGTCACTATCAAATTCCATGACGTTAGCATCTCCCCCTATTTTTCCTATGCAGAAATGATGGCTCAAACAGGTTTAAAGAATTTGTCTCACTTTGGAAGATGGAGATGTGAGCCTAACTTTACGTATTTTTTTTTTTTTTTTTTTTTAGCCAGTCGTGGGGCTTGAACACAGGGCCTGAGCGCTGTCCCTGGCTTCTTTTTGCTCAAGGCTAGCACTCGGCGACTTGAGCCACAGCGCCACTTCTGGCTTTTTCTATATATGTGGTGCTGAGGAATCGAACCCAGGGCTTCATGTATACGAGACGAGGACTTTACCACTAGGCCATATTCCCAGCCCCAACTTTACGTGTTTTTTCATTTTGATATTTTATATAACCAGAAGCCCAGAGGCATTGCACTTTAGTGTTACTCTCCTAAGAGTTTCCTCCTTTGCTCTCACCGTGTATAAATGCCTAGGATCTTGTATAGTTTATCCTGCACCAGTTTATTTTAGATCTAGGTTATGCACGCGAGAGGAGACGTGTGCCGTTTGTGTCTCTGAGCTTGGATTGTCTCACCGAGTGTGATTTGGTGAACTTGACTTTAGATCCAAGCCCGGCTTTTTTTAAGCCGTCTTACCAGTCCTGTTTCTTTCCCCACCAACCCTCTACGGTATCGCCTGCCCCTCCTCCCCTCTGTCGTTTTTACTTATTTCAGCAAGATCGTTGTAAGCCTTCATTCCTAGCTGTAGAGCGGACTCATTCGCCTGGTAGAGGGTATCTTCCAGACTCAGGTTTAACTTCTTCACCCACATTCCACACCTGAGGCTCTACTGATGCTTTACGCTTTGAGTGCCCTGCGCGAACACGTCTATGCGGATCACCTCTCGTGCCTCTTCATCTTCCTGAGAAACGTTTCCAGTAGACTTGCCTGCTGCCATCTTTCTGGATAACATATCCATTAAGGGCAGCGTTCTAGTCCTGGTTATAGTCTGAAGACCTAAGGTAGAGACTAGCACTTTAGTAGATTAGAAATAATACCTGATCGGCTGACTGAAAAGGACTGAAGCCATGATCCTTCCAGGCTAGCTCTCTAAAGGCTCCCCTTGACTACTGATGCCGTCTGACATTGCTGCAATTTACATATGCCACCCCCTCCCCCATCCTCGCTCACACGCGCGCTTCCTCCATTTTTCCATACCCACACGTACTCCGTAAAGAAGGGAGTTCCCACTTTACACATCCCTCGCTCAGCCAAACACAGTGGGTGTCTGAAGAATCCAAAGAATTCAGAACCAAGACTTTTCTCCAATGATGCAACTGACGGTAGCCGCTGACCTTTCTTGAGAGACTCTGGAACTCTGAGGATCTAATAACGGCTATAAATCATTTTGTCCCCGCGAGTGGCACGTCTTCATACGTGTGAAACACTTCCTCACTCTCCCGGGGATTCTGGGAGTATCACTCATCATTTCTGTCCTCACGCCTTCCACCTAGGTGCTTTCTCAGCCTAGAATTTTTTTTTTCTCTTAAAATGTATCCTGATTTTTCCTTTCTTCTAAGGCTCAGTTGAAATTAGACTTTCCTAAAAACTAAGCAAGTCACTTCCATTTAAAATGTCACTAGGTGAGTTGGCATCTTCTTTTTTCTTTTCTTCTCGGTCCTGGGGCTTGAACTCAGGGCACTGTCCTTGAGCTCTTTTTGCTCAAGGCTAGCACTCTACCGTTTGAGCCACAGCGCCACTTCTGGCTTTTCTTTTCTGTATATGTGGTACCAAGGGATCGAACCCAGGGCATCATGCATGCTAGGCAAGCACTCTACCACTAGGCCAAACCCCTGGCCTGTCATCTTCTTATCAAGCAGAATTCATTTATATTAGATTATGGAGCAGATGTTGGTAGATGGCTTGAATATCCTGAGGGTTTATCTCCTTAAGTAGACGATAAGTTCCCTGAAGATACAATCATACTTCTTTCTTTAGTAGATAGCATCTTTCCTAGGCCCAAGGATCTTATACTGTGCCTAGCAACATGACAGAAATCTGCTACACCTGGGCACTTGGGATTCTCCTGTTAATGGACATGACACCTCTCCAGAGACTTTAGTCACACAGGCTCCTCTTTTGTATACAGCTAATTACTGTTTTTAATGGGTCACTGCGATAGTTGAGAGAATGGGCCAACACTAAATTGATAACCGTCCGTGAGGATCAGGTACCAATGCTATTTTCAATAGCACTGCCTGCAAACATAGCAGATGGGAGACGAGGAATGGAAATCACAGTCTGCGTTTCCAAGGACTCTCCATTTCAACTACCGATTCCAACTGCCTACATTATTGCCTTTGGATTCCATGGGATTCCTAGGGCTTAAAAATAAAAGCCAGGAACTTTTGCATGCAGTAGCAAATTCCTTTCTTTCTTATACGTAAGAACAGATTCTTATCCTTGATTGTAATACACTGATTTATTTTCTGAAAGTTCCTGGGAATACTTAAGATGCCAATTATTTTATTTGGAAATATAAGGAATCAAAGAAACACTGAAGTTCTAGATTTTACACGGCTACCATCTCAAACACAACGTCGGGTTATTTTAATAGTAACCTGTCCCAGATGCTACTTTGAGACGGGAGCTTCTGGGAATTTACCACTTAGGAAACTTTCTGAAGTGGTCCTTTCCTACCTCTTAATCCTCATCGTAAACCACGTTCAAACCCCTTCTCACTACATCTGTCTCCACTTTTGCTCTCTGATCTCACACATCCCCTGGTTGGAGGTGTTCAATCATGCCTCACCCTTGGTGTTATTCCATTCCCTGCTCTTCTTTTCCTTGGCGACCACGTCCTCAGTTTTAGAGAATTTTAGTCTAGACGGCACCTCCTGAGAGAGACCAGGCAGGCAAGTCTGTAAGATTCTTATCTCTAACTAACCACCAGAAAGCTGGAAGTGGCGCTGTGGCTCAAGTGGTACAGCTCTGTTATTGAGTTAAAAAAAGAAAAAAAAAAAAAAGAAAAAAGAAAAAAGCTAAGGGACGGGGCCCAGGCCCCGAGTTCCATCCCCATGGCTGGCAGCAAATGTATTCACAGAACTAATCCCTTTGTGTTTGTTTGGGTATTTGCTGTTACTGCCTGTACCTTTTATGGTATTGCTTAATGAAGCAGTGTGGAGATGCCAGCTGGTTTTTCACCATGGCGCTCTTGGCTTCTAGTCCAAGGTTTGGCACGAGGTAAGGATGTAATCAATGTTCAACAAAAGCACAGCTTCTTAAAGTATTAATAGCGGAGGCCTGATGACAACTTGGGTTCCGTTCTTTAATACTATTCTTATACTCCCCCCAAACACGGGGTATAGCAGACCAATGAGATGAAAAGCCAGAAAACAAAGGGACGGTCGCCTCATTCTGCTTAACAAGGTCTCATCTCAGCTAATCACATAGGTGAAAATGTCCACGTTATGAAATGTGCGCACACACCCTTCTGATACTGAATTCAAATAGTGCTTGCTCAAAATGGCCTCTTCTCCCTTTGGATTTCCAGTAAGACAGGCAACGGAAAACCATGGGACTCGATGGAAAGATCTTTACAGGCCAACACGTCTGACCCAGGGAACGATTTCCATCAAACAAGCAGTCTGAACTGGATTGGCCGATTACTGAGAAGGGATTTCTGGATTAGACAGTTCCTTAGGGGCTGAGTCAGCGTTTAGGCACTGGAGTTGCTGGAACGGCACAGCGGAGAACACGTGAGTGACAGCCACCTCTGAGCCTTGCCGAAGGAGGGCTGAGATGGCACCTACCGAAGGCGTCCACCCCGCCCCGGGACTGGGGCGCCTGAGCCTGCACACAGCCGAAAACGGAATCCTCTGTGAGGTGAAAACGACTTACTGAGCACCGTGCACATGCCCCCCCCCCCCCCCCCCCGGGGGACTCTGCCTTGCGAGGCGATCACGGGCCGCTCCCACCCCCAGCTCCAGTGATCGCTGAAGCCAGCGACTCCTGGGCCTGTGACTTAAACACACTCTTCTCCACTGACATGTAAAATGGGGTGAGATTTTTTTTTTAACCAAGGATTACGAGAACAAGCTAACAGAAAGCATGGAGAATGCGCTGATATACACAGCGCTGAGTATTAAGAGTCGCTTTACCCGGACGCAATATCACCGGCGGGGAAGAGGATGATTTTGGATGTCACCAAGATCCCGTCTGCCCTTGTGTTTATAAGCTGCCATGCTCTGGGACAAGCTCCTTGGGTTCTCTCAAGCTCGGCTTCACGTACTGGCATCATGTTACGGGGAACGGCGAAGGTGACACGAAACGAGAACGGTCAGGGGCTTAGTTATTAGAAGGGAGAAGGGTGGCTGCCACCGCACAGACATTCGGTAGGTAGCGAGTGCGAGTTCATGTCCTTCCCTTCGTGCTCCCGGCCTTCAGCAAACTCAGTGCGAGGCTTTCCAGCCTTACAGAGTAGGAGAACACGCAGCCCAGCTTCAGGCTTTGGGTGACCCCCCCCCCCCCCCCCGGCACCCAAGTTATTTGATTTGGTCCTGTTTGATTTAATAACACTGCGATACCATCCCACACTAAGTTTCCCAGTGTTTTTTTTGGAGTCGTTTCCAATGCTTAAAAATTAGAAGGCTTCATTGTGAAATATCCAGAGTTAGAGTTTTGTTGGGAAAATGAAAGTTTGGCAACACTGGGCTGGCTTCTCACATCACCATATCTAGCCTGAGTTAGGAAGCAGCTGCCCCGCCCACCCGCCCCCCTACCCCCCATTCCCCCCCCCCCCACCGTTCAAGTATACAGGATCCGTAATTTACAACATCCACCATTTCCCCGCATTTTCTGCCTTTGCGACCAAATGCCAGTGTCCACTTATCCTCCTCAGGTGTTTCCTACCCCTCTGCAATCACCTTTGTGTGCGTGTGTGTGTGTGTGTGTGTGTGTGTGTGTGTGTGTCCTAGAACTTGAACTCAGGGCCATACCACTGTTTCTGAGTTGTTGTTTTTTTTGCTTGATCAAGGCTTGTGCTCTACCACTTGAGCCACAGCTCCACTTCCATGTTTTTTGGTGGCTAATTGAAAATAAAACTCTCACCGACTTTCTGGACTGTGACTCTCTGATCTCAGCCTCCGGGGAAGCGAGGAGGACAGGTGGGAGCCACCAGTGCCTGGCTATGTCACTATCTTTTCCGTTCACGTTTAGTGGTGGAGATGTCCACACCGGTAGCTTTGGTCTTCATGGTTCCCGGGCAGACTTAACAAATAGCATTCCCCCCCCTCCCACCTCCACCCAAAGGAAAAAGAAAGCTGGAAGTGGACCTATGGCTCACGTGATAGTGTGTCAGCTTTGGGCAACAAAGATAAGGCACAACACCCAGACCTGAGTTCAAACCCCAGTACCAGCGCAGTGCACATACTGACACAGGCAGGCTGTCAGCCAAACAGACGGACAGATAGACACACACACACACACACACACACACACACACACACACACACGTCAAGGAACTCAATGGGGCCACATTAACTTGGGAAAAAAAACACCACCCGCCTTGGGTCTCTCATACGAAGGGTTGACTTTCACCTCCAAACTGTAGCTGTTTTCTGCTCTCTCAAAGAGGACCCGGTTGGAAATGAATTTTCCTCACTGTTTAATCTCCTTCATCACCCACCGTTGACTGGGCTTAATTAATTTATCTTTCTGGTGAATTTAGAAACTTGCACCGCTGTAGCGGGGACACTTTCTGACTGCATCTGGCCACCCAGTGGATGGATGACCTGATCTGCAGAAGTCTCCCAAGCATCTGGGGCCTGTCTTGGTGAAAGATCCAGAAGGTCTTCCAGAGGGGTCCTCTGCCCCCCCACCCCTAACCCGAACACCAGAGGTGGAGTGGGAGGGAGGAGATGCTGTGGAGAGGGGGGATTTGCTTCGGTATACGGACCTGGACCCCGGCACTCTGCCAGCTCCACCTCACGTGTTGCTTCTTCTCATTGGTGCTGATTCAATGGCACCAGACAGACCGATCTGCATCCGTTTTGTTCCACACCGTCGGAATCCCCCAGGCCCGGGCCGCCACTCTGTGGACCTCCTCGGCACCTCCTTTTGTACGAGAGCCCTCGCTGATCACAGAGGTGTAACGCTTAGAGAGCCGCGTTGCTCCCCTGCATTCAGCCAGCATTTATCGGGGGCCCACTGCGTGCGTGCCTGGCACGGGGCCGCGTGTACCTCGTCCTTAGCCGCTCTTGGCAGGCTCCGCTCTCCCATTCTCACAGACACAGAAACAATCATTGTGAAGGGTAACAGGGACACGACTAATAAAAAGAGAATAAAACACTACTCATGACAAGATAGAGTGCGCGTGTATGCCGAGGGGTACACGTGTGTACTCCCCACCTCCACCCACACCCAAGACTCCATACGAAGCGCTGCCCCTGCGTTCATTCCCCCAGCCCGCAGAGTACAATCGCAGAGCCGTCATTATCCTCACCCGCTACCCCCTTCCCTAGGCACCAGGCCTGAGCCACCAGGAGCGCGTGCGACGTGCCCACAGCTGGCCTCGAACCTGGAAGCCTTTGCGCCCCGCTCTCTAGATAGCATTTAACGACGGTGAGGCACCATCCTGGGGGCTGTGCTCCATTATGTTTAATCTGCACTCACACAACCTTCGAGAGTGAGTGGTGCTATTCTCAGACCAAGAAGCTGAAGCCTGGAGAAACATGAAGTCCCCCCCAGAGGTCCCTTGGAGGGCTCGGCTGGGGCGGGGCTCAGCTCAGGTCTGCGGGGCTTACAAAGGCCTCTGGGTGCCTAGGGAGCTCCCTGCCGATGGATGAGGGCGAGGGACTCCTGGAAACTCAGCCGTGCTCCCCAAGAGAAGCGGAGGAATGTGCAAAGCTTCAGAAGGCAGCGCTATCATCAAGGGGTGGGTGACAGATGTCGACAGCTCTTGGCCCGACTGGTTTTTCTGGCTATGTTCAGCCTAGAGGACGGAGAACCAGGTGGCTGGCCACAACAGGAAGTAGAACCAAAGGCCCGGAGCACTGAGGATTGGAAAATTTCTCCACAGTGGACGCCGACGGTTGCACAATCAGGTTGCCACAGTAACCACAATGGCTGGCCCCCGGTGGACAACACACTGTATTCAGGCTGGCCCTCCAACACTCCTGGCCTTCACCTCTCCTCTGATGGCCGGCTCACCGTGGACAAGTCCCGCCGTCTCTGTACCTCCCGAGCAGCACTCCCCTGCCCAGAGACAACAACTCCTCAACTTCCCATCGTGTCAACCCTCCGTCCTCGGGGGGGGGGGGGGGGAGGAGGGAAGGGCAGCTCCAGGAAGCCTTTCTTGGTCTCCTCATTCTGTGGAGCGTCTCCTCGAAGTGTCACCTGTGTCCCCTGCTCCCAGAGCATTCAGAAAGATGCGTCTGGCGCGTCATGAGCGCTTCGCTGGACGGGCGGAGGTGGCGAGCCTCCTGGTGGCCGCTGACGGGGCCCCCCTCCACCTCCCGCCTGCGATCCCAGAAGTCATTCGGTTCCCCCCGGAACTTTTCGTTGTGCCGTTCCCGTCGGTTCCTCTGAACGCGTTGAACGCGTGCATGGATATCCGGAGAGGAGACCCCCTGCCCGCCCCCCCACCCAACCCCCCGGACGGGGCAGACAGGAGTGAAACGGAAGCGGACGGGGAAAGGACAAGCCTCAGGGAGCACCCGAGCATCCTCCTCGTTGGCCCGGGCCCGGGGAGTGGACGCGTGGATGTGGAAAGATCACGGGGACCAACGCACGGAAAACGCTCCCTAAGTAATGACAATGTCAGCGTCAATGACGCAGACCCGTGAGAGCACGTGAGTGCTGGGTTCAGATCCAGGCTGCTGTCCTCCAGTGTCCAACGTTCTGTACTAATTGGCCTAAATGTCCACTCCTTGGCCACACCCCGATCTTCTCACCCCAACCTCTCATTTTCAGACCAGGCTCGAAATCATGCTGCAAGTCTTACCCTAAGTCTCTCTTCTCCGCACCTTCCAGAAACACCTTCCTCTCCTGAAGGAACCAACATGAATCCATCCTCAAGTTCCACAGATTCACAAGCCTTATTCACAAGTCTCAGTTTTCAACTCTCAACTATTTAGTCTGGTCCATTCATTCATATCAAGATTTCCTGACAATGGGAAAGTCTTTGAAGACAGAGGCTTTGTGCTTAAAAAAAAAACAACAACTACTACCATACTTGGTAAAGTACACATGCGCCTGTAGGTTCTCAATATACCTTTGCAGTGAATACACAGAAGACATGGGGGAAGCTAGCACCCAGGGGTTTGCATAGAGAGTTGTCTATGTCTGCTGGAATGAAATGTGGTGGCCTTTTCTTTTGACCCCCCATGAAATAAACTGCCACTATTAAAACTCAGTGTCCTTGCCTGTAAAATGGGAACTGTCTTAGAGGCCACTGGGGAAAGTACTTAAGAATATAAATCAAGAATCAGGTGCTGGTGGCTCATACCTGTAATGCTAGCTTCTCAGGAGGCTGATATCGGAGGACTGAAATTCGAACCCCACCCAGGCAGAACAAGCCTATGAGAGTCGGAGCTCCAATCTACCAGCGAAAAGCTAGAAGTGGAAATGTGGCTGAAATAGTAAAGTATCAGTCTTGAGTGAAAAGCTAAGTAAGAGCTTGAGGCCCTGAGTTCCAGCCCTAGTACCAGCACAATTATCTATCTATCTATCTATCTATCTATCTATCTATCTATCTATCTATCTACTACCTACCTACCTATCTCAGTATTGTATTAGTTAACATTTACTAACTTAGTTAACTATCAAATAGCCCTGCTTTCATTATATGCGAAGCATCCCAGACAGCCACTGACTCACAGAAAAACTTATCACACACCAGACATTATTGTCAGGGCTATTCAGTACAAATTCAGGGTCAGGGAGAAGTTTATGAGTTAGGAGGACAAAACGAAGAGAGGCAAGAAGTATGGATTCAATGTGAGCCATATCCACGTGCACATAAACACGGAGTGAATTTAATTCTAAGACATTCCTTAGGGAAACTCCATCACTTCCCATTAACACAGTCCCAAAGGCAAGAGCTGGCCCCTGATCTTTACATATTTAATCTCTTTGAAGAAATGCAGAACCCGCGGTCGTCGTGAAATGGCACACAAAGGCAAGTGTATCTGCGACTGGCAGGAGCCTTCTGCTTTCGTTCTTCCTCACGACGTTCTTTAATCATCCTAATTCCTACAAACTTTTGACCTTAAGGTAGCTCTTTGATTGCCTGACAGGATTTTGACAGTCAGGGAAGGTGAACGCGGGGGAACAAGTTCTCACTGTGTTCTTCCGTACTCATTTACAAGAAAACAGCTTAATAATTCTAATTCAGAGACACTTCTATTCACGAAATCAATAATTCATAGCCAGCCCTCGGCAGCATCTGTAGTGACAACAGAAAGGGCAAGATATTTCTTCTCTTCTGTTTGCCCTCCTTTCTTCACTTGGCCATGCTTGCAGCCTGGAGAGTTCAGCATCTCAAGAAAACAGTTTCCATGGTGATTCTCCCTTTGAGTACCCAACTGCATTTCGCTCTTTCTGGAGTGAATTAATGCTTCTTATTACTTTCATGCTAAATATATTGGAAGATTCGATTTGGTTTCCTCTGCAGCGATACAGTTTTATCAGAAAATGGAAAGTAAAAACACAGCAGGAAGAAACTGGATCTTTCTGTGGCCACACAATCAGAATGGGGGCTGGGGAGTATTTCAGAGAAAAAATGACCAGCTATGGGAAAATGGATGCAGGTGTCTGGAAGCTAGGAAATGCAATGCATGCACCTAAAAATGCCAGAAAGGCTGCTCTAGTAGGAAATGATCTTATGTCTTCCATAGGTGAAAGAGTTTGGTAAAGGCTGCCCTGCACAATAAAACACTGACTCACAAGAAATGTCCTCGGCGTGAACTATCCTCTGCTCAACCCAGAAGATAAAGATCACAGAAAGGGATAAGGGAATCTCCCAGCCCACCGTATCCCATCAACCCTCTATTTTCTTGTGGAGTGTTCTGCTTTCTGTCAAATCCCAAACCTGCTCTTTCATAGCACCTGGGTTTCCCGTAAGCAGAACTTCTGGCTCTATACCTTGTAACCACCCTTCGTGTCCCTCATGACTCTCAAGGGCAGAGCTGAGTCAGACCTCTTCATGGCTGCAGCCCTGTGTTGAGTTCAACTCCGGGGAACGGGTTATCACAGGAAGACTCACTGCCGGTGGCAGCTGGGTTGGTTCGAGAGGGGAGCTGATTTTAAGTCAGAAACATTCACACCTCAGCGACAGCTTTTGGTCTTCACGGTCGCCCCCAACCCTGGGTCTTACGCTTCCTATCTTGCGGGCAAGAAGGGGTTAAAGGAAGCACCTGTGTGTTGGAGGAGGGGCCATGGGTAGGTACAGTCTGGAGAGGCTCCTCCTCCGCCACGACAGAACACCCCACATCAGCCCACAAAGCAGGGGTTCAAGCCACCACCAAGTAACCAGGAAGACAATGGGGATTTCAGCTGCATGGAGCCAACCAGGGAACATTGAACATCTATGCCAAACAAGGCAATCCTGCCTGAAGAGCTCTGGGTTGTGGGGGGGGGGGTGCGAAAATAACTAACGCAGGAGGTGTAGAGTCCAGGAGAATTCTTTTGGGACTGTGCAACAGAACGGCAGGGCTGCACGTGCGCGCGTGCGCACACACACACACACACACACACACACCTCTGATTAGAAACCATAGTGACAACAGCTAATATTTATAGAACAACCTGTTAGGCATTGTTCTATGTAAGAGCTTGCGTCTTCCTCATAACAAATGTACGTGTAGACCTGCCGTTTCTCATTTCCCATACAAGGAAATGGGGACTTTACAGAGGCTAGGCAGCGCGTCTAATAGTCCTAACACCAGTTCGTTGTGGGGCCAAGATTCAAACCCTTGAGTCAAAGCCTTCACAGCTGCACATGTGAATCTCTGGTTCTTGGAAATACGAGCCGAGGAAAAGGCTGAATAATAGCATTTCCCACAGCCTCCTTCGCTGCGTGAAGTCTCTGCGTGTCAGCAAACTGAGCCACGTCACGAGGCGCAGAGGGCCCTAGATTCCAAAGCCCAAGGCAGGTCTGTGGGCGTGTCTGGTGGCTAGGGTGTGTGCTGCAGTAGGACTCTTTGGGGTTCATGTTTGCTTAAGGAGGGACAACCGGGGGGGGGGGGTGTGCCTGAATACGGCCTGCATCTGGTGCAAGGGACACTTTCCTCCGTAGGGTGGCTCGACAAAAGGGTTCTTTTTACTACAATTTTGTCTTGCAAATCATTGTGTAGGAAACTCAAACCTGATCAGCTATATACCATTTCCCAAACAGAGACACTCAGAGACACTTCTCATGCCAAAGAGTGAGTCTTCTCAGCCCTATCCAATATCCACATTAAACCAAGCAGCTGGGCACCAGTGGCTCATGCTTGCAAATCTAGCTACTCAGGAGGCTGAGATCTGAGGACCAAGGTTCAAAGCCCAACTCAGGCAGGAAAGTCCTTGAGACTCATAACTCCAATAAATTATTTAAAAAACAACGCCCAAAGTGGAGCTACCTCAAGTGGTAGAGCATTAGCCTTGAACAAAAGCAGCTCAGTGACAGCACCCAGGCCCTGAGTTAAATCTCAAGACTGAAATGTGCACATATGTGTGTACACACACACACACACACACACACACACACACACCCCAAAAACAAAACAAGCAACTAAAAGAAGACAGCCAGGTATAGTGACTCACACTTACAACCTTAACTACTTAGAAGGCAGACTGAGAAAAGCATGGTTCAAGGCAAGCTGGGGGCGAAAATGTTAGTAAGACTCTATCTCCAAAATAAGTAAAGCAAAATGGGATGGGGGCATGGATCAAAGGATAGAGAACCTGCCAAGCAAGGGAGAAGCTTGAGTTCAACTCCCAGTACCACTGAGAGAAAAGGCGGGAAATCGATTAGGGTTTACAGAGAAGGACTATGTCACTCACTGCCTTTACATGTGAAACTTAACCAACAAACGAATCAATGAAAAAAGGGGACTATGGGAATAAGGGTTTTATTTTTTGAGGTTTAATTTTAACTGGCAAATCATAATTGTATATATCTATGTGACATTTTTATTGTAGAATAATCCAATTATCACATCCATCACTGCACATATTTTTTTCTGTGAGAACGTTGGAAATCTACTCTTCACAAGCTTGAAATATATACAATTCAGTATCATTTATCTCTAATTACTGACCTAGGAAAGTCATCTCCAAAATGTATTCCTCTTGTCTAAAACTCGTTGAGTAACATTTCCCAAGACTCTCTCCTTTCCCAATCCCTTCTGAGCTCTCTCTTTCTAGGAGTTTGGCTGTTTTCAGATGGATGCCCCCATATAAGTTCATGCAGAATTTATCTTTCTGTACCTGGATGAAGTTTCTCAGTGTTTTTGGCAGTAAATTTTTATAAAGCCAGGTGTAGATGGCTCATGTCTGTAATTCTAGGAACTCAGGGGGCTACAATGCAGGAGCCCAGGCAGAAAAGTCTGAGAGACTCCACCTTCAATTAGCCAGCAAAATCACTGGGCTGGAGGTGTGGTTCAAGTGGTAGAGTGCTAGCAGAATGAACAAGCAAAATGAATGTGAGGCTCTCAGTGCAAACCCCAGAACCAGCCCCTCCCTCCCCCAAAAGAAAGAAAAAGGACTTCAACTGTTAAATTATAAATGTTAATTTAAACATAAATCATAATTTTATTATAAATTAAAGAACTCATTTTTTTCAATGCAATGATTGCACAACAAAAGGAGAACAAAGGCAGGGAAGAGAGAGAGAGAGAGAGAAAAGAGAGAGAGAGAGAGGTGAAATCTGTTACCGTTCTGAATTAGCAAGGGAAACACAAAGGCTCATCTCCAGCATTACTGTCTCACTGTGTGACTCTTTCAAATGGAATACTTTAAAATGAGATCCATTCCCCATGTTTATTAGTAAGAGAATTTATTACTCATCAAGCGTGGAATAGTGTGTTTATTATTTTTTCTCCCAGAGGAGCGTGGAGGGCTCAGCAATTATATTCTTTATATATCCAGGGTCACGGAGTTAGCCTATCTCTGAGGGTCTGTGGAACCCACAGCCTTTGGGTTAATATTTTTCTCTGCTGCCCTTCCTGTTACAGAGCAGCGTTTGGGAAGATTATATGTCTCATTAAAAAACAGGGTGGTCAGGGCAACCCAAAGAGCCATAGGGAATCTGACCAGAATCTTTAGCCAGAGACACTCTGCATTTCAGCAGACACGGCTTCCGGGAAGAGGTACAGGGGGTTGCTACCGGTGTGGCCGAGGCGGGATCTCCTAGGGAGAAACGGCAAGGTAGATGTGTGTCTGGTCCCACAGAGTGCAGCGCTCCAGCCGGCTCCTTTCCCAACCTGCTCATTAGTCTGTGCATCAGTCACATTTTGTTAATCTTCTCCTAAATAAAATAATCTATGCATCTAAGTCATCCCCCATGGTAGGTGGCTCTCTAAGTAAGCCATCATGCTTGAAAGGGCAAACGCAGGCATTTCAGGTGTA
The DNA here is from genome assembly GCF_023159225.1 of Perognathus longimembris pacificus. Lineage (NCBI taxonomy): Eukaryota > Metazoa > Chordata > Mammalia > Rodentia > Heteromyidae > Perognathus > Perognathus longimembris. The sequence continues at coordinate 3,116,355 of NC_063182.1, read as the reverse complement.
TTTGTGTAGAGTTATTGCCAGTTACCAACATCTAAAATGTCTGCCAAACCAACAGGCCTTTTGGGGGACCCGCTGTTTGGTACAGTGCCAGGAATATAACTCGCTTCTGGGACAGTCTCAAGGTCTGATGATTATCTACTGCTGTTTAAATTTCAGGGCAGAAAAAATAAAGTGATGTTGCCAGAGACTTGAGCTGCACTGTGTTGTATCAATCATTAAATCATTAGCATATTAAGTAGCACAGAAAGCCAACTCGCTTTTCAATCTATCCTCCTCCCCCTTTTCAAGTTCCTTTGCTCCCCAAAGTTTATAACTGAGTAATTGAGAGCTCCGGTTGGAGGTCATCGGGATTGGGGCCTCAACACATTGGCTGTCAAGTCTGAGGAGAGCCGGTCCCTCGTTGTCAATTCTCTCCTCTAGAAAACATGAAGGAAAGTCTCCCCAATTCATGAAATGGGGTGAGGATGAGACAAGATCGGTTGAGTGAAGGAGCCAGCAGTGTAGCCTGGCAGCCAGTGTAGCGAAGAAAAGGGGAGGGGAACAAGAGCACACCCACAAATCCCAGGTAACAGCGGGGCTGTCCAGAAGGTGCTTTCGATTTTCCCCTGGGAAGTTTATCCTCTCTCAATGGGGCCACACGAGCCTCCCAGCTAGACTGCTAGCTAGAGCTTTTCTTTTTTTATCCCCAAGTTAGAGTCGTAAACATTTCCCAGTGACTTAATGATGAAATGAAAGTCCAAGAATTCTCTTTTACCTATCTGTCATTTGAAACCAACTTTGCAAAGGCTGTTGACAGATGTCAGGGCTACTTATGACACAGGTCTCCTGGCAAAGCTCCTGACACTGACTTATTTGTGTATGTGAAAGATCTATATGTATATCTATACAGAGATAGATATACATATGTATGATATGTATGTGATATATATGTATATCTATCTATCTATCTATCTATCTATCTATATACATAGAGAGAGAGAGAGATGAGAGAAGAGAAAGGGGAGGGGGAGAGGTCACAAACCATCATTGATTCATTTTCTCTGTTGCTTAGTGAGGTTGCAAGGTCAAAGGAAAGCCTAGGAGGTATGTGAGAATTTCAACCATGCCTTTTTGGCCCCAAGAGGAAAAGTAAGTGTTTCTAACACACTCAAGGTCTCAAAATACATTTGCAAAGTCCTCTTTCACAGGAGCGTGACAGCACTGCTGGATGATCATATTCGGCCTGGAGCCCCAGGCTTTGAGATCCCAACACACAGAAACTGTCATTTCCCCACCAAGTGGGAGAAAGGCAAGTGGCAGTTGATGGAAAGGGAGGGGAGAGAGAAATGGAAAGGAAGCGCAGTCGAGATGGCCTTGAGATCAAGAATGAAGGGCAGTCCTGTGGAAGTCTAACAGGAAATCCAAAAGGCTTTATACAACAACAAAGGTGAGATTTATCATTACCACAAATAATAACAATAATAAGGTGATTACCATCCTACCACAATCACAAGCATATACAGCCCATCAGGAAAAGATACCAAAATGCAAGGAATTTAGGAATATGCAAACCAGCGAAAGAGGAAACAGTACTAGCTAAGAACTGAGTAAATCCTCTGGGTCAGGAACCAGGCTAAGGACTCTCAGGCAGTCTGCCCCCCAATGCACAGGTGTGCAAGATGGGACTGCAGACTCGGAGATTGTGCACGTCTTTACTGAGGCTGTGTCCGTCTCTCCCTCCACACTTGGCTGGAGCCAGGAACCTGGCGCTTAGAGACATTCGATCGCCTGCTCACGAGCGCACCGCCGCGTAGTGGATTCTAAAGCCCATCCTGTGCTCCGACTGCTCCGAGAGAGGAGGAGCTTCGTGGGAAGCGATGTCACCCATTGCTCGCGAATCATCCACACCACTTGCGCAAGCCCTGCGTACCCAGCCTTGCACTTGGATGCAGATGGAGGGTGGGCGTGGCGTTCTGGACCACAGTGAGCCCTTGATGTCACTGGGGGAGATGCCCCGTTATCCTGTCAGCCCTGTCATCCGGCCATGCATATGCCACTCAGCACACACGACAAGGCACACGGGACCCACTTACACACGGGGCGCGAGCAGGAAGGGGCAGCACTGCCCCCCGAAGCACTGTACTCGCCACCTGACTCGTGAAACCGTAACCCCTCTCTACCTCACTTCAGGAAGTGCAGTAATTTTTTTAAAGCAGGGTAGGGTCGTCCAGAGTGGTCGCATTTGTGCCATTGCGAAGGTTACCGGAGGCGGATGACAGCAGAACGAGCTCGGAAGTCACGGAATTGGAGGGAGATTTCAGTTTAGCCCACGGCCCCAAGCACATAACGAGCCTTCACCCCGATTTTAAGTAAAGAAGACCTCTCGTTCTACATGAATGAGTCCACCATTGATGATACATAAAGGGATAAGAGCTACCTACAAACGTAAGCATGTGGCTCAACGAAAATATACCTGCATGTTTATACCTATAACCCACAGTGTAGCTCCCTTGAACAATTAATAGATACTAAAAAAATGACAAGGAAATGGCATTGTTAGGAGGGAAGTGGTGGGGGGAGAGTGAATGGAGAGGGTAGAGAGGGGGGAAGAGAGCAGAAATGCTAATAAACACGTCTGAAAATGCAATGAAAGTTGTTGAGAGAAGGGGGAGAGTTGGGATGAGGGAAAGTGAGCCCAAGTGAGCCTGATCAGAGTAGATTGTATGTATGCATGCAAGTATCACAATGGAAATCCCTCTGAACAATTACTATCGGCTAAAACGGTATTCTTAAGTGAGAGAAGATGGGATACCGACTTTCTGCATTTGGACTGTTCTTTCTAAAGTGAGACTAGATTTGAGACATACCCATACACATTTATTCCTGAGTATATGTTATGATTACTATTATTGATGAGTTCCGCTTGCTGGAGGCCTTGGGCTGCAAGTCCTTCATAACCTGCTGGCTGGCTAGCACCAATATTCCACATTGAATTTTAATTGGATCATGACACTAGTAACAGAGGCCACACTGGTCGCCATCCAGATAGTATTGGTAGGGACTTTAGTAGCAGCAGTAAAAACTGGCAATGTTTATGAGCACTTCTGGGAGTAAGGTAACGACCATCATTACCTGCTGTTCACAGATGGAGAAATGGTGTCACGTGCCCTATGTATAAATATCTCGTTCAGTCTCTACAAATACTAATTTACTATTCCCACTTTAAAGGTTAAGAAACTAAGGCATAGATGGGTTAATTTCTCACACTATCCCACCACGAATAGGCTGAAGAACTGATATTGACTGTCAGGTTATCTGATTACAGGGTCAAGTTCTACACTGCTGGCCGATTACACATTTGGTACAAGTATTCCTTCTTCTCTTGGTCACATCTAGACGCATTCTCCTCCTACTTTCCTTGTGCATGTCTCGGTTTCCTTAGGTGTAGATCGGGCTGACACCGTCGCCTGCCCCAAGGGGTAGATGTGACAGCAACCTCCTATAATGCGTGGAAAGGGTTGGTGAAGTGCCAAGGTCCTTCTTTAGAATGGGGTCACTGGCCTGACCAATTTGGCCCCTGCTGCAGGAGGCATTTCCTTCCTGGGCTCTGGAGGAAGCTGAGGGAGACATTTCCGAGGAGGAGCACAGGACCCGGGTTAATGTGTAGGAGAGGAACCGAATCACACCAGAGGAGAAAAGGACAGGGGAAGCGCTGCAGATTCCACTACTGGGAGCCCCCATCATTTTATTATTTGGATAAATCACTTGGCTTTGACGGCACAAGCCAGGCCCACAAGTGCACCGATGAAAATAAATTGGGTAGTGCAATAAATAACGGGGGGGGGGGGGGAAAGCAGGCTGCCAAATGAAGAAGGATTTACATCATTTAAAGCCTAGGCTATGAGATGTGAAATCCAGTTTAATACTGGTAAGTGTGGGATAATAACTCTTAGCAAACACTCCCTCCCACCAAATGTCCCCACTGCAACCCTTCCAGCTCCTCTGCCCAACCCTTGCAAACAAAGAGGAGCCCGAGGGGATTTGCAGAATGAAAAGGAAGGGTATATACTGACCAGAAATGAGCCTAAGTTATTACATAATAATCCCAGATGCCTCTGTTGGGCTTAGAGCAAATAGGAAGAGCTAATAGAATGCAGTGAGGTTCGATTAGCTGCTGCAAAAGAAGATTTTAAATCACAGTAGGTTTTATACTATTAAATTGGGTGGGGAAAAGAAAAGATCACAGTTGGGAGTAATGGAAACGGGCCAGGATTAGGGAACACAAACTCCTGGCCTTGGCTGAGAAGGCCACAGGGAAGTCTGGGGGCGGAGTTGGTGCTGAGGGACAGGTGTCACAATCAGAGACAACTTAGTCATCGGATGACCCACAGCTTGCAAGCTGGGACTCAGGGCTATACCTGGAGACGCGGCCAAGCGAGTAGAGTCAGGATCCAACCTGTCAGCGCCGGCCTTTCCAGAATCTCAGTCCTCATGTGTTGCGTGATAGGCGGATGAATAGTTGCATTCACTCAACCAATATTCATCGAACACCAGGCATTGTTCTGGAGTGGAGGGGCTATCAAACAGCTGGAAGGGTGACCGGAAGGCACAGCTGAGCATTTCTGTTGCCGCCATTCTTTTATGAACAAGTAAATTGAAGCTCAGAGGCCAAGAACACACAGGAAGGAAAAGGGCTGACATCCGCACCCTGTGTCCCTAGAGGCCTTTGCTTCCCAATGCTTCTGCCCCACTGAAATATATTCCAAGGCACACTTCCTGAGGCATGTATGACCCGGTGTGAAGTGTTTGGCTCCGATGCACTCTGCAATTCACTACAGACATCACCCTCAGGGAATGAATCCAGGACCATGCCCAGTTGTGACCTTGTACTATACACTTCTGGATCACTTTTGACATCTCTAACTGGTTCATTTTAGAAGCAGCAATTCCTTATATTCCTTAGCCCAGCACTGTTGAGAAGAGGTGATGGGAAGGCATGTGTATAATTTGAAATTTGCTGGTATTACCATTTTAAAAAAATAAGTAACAGGTGAAATGATGTGCTTGTATTGAAAATGTTATTATTTAATTGTGCATTCAAATAAGAGTGACTGAACCTTTCCTTTATTAAATGTTTAGATCCTTGTACGTATTTGATATGCGCCGCAGAGCCTGGTTTGGCATGGCCAGATTCCAAGTGCTCAAGAGCTAGTCTCCAATGAGCTTTAGCCGCATGAGTGTGTGCACGAGATTTTATGAGCTGTGCCTCCTAGTGGTGTTTGCTGAGTGGCTACTTGAAGCCAAGACTTGAGCCAGGCATTTTCATGCTGATCACACTTCATATTCCCAGTAGTTTTCCAAGAAAACATTGCTGGCCTCACAACACAGATGAAAAAAATAATCAAAGCTAGTGATTGAGAGGCTCTAGAAATTATAGGAAAAAGAATTCGTGTTTTTAGCACTTAGCACAGGCCAGGGCTGCGGCTCCGGGGTAGAACATTTGCCTTGCATGCTCAAGGTCCTGGCCTTGAGCCTCAGCCCTACAACAAGAAAACTTGCCGAGTAGGGTGATGCCTGTCTTTAATTTCAGCACTTGGGAAGCCGAGGAAGGAGTATAGTGATTGAATAGAAGGTTACTTAGGAGGAATAAAGGGTCGGATTTGAGTCAGGCCTGCCATTTTTTATTCTCTCACTATTGTACTACTTCTATTACATGGTCAGTATTTTTCTACATCTACTACTATCCTGAGATCCTTCATACAGGGACTTATATGGTATGTCTTCATATCCCCAGGGAAACCAATACATAGTATCTACTACCTAACTGATGGCTGATAATTAGGGGCACTATTTGGTGATACCAGTATTTCGACTTAGGGCCTCACGCTTGTCAGATAGGTGCTTTATTACTTGAGCCAGTTCTCCCTCAGCCTCTCAATACTTACTTTTGGTGAATGATATCTGTGGGAACCTTTACCCAAAAGCTGAGACAACTCAGCGTGCTGAGGATGTCTTTAACCTACATTCCTTATACCTCCTGAAATGACATGCAAACATCTGAGTAGAAATGTGTGCAGCATTTTGAAGACTGAGGGGGTAGTCTCCTTCATTAGATTTTCAAAGTGGCATTCAGATTTCTATGATTACCAAGGCTGCATACATGAGAATACTTGGGAAAGTGGTTTGAGAGAAGATTTCCCAGGGGGTAAAACACTCAAAGGCCATATGAAACGCAGAATAAAGAGCAGGCAGTTGTGGTAATGCTAAGTGATCATTTTTTTTCCAAGGGAAGATACAGGCAGAGTTTAAAAAAGAAAGAATGGGAGAAATGATTCTTGTGGCTTGAATGTGAAATGTCTCTCACAGGTTCTGGTGTTGAAGGATTGGTTCACAGCTGGGGGTGCTGTTTTGGCAGAGGGCAGAAAGTTTAGGAGGTGGGCCCAGCTGGAGGACACAGGTCACTGGGGACCTGTCTTTGAAGGTCGTACCTTGTCCCTGGTCCCTTCCTCCTGGGTCCTCACTACGAAGTGAGCAGCTCTGCTCCACTGTGCTCTTCCACCATAATGCTCAGCTTCATCAGAGGCTCAGAAACAATGGAGCCGGCCATTGATGAACCAAAACTTATGAAATCAAGAGCTATTTTTCCCCCATTTTAATTCCCTCAAGTGTCACAAAGACATAAAACTAGCACAATGATGTTTACAAGATAAAAAAGTGATGCAGATGGTTGATAGCACACTAGTCCTTATGGAGTGATTCCAGTAGATGTAAGACAGTATGGAGTCCAAGTGTCAAGGACAGGTAGGAGTTTCATGTAAAATTCTGGAAACTCCCAGGACTTAAGGGAAGGAAATTATCTCTTGAATAAAAAGTTCTGGTAGTAGTCACTTCCCTTCCTTTTTCTCCCATGACTATGAGTCTGTCAAGTAAAAGTACTATATGTAACTGAGGTTATGAACACACTCAGAGAAAAAGGTTTTAATAAACCACCATTTAAAATCTGTAGTAATGCTGTCTTAATACTGGAAAAACTGATGAGTTTTATTTATATTGTTTGGCCTTTCCCAATAAGGAGTATGTTTTGCTTTACAGAGACAGCTATAATGGACAAATTCTATTCCAAAGGAACAATGGAATAATAAAGCAAAAATTCATATTCTATGAGAAATGAGATCATAGGAAGGAACAGATCATAGTTTGTGTAAATAGCTCACCATCAACAAAGGTATATATCACAAATACAGATTCGGTATCCAACTATATAACCGTCCTGAATCTGACTATGTAATAGGACCTGTAAATCTTTCCTCTTTTAGAAATTCCTTATCATAGAAATTTGGAAAATACCTGGTTGGTAAAGATGATACACAAGCCAGAAGGAAGGTTCAAACATAGCAAGTATCCTTTCTTTCCCACATATATGTCTCCTTGGACAGTAAGAGAATAGGAGACAGAAGTGAGTTTTACACAGTGCTGTACAGTAATGAAGCTGACTTCTTGACCTCCTAGAACATTTTTTATACACCGAAAATGAACCTTATGCCTGGAATTCGAGCCCTTGGAAAGGAGAAGCAGGAGGGTCACAAGTTCAAGGCCGACCTGGTTTACCCAGTAAAACCATATCTCAGAAAAAGAAACACAGAATGTACTTATAATTTGAAGTTGGGGGTGTTAGCGGCAAGAGAAGGTTGCTGGTGTGAATCATGAGTGGACAGTGATGCTTCATATCTATCCACAGGCTTTCACGGGAGTGGAAGGCACCACTCAGGGCACTTCTGCAGAAGCGACACTTCCGCTTAGACATGCCCGTCTAGAGTGCAGGCTAGAACCCGCGGCAACCGGCCTAGGGCCGCCTCTCTCGGGAGGTGATACACACACTCAGGTATTGAGGATCCTGTCACAACATAAAAGGACTGAGCCACCATTTGTCAGCTTTGCCAAAACTGCCCCTCTAGTCTGTGCTAAGAGGTTGGGTTTCAAGACGGCCAAGTCCCGGATTTTGGGTCCCCTTGCTGTTTACTTCTTCTCTCATGTCCTCGCGGGTACATCTTTTACGCTGTACTAGGTTCTTTTGGGGGGATGGTAGAGTAAAGAGATATTCCTGGTCAGTATTTGTACTTTTGTGAGATTACGATCAGCCTCGTTTCCCACGGTAAACGGGCTGAGTGGTGAGGCCTCTGCTTCTGGGAAAGATGCTGCTGTTTGTGTGAAGGGAGATGCAGCTGGGCCTGCACCTCACCGGTGATTCTTCATGGAGGTAATAGGATTTCCTTAATCGGGCCCATTAGACTACCTTCTTGTAATTATCTCCAGGGCCACTCTTTCTGTGTAATGGGCTCCAGAGGAATCGGCCTTTCTCGTTCTTACAAAGGATAACACTGCCCCTGTGTCAGAAGGAAACCATTTTGAAGAATTACTGGCTAACCATCCAACCATCGCCCAGGGGACTTTGCTGTGGTAGTAGAGGAAACAGTTACGAGCGGGACTTCATTGCTCCCAAGGGCATTTCTTTCTTCAAGGGATTTTTTTTTTAATAAATCTAAAATGTGCCTGATGCCAATGACACAGGGGACTCCATGCCATCTGGTGAGGGTGGTGGGCTGTGTAGGGGCCACCAGCATCTTCAGGAAGACAGAAGTCAAAGCTCCGGGTGGCTCTGAGAGTGCCTGGTGGCTAGCTAGCTCTGCTTGCTGCCTCACTAAGTTGTGCTGGCCACTTGCTCCGGTCTCTGCCCAGACCATTCTCGCCTCGATGACATGGACGTGTCGCGTAAGCTTCCAGTGAGTGCTACTTGACAGTCACACGGTACAATGACATTCTGATTTCTTCATTTCTTTCCTGCTTTACTTCGCAAAATATTAATGTGCGGGATAGAAAGTGAAATGGAAGTTGTGATGAAAACCTGGTAGTAACTGACAGCGATTAAGAGGAGTTAAATCCGGGACTTGGCCGTCTTGAAACCCAACCTCTTAGCACAGACTAGAGGGGCAGTTTTGGCAAAGCTGACAAATGGTGGCTCAGTCCTTTTATGTTGTGACAGGATCCTCAATACCTGAGTGTGTGTATCACCTCCCGAGAGAGGCGGCCCTAGGCCGGTTGCCGCGGGTTCTAGCCTGCACTCTATGGTGATAGCTGAATCCCCAATATCTCAGAATGGGGTCCGATTTGGAGACAGTCATTGCAGAAGTCATTATTAAAGATGCGGTCCTCAGTCCTGAAACCCAATATTACTAGTGTCTTCATAAAAATAAGAAATTAGGACAAAGACATAAACACTCACAAAGGAAGGATGCCATCTGATCATAAAACAGAGGGATGATGCCTTTCCAAGCCAACAAGGCCAGAAAACCACCAGAAGCTAAAGACCTGACACCCCTCTGCCACAGACTGAAGGAGTACGCAGCCCAGTAAACACATACTCTTAGACTTCTTGTGTACAGAACTAGGAGATGACAAATTTCTGTTCTTTAAGCCACTCAGAAGTCCCAGCAAATGAATCTAGTAACACGAGCCAGGTTCCATGGAAAGCATTCTGCTGTCTGAAAGCACTTGGGTCCTGTGTAGTATCTGCATGTATGACTTCGCTGTGTGGTGAAAGGAAGCGTCACATTCAGGACTCTCCCCAGCTGTGAAATGTATCAGACACGCTTTCCAAGAGGAGGAAAAGTTGGCTTGTGTTCTTCTTGGCATTACTGGGGTTTTGAACTAATGCTATCATATTTGCTAGGCAGGGCTTCTACCTTGGAGCCATGGCTTCAGCCCTTTGGGGGCACTGGTTATTTATGGATTTGGTCCTACTTCTTTGCTCAGGTGAGTACCTGGAGGGCACTTTTAGGCTTGCTGTAATAGCTAGGATGACAGGCATGCGCCACCAGTCCTAGCTACTGGTCGGCACAGGGGTCATACAAACATTTTCCCCAGGCTAGCCTCAAACTGTGATTCTGGGCATCTCAGCCTCTCAAGGAGCTAGGATTACAGGCGTGATCCACTAACACCTGGCAAGAAAAATAAAAGGTAAGATGGCTCCTGTACATATAAAAGAGGGAACCCACATTAGTGGTCACTGACCCTGATTCATTAATATTAATATTACAGCATTTAAACATTTTTACTTCTGCACTAACTTGTTACCCATATCCTCTGCCACAAGTCTGATGCAATTCAAATTTCTCAAGCACCGCGGCTCCAATATGCTTGTAATTTAAAAAAAAAAGTGAAGACGTTTTACGATCTGTTTCTTCCTCTCTACATATATGTGTGCGTGTGTATACATACATATGTGTGTGCATGTATATACACATATATACTCTGTATGCCTAAGGATATGTATATCTGCATACACACGTGTATATGCACACACAAATATGCACACATACACAAGAATGCAGCATGATGAAACCCACTGGGAGGAGAGGAACAGTAATATGGCGAAGAGGGGAAAGTTGTTCAAAGTGGACTGTGTGGATGTATGGAAAAATCACAACGGACCTCCTATGACCAAAGAATGCTAATTCCAAACTGAACAAAATTGAAAGTATCATTTACCATTCGGGTTTCTATTAAAATGTATTTGGATCCTCCTTCTTGTCAAGCTGGTTTTCCCCAGGCTTCCTTCCAATAAGCCTTTTGTAGTAAAAGAAGCAAACAAGCCCGAGACAATAAAGGCACAAGGGGAAGGAAGCCATAAGCCAAGTCATAAGTTAAAATGTGCCCCAAGTATGATGGCCACAAAGTCATTGAGCAAATATCGCTGCCAATCAATGGGCCTTCGCAGCGAGTGGTTTACAGGCAGGATTACCGAGATTAAAGCGAGGACTGACAACGTGCAAAAGCGGCAAGAGCGGGCCCAGCTGACCCTTATTGATTCTCCCCACTGAGAGAGAACTACAGGTTAGCAGGCAGAAATCAATTCAGCTGCATTAAGCTAAGCTGAGTGTAGATTTATTCACACCAGGCCTCGAAATCACTTTATAAGTGGCAAAAAAAAATTAACTAGAGACGATCATCTGTGTTGGCTTAGAAAAACATACCTGCAAAAAAAAAAAATTAGGTATCGGTTCCTCCCTTTTCATAATAAAGTTAAAAATTGAAGCTAAAATAGAACACAGGCTGTTCCTCCATTCCCTCCCACCTTTAGTTCTTTTGATTTATTTTTAAATAAAGGGGCTTATTTGTATGAAATAATCACTTGGCTATTTTGGTTGCCTTCCTATATCAGCATGCGGGAAGGGCAGACACAGAGAAGTGTCTTCAGCCCAAGAAGCAATGCATCCTATTTGTTCTTGGGGACACTTTCCTTTTTTGGCCCTTAGATTCCAGTGCTCAGGAGAGCAGCATCCATGCCGCTCTCCTCCTCCGCTGAGCACTCTCTGGCTGGGATTGAAGTGAGCTTTCAGAATGAACAATGGGTAGAGATGCTGCCCTTCCCGCAGGGAGGCGGGTGGAATTCCTCCCTCACTCTCCCACACATCACCAGGGAACCATCCCCTGGGCGCCCGAGGACCGGGACGTGAGCCAGGCAACGATCATTTGTACTCAGGGGCTCAGCCCTAACCTAAAAAAAAATGCACCAGAAGAGCCAAGTGGAGCTCCTCCTCTCTCTTTCCTCATTGCTAAGCAACAACGAACAACATACTGCGAGAAGTGGTTTGTGGTTTTGATGGAGCATAGCTGAGGGCTCATGGTTCCTTTAGGCAGGGCTGTCTATCTACTTCTGAGCCGGCCCTGCCTGCTAAGATACATACCCTCCACCTTGGTGGTCATTCACAGACACAGAGGCATTTTAAATGCATCGCTGGGCCTCTAGTGGGTGGCCTGTAATCCAACCAAAGTATCTTTAGCAAACACATGGTTAGGAGAGAGCAGGTGGTTAAGAGACCAAGGATCATGTATATATTCAGTTTAGAATATAAACTTCTCATTCTCAGTTGTATGGGAAAGTTAAATCATTGACCAAATCCTTCAGGTGCTCAAGTCAGCACAGAAGCAACAGGAGCCGATTCTAAAATATGCTGGGGCAAGGTATATGTGTGTGTGTGGGGGGGAGGAACTGGGGAGGGTGGGTGGGAGTGAGGGAGGTTGGGAAGAGAATGATGGAAAGAACATTGCATGAAAGCCAGCCAGCCCGAAGTCCTATCCCAGTTCTACCATAGGTGGTCCTGGGCTTTAAACGCATGGTGTAAGTTACCTCATAAAACCATGGCCTCCTCAACTATGAAAGACAGAATTTTACCCAACATTCAGAGTTCTGGGAGTCTTAGTCTATAAAGACAAGATACAGTCCCAATTCACAGGGTTATTATGGAAGAGCTAATAAATGTGATAGCATTCGGTCAACTGTTAAATGATAATGTTAGTTATTACCATGCAGGCGAGAGACAATTCTTTAAGCGCTTTATCCTGAGCAGTCTGGCACAATCTTTAGCGTCCTTTAAACTGATAAATCACACAGTCTCTGAGCTTTGGTTTCTTATCTAAACCGAAGAAAATGAGGTAAAAGGAAATATGAGTGTACTTTAAACCCCTAAATTGGGCTAGGCACGCAAGCTACTATTATTTAGAGAACGTATTTTGGCTTTTGGCACTAACAGCGAATGCTGTTAGTGCTTGGCTCAATGACAGATTTTAATTGGCCTGGCTATGAAAACCTTATAGAGCTATTATGTGCTACACCTGTGATAGCTCTGCTGTGTGTTAAGACAATTAGGTTAGGGGCTCAGAGAACAACTCTCCCCATCATCCCTCCTCCTCCTCCCTCTGAGAAGGAAAGTAGCAGCTGCTTTATATGGTTTCTATTAGTTCACTTTCTTGCAGAGAGATCCCAGTCACATCTACCTTGACGGAACAACATCTATCACCCAAGCCTGGCAGACACAACATCTGGGAAGAAATGCTCACTTGGAAACAGCTGGAGCCCGAAGGAAGAACATGGGTCAGGGGTAGTAAGGCATGGACTGACCAGAGTCAAGGACAAAGAAAGTGGATGCTTGGAAGCGCCATCTTCTAGGAGAAGAGGGACAGAGAGGAGAAGCAGATCAGTTTAGCTCTCAAAAGTCGTTGGTCCCTGGTTTGTGAAAGCAGGAGGGAAAGGGGGCCTATGGGACAGGTAACTGTGTGTTTCTAAGTTTCTCAGCTCCGTGAGGAGACTACTAAGTCTTCCAGAATTCTCTTCTTTGCACATCTCCCTGCCCCCATCCAATGAAGCCCATCTCTTCTAAGAAACAGAACAAAATCCCCTGGAAGTTAGGCTGTTAGACCTCCCTGGGAGGCAGGGGGTAAACAATAGCAAGTTGGTCATTTTAGTTGGGAAGATTCTAGAAGAGTGGCTTTTGGTCTGGGTCTCCTTCAGTTTGTCTGGAAAAGTTTGCTTGGAGTTTCTGATCTACACACCAAGGCATGAAGGCTATCATGGCAAATTCTTAGGAGTGCTGTAGGTTACTGTCAGTTCTGAGGAAGGGGTAGAGTAGAATTCCGTGCACTTACATATAAAAGGCTGGAGACCTCACTTCAAAGCCAATCCGAATAGGAAAGTCTGTGAAACTTTTTCTCCAACAAACTACCAGGAAAAAAACAATCTGGAAGTGGAGCTGTGGCTGGGAGTGCTAACCTTGAGCCAACAGCAGCTAAAGGACAGTGTCCAGGCCCTGAGGTTAAAGCCAGGACCAGTGCCAGAAAAGAAAACAAAAAACACCTCAAAACCTTGGATGAAGACGAGCAGTGGGTGAGTGGCTGACCGAGGGTTTTGCACTGATCATGGCTCCCTTGGCAGATGAGAGCACCACCTACTCACCAGGGTGGCTGGGGGAATGAAATCGGGGAGCGTTTGAATAACGCTGACGCTCCCCTGGCTAGGAACCAAATAGCACCCTACTCTGCACCTAGCAGGACCTCGGTCAATGCACACGAAGCACAGGAAGGAAGGCGCGCATCCGCGACACCCACTTGGGATCTGAGCAGCCAGTCTCCCCAGAGGTGGGCATGGAGATAAACGAGGGCAGAGCCATCCCCAGGATTGGGCTGGGCCTCACTGACATTCCCGGGAGAGGGGCTCTCACCTGTCACGGAGCCTGGATGTGAGGAAGTCAGCTGGATCTTTGGTTTTAAAATAGAGACAAACGCCAAAGTGGGAGGGCCCAGAGGAGCCAGTGGTTTTGTGCATCAAGAGCGTTTGCACCCTCAAGGCAGAGTCAATCTCCAGGAAGAGCTGCTACTCACATTTTCCTTTGCACTGACATCCGCACGTGATTTCTCGGCTGCTACGGTGGTGGAGGAAGTGGTTTGGAGTGAGCACTCATCAACCTGACTCTCCAGCGGCGCCCTGTCCCTGGGAACCTGCAAGGCCTCTGTCAGCAGCCGTGAGGCTCCCAGCAGCCCGAGGGCCGGGCGTCTGGATTTCTGCTGAAATCGAGCAGAGTTGCAGCAAAGAGGCTGTGATCACGAGCACAGGTGTCGGGTGGGCTCGCTGCCGGGCCTCTCGCAAATCGAGGCTCGAAATGGGCCCAGATAAGCTGTAAGTCCCCACAATGGGGGGAAATCTCACGCGGCTCTGCCTCACTGAGGCAGGGAGAAAGCGAGTCTGTGACTGAGAAGGGGAGCCGTCGTTCCTGGTACACAGAGCCCCGGAATCCAGCAGGTCCACCTCTGTGCGTTTTTGCTTTCTGCTACAGAATTCCTGCCACACGTACCACGTAAGCATACGCAAGCTCTCCCGCTGCAGTACGAGATGAGGTCTGAGTGCAGTCTCAGCATGTATTTATCAGGAGGATAGACGTGAAATACAGCGGCAGAGCACGTGGCAGTTAAAAAGTGTAAGCTGGACCTGTATCTATTCACATAGAAAGCTAGGACAGGTGTGGCACACACAAAGCAAACTGCACGGTCGCATTGCAGTAGGCCTCAGGTGGCCCTTTAAAACCACGTCCACCAATCCTGAGACTCTTTCCCTTTAGGAGCCGAAGGTCATTTCTGTCCACCTTCGCATGCTGTCCAGACTTAGCGAGCCATCTGAGGCACAAACTCGACAAGAAATAACAAGGTGCCACTTTCAAGACCAAGCCACGAGAGCGCACCGTGGGTCTTCCCTTGATCTCTCGTCCTTCGCTCTAGAGGAAGCCTGCCAAGAGCATTCAAGGCGCCCTGCGGGGCGGCCCATGGGGCGGCCTCCTGCCAAGAGCCAGACGACGGGACGGGAGCCAGGGCGGAGAGGCACGCGGGCCGGCCATCCTGGAGCTTGCGGAGGACTGCAGTCCAGGCTTATTTCCTGATCGCAACGCCTGAGAGACCGCGGGCGACAGACAGGGAGCTCTTTCTGCCCCTCGGAGTCTACACTCCTCAAGGCAGGAGGTAATAAAAGTTTATTATTCCAAGACACTAGGGGCGGTGATTGAGGACTGAAATACTATTTACGGAAACGAGATTTTACACACAAGCCCACATACATACAAACACACACACGTACACACACACACACAAAGACACATGCTCAGAGAGTTCTGGAAGGAAAACTCTAACGTGACAACTGCCTTCATCTCCCAGGAGAAGAGAGGAAGGGGAGGGGAGGGGAACTGGAGGATGGAAGACAGTGACCTTCACCTGGCCTGTCTCTTTTTGTCTTTGCTGTTATTGTGTGAGACTACATCTGCATCACTGATGGGATTTTAGGAAACATTTAAAGGGAGAAAACATAATTTAAATTCTAGTATTGTAGAGTTTCAGGGTAAGCCGGAGAAAGCCAAGGGTTAAATTTGATCTCTAGGGAGAAAGAAAGGTTGCTTAGCAAACTTGTTTAATAATAAACAAGGTTAGCAAGGGTACTTTCCAATATACTGAAGAGAGCCAACTCCTGTGAGTGGCTCTTAAAATTCACCTTAGCGTAAGTCATGCACAATAAATGATTTTTTAAAAATCATGTTTCATATCCCCTGTTGGGCCGTAGGTCAAAGAGACCTTTATTTGGACAATAACAATTGGTAATACATTCACTCCCAATGAACATCCAAATTTTTTTTGAAATGACAAGGATACCTCTACTTTAAAAAAAAAAAAAAGCTAAGTTATACATTAGTAGAGTCTGGTTTTATCAGGTGGTATAGATTCAAAGCGGGTTTGTTATCCGAAAGGTTATAGAAAAAGGTATTTAAAAAAGAACCTTGTATTGGATTTCTTTTACAGTTGTGCTCATTTGATTTTCAACTTTGAGCCTGAGGGTTTGCAACATTTAATGGCAGTGGCGTGTGTGTGTGTGTGTGTGTGTGTGTGTGTGTGTGTGTGCGCGCGCGTAAAGACCCCAATCCGGCTGAGCTGGCTGCGGGAACCAAACCTTATGCATTTTCAGTGGAATTGGGTCCAGAGCTTAGCAGCAAGATGCCTTCTGGGTGACTGACCAGAAATTCAATCATAGCACATTCATTTCAGAAATCCCTTTCATGTATCATTTAAGAGCAGCCTGAACACGGACATTTGCATATCTCTGACCCAGGATTTGGGAAACCAAGGAGAATAGATTTCTGCTTAGTTTTCAGGAAAATGGGAGAAACTGAACTGGAGGCGCTTCCTGTCCTTGACCTCTGCCCAGTGCAGCACTTGCGAAAGATTCTTGACCTTGCAGGAGATTCCCAAGGTGAAGCCACGGCCCCATGAAATTCTGAATAACACTTTCAGGACACTGTATGCCCTACAAAGTGTGTGAGCATTCATCCATCCATCCATCGGAACTTTAATGGGCAGAGAGGCCCCTTGCCATCCTCCGAGTGAGAGGTCAGTGGTCATTTCAATCATCCTGGCTTTCCTTGTGTATGGACACACTAAGAAATTATGCCACTGTGCTCTGGCTGCCTCTGTCACAGAGAAAAGATGGCGTGGCTCTTGGAGAAGCAACTGTGTCTGGAAAGCATGGCTGGCTTTGTTACGGGGTTCATATCTTACACAGAGACCGTGTGGTTGTTCCACTGAACAGCCTCAATTTAAAGTGTAGATCCCTGACATTCGTACGTGCGTGTGGTCTGGGGAGCAAAGGGGATGCCGGGGTACCTCTTGTCTCCCACATTACACTGGCACTTTCTAGATGACAGCCCTGGAAGCACATTTCAAGGAAGTTGAACCAAGATTTGGTGTGCTGCAAAGGGACCATGGTTTTTTTTAAGACCAAGGAAATCTTGACTTCCACTTTGTATCAGATGTGGAAGCAAAGCAGGGTCCTTCTATATGTTACCAAAGCTCACTCAAAACAGCCAAGGAGACGGCTGCAACTCCGGGGTTTGCTGCATGACCCATCCCATGATGGAACTGGGCCCTGGGAAACTTTCTTGCTGGATGTGTTCACATCATGGTTCTGTTTACGTAATCTTTCTGTCGAGTGGGCCACAGCAACCTCTCAGTATTGTCTGTCTGCTGGCTGCTTTCTCTGGAATAACTCACACCATGCTTCCCTTTGGATTAGAGGGTTGTTATTGTCTAACCACTGAAATTCCTGATGACCGCCCAAATGGTTCAACGATCGCTGCAAAAGAACACGTGAACCGGCACCAAGGAGATGGCTTCAATTCCTGGCTCGGTCACTAAGTAGCCAGAACCCTCATCTTCCACATTTGCTTCTTCTTGCCTAGAAGTTATCAATATCAGCCTCAACCCACCAGGATGAAGATGCATGTCAAGGTCCTTGTTGAGTTAGTAAAACACAAGTATGGCAGTCTCATCATCAAATAACATCCATTGTTCACAAAACATGTTTCAATACTTTAGTTCATTAATAAATTCCTCCATTGAGTTGACTCCACGAAGGGCAAACCCTTGCTCATCCTTCATCTCTACCTATGGGCCGAGGGACCAGAAGGAACGAGACACATTCCAGGGAACAGATGACCAGTGCTTTATGGAAAACAGAGTGTGACACATCTGTGAAATGTCACAGAGGTGGATTCCGAGCGGCAGAAAGCCATAGTGGTGCCTCGCACTGAAACCTCCCAGGAACGTCGATGAAGCTACGGGAGAACAAGTCCTAAGGTCCTGACCCCGCTCACCCCCTCGTTCATCAGCTGGGTTCCTGCCTTCTCCTATGTGCGGTGTCTTCTCCTACAAATGCAATGGAAGCCCAACGCTTTCCTCATGTGGGGTTCCAGTCTGTTCTCTGAGCCATCTGCTCTTTTTATCTGTCCAAACTTATTGATTTTATTTGAAAACTTTTAATTAGGTGCTTCCAGGCAGTGGCCGAGTGACGCTGAGGAGCTCTGAGCTGCCGCATTCAGCAGCTGCAGGAAGACACAAAGAGCTCGTGATTTCAGTTCATCACCCTCTCCGTGTTGATGTCATCTTCTTTCCCTCCACCACTGCCTTGTTCCCGGCAGGTGCAGAAGGCTTAAGAACCACCAGGCAAACATTGCTTCTTAGCAATGACCTCTCCAGCCACTTTCCCTCGGCGCCAGGGTGCTGGCAAAGCTACGAGCGTAAGTGCTTCACTTGTTTCTACCTCACCTTTCATCCGGACGGGAGGGAAGCTTTGCAAACACGGAGACAACCTCATAATGCTCCAGGAAAAAAAAAAAAAAAAAAAGAAAGAGATCCATGGTAGAAAGTGAACACCGAGTTGACGGGCGCATTTAAGACTCAGCCATTACCACCCCACTCTGATCCGGTCCCTTTCTCACAGGACAGTGTGCAATGGACTAGGGAGACGCTTGGGAGACCACACGCAGGCAACACCTCTAAGAGGAACGCTCCCCTGGATCCCATCTTCCACGCTGAATGAAGTGCATCTCTCTCTCAGTCACCCTTCCATGTGTTCATCTAATCCGTATGCTAATGCTAACTTCTGTCCTGGTCTACATTTCAATGTACTCATCACATGCGCGTATTATGTACATCATTTGGGAGGGGGGGGGGCTGGACCTATCCCAAGTTTGTCTATTCAATGATTGAAACAAACATGTTCAAGATATCCTTGCTCCAACAACACAGGATTGTGTTTTAGTCATCAAAATACATTTTTTTAGAGAGTGAGGCTAGAAATCCTTTACTTTTATCATCTTATCACCAAATGGATGTTACAAGTGTACAGGCCCAATGTGTTCTAACTTCTCTGTAAAGTACATGGATTAAAGGCCAGCGGAGGACTCCTGGCGAGTCCAGTCCAGATCATTGCTTCTGCTTTGTGTGCCCGGCGGATGTTCTCGGGCGCTATGAAACTTAACGCTACGTGAAGTTCATGGGCAGTAGCCCTCCCCTGGGTCAGGATGGACGTGTGCACTAGTGAAGTGCTCACACGGGGTGTTCCGGGAGGCGGGGGCAAAACCATCTGGCTTCCTTTTCTGTCTCAGTGGGAGAGAGAGCATGGGGACAGAATTGACATGGATGGGCATCACAATTGTTTTCAATACCTCTATGGACTTCAAGCCCTTGGGAAGAACCATGAGTTCAAGGCCAGCCGAGGCTACACGGTGAGACACAGTCTCAGAACAGAGAAAACAAAAACAAGCCGTCAGCTCAAGCGCTTTACCTGCTCAGCAGGGCAGTCGCCAGGATGCGCTAGCAGCATTTTGGATTGCATATTTTCGTGGCTTTTTGTCCTAAAACATGATTCGGAACGCAGCTGAAAGTAGCTGGCGTTCTTAAGTAATGTAGGGTAGCAGGAAAGGTGTGGTTTCGAAGTGAACCAACCCTTTCTATAGTTTGTAAAAATTAAATGAGATAATTGCATACCTCATGAGCATTCAGCGCAGCATGCAACACAAGAAAACACCCAATAAATTCAGCGTGATCTCACAATAACATCAATAATTACTATTTATTGAGTGCTTATTATATACCAGGAACTATGCCAAGCGCTTTATAAATACCCCCTACTAGTTCGGAAAATGATATAAGGTATTGTCTTAATCCCTTACTTTGCAGATGAAGCGATTGAAAATAGATGGGACTTAGGAACTTCTCGTTGGATCGCGCGGCTTGTAAGAGGAAAACCGAGTCTGTCTGCCTCGGAGTTCAGTGAGCGGTGTGGCTCTCCTAAAGCAAGCAGCGTTTCGTAAGTGCCTGCTGGCTGGGGTGGAATGAACTCTCTGCTCTCAACCATCGAGCCGGGAAAGACAAAAGTAAGGTACGGAAGTAGAGCACCAGAGGTGATAAGATAGGGTGCGATGTGTTATCCGTTCGGCAACTCATTCAGATATCCTCTGGACTCAGAGGAGGAGGCCAGCGGAGAGGCGGGAAGAGCCGGGAGACCTCAGGATCCCCGTCGCGCTGGGAGTGATACGGGCGGGCTGCACCACTGGATGCGGTTGTGCGGGGGATGGGAACTCCGCGTACCCCAGGGAGGGACCCTCCCTGACCCCCAGACTTGAGGAATGAGAGCCAAGTGTGCCACCCATGGACGTCAGCTCAAGTCAGAGAGCGTGAGCTTAATTTTCCTCCACTGTACATCAGCATCCCCATTCCTAAAACAAGACATAATTTCAGCGGTGACAAGGTGCGTGTGGGATTCCGAGCGTGAGTACACACGCACACACACACACACACACACACACACGGCCTGCTGAATGACCACTATGAACCATGCCATGGTGGGCGCTAGGGGTGTTTTCTTGCCGTGAGGAGAGAGAAAGTGGGTGGAGAAACAATGACGGGAGAGGCGGCTGACACTGAGCTCTCTGCAGTCTGCGTGGTGACTTCAGGAGAAAGGGGAGGCGCATGCGCCCACAAGCCCCGCACTTACAATTTACGCTGCACCCCAAACTTCCGTCCGGGACCCATCACTTCCAGCCCGAACGACAGCTTCGCCCGACGGCATTTCCCGCGCAGCTGGGACTCTCCCGGTGTGAGCTACTGACACGTCGTAGAATATGGTTTCACACAAAACGCTCTCGGGGCCCACGGAATTCTGTGGGTGAACGGCCCTTCCGGGGAGAAGCCATGTCGACCGACACCTAAGAACCGGTGGTTCGTCACGGAGGATACGGGCGCGATGGCCATGACTCTCAAGGAACTTCCTCACGCGTGTCCTGGAGGACACGGTTTCTCATGGGTTGAGGCGGGACAGACATGGAGAGACCCAGAGCAAATCAGGTCAAGTGAAGTAAGCCCAGCTCAGACAGGCAAGCAGAGCATGGTTTCTCCCCTCTGCAGAGGTTTCTTTTTGTCCTTTCTTTTTTTTTCCCTCTTCTTCTTGTCTTATTTGTTCATTTATCTGTCTTGGGGAGGGGCAAAGAGGGCACAGAAATGGAGGGACAAAGGGCAAACGAATGCAGCAGTGGTCCTCACCGGACACTATGTTGAAAATGAAACTCTACAACATGTGGGTGGGAAGGGAGGGAAAAACTGGGAGGAAAGCAAGGGGAGGCCGGACATTGTCTAAAATGAAATGTACACCTCATCTGACTTACGTAACTATAACCCCTCCGTATGTGACCTTTAGGATAACAGTTAAAAAGGCAGTTCTGGAAGCTCCAGACAAGGCCGTTGTAAGGATGAATCAAGAGAGCGAAGCCGGGTACCAGCTAGCTCATGCTTGTAACCCCAGCTACGCGGGAGAATGAGATGTAAGCATCAAGCCAGCCTAAGTGGGAAAGTCCATGAGACTTTCATCCCCAACTCACCACCCGAAGCCAGAAGCAGAGCTGTGGCTCACGTGGTAGAGCACAAGCCCCGACTGAAAATGCTAAGACACAGTGCCTAGGCCCTGAGTTCAAGCCCTAGTACGGGCACCGACACAAAACAACCACAAAAAGGAGAGTAAGTACAAAGCACGTGAACACTACTCTTATTGCTCTTGGTGTTCTACGACAACTTCAGGTTGCAAAGATGAAGAAACCAGTTTTAGTAGCTGCTGTTTACGTGTCTACACCGTCTTTGGAGACAGAGTTCCAGTGCGATCCATTCAAGGGACCCAATCTTCGTGTTTACCCAACGGTCACAATTGAAGACAGGCACACAGGCAAAGAACGAGAAAGCAGTGCAGTTGTGGTGGGGGTGAAGGCACTCTTGGTTCTCTGGAGGCCTGGGGGACGGGCACCATTTTCCTGGAAGGAACCAGAGCAAGGCTGGGTCTGCCCTGCCTAGGGTGGCGGGACTATGTGGGCAGGGCAGGTCACCTGCGTTCACGGGAGTCATTTAGACCACCCTGGCTGAGCCCCTGCCATTTGGCTAAGGTGGCGAACGTCAGTGGAATGGCCTGTGACCTGCCGCCCCCAGGAGCAGCTCTGTGGGCCTGTTTTGTTAGCTTTCTGCCTGGAACACTTCGCCGGAAGAGGGTGAGTTGCCAAGGGGATTTGCAGCTCTCCCTTCCGTTGGCCGACACGGGGCAATCCGTTCACCTGCCCCGAAGAAAAGATGGCCCCCAATGGACAGTGGCGTTCTTGACTCATCAGAACCGGGGTGCATGTATGCAGGATGGGCTGTCCGCCCTCCACGGGGTGCTCCCCTCAGACAGCTTTCCCATGGTGGAGAGGATCACCCATCAGGAGGAACCATGACGAGGTTTCTCTCAGGCTGGATTACGGTGAGGTAGCACCAAAGGGAAGAAAAACGAGGCTGACGTTCAAAGATAGCCTTGCATCTGAGGCCCAAAGCGCGCAGTGCCGGAACCCTAGCAGCGCGCCTAATCTCACGGCCTGGCTCTCGTCAAGGGCCCCCAAGACTGGAGGGGCAAGAACGTACCTCTCTGATGGTTGCGCGTCACTCAGTGCCAGTAAAGGAATTTCAAAGGCCACGATACGTGGCGTGGTAACCTGGAGACAGATGGTAAGGTCTCGGCTTCTGATCACCAAACTCAAGAAATCCCTTGTGAGCAGGTGCTACTAAATTATTTTTAAACCCATCCCTTGCTGCCAGTCATCTGCAGGTCAATTCTGTACAGGCCTGGTGACCTGAGGCGTCTTCGTACTCAGCCAGATTTTAGTCGAACGTAAGTTTTGAGATGGGCCCATGTGGTTTAAATAGAAGGGATTACCCTGAGTTGATTTATCCTGGGGATATAAACTCAACTGCCAGACGAGCAGAGGCAGATAACATGTTATGTATCAAATCCTGTCCTCTGCTTCAGCAGGAATAAATCTTCAGCGGAGCACACCGTCCGGGAGAAACATGCCTAGCTTCCCTCGCTCTGGCAGATGTGAGGAGTTCAGCAAGAGTGCTCCCACCGTCCTTACACACACCACGCGAGTATGTGTCCTCGACCCATTCACCTCCCCGTTAAGCAGGCATTGCCAACCGTTCTAGCCAATGGGACGAGATGAGAGCCTCATATCCTGGCCCACAATCCCTCCCTCACTACCCTCGTGTCATTCCCGCTGGCCAGGAGGAGAGAAGGAATTCAAGGACCGACAGACACACGACTTCCACGGCCCCTAAGCCATTGACAGAAGTCATCACACAGCCACCTGTGATGTTGTTCCACACATTAGGAAAGGACAAACACGCTGAATTAAGACCCACAGGTAAATAAAGCCTGGACGGTTCGCACTACAAAACACGACACACCCCTGAAATGGGATACAGGGCTGATCCTGTGTAAAGAGATCTGCAAGGCCTACTGCAGAATAATTCATTCCTGAACGCAGCAAGCATGTACCGATGTCGTGCTTTATTGACATGGCAGGTGCTAGACCAGGTATAGGTGACAAAGTAGTGGACAACACAGACAAAAATGTTACCAGGCATAGAGGTAAACACCCGTAATGCCAGTAATACTAGCAAGGGGCAGAGGCAGGAATGTAAGTTAGGGCCCAACCCGTGCTACACAGACAGACACCGAAACCCCAAACCTTGTCATACTGGTACTCACATGCTTACAGAATGTGTATCTTAAAATACTTAAGCGTTATCTTTCTAACATATTTTTTCCTAAATACAGACAGTAGGTTTAGAGTGCTATGCATCAAATGGTTTTTGTTTTCATGTTTGGGTGCCAGTTCTGGAGCTTGAATGCGGAGCCTCAAGCTCTCATTTGGCTTTCTCACTCAAGGCTGGTGCTTTAACACCTGAACCATGCCTCCACTTGTATGTTTTGCTGGCCAATTGGAAATAAGAGTCTCATGAACTTTCCTGCCTGGGCTGGCTTCAAACCAGGTTCTTCAGATCTCAGCCTCCTGGGTAGCTAGGGTTATAGGTGTGAGTCTCCAGTGCCTGGCTCTAAATAGTTCTTGATGGTACTTCTCAGAGAGGCAAAGTGAGGCCAAATCTGATCACACCTTGGTGTGTGTTTTCCTGTGGTGTTTGAATTCTTTTGGTATCAACACATTTGTGTGTTTTGAATTATTTTTATTGAAATGCAATCCAGTCATGGAACCACAAACCCTAGCCACAAACTCTTTCAAGACCACCCCAATGTAGGAGAAAGAAAAGATTGCCTTTGGGGCTGGGCACTGGTGGTTCAAGCTTGTGATCCTAGCTAATCAGGAGGCTGAGATCTGATGATCACGGTTCAACGCCAGCCCAAGCAGGAAAGGCTGTGAGACTCACCTCCAGTTAACCACCAGAAAAGTGGAAGTGGAGCTGTGGCTCAAAGTGATAGAGCGCTAGTCTTGAGCAAAAAAGCTCAGGGTCAGCGCTCAGGCCTTGAGTTTGAATGCAGCTTAGTGGCAGAGTGCTTGCCTAGCATGCACAAAGCCCTGGGTTTGGTGCCTCAGTACCATGTAAATAGAAAAAGCCAGAAGTGGTTGCTAGAGCATTAGCCTTGAGCACATAGAGACTCAGGGACAGAGCCCGGGACCTGACTTCAAGCCTCAGGACTGGCATAGGAAAAAGGAAGAGAAATATTGCCCCAGCTAGCAACCTTACCTACATCATTCACACCCACCAGTAAGATTTCTTTTGATCAAAGGTTTCTGTGGCAACAAAAGTTTGAGAACAACCAACTTTATTCATAATGAAAAAATTAAAACACACAAAGGAGTAGGATGAAAAAAAATCTCACTTGGATACAACCCTAGACTAATCCCAGATCACTTAAGGGTTTGGAGTGTCAAACCCTTTAGTTGGCTATTCTGCTCCTAAAGGACAAGACTTCCATTTTTCAGATGTCAAATGGCACTCAGTCCACATCAGGCATTTGAAAATACATTTTCAAATAGAAGACTTTTGTTTTATTTTACTTAAAAACTGCGTTAGCACCTAAAAGACCTCTGTAATAGTGAAGATAAAGTTAATCCAGTAATACATTTCTCATAGTAAACCTCCAGAACAGAAACACATTTCTCCCCTCTAATGGAATTTTAAATCAGTGTAAGGGATTAAACAGTCTTACCCCACTGATGGAGAGAGACTGGGAAAACACAACGGCTTATGCGAAATGGCCATCCTGTGCACAACCATTTGTGTTCCAGAAACTCCGCCGGGCTCTTCCGTGATTAATGTATCTGATATAATTCTAGGGAGGCAATGTCTTTTTTTTCCTTTAGCTTTTCATTTCACCTTTACAAAAGGCCTGCACGAAGCAGAGTCAGGCCTTGCATTCTTTCAGCTGTGGTACAATATGATTTGGACTTGAATAAAAGCAGGGGAAAAGGTTTCGCCTTCCTGTAACTGCCTTTCCAGTATGTGGTTGATTAGAGGATATGACACATTTGCCCTTGTACTAGCACATCTTCCAAAATAATGAATTACTGTATAACTACAAAAATACTGCTGTCGGCAGAGGCAATCAGTGTTCACGCCATCCTGTACCTTGCTTTCAGGTTGCTTTCATAGAACCCAGTGCCTGGGTGGTTTCTCCTAGGTTTCATTCTATGTAAATCGAAATCACCTTCTACTGTACACCAAATTGTATCTCAGCCTATGTTAGCTTTCCATGAAATATTTTAACCTAGAAGACAATGTTTATTGCTGTGAACTCTTTAAATGTAAATTATTCACACAATTTCTTTCTCCCTCAATACTTAACGAAAGCTTATGTACTACATAAGCTCATGTACACATGCCACCCCAAATATCTGGTACTTCCACATTCTCCTTTCTCCCTCCCCAAAACCTTTCTGTGGTAACCCTATGATCCTGGGTTAAAAAAAAAGTACCTGGGTGGGGGGTGAAGAAGATTGGGGAGGGGGAAGGTGGGAGAAAAATGAGGGAGGAGGTAACAAGTTGATAAGAAATGTACTCACTGCCTTATGTATGAAACCGTAACCCCTCTGTACTTCACTTTGACAATAAATAAATAACTTCC
Source organism: Perognathus longimembris pacificus (assembly GCF_023159225.1). NCBI lineage: Eukaryota > Metazoa > Chordata > Mammalia > Rodentia > Heteromyidae > Perognathus > Perognathus longimembris. Next base: position 3,090,233 of record NC_063182.1, on the reverse strand, counting down.
TTTATTTATTTATTCCTTTATTTATTTTATTTCCTTAGTATTTGTAGGCACAAGGGAGAAATTACACATCTGATGGGCTCTAAGAGTTCTATAGACTTATATGCATCCTATTAGCCCTAAGCAAAATGTAATTTTTTCTCTTCCTTGGATCCTCTGAGTATCCAAGTTGGTGAGTGGCTTAATGGCTGGTGAGATGGGGTTGTTAGAGGAGTCTGGTGAAATGACAGATGGAAGCTACTTCACACACAGTGCCCACCATGTGTAAAGTATTTAGTAAATGGTAGCGATTACTGCTGTCATTATTATCACAACCAGAAACATGTTTGATCCTAAACAGAACAAAAGAGGAGGTTAATCAGGTCTGAGCACCAGGGCCAAATGTCAGAAAGTGTCTTTGTTTCAGATGTTGGTGAAAAATCAAGGCATCTCAAGTATTGGTAAATACACAAAAGCTGCACACTAATGTCATTGTCGACTTTATAGAAATGAAAAGGCTTTGAGAAAGCTGACTACAGTGGTTCATGCCAATAATCCTAGTACGTGGGAGGCAGGAAGGTTGCACACTGGAGGCTAGATGGAACTGTGTGCTAAACCTCCGTCTCAAAGAAAAATTGTATGAGAAAGTATTATATACAACTTGAATGCCAATAAGTTAAGACAACCCAGATGGACTAGATACACGGCTAGAAATGTGCAAATGGCTGGAACTGACTCAATTTAAAAAGTACAAAATCTGAATAGACCTATAAAAAGTGCGGAAATTAAATGAGTAATCAAAAATCTTTCCCCGCAAAGCCCAGGATTAGATGTTTCCCTCAGTAAATTCTATCAAATATTTAAATAAATGATACCCGTCCTTCTCACAATCTTGTAAAAGAAATGAGCCAGGAGAAGGCTCATGTCCTTACTCCCTATAGCCAGGGTCACTCTGGTAATAAAGTCTGACAACGTCAGTACCAGGAAAGTGCTGACCTTAGCCAGGCACTGGTGGCTCGTGTCTGTAACGCTGCTTACTCAGGATGCTGAGGACCACGGTTTGACAGCAGCCCAAGCAGGAAAGACCTCTCACATGACAAGCGTACACCGCCATGTCCAACTATTGGTTAAAAAGGGGATCTTCCATAATTAGGCTAATCTTGATTTTTAATCCTTCAGATCTCACCCCAGTTAGCTAGGCTCATGAATGTGAATCATCAGAATATTCAGATTTTAAAGATAACTCTTAGGACTCAACAAGAAAAGAAAACCTAGGGATTATGAGGTGTGGCTCAATGGTGGAGCTTTTGCTTGGCATGTGCAAGGCCCTCAGTGCAATCCTCAGTACAACACCAAAAGAGCAACAGCGAAAAGGGGGCAGAAGCCGGGCACCGGTGGCTCACGCCTGTGATCCTAGTTACTCAGGAGGCTGAGACCGGAGGATCGCGGTTCAAAGCCAGGCCAAGCGGGAAAGTCCGTGAGACTCTTATCTTTAATTAACCACTAGAAAACCGGACTCGGCATTGTGGCTCAAGGGGCAGAGTGCTAGCCTTGAGCTGAAGAGCTCAGGAACAGCACCCAAGCCCAGAGTTCAAGCCCCATGACTGACAAAAAAAAAAAGGAGGAGTTCAGGTTAAATGGGGTAAGCTTCGTATTGCACACATTTTACATGTGAAAAATTAAGTCTACAGATGTCACTGACATCTGCAATGGCACTATCCAAGTACACATACAAAACTGCTCATGGATTCTCTGCACACAACTGAGAACGGAAAATGTGGCCTTTCCACACCGGAATTTAAACGTGATTTTGGGCTGGAAGAGGTAAAAGCTGATAACAGTGGTTCTAAGGTATGAACCGAAGTAATTAAAAATGAATGCAGGCTGGAGGTGATTGAGCGTCTCAAAACTGAAGACAACCATGAGAAACCAAGAATACCCAGCTGGAGCTGCCAGGAAGAATTTGTACAAATGACAAGAATTTTTTTTTTTAAACTAAAATCAGGGTCCAAAATACCTGCTACTTCAGGAGCCTAAACATTGATTCGAGATATATAGGAACTTTCCTAATGTTATACAATGTCCTTTTTTCATTAGGTCAAACAGTTCCAGTATTCCTGATACCGAATACCACCTTTACTATTCTACTCTGGCAATGGCTACTAAAACAAATCTTAGCCATCAAGATTCGGCCTGAATTTTCTCTAGAGCTTATCAGGGTTTAAAAAGCATTCCACCTCAAAAGTACTACTGCCCTCTCCCTGGCCATCCAGCGTGAACCCATCCCTCCGCAGAAGGAAGACATATAAAATAACGTTCTCATACTGCCCCTCCGCCGCTGTCTCCACTCAGGCCTCCGAGGAGGACAACCAGGGACAGGGCCCGCTCAGAAAGACCATACATAATAAAGATGTGAATTCATGGCCACACAAGCCTCCAGCCTTCGCTCTGCAGTCCACTCAGAAGCAATGGAAGTAAGAAATGTCAGGCTATTGTGAGTGCCTTCACTTCCTAATTCTCTTCTTCCTGCAGACCTTTATTGGCCCAAGTACCACTCTTCGCACGCATTCAGCTGACATGTCATGAGTTACATTCTCCCTCTTCATGGGTTCCCTAGATTTGGAGTTTTCCATGACAAAGGAGACTTATGAACAGAGGAGATGGGGCCAGGACTCAAACTTACAAAGCAAGGGCAAATGGCGTCATCGTCACAATACATAGCTGGGGGCCCAGAAGGCACGTTTCAGTAACAATGTGGAAAACACAGAATCGAGTGCAGTCCATCTGTGCCTTGTATCATCTACCTGCCGTCTTGCCTGAGAGGAAGGTGCTTAAATCCCCATTAATGGACAAGGCCACCATCTACGGAAAACCGGAGTTGGACTTCAATCTGTTCTGTGGGCCTTGAACAGCTAGCTACCCGCTGATCAGAAACGGTTCAGTGTGGGGCAGAATGAACACAGCTGGCTGACACAGCAAGCAGTGAGGAGCCAGAGCAAAAATGCCATTTGATTTGCAGGCTGAGCCAATCCATCTAGAAAGTCTCTCAAGGACGGTTGCTGGAAATTGGAAATGATGATGTAGCTCTGGTCGTCCTAGTCAAAGTCTGCACCTTTAGCCAGTAACTCAAAATAGCACCCCATCTCGATGATGTCAACACAGTGACACTTGAATCTCTTCACTGCGGTCTTGGGAGAGTGATTTTTTTGGAGATAATAAGGAGACAGAAGGGGCTGGGTGCTGTAAACACAACCAGGCCCACATCTCATTTCCAGGAAATAGATTACTCTGCTTGCGGTTCGCTCTCAGGTTTCCTATCATGAGATCTGAACCCTGGGCCTGATGTACACTGAGGCGTGCGATTGGCATTTGCAGAAACCTTGCCACCCCACACTGTACTCTGTGATTGGTGTCAGACAAAGGAGCATATTAAATGACTGCCAGCCCGATGATAAGGCCGGTTATTACCGAGGTGTAGTTTCCCCAGGTCTAAAAGCTCATAGTGGTGCCACTGAAGCATGCCAGGGAGAAGATAAAATTTAATTAATAATTTCCTCAGAGGCCAACAGTCTATTATAAGTATGTTCCTTGCTGTTTTCTGCAATGACCTTAGAGCTCAGAAACATTACAGATACATGCTTGGTCGTAATCTCACTCGCAGGTTTAATTTATGGCTCAGGTTTTGCTTTATAATTAGCTAGATTGGAATAAAGATTTTCGGGTGTTGGACATATTACAAGGTCTGCATAAAGTAGGTGTGGGCCTCCCTCCCTTCTATTCAGTCCGATGCTGGTCATTTCCTAGATTCATAGCATGCCATTATGGACAAAGACGGAGATGGAGACCAGGTCTGTTTCTAACTTCCAGGTGATGAATTTTGGTTTCTGCTACAATCAGAGATTCTGAACGCTAAATTTGGTATTACTCCATTGTTTTTAGAGATAGAAAATTTCAGGAAATGGTGTCATATGGGGGTAGACTTTTCTCTATCAGAGTAAAACACTTGTTCTTTTCACACAACAACAACAATTCATTTGAGACTTATTAGGCACCCGACATGTACAACTAAAAGTGGACTTGTGCTAGGCATCAACAGTTGTAATTATTCCTGGAATCAATGCCTCAAAATCTAGGAGCCAGAAAATCTTTAATAAATAGCCACTGAATGCATGAATCAATGAACTGATTGTAAGTTTTTTAAGTGTTTTAAATGATAGAAAACTAAGACAGTAACTAGAGAACCAGAAAACAATAATCAGTTAAAAATGATAGTCTCTAAAATTGAAACTACTATTGGTGGATGCCTTCAGCCAGGCCCTTTGGTGGAGAAATATGGAACTATGGTAACTCTTACTGGTTCAGTCCTCAAAGGATGACAGTCCAATCGCCAAAGCCATTCCCACCACTTGCCAAAATACAATCTTAACTCTACGCATCACCTCCTCTGCCATTATCTTTGGAACATTCCTCTTCCTGTGGTAGGCTGTAGCCACACTAAATGACAGAATCGATCTCAAATCCTTGTTGATTTGATGACATAATGTGTTTTGGTTTTGCATTCCCTCTGGTTAAATATTCTTTCCCAAATTGGTCTATTAGAACAATCTTTTTGCCTATTTTCCAGGGTCTAATTCGGATCACAATAGAATTATCTCTTGGCATCCACAGACAATTGATCCAGCACCTACATGCGTACCTAGATGCTCAATTCCTTTCTACACAATGGCCCAGTATTTACACAGCCTCTAATGTATTTAAAAATAATTTCTAATTTACTAAAAACAGAAGCAATGCAAATGCCATGTAAACAGTTGCTATACTATATTGTTCTGAGAATAATTGCAAGAAAACAAATGTCTGTATGTGTTCAGTAAAGATACAACTTTATAAAAGTTTTCAACCAGCACCAGAGGCTCACACCTGTAATCCTAACTCCTTAGGAGGCTGAAATATAAAGATCCTAGTTTGAAACCAACCAGGGCAAACACTCTATGAAATGCTCATCTCCAATTAGACACCAAAAAGCAGAATGCAGAGCTGTGGCTCAAGTGGTAGCCGTAAGCACAAAAGCTCAACAATAGCACCCGGGCGCTGAGTTCAAGCCCAGTGGCAGCACAAAAATATAAAATATTTCCAGTCTGTGGTTGGTCAATCTGTGGATTAGAAACCTGTGGGTAATGAGGGCCAACTGTGATACACTGTGATCGTTCTATGCCTGTCCTTCTGCTCTTCCTCCTTCCTTCATTCCCTCTCTAAACCCCGCCCCCCCGTTTGTGTAGCTCATCTCACTCTAAAATGGGGAACACATCCCATATGTTGTTGAACTGCATAAAAAAATAGGAAAACCAAAGATTTCTTGAGGATGTAGTCTTCCGTGCCAGAACGAGCCACCTCTCCTTCCAATTCTCAACCGCATCCCAGATGCTGATGGTGACATCAGTTATCACTTCTGACAGATCACTCGTGTGCTTCAGATTGCGCTAACCTCCTTATATCTAAGTGTTCTGCAGTTATGTAGAAATGCGTATGAAGTGTGCTAATTGGGTATTATCCCTATGTTACAAATGAGGAACTAGAACATACACGGTAATTAAACTTGTTCCCAAATCTCAAAGACACAGAGGTTAGAACTCAGCTCAGGCCCAAGTCTAAATCTTTGCTCTTAGCCACTATTCTATCCTACCTTGCTCACAAACTTTCCCTGCTCACGAACAGGAGCCAAAGTGTGTCCACCAGCCATGTCCTTGAAGGAGACATTAGAGCCTCATCTTCACTGGACTGAGGCCAACCATCCCACTGTGTGCAGTTGTTCAATCACCTGGAAACTTAGTCATGCGAACACAAGCATCTGGGTATCTGAAAACCTCTGATACTCAAAACCAACCATTTCTAACTTTATATGAATGCTTGGCTCCATCTACACTCAGGGCTTTTGTTTTTTTCCCATTAAATCAGAACCTGAGAGATCCAAGTTGAAAGGTAAAACAAAAACTTAAAGACACATGTATAAATTAATTTCAGCAGATTATTCTATTTTCCTTTCATCCAGCCATAGTACTTTATAGAATCAGAATGTCCCAATATGGCACTTGACACAAATAGGCAACTGCTGAGATTCAGATAAAGGGGGAATGAAGAAGATGTTAATAAAATGAATTCTGGATCAATCCAGATTCTTCACTATCGATTGCCATAAAAGAACCAGAACACTCTTGCAGGTACAGGGTTAATACGTTACTTCAAACAAAGGTAAAGATACCACGTGCCTGCCTTCTGTATTCATCCAAGAGCGGGATCCAAAATTTCCCCCAGCTAGACATCACTGGCTCCCGTCTGAAATCCTAGCTAGTCAGGAGGCTGAGATCTGAGGATCACAGTTACAAACCAGCCCAGGCAGGCAAGACCCCGGGGAGACTCTTGTCTCCAATGAACCACCAGAAAACGGGAAGTGGATCGATGGCTCAAAGTGGTAGCCTTGAGAAGAAGAGCTCAGCCCAACAACAGACAGACAAACAGACAGACAGACAGACACACACACACACAGTGTTCCCCCTAGGTACGGCCCTGTGACATGTAATGTGGCTTACCTACCAACTTATGACACTACGACGTCCAAAAGAAACAATTCACAAGTAAACACACTCAGGCTAGCATACAAACACCTGCCTTATCCCACCAGTTACTGCGCTGTTTACTCTGTCTGACTTTAGTGTTCAAACCCACAGCACGACAAAGGATAAGAAGACTCTCCAACACCAGAGCCTTAACAGTTGTTTTCCTCTGGCTTATGATTAGTATTTTAGAACTGGTCATAGTTTTTGAACACTTGAGCCCTATCTCTACCTTGTCTTTTTGCTGGTTGATTGGGGATGGAATCTCACAGACTTTTCTGTTTGGGTTAGCTTTGAACCTTGATCCTCCAGGTCTCAACTGCGTGAGTGGCTAGGGTTACGGGCTTGAACCACCGACGCTGAACTCAGGATCAGTTAAGAGATGTAAATAGGAGTATTTTCAACTTTCAGAAAAATAGCCGGACATGGTGGCAATCATTTGTAATGCCAGCATCCGTGAGTTCAAGGGTTTCTTGGGCTATATAGAAAGAACAACTGCCCCCCCCGCCATATTTCATGAATCCAAATGAAATTAAATTTAAAACTAATAAATCACCTAAATGAATTGGCGTCATCTTATTTTTTTAAAATATCTAAACACATAGAACCAATATATTGGCTGAGCAAAAGTTATTAGGAGGGGCAGTTCAGCACAAGTGCCACCCATGCCCAACCAACTTCCTCTTCCTTTACGTTCCAATCTGAACGGGCAGGGTAGGGCCATTCTGCTCTAACGAAACAGCAAGGCAAGCCTGGCCAATCTCCTGCTCTCCTCCTCTCTTTCCCCTGCCTTCTCTTCACCTTGTCTCCCTCTTCCTCTCCTCTCCCTTCTTCCTTCCCTCTTTCCCGTCCTAGGGAATAGAGGGCTTCTTTGCACGGGGGTTCCAGGAGGCCACGTCAGCACTGTGTCCCCGGGAGAATCCAGCCCTCCCTCCCTCCCTTCCTCCAGGCTGTTTTGCCTGTGGCTTTCTTGTGTGTTTGATCTGCACAAGTGGCTTCCTCTGAGTCTAGCTATCGCTTATGTCTTAAAGGAAAGAGAAAAATGGCATCTCCTGGAGACTCTGAAAAATGTCATTTAAGCGTCACCCTTCTCTGCCCAACGTGTAAAGATGATGGCAAATCGCCTCCCCACACCCCTCGCCAATCCCATTTCTCTTCTTAGAACACCCTGGTTTTCAAACTGCTCTCAAAGGAGGCCAGGTCAAGCCCAGGTGGAGTCCAACACCCGGCAGCCTCAGCGTTAGGAAATCTGGACAAGTCCTTTAATATCTATGGCGAGGGGCACTGGGAGAAGAGCCCTTGGGACTTCCGTGAGCTCCCCGCGCAGAAACGGCGGCGGCCTCTCTGCTTGGGGCTGGCGCCCAGCGCCTTCCAGTGTTCACTCGCCGCGCTCAGTTTTGTTTCAGAGACCTTCCGGTGGGTGAATCAACCTTGCTCCCTGGTGCGGCCCTAGCACCTGGCACGCACAGCCACACGTCTTTGTGGAATGCACGAACGAAACGAAAGGAGGGCTGAGGTCAGTCGGGACCCGGGTAACGTCTCTGCAGTGATTTCTTCATTCAGTGACACTGGAATGGACTCGGGTCCCAACGGAGGGGGCTTGAGGAGCAAACGTGGCTGCCGCACACATCGCCGAGGCCTTTGTGTAGCTGTGCAGGGTAGAACTTGGGGCGACAGCTGACTGTGTCCAGGAAAACAGTTGCGGCGGGGCGGGTTGGGGGGGGAGGGTCAGTTAGTGGAATTGGTGAAAAACGAAAACGAAATACCCGAGGCATGGTGGTGTACTGGCAGGCCAAGGGAGAGCAGGAAGAAATGGAAGGGTGTGTGGTGTAATCCCGTCTCCAATCTCTCCGTCAAATGTTCTGCAAAGTCTTCACCATCATCACTAATTTGGGTGTCATGTTTCGTTTCAGTCCCAACAGTAAGACTCTTAGGCAGATTTGACCCGAAAAGGCAAAGGTAAGTACAACCAAGCGTCCTTCTTGGGGAACAGAAACAACTTTCCACCGCGGTAGGAAACTGTTCAAAGGTAACTCAGGCATTGACTGAGCACTGACCACAAACAAGGGCTGGGCTCAGGAGCTATTCTAGCACGCAAGACCTCCAAGCTAGCTCACCTACATGTCAATCAAGCGCAGAGGAGCATGGGACAAAATGGGTGATGTTGGCTTCGATATTGGCTTTGAGAGGAATGGAATTCAGGGCTCACTGGGTTGTCAGGGACACCCTCCCGGCGGAGCTGAGGCAGGGAGGGTGGGAAGAAGCCAGCAAAGTACAGATCTGTGAGTACAGCTTTCCCAGAAGGGAGAAGAGCGATATGCCAATGACCCACCTGTAGCCAGTGTCTAGGGCTCAAAGGCAGTGGTAGTGAGGAGGGTGTAGCAGATGGTCAGAGAAGCAGGCAGGGGCCAGAGCGGGGAGTGGAGAACGGTTAAGGATAATGAGGGGATTGGCAAAGACTTAAGTTGAACCGCAAAGGTAAAATGTAATCACAACACAAGGGCCTTGACATGCACCATCTCTTGGGGGGGGGGGAGGATGTTCTCAAACACTAGCCCCCCAGGGGGCAGGAAATAATGTAGTCTAGTTAATTGCCCTTGGGGACTGCTCTGTGTATTAATGGAAAAGTAGGGATTATCCAGCCCCAGATGCAAATGAAAAGGGCACCGTGGGTCACTGGTTTCTGAAGACTCTTCTCACTTGAGGTAGAAGCAAACATGCCAATTACCCTCATTCTGGTGGGAAGGAAGTGAGGAGAGAAGAAAACACTGGAGAATTGTGCATCCAATTGGCTTGAAAATCATAACAAACCAAAATTAAGAGAACAGGGGGAAAAAATAATAAAGCCCTTTGCTCTTGGGACCCTACGTGATTAGAAAGAGTTGTTATTTGGCTGATTTTCACACTTCATTAGCATATGCATGATTTAACGAGGGAACCTGCTGGGGGCCGGGTTTGGGTGAAGTCCTCCCTCTCCCAACCCGGACTGAAAAGTGGGGCAGGAGTGCTTAATTACGCCAGGAAGGCAAAGGAGACCCGCTCAGAAAGTGGGAGGAGCCCCCGATGGAGACAGAACAAGTACCGAAAGGCATTCTGATGTTTACCTTCCAGCAGGAAGGCACCTTCACGGAAGGCCTAGGGCGGCACTGCCTGGCTCTCCCTCCCGAAGCCAAAGCTCAGGCTCCGGTGCTCTCATGTGGATTCTCCACCCACTACTCCCTGGCCCCACATCAGCTTTGCCACGAGCGTGGGGGGTTGGGATCATCCAGTTCCCAACGAAATGAGGGAGACGCAAGGGGGATCGGAAGGATTGGGTCAGACTCACAGTCAGAACAGAAGTTCCAACCCATGTTTCCAATCCGTTACACTCTGGGCTTTCTCTCCTTCCATTCAGAAACTCTGGAGGGAAGAAGAAAAGGCCAGGATAGGCCGTCTGCAGTGGGTAGGCCCAACGCTGTCCTGTCACTGGCCCTTCGGGACCTGTGGCCCCGCTCACGGCCTTCGAAAGGACGGGATGTAGAACTCAGGAAGAGACAAGTAAAATGGGATGGGTCTTTCTGAAAAGAAGTGGCGGGGAATTTCACAATTTTGACCTATCATTTCACCTTATTACTGTACTCAGTACTATTATAACTTTAAAGGTACATGGACCTTGGTCCATTGGTCTACTTGGAAGTGATTTGACAATCTTTCTCTGGGTCTGGGGTCTCTCCTCAGTATCATTTCTCCTTTGTTCTCTTAGGGCAAATCTTAATTTTCCTTTCAGTCCCGCCTGGTTTGTGGATTTGAGCAGACAGAACTAATCTGCACCATCTACGCCCCTGGTAACAGTGATTGGTCTAAAAAGTATCTACCTTGGATCAAGTGAGTTAGGTCCAGACTTTTGTTGCCACATTGAGCTGATTCCAAATTCCTTTTCCTCTCTTCTCATGCACTCCTTAAAGCTCTCCAAACATGTGGAACATTTTTATACCTCGGTGCTCTGCACATGCTATTTCACTTCTTCAATGAAGGAAGAAACCTATCGGTTCTTCCTTCCATATGTTATTTTGGCTTGAATCCTCAAACCTTATGCTACCATAGTCAACTTGATAAGCACGCACTATTCTATCAGTCTACTTACTGCCTCCCCAGCAACCACACCATTTTTCTCTTCTGCCAATGGTCCGAGTTGCCGCTTTCTCATACGTAAATTTGGGTGGAATGGCTCTCCTTCCCGGTGTATCAGAATTAGACCGGAATTGGCTTAAATTGTTACATCTCATTGAGTTAGGAGATAAGATTTAGGGAAGCAGCCCAGAATTCAAGCAGATCTGATGAGAGAGAATTTAGTTCCAAGAAAAAAATTAAGAAAAAGATGTGAAACACTGAAACTATGCACACACAGAGAGCTAGAACAACTGCTGGGTCTCTGTTGAAAGCAGAGCAGAGACTATTAGCCCGAAGCAACAGAGGTAAACACTGGGTCAAGCCTTACCTGAGGCCACTGTTCTTCTGAACTTATAACTTGCCCAAATTTGTATGAAACACTTTTTATGGCTTATATACATAAAGTTTTTATTAGTATATACTAAACATGAGGGGGGGGGTCATTGTGACATTTCCATACCTATAATTGATATATTCTAATCAACCTCAGCCCCTCTATGTCTTTCCCTTCCTTTCATCCCCTCTTCCTAATGCAATGTTGTCATTCCATGTTCCCAAGAAATCTACTTTGACCATATTCATCCTCACTTACTCTCATGAAGCCATATTTTACATCACACAATGCATGAATTTACTTCCATGCTTAAAATAAATGCCAAGAGGAAGAAGATGGCGAAAGTATACACATTACAGCAGAGGGTCATAACTAGATAGGTATAAATGACCACCTCTGAGGGGTGTTCAGCTAAAGATCAACCCTGTGAAACGCAGTACCTGTTTGATGTGCTGCTTCACACCACACGCGTTCGTGCCGATCACAAGGCTGGCAAAGTTAGAGGCTGCAAAGGCAATTCTTGCATTTCTTCCAGCTTAAAATATTTCAGAAACATCTGAAATACCAGCTTTTGTTTTTGACAGCTGTGATGTTTAAGACATTCAGAACAAGAAAAAAAAATGCCTTATACAGGAAGAGTCCAGATATACATCCTCCGTGCTGACTTCCATCACAATATTATACCAAGTTATATGCCAGAATTAAGTCTGCAAAGATCCAAACTAGTGTAGGTTCAAGGTTTTGCTAGATAAGCCAAATATGCCTCTTTTGTATATTTTTCATTAGTACCAATCAAACAAGTATGCTTTATTTTTAAGTATTCGCATTATCTTTCAGTAGTTGTACAAAGGCGTTCCCATGTTTCACGATCAACGTCACCCCTTTCAACATGGATTTTACTTTGATATACTGATATCAGACTCCCTTTTCCATTACCTCAGCCCCTTTCCTGCCAAACTCTCAATAAGCTCTAGTTCCATTTTTAAACTTTTATTACTATGATTTTTTATTATCTTCAGTTTACAAAGGAGCTACCATTTGACAAGGCAGTTTATGAGGACCATATATCTTGATCAGTGTCACCCCTTTCAACATCCTAACCCATCCCCCCTCCTTTTCCCACTCCTTCCCTCACTTTTAATTTTGTAGGACATATGTTGGATTCTTTTTCCCCCTACACATACATGAACCATTTTGACCACAGTCATTCTCCATCATCTTTTCCATTCTCCCTCCTTCCTCCCAGTAGATGCAGCACTTATTACAGACCAGGGACAACACTAAGAATCCCAAATCTATGATGACACACACCGTAACATGATCAGAAGCATTACTTGAATAAGTCTGCAAGACAACAAACACACATTCTGAGTAAACACATGACGAAAGTCCATATTTTGGGGAGAAGGATGTAAGGGGCTACATCGATGATCAAAATGCACTGCACTAATAAAATTATCATGTCAGAATCCCTTTGTACAACGACTTAAAGGTAATTTTAAAAATCAGTTAATTGAAAAGAAACCACTTGGGTACAACTACTTAAAAGAAACAAAGTGAACAATAAAGAAGAAAGGAGATGCTCAGAAGATCCATTTGGAAATATGGAGCCAAATATTTTATTGGCCATCTAGGCAGAGATTCAGAAGGATATATCACTCTAGAACCCAGAGAAGAGAAGATAGAAGCTGTCAGCGTACAGACACAGACAGTATTTAAGTCATAAGACTGATTGAAATAATGAAGGATGTAATTGTAGGTAAGAGGAGATGGCTATGATAATACGTTCAATCAACTCATTTGATCTAGATAATAACTTTATGAAGTCAGTTATTTTTATTCTGTGTGTGTGTGTGTGTGTGTGTGTGTGTGTGTGTGTCAAGAGAGTGTGTGTGTCATGGGTTTCTATACAAGACCTGGGCACTGTCTCTGAGCTCTTTGCTCAAAGCTGGCACTCTGTCACTTGAGCCACAGTGCTACTTCCTGTTTTCAGGTGGTTATTTGGAGATGAGAGTCTCATGGACTTTCCTGCCCAGGCTGGCTTTGAACCATGATCCTCAGATCTCAGCCTCATGGGTAGCTAGGATTACAGGTATAAGCTGACAGCACGCAGCTCAGTTATTTTCAATCTAACTGCATAATCAAGGAAATCAAGGATTAGAGATAATTAATATTATACAGAAAACAGGGCCAAGAATAAACCTGCTCAAGTGTCTCTTTACACTTGAGCAGGAATTCAACCCTACAGGCTAACTGTAGACTCTGTTTCTATTACCCAGTATTGCTGCCTATTCCCAAGTAGGATTATTTAATCAGTTGAGGATTTTAAATTAGAGACAAGGAGAATATCCAAGACGTAAGAATGGCCAACTGAGTTTAGAATTCAGTGCTCTGACTGTGGAACTAGGCTGAGCTTCAAACATTATTATGCCAAGACAACGGTAAGAGCTGAGGTCATGGTATATGAACCCTGGAACACAAGCTTGCTTCGTGGTCCTCACACTTAGTCAGATTCTCTCGGGGATCCGGTTACAAGGGGAAGACTCTGACATGGCCACCTCTAAGTACTGATTTAGTCCATACTGAGTCAAGTTTGGGGATTGCATCTTGAGATGCACCTCAGGAAATTCTAAACATTCTTTTTGAGAATTATTACCATAGAAAATCTACTTTGACTTGCCTCTGTCCAATAACTTTCTACTCAAAAAGAGGAATAAAAACCGAACTTCAATTTATTCTAACTTCACAAATGAAAATGACAGAAGAAAGGTATTTGCATGTGTCATACATTTGTATATCTGGCTAATGGCTTCAGGTTATAGCTTGGAAAACTGGTGTGATATATCTTATAAAGATCGTTAGTATTCTTCTGCCAACCTCAATCATTTTTCTACTTAAACTAAAATGTTATTAGTTTATTCATTTGTTCATATTAGTTAATAAAATGGCCTAAATGTTTCGCAGCAAGAGGTGGATTTGCAAAAACACGTGCTTAAAAAAAGTGAAAGTAGATGAGAAATTTGTCTTGCATGTGACAAATTGTAATAGCATTTAACTCTGGTTACAAATGGCTATCTGTTAGGACAAACTGCCGTGAACAAAGTGGGTTGCTAGACTGTACTTCTTTTCTTGTTCTGATGGAAAATATACAAGTACAGAACGTCTCAGAAACCCACATGTTACTACTCCAATCATGTGACAGTAGAGCAAGCCCAAATAAACATGAGGAGAATAGCTAATATTTGCTCTCAGTTTAACTAGAATCTAAAGGTAATTGCAGAAACAATTTCCTCCAATACCAAATGCCATTCCCAAATGTTTGCCCATCCTATTGCTTTCTGTTTCTGTTTGGAATGTTGGAAACTGTCCTCACAAATTGTCTGTTTTAGTGATGTGAGTAATCACCATATTAATATGGTGTAATTTCATTTTAATTTAAGAATTTTTCCAAAATCACCAACTCATCCAACTTACTGGTTTCATTAGGACATAACCAAATGGGATTGGATCAATTTCTAAAGCAGAAAAAAATCAAGACAGCAGTGCTTACTGCTTTAGCACCTCCCATTGTTTTGTGCAAATCCATTATTTTAATTGCATTGTATGAAACATTTATATAGCAACACAGGGTAGGTATTAAGCTCATAGGCTCTTACTTGCATGAGCAGGCTATCAATTTCTTTACCTATAAAACAGAGCTAGAAACAATATCCATCTTATAAGGTCTGTTAAGAAGAATAGATGGAGTCTCACTTCTGGCTATATAACCAAAGGGAATAAACCACCGTCTTGGAAAAATGTGCACATTTTCCTGTTCATTGCATCATTATTCATCATAGCCAAGATATGGAAATACCATAAATTATCAGTTGTCAACTGGTGAATGGATAGAGAAATTGTGATACACACACGCACATACAGACATGCCTACATATATACGTTCACACATATCTCCACACACAATTAACTACGCTATTCATTCTTCAAAAAGGAAATTCTGAAATTTTCAGTCAGGTGAACGAACTTAGAGGACTGTAAGTATAACAAGGCACACACACAAACAGGTGTGAAGTGTCAAAGTGCTGAGCTCACTAGCACGATGGGAAGGCAGTTCTCAGGAAGCGAGGGTGGGACAAGGCCAATGGAGAGCTGTTGCTCCGAAGCACAGTTCCCACTGTAAAAGTGAATATATTCTGGAGACTTAATGACTTGATGGACTGAGTGGAAATGGGTTAACAATGTGTGGTATACGCGGCGTTTCCTATAAGGGCAGAGGTTACCTATTCTCCCCATCCCCTCACACAAACAAAAACCACAAAATGAAAATCCAAGAGATAGCAGACTTGCTACTAAGTAGTTTGTTTGGATGTGGTCATCATTCACCATGTTCGACACCACAAAACATCATACGCCTTTAATACAGACAATTTTTATTCATCAGTTTTATCTCAATAAAGCTGAAAAGGCAATTGTCACTGCAATAAAAGAAGATTTGATAAAATAACACACATAAAAGAACTAGTATAACCACATAGACACGAACAGTGTTTGGCTGTTAACAACTCTCATTATTACCCATGCAGGTGACCCACTGGGTTTAAACATGCATGGACACAGGCTAGCCCTACTTGGAACACGGTGTCTCACTGATACATCCACCTGCTCAGTTCCTGCCTCCTTAGCGTCCATCTCACCGGTTTCACTGCAGCTATTCATTTAGCACATCTGTGGCTGACTGGTTGGTGGGACGGCACACCAAAGAAGTATTTTGGCCCAATATATGTCCCATTGCAAGCCGGGCTCTGGTGCCTCCTGCTTGCAACGCTAGCTACTGGAGAGACTGAGATCTGAGGATCATGGTTTGGAGCCAGCCCCGGCAGGGAAGTCTGTGAGATTCTTATGTCCAATTCATCACCTAAAAGCTGGAAATGGAGCTGTGGCTCGGGTGATAAGAGTGCTATCCACCAGCAAAAGAGCAAAAACAGCGTAAGACAGAGCCCCGGCCCTGAGTCCAAGCCCCAGGACTGGCACAAACAACGACAAAAACCAAAAGGCATTGCAATGATCTGACCTCCGAAGCTTTCAGAAATGCAGTGGTATTACTTGCTTACACAACCAAGGAAGGAACAGAGGCCCACTTCATGACGAGCCTCTAAGTAAGCGAGTGAACTCAAGTTTCCCTCCCTCCTGCTTCTAAGTGTACACAGACGTGCTCCCCAACCGATACCTTATCAAATACAGAGTTGCCACAGAGGGAGAAACCCATTCGGCCTCACCCAGTACTGTGCAATTTTCACTGAGGGACAAGTTTAGGTATTATTATGGGATACAGCGTCACATCCCTGGCCCGTGATTGCTCTGGGAGCAGCAAGTGGCAAAACACTTGTGCTTTGCATTTATATTCTAAGCATTCCTAATGTGGCACGCACTGTGCAAAGTATGCCGGAGGAAATGGAGGCAAATAGGATCCCTGAAATCTAGGCAATGACGAGCAATGGAACACACTATTTCTCCCAACAAATGCCTAGCGGAGAACCAGCCCGTTAAGTGTTGATTAATAAAGCTTTTCTGAATGAATGGGTAAGTGTGCAATTGGGGGAATCCCAATCTACAAGCCCAAGGTAGAAAATGAAACCAATCTGGCTAAATCAGATTTTAGAAAGGCCATGTTCATGGTTACCATTGCCAAAAGGCCGTCTTCGTTTTTTGCAGCTTCTAAGTCTGGTCGGGAAACACAGCTCTCATTTGGTTAGACCACTGATTCCCAGTGAGGACAGCCACTCTGTGGTTACTGCGACTGATTGCTGTGTACCCTGGTCGTCTTGAGTAGTTGTGGTGATGGGATACACAGCCCAGCCAGCAGTGTGACGAGTCAGCTAGATCTCTAACAAGCTCACGCCCCATGCCATAGGTGCTTCATCATTCAAGACAGAGGTAGGAAACCAGCTAAACTTCCCACAACTTGTGGGAGTTAAGCCTTTGGTAGTTCTCAGCATCCCTGTTGTGCCTTTACACCACGGCCTGTGCAGTAACACTCCGATACAACCAGAATAAAGGTAATACTCTGGTTTCTCTTCAGATGGTGTAAATCTTTCGCCTTTTACAATCGGAATAAAGGAGTCCTGTGTATCCCAGCAGCTCTGCCTGACAGTGTGACTGCTGTCATGCTTGGGTTCAGAAGTCACCGGGAACGTGACGATACGCCATCTGCGAGTCCTCATCATTACATAAAGCAAATAATTACTTTAAAAAAAATCTATGCCACGATTGCTAATTTTTTCATTTCCACCAGCTACCCTACTAACCACCTCTGGGTATTTACACAGAGTGTTTGATTATGCAGGGGTTTCGTGTGTACTGAACATTATTCAGGGAGTGGGTGAAGACGGAATCCAACGTCCTGGTTTTACAAACGCATTCTCTTACTTTCAGCTTGGTTGTCTTCTTCTCTATTTTTAGCCGGAGGATGAAAACGCAAGTCTATTGGCTGCTGAGGAGACTAATCTTCCTGAGAGGTGGAATGCCAAAAAGAAGATGCTGTATTCACGCTGAATCCAACAAGATAGATTTTTAACCGTGTGTTTAAGGAGCTCGGTCTGCTGGGCACCTCTGGCTACCAGCTGCTACGCATGTCACTGTCATCAAATGGCATTTATTGAACATGCAGTCACTGTCTTGTGAGCGCCAAATTAACGGGGAGCTCCCGAGAACCTAATTTTAAAACATTATCCCCCCCTTTGTTATCTGTATTTGTTTGTTTCAGAGGCTGACACTTTAATTGGAGCTCAAGACTCCAACGCACAACTGCAATTTTCCTTTTGAAAGGGTAGAAGGCTGCCGGCTAACGACGCCTGGCCTGCTTCCTGGCGTTCAGTGGTTGGCAGGGAACTGTGCAGCCCGAAGCGCCTGGAACCGCCTCCCCTCAGGTGCGGGCTGGCAGCTCACAAACCCACCATTAATCTCTCAGCATCGTTCTTCCCGTAACTCCTCCATCCCAGACAGGCATCGGTCTTATTTTTAATCCACTTTGCAGGAGCTTTCCATTTTTATCCCCCAGTTTGATCAAGGGCTCAGTGCTTCTAAGTTTGATCCCCTAAGTGGCTTTTTTTTTTTTTTACCTGCAATTCTTTTTGATTTCCCAACCAAGCAATTTGGACCTTTCCTTTATCCTAGCTTTCCTTTGTCCCTCTTCTAATCTTTCCACTCGGTTTCCTCATTTTACCTACTTTTCATCTTCTGATGACGAGCCTTCCTTTCTTCTCTCCCTTCACTGATCACTGGGAAGACCTGACAGGCCAAACGCAACCCTGTTCCTCATCTTCCCGTCGTGATGTCTTCGCCGCTGGCGCTTTCATTTCTCTTAGCCGAATCTTCCACAGTCCTTGGCTTGGATCTTGCCCACAGTACCTTCTCTGCCAATTCATGTCTATGAACTGCTTCCCAATAGAGGTTTAACTCAGAGGAGACGTCCTCACACACCATCCACACAGGCAGAGGAGGTGGTTAAGATACGGTCTCAGAAGAATCAATGTTACCGTTGAAACAACGCAAGTCCCTTAAAAGGAATATTACACGCGTGTGGAAGGCAAAGTCTAACCTAATCTAACCACAGGTGGGTACTAGGACCAGTAGCCATGGCATCAAGTCATATGTGCTCAGCAATTAATAGTTGCACACAACTATGCCCCAGGAACATCGCTCAATCATTTGCTTTAGGTGGGAGCGTTCTAGACGTTCTCGAGGTATGACATGCTCTAGATGAGGAACCGCAGCTCCCAAGTTTCATTTTCTTCAGAGGACACAGGTAGTACATGACTGGCTTGGGATCGGCATCCTCGTGCGGTGTTTCTCCTCCTCAGTTCGTCTCTCCTTTGCAATGCCCCTTTCCTGTAGGTCTATTTGTAAGGACGAGTTCTGGTTCAACCATGGCCACTTAGAGTCTAAGACTTCATAAAACTTCCTGTATAAGGCTCGGGGATGAATATTTTTGAAGATTAGGAGGTGATTTTTCAATTTCTGAAGGGAACATCTGATTCCCATTCCAGGACAGGCAGAACAAAGCCAAAGAAATGTTACCTGTTCCTCCCTCTGTTGAATGGGACAATGGTTCCTTCACTCAACAATGTGAGGCCAATCTCGAATCTTAGATCAAGCCTTGTTCTCTGGCATGGGTCATGTTTATTTCTCCGGGTCTTTGTCTTAAAGATGAACGATTACACCAGGCTGGTTTAAATAGGAACAGAGGAAAAGTTTTGACAGGAACAGGAGAGGATATGGAAGGTCGGCAGGGTGGTGTGAAAGGAGCTTTGGCTTAAAGCTAGTGCAATACAGGTGAAAAGAGGTGTAAAACGAATTGGGGTTTCTCCACTTCTGGCTGCTTGAGGGCTATGGGTATTGCACACCGAAAATACATAGTTTTGCAAGAAAGTATGCAAAGGCTTGCAGTCTCTCTGCCAGGCTGCAAAATGGCTCCATGTCATCGTTTTGGAGAACACATGTCCACTTTTCAGTCTTGGGTAAAAAGCCCTGCAACCCACAAGAACAAGGATGAACAAAAGAAGTTCAGCAAGAGTGGGAATGAGGCATGAATCACAGAGAAGATTACCATCAGAAGCTTAAGCAAAAAAAAAAAAAAATCTGCCAAAGCTATATAGCTCTCTGTTAATGACTACGACTGTAATTTCTGCATATTTTAACAGATGTTCTGTTTATAAAACTGCAAACGGATTGAAGGGGTTATGAATAAAGCCAGGAGGCCCTGGAGATGTTTCTTTGTATGATTAACTGACCACAGGCCATTTGTTTTACAACAAAGATGCTCAATGATCCATAGTCCATGATTTATACCAGCCCATGTATACTAATGGCTGATGTCTCCATGGTACTTCACATTAGCATCTGAGGGGGGATTGGAGGAAAACAGATTATGGGAACAGCTCCCCCATTGCTCGACATGATAGTTCATTAGCGGGGGTAAAATTGATCTGAAAGAAAACTAAAGTAATCATAAACTGAGATTTGAAATATTATAACAATTAAGGAATCCAATTCGATGATGAGAGAAAGAATATAGCCTTTCATATTCTTAGCTGTAGGCACTTTGATAAGCTGGTTATGAGAAGATCCTCTGTTTTTCAGATTAAAGTCAAATTCTATTAAAAAAACTTAATAATAATACACATAATAATAATTAAATGACTGGTCTTGATCACCTAACTGCATCAGACAGTATGCTGGGTGACTTCCATAAGCAATTTCAACTCATCCTCTCAAATGTGCATTGTGAGAGTCTCCATGGACTGGAATCCAGGAAGCATCAAGGCTCGGGGCATCCCAGGCAGTGGATTTTATGGGGGTGTGTCTCTACTAGGGCTTGTACACAGGGCCTGGCCACTGTCTCAACTTTTTTGCCCAAGGTTGGTCCTCGACCACTTGAGCCATGTCCCCACTTGCGGCTTTTGGGTGGTTCATTGGAGATGCGTTTCACAGACTTTCTTGCCTGAGCTGGCTCTGAACCTGAACCATGATCGTGAGGGTTCAGCCTCTGAGTAGCTAGCCTCACAGGTGAGAGCCACTGGTGCCCGACCATAACTACTTCCACTCTTTCCGTGTCTTAGTCTGCAAACCACATGAGCTTTATCGCTTCACGCCTGGGCACAGGCCTCATCTTTTCCTGTCACAAATTCTCCAAGCTAAGTATCCAGTCTAATTTTCTAGTCTATTTTCTAAAGAGAAGAACTCCAAAAGGCTCAGCGGCTCCCTCGTTTTCTTCTTCTTCTTCTTCTGTTTTTAGAGGAGACATAAAAGGTGGTAGCTGATTGGCTGCCTTTTTGTAGTCTTGTACTTCCAGTACCATCAACTGTGATTGGATGGGGGGAGGGTGGCTCATGGCACAAACACAGAACCCCTCCCGCCTCAAGGAAGAATCATCATGATCTCCAAGAGACATGTTCACCCTCACGCTCATTGCAGCATTATTTACAAATAGTCTGATACGGAAACAACGTTAAGTGTCCATCAACGGATAAACGGATACAGAAAAATGTGCAGTGTACACACACAAGCTCACGCACACACATGCTACACACTCCACCTTAAGATAGTATTCCACCTTAAGTAAGAGAGGGAAGCTTGACATTTGAAACCACATGGATGAACCTAGTGGATATCGGGCAAATGGAAATAAGCCAGACACAGAAAGATAAATTCTACATGGTATCTCACATATGGAATATGAGTTTGACTATCAGAGTCAAGACGGTTATAGAAACTAGAACTGTGATTGCTCTGGGTTTGGGACAGGAGAGGGGGAATAGTAGTCAAAAGTTCCACTTACGTAGGATAGATGAGTTCTGAAGATTTCAGTATAGTGACTATGGTTATTACCATACCGTACATTTGCAATACATGTACAAAAGGAAAACTATTTGAGGTATTAGGTATTGAGAATATTTTATGACTCCATATATTACAGCATCAAGTTGTACGCCTTAAATATAACCAACCCTTTCATTATCAAATCTACAGTGAAGCTGATTAGAAACGAGGGCCTTTCTACCACTTTTTGAGTGATTGCTACAGTACAATAGGTACCCTTAGATAGGCGAGTTACCAGCAGTTTATACAGTTAACCCTGAAACTGGTGTACAGACTGGGGTCAGGATGGCAGCCAAGAGAAAAGACGGCATTCTTCATTCAGTCATAAAATGGATGAGAAGGAAGCAATATACAAGTACTGAGAACAGTGCTTGGTACACAGTAGACACTTCAATGCTTGTAATAGAGGCTGGGGGCATGAGAGTACTTGCCTATAATCTCTGCTAAGTAGGAATCAGAGGTGGGAGCTTCACTATTTGAATTCAGTTTAGGAGACACAAAGTTCATGAGGCCAGGTTACCAGTGGCTAACGGCTGTAATCCTAGCTACTGAGGGCGGGGGGGGGGGGGGAGAGGATTGAGGATCACAGGCAGGGAAGTCCACGAGACTCTTCACTCCAAGGAACCACCAAAACGCCCAACGTGGGGCGGTGCTCAAGTGGTAGAGTGAAAAGCCTTGGGTGGAAAAGCTCAGGGACAGCACCCAGGTCTGGAGTTCAAACTCCAGGATGGGCAAAAGAGAAGAGAGAGAGAGAGAGAGAGGAGTGAGAAAGGAGAGAGAAGGGGGGGAGAGAGAAGGGAGAGAGGGAGAGAGAGAGAGAGAGAGATACTAAAGTCAGCTATACAGAAGGCAGAGATAGATTTCTGTCCAAGGCTGACTCAGGGTGGGAAAAAAAAGAGCACAAGATGCACAAGATACTATCCGAAAGATAAACCAGACCCCAAGAGCCAGGAGCCCGGCACGAGTCATGGCTCACAGTCAACGTGAGTTCAAACTCAAGTACCACCAGCAGTTTACATGATCATCTCCTTATCTTTAAGTAGTTGCACCAAGGGGATACCGTTGAACATGTCCGATGAGGAGCGCGACGCATCTTGATCAACGTCACCCCTTTCGTTATTTTTTCCCACCCCACAAATAATTTCTCTTCCTTTGCCATCACCACACTCGGGACGACCCTCAGGCTGCCAGCGCGGATGCTGTCTGGGCAGCGCTTTCTGTAGCATTATCTTTCAGACAGCAGCATTTTTTCCCTAGCTAACAAAGACGAGCTCTTACCGAACTCCCGTCCACTCATTTCGTTTATACCAGGTTACAATTGTAATAACGCCACAGAGAACGCCTAATTTTGTTTTTCTTTTTGCACCCGTTCTGGGGCTTGACCTCGGGACCTGCATGCTGTCCTACGCTTTTGGGCCCGGAGCTACCCTTCCACCACTTGAACGACAGCCCCACTTCTGGCTTCTCCGTAGTTCATTGCGCCTTTCCTGCCTCAGCTGGCTTTGAACCGCAGTCCTCCCATCTCAGCTTCCTGAGTTGCTAGGATTACGGCTGAGCCACCAGCGCGGGCTGATGACCTCTGCTTTGAAGATGAGGTTGTTTTCCAAGTGGCCCCATCTAGCCATTCTCCAGTGAGGGACGGAGGAGGCCTGGCCAGTACCTGCAATTCCAATCAGTTGGACGATTCTGTTTTTTTTTTTTTTTTTATTGAGAACAGGTTAAAGAGTCCTCCAACTAGCTTCACATGATGAAGTCAGTCGTGTTCAACAGAGGTGGGTAGGAGATGATTTCCTCGCCTTCCAGAATCACTATCACGCGTTCCCAATAATTCTTTAAGCTTACAGAGTAACATCTGACTATGCGGAACGCACTGCAAATCTCAGGCTCTGGTTCCCTCTTTCTTCCCTTCCCGAGTCGCACCTCTCCGTTTTTCTTTCCCCACGCTCTTGAATGCATAGATTTTTCTCCCCATCTGAAATGTTTGGGTCAGTATCCAGCATCTGGCATTGCTACCTCCATTTTTGTTGGATAATTAAATTCTACCCCGGAACTCAACAGGGGGTGGCAAATGAAAA
Organism: Perognathus longimembris pacificus; assembly: GCF_023159225.1. Classification (NCBI taxonomy): domain Eukaryota; kingdom Metazoa; phylum Chordata; class Mammalia; order Rodentia; family Heteromyidae; genus Perognathus; species Perognathus longimembris. Next base: position 3,066,711 of record NC_063182.1, on the reverse strand, counting down.
CCTGGGGGCACTGCCTGGCTCTGGAAGTTTCATTGGAGTGCAAATGATTACTACTTGTGCATATTTGTGAGCACAAAAGAAGGAAGAGAATTAGTGCCTGCTCCTGAAGCATCCATCTGCTGTCAAAGTTCACAGTAAGTACCAAATTCAAAGGAAGATAATGAGTTACGTGAAAATGAACTTGTGCTTGGAATTACAATCCCCCCAGGTGATACAAATGGGCACATTTGAACTTGCTCTGAAAAATCCCTAAGCTCTGAGACTGGAACATATGGTCCAAGATATTTAGCCATAGAAGACATGAGACTTGCTACCAGTAGGGCTTTGTTAGCAGGCTGGTAAACAGCTTTCCCTCACTTTGGACACTCTCAAACATGGGGTGGAGGAGGGAGGGTCGAGGATGTGGTAAGAAATGTCCACAAAGGACACACTTACAACAACAACAACAACAAGTCGGATCTTCGTGGGCTGCCCCAAGACGGAAAAGCCAGCCTCCATTTTGCAAGTGTTTTGAATCCCAAAGAGTTCTGGGAAATTGGAAGGAGGCCAACCTGGCTATTAGAATTAAGCTTCAGATATACTTTTTGTTTTTTTCCTGTACTCAATGTCAGCATTAAAAAGATGCTCAAGGAGCTGCCGTCAAAGCCAGAGGAACGGTCCTGTTCTACCAGGGGAAAGCCAGGGCCAGGAGCTCCCAGTCCCTCCTTCCCTTCCTCTCATTCTTCCCCAGGCCTTGCAGCTGGGATCCCATACGCTGAATTAAAGCACTGTCGAGAATTTATTATGAGACCCAATCCCCAGGCAATCTGAAATGCAACATTTCCCTACATTATTCATTTTTCAGCACAGTACAAAACTCACCATTAGACCCAACTAAACCCAAGCACATTGCCGCGTAAGGCTGCGTTCTGAGGCAGAGCCGAATAGCATCAGCCTCGTTTATTAGCCTGAGTACAATTGAGACACTTTTAAAGATAAAGGTCATTAATATTTCAATACATCATTAAATTTAAATTCGGAATGGAGAACTGTTACAAGTGAAAATCTAACCAGTTTTAATTAGGCATTTAATAAAGATTCTCTGTGTGAAGAGAGAAATACTTCCTGCACATCAGGAGAGGAAAAAAAAACCCACAATGGAATGAATATTTGAGAAATACTATATTCGATCTATGCTATGTGGTTTAATGTGAGTCGTCACTAGTGGATTTTGCAAGCTTTTTTCACAACCCGGTAATATCTGTAGGTCCTGAAATTGGAAGGCAAACTTGACTAAGTCCTGCAAGGGGAAGAGGCAGGAACAGGAATACCCAGGGTAGGCACCCTGGGTTTAAATCTAGTGCTTGTAAACTGAGTATGTTTCAGCAAATTGCTCTACCTCTAGTCGAGGCCTCCGTTTTCCCACGGGCAAGTCGGGGGGAAATAATGTTCCCTGCTTCAAACAGCCTCGGAAATTAAATCAGGTAATGATTATAGCGAACGGTAGGCGAGCCTGTACTGAAGTCCAGGTATTAAGATACATCATTTCATTTGATCCCCATAACAGTCCAACGAAGCAGGGTTGTTTTGGTTTTTCTCTCACTAGTTTTACGACAGGTATGAGGCATCATCGTCCATCCACTATTAAGACGCGGACACTGAGATGGACTCTGAGATCGAAGCCGAATACCATGAGCTCCCCTTCCCCCCACCCTCACTTCCAAGCCGACCCTTCCGTTACACTGTTAAACAGCCCACTGACTTTCCACCAACGAATATCTGACGGTCGAGAGAACGCATCTCCTGATGTTCTCCAGGAAGACAAAAATCGGATTCCTCAGAAGACTAAATCCCTTAAAAAAAAAACAAAAAAAAAAACCCTGAGCAGCGATGGGGGGCGTGGCATCCCCACATCCAGGGGTGCAGAGCACCAGGCCCTGAGTTCAAGCTCTAGGGATGCCGAAGACGAAACAAAACAACCCCTCGCCTTGAACTGAAGGGTGGGCCGCAATGATGGAGGATCTGATGTCATTTATGCACTAGCTACTAATCTCTTTAAACGGCAAGCCAAAGCAGCAAGCACAATAACCATCCGGTAGATGCCACGGGCCTTGGAATCCAGGACTTACGGGGATAAACCAGGGGGCTCAGGGGTTCCCAGTCCGTGATGCGTCCTAGAGAATAAAGGAGGCGGAGTTGAGGCCGGGCAGTCCAGCTGAGGGCCTCCCGTTGGTAAGCAAAGGAAAAGTATTCTCACCACACGTAACCTGAGGGTTTAAATTATAAACTGGAATCGCCCTTTGCCACGCAGGCTACACACCTTGCTTCAAAGAAAGCCGTTGGGCCCCAAGAGGACTGCATACATCATAGCCATTCTACTCCCTCCAAGCTGTGGGGTCAGCTTTTATGCGGCGATAAGAGACTCGCGTCATCGTCAAGAGAAGGGTTTCATTGCAGAGGGTGATTAGTCACTTTCTTAGATGAACAGGATGCAGGTCCGACTGGGCTGAGAATTATGTTCGGCTCATAGGCATATTAGAGAGACAGTATTCATCCCTCAATATTTAAAGCTGAAGACTGGAAAGCCATTTGGGAAACTGCAAGCCAGGTGAGCATGCGGTCATTTGTCCCCCCAAGCCCTCCCTCCTACCCACGCCCCTCGGATTGCCCACGTATTTCTTCTTCTGCCTATCAGCCATGTTTGCTAACGCGCGCAACTTCCACAGGCCCCCCTCCTTTTCTGGGAAGTGGAGAGAAAGCCAGCCAGACAAGATGGGGATGGTGGATGCTATTTTCTAAGAGCTGGGAAGTAACGCAAGCAGGACGCGGCTCCGCCTCCTCTAATTGCAACAGAAATCGATGGCTTTGAAAATGGCAAGCGGCAAGTGCATCCTCTGTTCACCCTAGAAGATTCTAGGCCGGGGGAGGGGGGAATGACATCACCTGAGATGGTCTTCCGGCCACTCAGCCTGTCTTGTTCAATCCATTCTGTGGCGGTGGTGGTAGTGGCGTTGGGAAGAAACTCACTGATAGAAAAGAAATATGGCGAGGACAAATTCCACCTGGGGAGAAACCCGGCTTGGTTTGGAAAGGCTGCTTTCAGGGCTACGTGCTGGCTCCCCAGGTACCCCAGCAAGCTGAGGGGGTGCAGAATTGTCCTAAGCTGTGACCCGTCTCAGCACGCCGCTTTCATTAGGAAGAAGACACAGGACTCCTAGAAGTGGCTCGCCCTCGGGCTTTCGACACATTGCTAATCACTCGCGTGTGAACACGCCTGAGGCACCAGTCGTGTGCTGGGGACTTGAAGAGCGAAGCGGGGGTGCTCGCCTCGCTAAGCCTCTTTCCTCTCCGCTGCTGGGAGCCTATCACCCCGAGGTTTCCTCGCAGACGTATGTTGCCAGCCCTCCACACATGCATTCTGGAACTTTCCCCAGCTCCAGAGTGACACAGGCACCAGGGCATCGCGGGCAAAGGTCCGCCAGGGTGTGTGCATTTGAGCTCCTGCTTCCCAGGCAGCCGTTCACTGGAACAGTGTGGGCAAGTGGTGCGCTCTCCGTCCTCAGCCGTCCTCAGTGGACTAACGGGACCGGGGTAAGATTTGGCAAACCGCCAAAGCTCCTGTAGCCCGAGAGCCCGTGGTTCCCTGGGGCAGTGCAGAGGGGCCCCGGTGACGTGGATGAAAGGCAAGGTACATCTTCTTCTCCCAAGGTCTACTTCTCGTTGCTCCATTACCTAAGGCCTCCCGTTGGCCACCTCGACTCCCCCCTGTCTGGGCAGCAGACATGCCCTGGTGGCATGCACCAACTTCTGGGACCTCCCCAAGCTTGCTGTCCCAAGTATGGGCTCAGGACCAACAGCGTCTGGAACAGCTGGGTACCAGACAGAAGTGCCAAATCTCACCCCCTGCCCAGAGTCCCGAGTCAGACAGAACCCATGGTTTACGAAGGTCCCTGGGTGCGATGCTTACACCTTAAATCTTGAGACTCATTGGTCTTGGAGATCCCTCTCAGCCTTTCTACAATGTAATTCTGCTACTGTCTGGAGTTGGGCTCTCACAGAGAATCCATCTCTTCAGACACTGGCCCGACCTGTTATTTATTCGTGGCTAGCACGCCACAGCCATATTTGGTTGTTTCTAGGTGGCCTTATACACAGTCAAATGAGGCCAGTGACTTCTGAGGAAGGGCACGCTTCTCTCGGTTTCTCTTTGTGCTTCCTCCTCTTCGATCACGTAGCTCACCCACACTGAGACCCACAAGAGGTTTCCTAGGAGAAGCTCACGGGACAAATGTGTCAAGCAGAACCCGGGCCAGGCACGGGTTAAGGTACCTTCCTATGGTAGCTCAGTGGACACGTAAGGCGTCCCTAGGAAGCAGGTCCTACTGTAATCTTCACTCTGTAAGCCAGAGGTGGGAATCAATCTCGGAGAAGGAACTTATTCTAGCTCCACACTGGGATTTGATAGAGCGTGGCAGCGGAGCCCAGATGCATCTCCTGCTTGAGTTGGAGTCTTTTACCCCTGGCGCGCCCACCGATTCCAGGGGTGTCCCAGCCACGCAACCTGGGTGCTCTGACGTCCTTCTCATTATTGTCTGATGGCGCTGCCTTGCGGATTCTCGGGAGCCACGTGAAGTTACTCAAGTCTTTTTAAAAGTCAGTTCCGTGGCACTCGTAACACTTCAGGTGCTCAGCAGTCACAAAAAAAATACTTGGTGGCTGCAACGTAGACACCGACAACTTCCAACATCAGAGCGAATCGAATCGCTGGAGACCGTTTTCCCCTTGTCAAGCGTGTCCCATATTTCACCACCGCCTCGCAGGTCAACTTCCTGCGCACACAGCGCCGCCGCCACCCCGGAGCCTCTTTACTAAGATGGAAGACGCGGAACAATCAAGCAACCCTGAATATCCAACAGCATGGGGATTCTAGAACTTGACCTTGGTTTCCAGTCCAAAGGGCAGGTCTACAGCGGAAAAGTCAGCGCTGGGGCAAGCTTTGCCAGCCTTGGCCTTTATGATTCACTGTCCCCGCTCCTCCCCTCTGCCAGGGAAAAGAGTCCAATCAGGCAGAGTTTTATTTCCTCCCTGAAATAAAATAGAACTGACTGGCCAAGGTGTCTCCAGGGACAGCTGCGACGGGGCCTTAAATTACGCAGTAACACTTCAAGTCAATCCCACTTCCACACGGAGGCCTGCAATCAACATTTATCTCTATTGGACAGACCATCTGCAGGGTTCTAATACCACTTTTATTATTACCTTGTAAATGTAAAAATCCTTGGGGCTGAAATACCAGCTGCTAACAGCACGGTGTGCATGATCACCCACTTCTGTAGTGATGAATGGCCCTGACTCTCACAGTCTCCAGCCCTCCCCCCAAAATATCAAGCACTCGTCCCAAATTTATAGATCAACTGGGTCCCCACACAGGGGCTTCGAGGGAAGCCTTCTCTCGAGAGCCCTGTGACACTGGGTGACCTGCTTTGGAGTTCAGGAGGACAGAAAGAAATCTCGCCCAGTGTTTGGAACCGGACTCCCATTCCAGTCTTAGTGAATAAGAGTTTAAGCTGTTATTTTTTTTTCTGGAAGGTTCGGGTTTGTTTCATTTCTGCACTATTTTAGCAAGCTATAAGGCTTTTAGAGGAACGGTGCACATGCTTGTGAAATCCCGTGTTTTTCCTCGGCTGCCTGGGGCTGCCTGTGTGTGTACCCTGATAGCTGGGCCCACAAACGATGTTCTAACTACACAAATGGTCCCTGGCAGAGGAAAGGTCCTCCATCCCCATCAGGTGTTTCATGCAGGAGCAGCCGAATAAACGGATGGCAACTGCCCCTCACATCGGCTGAGGAGGAACCAAAGTCCTGTGGTGCCGTTAACAAGGGAGGTTTCCTTCAGAGGCAGGCAGAGAAGTTCCTCTGAGGAAACCATCTGCCAATGGCCAAAGCTCAGTGAGCGAAGGGGTAGTAGCCCCGCGGGCTGGCAGGGCAAGAGCAAGGAGATTAGGTATTCTTCTAAGTAGAGCAGGAGGTGACTGGGGGGTTGAAGCGGGAGGTTCACTGTGCTTTGCAGTTGTGAACCATCCCTCTAGCTCAAGCGGGAAGAGTGGAGTAGAGATGAGAAGAAGCAGAGTGTGGAAGCCGAGGGACCAGGCGGGCTTCCACGTACAGTCGAGGTGGAAGGGAGTGCACGTGAGACCCATCCCGTCGTCACTGGAATAGAGATCCAGGAGGAACTTTAGGAGCTAGATGGGGGTGGCACCGGAAGGACGCGCTACCCAAGCTTCTGTAGGAGAATGAGGTCAGGAAAAGCCCGGAAGCAAGCATGACTCCCAAGTGTAAGCCTTAAGGTCTGGTCAAGGTAGTCGCTGTGCCAGGACTAGTGTGGGTGTCCTACATCCATTTACAAACCTGACATTATTTTCCCCTCGAGGGAATTGCTTCACCAGGAGGCAGAGTTTGAGAGGACTGCATTTTGAGGCACAGTTAGGCAAAAAAAAAAAAGTTAGTGAGAAAGATCCCGTCTCAACCCAATAAGTGAGGTGTGTGGAGAACCTAGCCTATGGGTCCAACTCCAGGACTGCGGATGAACGCTCTTGGGAATCCCATCTCTCTGCGGATGGGGAACGGTGAAAGATCAAGTGACTGCCGAGCGTTCAGAGTCTGGATAGTCAAGCCGGGACTTGAAGCATCTCCCTCCCATGCTCACGTCGCCTTTCTCTTTCGACCGCCCTGCGTTTTCTGTGTTTTTCTTTTTTTTTTTTGCCAGGCATCTCCACAGCACCGGTCTCTGAACCGGCCCATGGTGTTTCCCTTGGTTCATGACTCTGCCTCAAGTGCTCGCTCTGGAAAGCTCTTTCTCCTCTTCCACCTCATCCGGTAGCATCTCGCATTTGCTTCCTTTTCCCCAAGCCATCGGCTACCGTAAAGTGTATCAAGCTTTCTGCCAATCTTGCCTGGAGTTGTATTTCTCCGATGGACCCTAAGCTTTTCCAACCCAGGTCATAGATACATTTCTCTTCACGGTCCCACGGAAGGCCTGGCACACGGTTGGAAAGACTAGCTCAGTGGCCACAGGAATTCCTGTTTCAGGAGCCTGGGTAAGTGCTTTCATCGGCACAGTGTGGGGAGCCAGGACTCAGGGGTCCCAGTTTGTGAGTTAGGCTTGATCTTTTTTGTTTCAATTTGTGTGCTGTCTGGAAGTTCTGCTTGCCTTTAGGTATCTTGGTTTCCTTTTACCTGAACACAAAAGAACGCCAAACCTGGTCCTCTGGCTTCCAGGGGGGAGGATCAAACACAGATTCATAAGTACGAAACGGCAGCCTGGTCTTGGTGGCTCACGCTTGTAACCCTCGCTACACAGGAGGCTGAGATCCAATGATTATGGTTCAAAGCCGGGACTGACAAATAAGTCCTTGCGACTCATCTCTTAATTAACCAGCAAAAAGCTGGAACTGGAGCTGGGCTCTATCTCAGTGGCAAAGCTCTTGCCTCGCAAGTGTGGCATCGTGGTTCAATCCCCCAGTACCAAAATAAAAAAAGAAAAGTAAAAAAGAAATACAGTTAAGACAAAGCTTGAAGTAGAGGTCTGGCTCAATGACAGAACAGCAGCCTTGAGTGTAAGCGCTAAGGGACAATGCCCAGGCCCTGAGTTCAAGGCTCAGGATGGAGGGAAGTAGACAGGCAGATAGAGAGATGATAGCTATGGATAGACAGCAGACATACAAGACACACACACTTGAATACACAGCAGGTGGAACGGTGCTCCCACAGTTCGACATGATCGTCAATCGCGTTTGAATCACCGGGTGACGCTGTTTCACAGTCCTTCATTTTGTGAAAAAAACAAAACAAAACAATCTGCCTCCCAAAGCCAACGGCAGCGGCCCCCACACGAGGTGAAAGCGATCGAGGGAAATGCTGAGACGGGCTGGAGGTTGATGGGCATCTCGGGAAACGTGAACCCAGCACGCGCGGTGCTGAACTCCGCCTCGCCTCCGCGTGGGTCTCTGGCAAACCCGGGCCCCACAGGACACCACACCACAAACGAGGGGGCTGTGTACGCCACCGACAAACCGGCAGTTGTATTCGGGTACACGCCCTTGAGAACGTCACTCGGGGTGCGTATTCCAGTCGCGGGCAGGCTCAGGAGCAGCTCCTGCGCGCGTGGCTGCCTGGAAACTCCTGTCGATCCCGGGGCACGCGCGACAGAAGCAGCTCTGCTCTGCCCACGTGGCGGCCACCGGAGGCCCAAGCGGAGAGGTGACTCAGAGAACTTCCCCGCGTGAATGCACAGCTTCCTCTCTCCAAACTCCGTCTCTTAATTCCGAATCCAAACTTCCCATTTTCCACTGCTCCGCTCTGCTGCTGCTCTGGTTATTAGAAAACCTGCCGCCTCAAGGCTCTTGCCTCCCAAAGTAGCCAAATAATCCAAAGAGGAAGGCACTTGCTTCCGCAGAGGGGAGGAAAACGGGCAGGACAAAGGGAAGGCTGACGGGCAGCAAAAAGAGCAGAACCCGAGAGTAGACTGGGGACAGAAACGAGAAGGGCAAGACGAAAAACCTCCTGGCAAGATCCAACTGGGTAGCTGGGGATATGGCTCAAGGGGTTGTGCTCCTGTCTACTAAGAACAAGGCCCTGAGTTCAAATCTCAGTAAAACCAAAACATCCAACAGGGTAGGCTGGGACAAGAAGCAGTCAAGACCGGAGCAGCACCATAGGAGAAGGTAGGGAGAAGTAGCATAGAAATGTCCTGAGCCTTCTCACTCTGCTCTTAAAACCCTCACAGCAGTACTTGCTAAGGGTCTCTGAACACGTTTTCTCATCCACAAATGGAGCCGTGATATGAATGAAATGATGTCATTCTACGAAAGATGGCGCAGTATCGAAGACACAGCAGTCAGCCAATGGATTAGGATGGTTACAAAATCCCTGCTTCCTAGGTAAATACTTCAGGAAAAGGCAATAGACTGTTTAAAATAACTAAGCCTACGTTTTATTTTTAAGCACATCCAAAAGAAGGAGCAGCATATATAAGACACAAACATACGAGATTGATATTTGCGCCTATAGTTTTGTAGACCTGAATGGAAATCTGGTCTCTGCAGGCATTATCTTTTTAAAAAATGTTTTTTTTTTATTGGTATAAGGATGGTGTACAGAGGGCTTATCATTTCATAAGTCAGACAATGAGTACATTTCTTTTGGAACCATGTCATTTCCCCTAGTTTCCCCTTCCCGTCTCTGCCTACAAGTTGGCAGAAAAGACAGAAAAAAGGAAACAAAATCACAAGTTCCCCCCCCCCAAAAAAAACCAAAAACAAAACAATAGCACCACCACTACCACCACCACCACCACCACCAAAAACCACCCATGTTTCTATTCCCCGGAATTCAGGGAACCGATTTTAAGAATCCCACACGATATCTCTATTTTTCTCTTTTTTTGGACAACGTTGGCTTTTCCATTGGCCAACGGCTCCAAACGCTGTTTGCTTTCTTTGCAGCATGTCATGTCTGCCTGGAATCCGTGGTAACGCTTCCAGTAGGAAGGAGAAGACAGAAGCTCCGTCTCCCTTTACGGCGAGACGCAGTCTGCACAGGCAGTGCCGGGGCCCAGTGCTCGGACAGGGCCCTCACTCCCTTCCTGGAACCCTGGGCTACCCCAGCTCCTCCAGGAAGCCAGAGCGCCGGCTAACACCTAGGCCTTCCGGCACATGGAGAGCACCTCTACTTTCTCTTCTAGTCACTATCTCTTCACTCACACTCATGGAAGCACGGTGGCGGAGAGGCTGCCTCCCTCCCCGTTGGCTATCTCTGTTCTATCGCAACACTTGGCACAACGAGCATCTGAAGGAAACAGTATTCACAGGACAGGCAGAGTACCAGAAAGAGATGGATAGCTAAAGGCCTTCAAGGTGCCTACACCTGTAAAAGGGAGAGGAAGGGCCTGGCTTCCTGGGAAAGTTCTGCCTAAGGGCAACTGAATTCAACTTGATTTAGAAGGGACCGGGAACTGGGAAAACTGTTTACCACCCTGTACTCTACCATGTGAAGACCTGGGATCCTTCCCTTGTGTCCTTAGCAAATCACAACACCCCCTAAGGACCACAACACCCCCAAAGACCCTGTATCTGTTTACACACACACACACACACGTGTACACACACACACACTCGTAACTTACATCCAACTTCCACACCATATTCGCAAACTGGCATGTGGAATCAAAACCCCTTTGTATAACACCTTTGGATTAAAAAAAAAAAACAAACCCAAATACCCTAAGGATAGAAAAAGCCAAGACCTTCAAAACTCTGAATTAATTGAAAGTTCATTACTTTGATCTGAAAGCTATTTCCTTGTAGTTTTTAACCCAGTTCGTCCTAATTGTACCCTTTGAGGCTGATCAAACAAATTGAAGTCTCGTCTGTTTGATTTCCCTGCAAATATTTGGGGAAGATATTTACCTCTCCTCTGGCCTTACTAAATCTCCAGATTAAAGTTCTTTCAACTGTTCCTGTGTCAGGATTATGAAACTCCCACCATCTTGACCCCTCTGTTATGTCAATATTCCTTTTCAAAGTTCACTCAAGTACATACACATTGTTAATGGTGAAACATTGTAGCAAAGGTTCAATATCCTAAAATAGGAACTTAGTAACTGCAGTACACCTCATACAATGAACAGGTTATATGCCTATTAAAAATCAGTAGAGAGCAAAGAGAAACATTCAGAGTAACAGAGGATAAAGTACATTATGTACATCCGTATAATACATGCTAATAAAAATGAGCAAAAATAAGGCTAAGAAGTCACATTATAAAACAACGCAGACAACATGATTCCAGTCTTATTTAAAACTATTTTAAAATCAATTTGAGTGAAATGAAAAGGTGAAAAACTACAAGGACCAAAAAAATTTTTTTTCCCTAAATCAGAACTAAAAATAGAAAGTTCTTTATTAAAAGTAATTTCAGAAATTGGTAAAAAGTTGAAGACTACGGCTCTTTTCCTGAACAGTTTCACCCCCACACTTAAATCAGGTCGTATCATTAAGTTGGAGATCCAAGCCGAGCGCTGGTAGCTCCTGACTATCATCCCAGCTACTCAGGGAGCTGAGATCTGAAGACTGAGGTTCAACGTCAGCCCAGCCAGCAGAGCCATGAGACATTTCTCTCCAATTAAGCTGCAAGTGGAACTGCGATTCCAACGGTAGACTGCTAACCTTGAGCATAAAAGCCCAGGGGCAGCACCCAGGTCTAGACTTCAAGACCCAAGACCTGCATACACACGCTTACTTTTTACACACACACACACACACACACACACACGCGCGCGCACGCACGCACTCAGACATCCATCTGGGTTTTTTTTTTAAAACCACATAGTAATCCTTCCTCCCTTCTCCCCGGATTCCAATACCATCAGACTGGGCAAAGCTGAGCAGATTTTTGAAGATTTATAGGTAATTGGTGCATATCACCACTTAGGAGTCCAAGTCTACACCAGATTTCCAGTAATATTGTCAAACAGCAGATCTCTTTTCTTGGCAGTCTAGCTGGTTTTGGTGACTCACTTGCAGAGTTAACTAGGACCCTGGAGCCTTGTGCTGAGCGTAGATCTTAGAGGACGCACCCCTTTCTGCAGGAAGGCAAGTGGCTGTGTAAGACCTCAGGGAAGACACTGGCATGCCTCCCCTCACAATTCCTTATTAGATCTGGCCCATCCATCTAGCCTGTCAAGGTCTTTCTCGTCTGTCTCCTCCTCCCAGCTGTGAGTCATCCTGAAACTCAATCACAATGACATTGAAGGCACTTAAACAAACCTCCTCTTTTCCAAGGAAAACATTGCCGGTGTCCAATGTCATCCATCAGAAAGTCTCGGTTTGCTCTCTGCTGTCGGCCCTGACCTGTGGCCGAGATGCACACTGTATCGGTGAGGACCGAGGGGCTTTGTCCCATTTTAACAAAAGCTTTGTAGCCCTGTGTGGTTGGTTCAAGCCTGAAATCATAGCTGCTTGGGAAGTAAAAAATCAGGGTATCATAATCGGAGGCGAGGCTGGCCAAAAAATACACCGAAGACTCCTTTTTTCAAAGAGTGTCGGCACATGGTTCTAGTGAGAGCCACTTTGACGGTAACATTTTATTATTTGTATCAAGATATTGATTATTTTTATGTATCATATGCTATTTTATTAAGATATATTGACAAATAAAATTTGCATGTACTTAGAATGTACAAAGATATATATATATATACACACACACACAGTAACACAATTAAACAAGCTAACTAACATATCCTTTATCTCATGTGTTTTGTGTCTGAGACATTTTTCTTTTTTTAATTTATTTATTAATTGAACACAATTTTTTTTGACAAGGTGTTGTGCAAAAAGGGTACAGTTACATAGTAGGGCAGTGTGTACATTTCTTGTGATATCGTACACCCTGTTTTTCTCTCCCTTCTCTAGGTCAGGTAGACATATATACAATACACAATGTATCAAGAACATATTCAGTAGCCACGTGGCCAAGCCCAAGAAAATTCGCCTAGGGCTTCAAATGTAATGTCGATATTAGACAATATGTCGACAGTAGACCTATATGAACGTACATACTTAGCTTTTGAGCTATTGTATTTCCCTGAGAGGTCAATTTTTGACCTTTATATGTTGAGTAGTTGTTTGGTTTTAGTTACATACTGTTGGGTCGCTGCCCCAATCCTGTGGGAAATACCATTTGACAAGCATTTTTTGGTTTCACAGACCTGGTCTCTACTGTGAGACATTTTTCATTATCCTACTGAAGTTCAATTTGGAAAGATGATTTTTGCTTTTGCACAAAGTACCCAACTAGGGTTTTTCATTACTAAGGTAATGTTTTCTTACTGTTAAAGGAAACAAATCAGCTCGACACTGCTGGCTGATCCCTGAAATCCTAGCTACTCAGGAGGCTGAGATCTGAGGATCAAGGTCTGAAGCGAGACCAGGCAAAAAAAGTCTGTGAGATCATCTCTCCAATTAACCATCAAAAGACTGAAAGTGGAGCTGTGGCTTAAGTAGCAGAATGCTAGCCTTGAGCAAAAGAAAAGCTCGGGAATAGCACCCAGGCCTTGAGTTCAAGCCCCAGGACTGGCATAGCAATTTCTTTTAAATATATAAAACATCAAATGAAAAATCTCCTTTATCCCAAGTTCATTTTCCAGGTAGTCACCCAACTACTTGGTAGGGACATATATAAACTCTTGGCCCATCTTTTTGCTAGTCTCAGCTTTCTTCTTTCTTTTCCTCCCTCCCTCCCTCCCTCCCTCTCTCCCTCCCTCCCTCCCTCCCTCCCTTCCTTCTCCCCCTTTCTTTCCAGCCAAATATTTCTGCCATCCACTTCCTAATCACTATCTTGGTATCCACTGTAACTGATTCCGTCTGTAATCCTCACTTCCAAAAATCACCGTCTAACGGGGTCTCCTTCACCCCACGGGAGCAGAGCTCTTGTCCTTTGTAACTTCCGTGCATGGCTTCTGTGAGGCTTGCCTGTGACTGGAATACAAGAATGCTCTCCGATTCCGAGCCTGCGTGAGGACCTCAGGACCTGTTGCCCAGTGATTCTTGCAAGAGGTTTGGGTTGAGAGCCTCTAACGCTCTGGGCCTCACTGCTGTCTTGCCAAGTCCGAGCCTAGGGAGTTAGCTGGTCATCAGGTCTTGGGCTCTGGGCTGCTGGATCCTGGGTCTGCCATTCCCCTCCCCCATGAGCTGTTCCCTTTTGTGTCCACCGCAGCCACTTCCCAGTTGGAAACCTTCCATAGCCCAAGCAGCTCTCTGGAGCCTGTTTCTGCCGCTCGTCACCCGCTGGTCCTCATTAGGGAAATCCAGACCGGATTTGCATTCCATCTGCGTCTCCACTGTCATTCTGCTCCCATTTGGGCTGCTTTGCCCGCGCTCCTGGCATCTTCAAAGTTCACATCAAATGCCACCTCCTCCACTAACCCCCCCCCCCCAACACTGCCCAGCGCCCGCCTCTCCCCAAGCCGGAAGGGAACAGCTCATCCTCTTGAAATCTTTTACCCCGTTTCTCACATACCAGGTCATCCTATCTATCTCACGAGGCGATTTACCGAACGCATCAGAGTTTCAACTGGATGACGAGCAGAACCACAAATAAACGCATGAACCAACCAAAAAAAAAAGGCAAGCCCCTCGGGAGAAGCCTTTCTCTCGTACCCCACTGAGGCCAAGAACATAACAAAGAACAAACATCCATCAGCGCAGTCTACCTGGATTTGACTCGGAAGGAGCTTGGCTCATCTCTGGCTAACGAGCCATGATTCCTCACTCTCTACAATTCTCCCCCATGGCCCTGGCGGGCTGAGACTGGCACTTGACGTGAGATCCTGACAGCCCCGGGGCTCAAGGACGGAGGGACAGGAGTTTCGGTTCCTATCAGCCGGTGACATGCCGAGCGAAGGCATACAGAGGTGGTCTCGTCCTCCGAGGTCGGTGCGGCCTGGCAAGCCCCTGCCCCTCGGTGTCCTCTTTCCACTCACACCTACTCTCCAGAACCATCCCTTTCTCTCGCAAGCGAGGGGTCCCTCTCCCCCTATGCCCCGCGCATGCCGTTCTGGTGACCGGGGCAAGGCGGCTCCCTCCTTAATTCTTGACTTAACGTGCCATTTCCACGCGGCGGCTATTCGTGATCTGACAGGACTGAGTCAGGTCCATCCCAGCTCACACGTACATACACTCACTCAAAAACATATGACCGTCGACATAGGCATACATATATTACATATGTGCATATAACATACACACATATATACTTATGTACATATGTACTTAGATGATTATGTATTTATACACAAATGCATATGACAGGGCATATGCATATATAAAACCTTATATTTCCTCTTTTCCACTAGACTCGAAACTTCATGAGGGCAAGGATTTTTATTTTTTTTTCCAGTCCTGGGGCTAGAACTCAGGGCCTGAGCACTATCCCTGAGCTCTTTTGGCTCACGGCTAGCACTCTACCACTCTGAGCCACAGCACTACTTCTGGCGTTTCTAATTAAGAGATAAAGAGTCTTGAACCTAGATCCTCAGATCTCAGCCTCCTGAGTAGTTAGGATTGCGGGCGCGAGCCACCGGTGCCTGGTGCCGCTTTACCCCAAGCACTCAGTACTATTTCTGGTACAGAAGTTAGCGAAACAGTATTTGTTGGCTGAGAAAATAAACGGACTTACAAGGACATTCATGTGAGCAATAAAAAAAAAAAAGAAAACGTGTAAGAATGTAAGAAAAATTATGAGGATTTCACAATGCTTCCATTTCAAATCCCTGCTCAAATCTCACGGTTGATGGGGCATCCTAATTCCACGTAGTGAGACCCCCCCACCCCCCCAAACTCACAAACCACTGAGCTTTTCTGGAAAACATCTGGGAAACTCCTCACCAACACTGGCCCCACTGGCCCAAGGGAAATCACACCGCAAGCGCTTGTCCATGTACAGATAACCATGCCAGGCACTGGTCATTACTAAGAAACAAAGGAGCTGTTTTATGATTTCTATCTGAACAGATAAGAAATCTGAGACTCAGAGGCAAGCAAGAGCAGGAAGTAGCTGTTGTTTGATAGGAAGCCAATAGGAAGGATGCTGGGCTGGAAGACCCAACCATTTCATCTCTTGATTTGCTGTCTATAGAGATAATAGCTGGAGATTGGGTTGAGGCCTTCAGAAGTTTCTGAACAGCAGTGAAATACAGCGTGCCTTAAAGATGATTATCCCGCCTGTTTCTCCCTCCCCTCGAGAACCAACAGATGGCCTCTTCGTTTGAAAATGAAACCCTCCTTCCAAGGTCAGCTATGCCTACAAATCAGTGCGGGCTTTCTTCTCCATCACAGAAACTCCAGCTGGAAATCAGCTCTAATTCTTCCTCTTGCTTAGGCTTTGCTCTAAATAATATATTTTGAAACCAACCTATTTTGGGGCCAAGAAATCTGTAAATCTGAGCTGATTCATCACTTTCTCCATCCGGTGGGTGCTCTCCTGCTTGTTCTGCTTCGTCAGATAAAGATGTTTTATCTCTACGAACCATTTCTCCCTGGGCTGTGCAGCGCCCTCTCTTCTTGTCACGATAAAGTTCTTTGTAAAAGATTAAAAAATCTGACTGGGCAGAGCCTCAAGAAATGAATCGAAAGTAAATACAACACTGGGATAGGATGGAACTGGCGAGAGGGAGGAAGGAAGGCAAGAAGAGAGAGAAACGGAAAAAAGGGAAATGGTGATGTAGTTACAGAACAGTAGAATAAAAACAAATCGTAAGACAGATGCCAGTGGTTCATACATATTATCCTAGTTACTCATGAGGCTGACATCTCAGGATCGAGGTTCAAAGCCAGCCTGGGAAGACAAATACACAAAGCTGTTATCTGTGCCCAAATCTACAAGTGAAGCTGTTGCTCAAGTGGTTGAGGGCTGAGTTCGAGTCCCGGTGTAGGCATTAAAAAAAAGTGGATTTCAGGGCTCCAGACCTATAAACTCCTGGTTGTGTCAACTCACAGAAGAATGGAATGGTACCATAATGCTCTAAAATGTATTATTTCATAAATTGCTCTAGCTAGTTTTGGAATAGTCGTAACTTTACCCCGCAAGATTTTCTTTCCTATGATTTCCTTGGATATGTCTACACGAAAATGTGCTTGTTTTCTTTGGGGACTTGAAGGAGACATGCTGGCTAGAGAGGTATTTGCTAGTACAGACGATGGGGAAGACAGAGGGTAGTCAAAATGAAAGTGAGGGTCAGGGCAGCTCATGGACCGGCAACCGAGACTGCACCAATGTTTCCTCAGTGACAGAAAACACTTCAAAAAAACCTACGCTATTCGTAACAGTATGTAATTATCCTAAGAGAATCTCTGTCTGTCTATCTATCTATCTATCGATCGATCGATCGATCGCTATTTGTCTATATGTACACACACACACACACACACACACACACACACACACCCCATGACCACAGAACCATAGCAGTGCAACGTTAGAAGCGGTGTAATGAGAAGAGAAAGGTCACAGTGCTTGGCTCTATTTCTGTTCCTTTCCTCTTTTGTAAGGCCTTGGCTCTTTGGATTTAAAGATGGTCTTTCTTTCCTTCTTTCTTTCTTCGCCACTCCTGGAGCTCGAACGCAGGGCCTGTGCCCTGAGCGTTTTGCTGGTGGCTACCGCGTGCACTCACTGCTCCATTTCCTAACGATGGTCTTTCCAAATCCATCCCAACACCGCCGGCTTCCTGTGGACGGCAGCCTGCTCAAACTCACCGGGCCCCACGGGGACCTCCAGCTCCTCCTCTTTCCGACGGTGCCTGCGCCCCTACTTTCCTCACCCCGTCTCCCAAAGGCTCCGACCGTCTCGTGACCCACGGAGAGGGGTGAGATTCATTCTCAACATCTCCTTGCTGAACTGCGGACGGAGCTCCAAGTCCTCTCGCTCCTGTCCCTGCGGTGTCCCACTAACCTGAGTGCCGGTGGTGGCTCCTACCTGCGATCCTAGCTACTCAGGGGCGCTTGGTCCAAGCTCCAAGTCCACCAGACTTCTGTCTCCAGAATTAGCCAGTAGACATCTAGACGGGGAGCTACGGCGGACACGGCAGAGCAGCCGCCTTGAGTGGGGACGCGAGAGCACGAGGCCTTGCGTTCAAGGCCCACCGTGGCAGGCACACAGCTCTGTCTTTCCAGAGAATCCCGTTTCCCTTCCACGCCCTCTGCGCCGCCCTGGTTCTGGCTCCCGCCGTCTCTCAGCTGCATCATGGCCTGAATGACCTGGTCTTCCCATTCCACCTCCTGGAACATTCCACCCCAGCTTCTCGTCACCCACCATACAGCACACAATCTTCTCACACACACACACACACATCAGACACACTCGCAGACACACGAAACCAGCCACGCCCACAGTGCCCGCAGACCACCGGGCACGGAGGGACGACACATGCGGCCCACATCTGCAGATCACACCACACACGGGCCGACGCTCCCTGCCGCGCCCTCTCCCTTTTCCGGATCTCCGTGGCGTCTGTCGCTTTTCTTCTGTTTGGCTTTGTTTCCCTTCATCCAGCATACGGCCATCAGCACCGACCACTGACGCTCCCTGATGCTCCAAGCAACCCTCCTGGAACACCAGCCGGGCCTGCCTTCCTTTCCTCCAGCTGCACCTGAACGCGTGCATCCTCAGGGCGCCAACCAGGTTTGCTGCTCCAGCCTGTCTGATTGGCCCTCGAGGCCCCAAAGTTAGCAACAGTTAACAGCAATGGGATCAAAGACACCTGTGGCGAAAGCCCAGCCTGCCCTTACTATCCCGGCAAAGTAAATTGTCTGAGCTTTCCTTTTCTTTTTCCACTTTGGAAACAGAGATCCTGCCACCATTTTTCAATAAACGTGTAAAAGATCCTATCAGAGAGCCGCCAGAAAAGGACAGGCTCCCCAGTTCAGAGCCGATACTTGCAAAGGCGAATAGCACTGGGAGATAAATCAGGTGACATCATTCCCTCGCCTCTACGCCCCCAGTGATCTCCTCTGTCTCAAAGTGAAGTCACCTTTTCATGTGTCAAGCCTCTCTGTGGTCTGGATCCTGCCTACCTCCTCCAGAAATGCTGCCTTCCTTTTATTCATTACACTGAAGTCACGCTGGCCTTTGTTTCTCATATTTTCCAAAGGTTATCGCTGCCTCAAGGCCTTTGTATTTACTGTGACTTGTGGAATGCTCATTCCCCAGATTTCTCCTCTGCTGGTCATTCTTGGTCATTTAGGTCAGGGGGCCAAAACCTTCCCCATCCACCCTAACTTCAGCTTTCTACTAACCGAAGTTTGCATCATGTCCTTAGCCCTGCTCTAATCTCTTCCTATCATTTATCACTGGTTAAATTCCTAACCTTTCTTTTCATCCACACACCATCACAACAAGAAACAAAATCTGGATTTTTATTTTCTGCTCTACACTGACTACCAGAGCAGTGTCTGGTACACAGCAGGTAGTCACAAACATTTGCCAAATGGATTCAGCTTCTGGTAAGCTCCTGGCTAGAGCACTAAGTTCATGCTTAACAATATAGACACATACAATCCCCCCAAGCAGCAGTTCCCCCCCAATCAGAACTCAAAAAGAAGCGAGCCAGTTTTAAACCTTTCTTAAAGAGTTGAGAACAAAGGAGTCTTGTTTTTATTCGTAGCTCAGGAAAGCCGAGTCTCTTGGCATGTGGAGACACTCCCTCCTCCTGAACCGAAGAGGTCACGCATGCTTCTTGTCCAACCTGGAGCTCTGCCCCCTGATCTGGTTTAAGTCTGGAGACTGTCTCTGACGCTCTGTCGTCAGAGAGCTCGGCCCACGGACCCAGCACGCTCCTCGCAGAAACTTCGCTTCATCTGATTTCACAGGGAGCTACACAACCCAGAGTGTGAACCGGACCTCTGTTAATGATGTCAAGTAAGTCGCTGAGGACCAAGAAGCGCGGTGAAGGCGAAGCTATGTCTACTACGTTAGCTTATAACACAGGGCCGGTCTCATCCCCCCCGCCCACCTTTAAGAAGAGAGTCACGTCACGAAAATAATCACAGGGGTGTCCCGACTGCGAGTGTGTTGTTCAATTTATGTTCCTTGTGGCCAGCCCCGTATCATTCGGGCACCGAGGGCAGATGTTGCCGGCCGGTCAGCTGGGGTCCCGTCCCCCCGCTTTATGAGTTAGCTCTTTGACTCCCTACGCTCTCCGCTTCCAAAACATTATGTCTTTCCTTCTGGTTCTTACCACAGAACAGTGGAGTTGAGGTAAAAGAGAAGATGTGTACTAAAAAAAAAAAAAAAAAAAGTAGATTCATGAAATGTACCTGTGACAGGCTGGTAATTATAAAAAATAGGCTTTAATGGAGACGGGGCAGGGAGAGACGGTAAGAAGGCACTTGCCTGTAATTAATTGAGCCTCTTAGGTCTAAATTGAGGAAAATACGAAAATCAATAATTTTAAATGTGTCATACTTATTGACACTAATGAAACCCCCTGAATAAGCATTTAATGTGACTGGGCTGCTATTTTAAATTACGCTTCTCAGTGAGTGAATGCTACAAGGTCAGGTCAGTTCCCTTGGGCTTCGCAGAGCGGATGGGATCCAATACACAGGACTCTGCACCTGCTGTGCCCCGGCGCTGCTGAGCTGTCCATGGTGCTGGAGACACAGCCCTCTTCACCCTTTCCCTTGGGTTCATTCAGCAGGAAACATACATTCAGAAATGTGACCCCCACTTCTTTATTTACTCGGAAAATGAAAATGCATGACACTTCCTAATGCTTTATTCGCCGCAAGCATGGGTTGGATTCTGCCACCTCAATAAAGTCTCCTCCTTTGTTCTTTTATCTCTCCAATATTAATAACTCCACCAGGGTTCATTGATTTGCACGTGCTTGCATTTTTCTCGGGAATTTAAGTGTTCTATCTTTCCAACTAAACTGGGAGACTTAATAAGCATTGTCGAAACGCTCCCAGACAGGTTGGAATAATGAGGTCCAAACTGAGACTAATTTGTTCGATAACTAATGTGGTTAAGTTGCTCTTTGTGCCTCAGTTTCTACAAGTGTAGAAAGAGGTGAGTAATACTTGCTCACCTTTATGGAATATGAAACACAATGGTGTATTTCAGAGTACATTGCAAGCCGAAATGCCATAACTTTGCAAACATTACTGTTCCATCTTTCACAAAGTTTTGGTATTACAAGTAGTAACATTCTCCAGAAGAGAATTCACAATGAAAGTTTGTGCTTTCTCACCCAAATTAGAATGAGATTACTGGAATGACAGACCATCTTATGCCCAAGAGTTTTACAAACAGTAGATAGTAGGAGATTAATATAGAATAGGTATACAAAATTTAAAAATTGTAAAATTTAGATCTTATCAATTCAACCAAGGATTAAATTTCAACTCTTAGCCATGCCCAGTCCCAGTCCCTTTATAATTGCTCTTTCTAGTACTCGGTTTTCATTGAGAAACAACAAAAAAAAACCCTCAACAATCCAAAAAACACCTTAGAATGCTAAGTATACATCGATTCCCAAACTTAGCTTCTACTTCAAAGACAAAGCAACTTATTTCAAGCTGCTTAAACAGCCTCCTGGGCACAGAAAAGCATGGAAGAGGTGAGCTCTACGGTCAGACTGTGCGGAATTCCAAGCTAAACCTTTTAACAATCATGTCCTCAGCCCTCAACATCTCAGTGAGTCTCTTGGATTCAGATTAGTTCAAAAGCAGGCCAGTATTTCTTGGGTGCCATATTCTGAACCAGAACTTTCTTCCGTTAGATGGTGGTACTAAATCCAGGGCTTTGTGCACGCTCGGTGTCTACAACCACAAAGCCACACCCGTGGCCCCTAAAGCAAGATTGTATTGAGGACCCACATCTAGCAAGTTAGGGCTCATTCTTGAAAACACGTTCTTTCATGAGCAAGGAGAAAATGGGAAGGTTGCTTTGTGAACTAACTCTGGGTTCCATGATGCAAAAAAAAAAAAAACAAAGAGGGAGTGAATCTCTGGAATCAGAAGCTCACTGGTTTGCCAAGTTACCAGTTCAAGATTTCTATACAAACTGGATCTCAATTCAAATGATGTTAACTTCAATAAGGATTTTACTAATCATACTTTTTGTGCACTTCCTTCTCCCTCTACTGAAATCCTTCCTATTCTTCACGATCCACTTGATTTACCTTCAAGCACATTCATAGACAGCTTCAATTCACAGTAATCTAATCTTTCTCAGTAATCGTATCATTCCCATGGCCCTGGGATAGCTCTGTTTTTTTGCACTGTCCTAGGAGCTTGGGTATAGGTTCACAGAAGGTGCTCAGTAAGGATTAAGATGAAGTTAGAATTGACCACCTGTCAGTGAAACTGCTTGTTACATTTCTGCTCCTTTCTCAATTAAATCTATGGTTATTTTTCTTGTAATACTAATTATTGACTTCATGATATCTAACACATAGTAGGGATAAAAATCCATGTAATCAGAATACTCACAAGAATAAATGGCCAGCTGAATTGAGACTCTTGTCCAAATCTTATCCCATCCCCATGAGCTATTGGCAAAAAAAATAAAATAAAAAAATTCAAGTATCTAGTTCAAGTACTTAAACTATGTTCACAAATCAACTGATCTTACGGGACATGAGAAAAGATCTATGGGCAATTGGTGTTTATAAATTCCTTTGGCAAGTATCACAACAATAACAATAACAAATGCAGAAACAAAAGCTTGAACAACAGATTCCAGCTTCAAGATCAAGTTAACATGAAAGAAGGAGAAAGAGCAGCTAGATTACACCCATCACTCAAGCTTAACACTTTACGAATTCCAACTTTTCAAACTGCCGTCACTGTGTATATTAACACGTTATCCAGCGAGACTGCGATGGATGCTTAGGGATAGATAAAAAGCAGCATTGTTCTGCCCTCAAAGAACCTACATTCTAGCCAAATCAGTCAATAGAGAGCATGGCTCCCATTTGTTTAGACAATAAATATTGCTAACAAATCAACTTTATACACAACAATGGGTTTCCCTTTCCTAGCTCTGCTGCAACTCTAATAATAACGAGGGGAAAAACAGATGATACAGGCAGTTAATCTGATTGAATAAATCCTTTAATTCTCTTGGTAAATACTGAGAAAGAAAGGGGATAATGGAGAAAGAGGGCCCAGAAATACACATTAATCCCTTTTTCCATCTTCTTCTTACAGCCTGAAATAGAAACACGAGGACAATTCCTTGAGAGCAAGCAATCGCTTGTCTTGCTCGGGGGGGGGGGGGGGGGGGGGAGGGTTGGGGGGTGGAGAATCGGACCTCTCCATGGCTAATTTGGAGCACATGCAAGAATCAATTCAGGGCGACTTCTTGCATGGCTGGTGTCCTGGCTTCCATGACTCTCCAGAAGGATACCCTAACTCCATGGATTCCACCATTGCTTCTCTATCTTAAAGGCGTTTCTCTCCCTCCTCTTTGTTGCCATGACATTTTAGATAATGCTCTCAAGTTCACTACAAGCCAGCAGGTGCGGATGCACAAACCAGAATCAAGAGCTGGTGTCTTTGATTTAAATAGGTTCCTTTTTAATAGATAATTGCATTAGGTGCCAAAGAATGTGCTGCTTTCTTTGTGCTGAGTTTTTATGGTCTTAAGTCTTGAGAAGCTCAGATTCCATCTGTGACAGCAGACTGTTGTAGAATTCGGCTATTAATAGCTGCTGGTACACACTTACTCAGAGCTAAGAGGCCCAGGGCGGTAGAGAGCCAGATGGAGATAATTCCAGAGGGTGGCTGTATGGATAAAAAAGATGATCTATTTTTTTCCCCCAACACAAAACAGACAACACTAAAAAACATGACAATCCTGTTTTATTGCAAGCCAAACTCTCTGAAGAGATGCCCCCCTCGTTCTGGAATTCTCAGGTCTGAAATACCTGTGATTTATCACTGTTTCTGACGTTTGCATAACTCCATCTAGGTGGTTAACAGCCCAGATTCAGAAGAATGATACGAAAGATTCACACAATCAGGAATGATACAACTTGGCCATTGTTCAAGGAAAAACCCTAACTTTGATAGTAGGCATTCTTCTTAATCAGAAATATTTTTTTCCTTGACAGAGTATAAGGAACAACAAATAGACCAAATAACATAGACACCTCTGTTTTAAGGAAAGACTCGTACCCATCTAAAACCTATTTAATGTGATTTAAAATGATTATGATTTCAGTTCTTTACTATCTTTACTATCACGAGAGTGGGAATAATACATTTGCAATACAAGAATAACAGCTATCATCTTTAATCTCTTTCTCTGTCCTGAGGTTTAAGCTTTAGACTGTGTGCTTGCTAGGAAGGCACTCTAGCACTCGAGTCATGCCTCCAGTCCT
Source organism: Perognathus longimembris pacificus (assembly GCF_023159225.1). NCBI lineage: Eukaryota > Metazoa > Chordata > Mammalia > Rodentia > Heteromyidae > Perognathus > Perognathus longimembris. Next base: position 3,042,788 of record NC_063182.1, on the reverse strand, counting down.
TTTGGCTTTCTCTTAAAATATGGTCTTGCATTTATGCCTAGGCCAGCCTAAATAGTAGCCCTCCTATTTGTATGTCCCTCCTAGCTGGGACCACAGACGTATAGCACCATACCAGCTTCTCTTGACTAAGATGGGGCCTTGCTTTTTTGGCCTGGCTTACCTTGAACTCCGATCCTCCCAAATTCATTAAGATTACAGGCATGAGCCACCTTATCTCCATCATTTTCTATCTGTTGATAATTCTTCTGGGCTGTGATTTTGTAAACCACCTACTTTTCTTTCTTTCTTTCTTTTTTTTAAACCGAGACACTCTGCTAAGTGAATGAGAGTGCGGGACACTTTGATATGTGAGTCCTCACTAAACTGAAGGGCTAAATGAAGCTTGGGGGAAAAGTGCCTTTTTAACTTGCAAAAACGTGGGGCTGTGTTTTAAAGCAAAGAATATTAACGGGAACGCCTGTGTGGAATGGGAAACAATAGGAAAAAGAGAGGGGCCAGCAGGTCTTGCCTCGTCTGTAACATGAGTAGACCCGCCATGTACTTGCGAAGTCAAGCACAGGTAAGGGGAAGATGGACAGCTAAGGCGGGAGGAAAATGAGGGAGGAGGTAACCAGGGGGATAAGAAATGTACGCACTGCCTTACAGATGACACTGGAACCCCTCTGTACATCGCTCTGACAATAAATACATCCATTCAAAAAGATGTGGAAAGCAAAGTAAAACTGACGTATGCAAAAGAAGCAAACATGGCAGGTTTATAATCATGGATAAGAAACGCAGGATGTCTCTCAGGCTACCGGGAGAACCGAGAGTCTACACAACAAACTTCTATTTGTAACTATTCTTTCTGTGTACAGAGGACCATGTTTTGACAAATTAAAAGCATTCCTACACGTTATGATCATCTATTTAATTGTACGAAAACCAGCTAACGGCTTAGCCTCTGGAGACATGCTGGTTTCAGTTCAAATTTCATCTATCTTAGTTTAGGTGGACCTCTGTTTTATCAAGGGGTTGTGAGGTTTTATGGGCGAGAAGCCTTTTGTCTACCATGGGGCCATTTGAACACTTACAATATCATCCTCTGGCCATATAAAATGATCAGTGCTGGTAGGCAGCTGAGAAGAAGCAGAGGAGAATCAATGGCCTATCATGTACCAAAGGATTTCAGGGTCCTTGTAAGATATTTTATGCAACACATACAGGACATGGTCTGGTATTTTGTCAAATAGGAATTTCCTTCTCTTTTAATTTTTATGTTAATATACAATAGATTCGTTTTTATATTAACTTTTTATCTTTTAATAGTTTGCTTTTGTTACTACTTCTATATGCAAATACTTCTAATATTAGGGATAACTGGGTTTGAACTACAACTGTGAGACCTTGATGAATCTTTATCAGCCTCTTCATCTCTAAAGTCACAGCCAATCCTACTTACAAGGTACGTGAACTTGCTGGGCTACTCAGGAGGCTGAGATCTAAGGATCATTGTTAGAGGCCAGCCTGGGCAGGAAAAGTCCATCAGACTCATCTCCAATTAACTAGCAAAAAGCCAGAAGTATAGCTGTGGTTCAAGGGGTAGAGCACCAGCCTTGAGCAAAAACAAAACAAAGCAAAAAAAGCTAAGGAACAGTTGCTCAGGCCCAGAGTTCAAGCCCTGGTACTGGCACACAAAAAAAAGAATATGAGAACTCAGGTAAGTAATGCTTATTATGTTCATATGTGAAAATTAGCTCTGACAATTTCACTTTCAAAAACCATATCCACTTAATTAAGTTGAAAGAGCTTCAATAGGAAAATATATGTACGATCGTACCACAGTGGTAGACCCACAGCAAACATTATTTCATGTCTCCTTCATGCTAGCTAGTGAGCATGCAAGTTATAATTGACCAAGAGCATCTTTTGCCTATCAGCATCCTGCTTACTAGTTTCCAAATTTGATGTTTTTTATGCCATATTCTCACTTCACAACACGGTTAAGTTACAGTGTCACCCTCTGCAGACAACAGGGGAGAGACAACAGTTTAAAATGATCCTTCTATCAGGTATGTCCACTTTTCACTTCGTTTCTAGCATTCTTTTCCCCGACATTTCCACATTAGCTCATCCCTTCAAAATCCCTCCCATGTCGACATTATCGAGTTCATTGTCAAATAGAAGACCTTAAATCGGTGAGCGTACATCTCCTTCAGGGCTTTCAATCTACTCCCCCAAGATGCTGAGTGATTTGACCCTGCTAATTCTGCCTCCTGGAAGACGAAGCAGCAGATCATTTCCTTGTTATCTTTAAGCCTTTCTGCAGTCGCAGCAAGAATGCACACAAGGATCTAAGCAAGCAAAGTTCTTCATCTTGAAAGAAAACCTGTCTGGACCGTCACAGGGAATTCCCGAAGACGTTACACACCGGCAATGGAAACAGTGTTTCCCACCTAGGCTCTGCCCTCAGTGTGACAAGGCTTCCGGGCATTGGTGGGTTATGAAATCTTGACACCTGGTCCACTGTGGGAAGGACATGTTGGAGCAGTTTCTCCAAGCGCTCCCATTTTTACATGAAGCTTTGCTGGAGAGGAAGGAAGGAGACAGACGGTAGGACGCTCTCCAAGGCAGGCCTTCTTTCCCTGTACTCACCTACCTGTCCTCCTCCCTTCCTAACTCCCAGCCTCACCGCTGAAGACACCAGACATTTACTCATATTGATCTCCTTTGTCCCCTATCGATAGTTGATGCTCAGAAACCAAATAATCGTCAACGTGCAGCACCGAATTTGTACTCATATAATACTGCGGAGAAATTAGAGATGACTCACCCAGCGCGTCCGTTTCTCTCTTTACCATTAAGAAATGAACTACCACTTTCACACTCTCTCAGCAATGTGGCTCTAAAATGTCCTTGGCAAAACAGGCCTACCGCTTCTCCAGGCATCCTAACCAAGTGTCTGATGATACACTGGGCATATATAATTCTTTTATCTCCTGAATTTGAAAAAAAAAGATTCCTTTTATCTGTGGCAAATGCCTTGCCTTTTTAACAATAGAAAACACATAACACTGAACACATGCAATGAGCTTGTCCACTTTGTAGACACTACATAATCCTTTTATTTTCGTAACTCATAATATAGCTGAATCCTATTCTTATTATTCATGGTTTATTCAGATGAGAATATGCTATTTTGACAGGATAGGTGACTTTACTAAGATAATCATGGGTAGCTAGTGGCTGACTGAAACTGAGAATAGTTCTATGTAAATCAAGAGGCAAAAGTTGTGAATGCCTTTTACACTGAATTTATAGTCAACTGGATCATTTCAAACCATTTTCTTGTTTGATTTGACTACAAATATCTCACCTGTTTCAACTCACCTCGTTTGTTATTCGGGTTTCACTTTTAAGGCCCAGACTCCTAATTGGTGCCCTAACACCATATAAAACCACACGCGCTTACGTTTTTCTGTAAGAGCAAAGCCTTTTTGGACTGTGCGCTCAGACTGGATTGCAGAAATAAGCACAAAAGGTGATCTCAATGATTCTGCAAGGACTTATTTCTCCACTTACTACCTAAGAGCAGAAAATAATGCTATTTACTTTTGTCTGCAGTGTTTTATCCAGAAAGAGCATCTCAAATCAAACGGCCAAGTTTCCAAGTACACCACAGCGGCTTCCTTAATGGACAGCACAATTTCAGGAAGGGTAAAGAAGGGACGATTATTTCTAAAATGGTGGAACATGGATGAGAACCAGACAAGCTGATTTCTGAGGGATCTGAGTGTCTAACTTGACTCCTGGGGACCTTTGTTCCCTATCCCCGTGTCTCACACACAGTAACAGGGTCTTCTGGCAGTACCGGGGCTTGAACTCACGCCCTTGCACTTGCTAGGCTGATGCTCTACCGCTTGAACCACACCTCAGGCAACAGGAGTGTCTTTCTTCTCAGTGCTTTATGTACCTCTAGTGAATAAGCTCTGTGTTCCTCTTCCTGTCAGTGAGTTAAATATCCACCCATCGTAGGGTATTAAGGATGTCTTTGTCTATTGAAAGAACTAATAAAGGGGAAAAAAAGATTAGTCACTTACATGTTGCTAGAACCTGTATGGCATTTGATATGCATTCTAATTTGAAGAGTTCCCTATTGTCACTATCGTATAGAAGAAGAACTAGGAGCATGGTATGCCTAAGTGATTTCTCAAGGTCCCAGAACTAGAAGGGAAGGAAAAGAGAAGAGGGGCACTCAGAGAAGAGGCGGCTGGGCCACCAACCAGAGTGAGCCAAGCAGAAGCCCAAGGAAGCCACACACAATTAACACGGCTGTGGCTCACAGACGCCAGCTCGCCTCATAAACCCTCAGCAGTTCTCCTCTATCATCTTGTGAACCGCCATTCTCTTTCTTCTGACAAGACTTCCTTCAAGAAAGAAAGCCGAGGAAATCACGCGCTCCTAAGACACGATGCACTAGGGGAAGGAAGGGATACGGAAACCCTGGTGACAGAGGGATTTAGAGGCTCCGCTGGCTCCTCCTCCCCAAAGCCTCTTTAACATGGCTGCGAGGGACGAGCCCTTGCTGGCTGGTTCCTGGAGGGCGGGACACTCGATTCAATGCCACCTCGATGAGGAGAGAGCTGTAAACGTCGTTCCCTGCGGCTTTGGGTGGCTGGACACCCGTAGATCCTTCCACATACTCGTGCCCGGTTTCCTGCCCTGTAACTTCCAATTCGTGAGGAGCCGGACGTAACTGTGCTCTGCAGGACGCTGGGTTTCCTGTGGATACCCCATGTCTAGTCTAATCAAGCTTGTGGGAGTGGCAGAAAACTTAGGCTGCACTAGGTCAAAAAAGTGAGGATTTGCTGGGCACCGGTGGCTCACGCCTGCAATCCTCCTCACTCGGGAGGCTGAGATCTGAGGACTGCGGTTCAAAGCCAGCCTGGGCAGGAAAGTCCGTGAGACTCTTATCTCCAGTAAACCACCAGACACCCTAGCTATGAGGGAAATGTCAACGGGTGGACCGCTGTCAGCCTGGGCATACATGAAAGACATTATTTGAAAAATAAAGAACCCAAACATTTATTTGGGATGTGGCCCAGGAGGTAGAGTGCTTTCCTAGCCAGTGCAAGGCCCCAGGCATGAGTCTTTAAAAAATTAAAAATCATATGTCCATGTCATCTGAGAGTATAGGAACCAAGACCTGTACATAAAAAAACTGAATATACTCAGCCAGGTGCCAGTGACTCACGCCTGTAACCTTAGCTACTCAGGGAGCTGAGCTGAGATCTGAGGACTGTGGTTCAAAGCCAGCCTGGGCAGGAAAGTCTGTGAGACTCATCTCCAATTAATCACAGAAAAAGCCAGAAGTGGCGCTGTGGCTCAAGCGGTAGAGCGCCAGCCTTGAGCAAAAGAAGCTCAGGGACAGCGGTGCCCAGGCACAGAGTTCAAGCCCCAGGACTCACAAACAACAACAGCAGCAGCAGCCACAAAGACCCAAGTACTGATTTCATTTAACATTAAGGCTCATGGAATCTGCTGAGCCCGTGAAGCAATCACCCGCCACTCGGTCAGCCAGGGTTACAGTGACAACAAAACTGCAAATTGGGATGGTTAAAAACTTGACACGCTTCTCATTGGCTGACATCTTTCCGAGTTTGGCTGGCGGCTGCCCCTCCCGTCCCTGCTTCTGGGGACGCAGTGAGGTACGGAACTGGATTCTCAGTGTCATTATTTCTGGGATATTATTCACCCTTCTCTTCAACCGGTTATTTTTACCTCCTCCGGGCTTCGGGAAGACTGCGTTCTCACACAATCGTTCTGAGATGTTGCCAGGAAGTCAAGTTTATCTTTAGCATCATCTCTGGGCAAATAGCACAGACAGAGGAAAATAACATTCGGGGCCAAATGTTGAGAAAACGTGCGTGTTGCTTAGCCTGAATTTAAAGAGCTAAGATGAAGAGCTAATAATGCGGATTCTGCTTCTCTCTACAAGACATTCTATTCTGAGGAGAGGCGGCAGAGGAAAGAGGGTGGGCATGGCGTACCCACAGCTTTGGGTTCTGACTCGGATTCGATCAACGCCGCCTGAGTCCCCTTGCAGAAACATGGCAACGACGCGTCCCCTGCACCCGGCATTTTGTCGGCCCAGCGCGCGGCAGTTCAAGTCACCCCTTAGGATCTGATTTTACCCCCCACCCCGGCCAAAGGAAAATACATTCCTCTCTGCATGACTTGTATGATGATTTCAAAAGGATAACATACGGAAACGTACGAAGCCCAGGAACTAATCTCTCTTCTAATTCAACTTAGTGATTTAAGAGCACAGCTGTGGTGTATCACTAGCAAAAACAACGCAATATTTGTTGTTTTGGTCTAAAAATCTACACTCTTAAAACAGCCCAAGTGGTTTGGAGGTCTGTCTGCGATACCATCCAGGCTTCAGAAGGCTGTCTCAGACACTAAACTTTCAAACACAACTCCCATTAAACTGCCTTCCTTTTAAATTGCTATCCAGCCAAGACGGCAAGGTGCGTGGCCCCCAAATTTAGTTATAAAGGATGTGGAACTATCAGAACTGTTCATTCAAAACCATCTCCTCATCCCCGGTAATGGGTGCAGTGTTGTCCAAGATCACTGGAGTAAGAGAAACGAACGTGTTTCTGACCTGATGAGACGCGCTCTCTCCTCTGGGTTTCGATGGGGTGCGGAGAGGAAAACTAACCCAGGAGAACAAGACAAACATGCACTGAGCAACAGTGTCAAGAGCACCCTAGTCCCCATGTTGTGTTATCAACAGGATGCTGAAATAGAAAGATTCAGAGGAGATGTTACAGTCAAGAGGCATTTTGAGGGTGGCCGGGGGATTTGGGCTGAGACTTGTGAGGTTCAGGGGAAACGACTCCGTGTACAGAAGGATCGGCTCCATCGAAGCTCCGAGCCCCTGCTGGCTGCAATCGCGCCTCTCACCCTCTCTGACCGCATCGAGCATCCTTACAACTCCACCGTTCTCAGGAGCTAACTGTACCTGGGCTCCAGCTCACCCAGAAGGCGACATTAAAAGAGAACTGAGTTTTTTAAATTAAAAAACAAATAAAATCTTTGTAGAGCTTTTACAGGAACTGCTTCTGCCCGCTGGCTCTGCTCTCCCGGCCCTGGCTCCTACCGCTCGGGAGAGAGGAGGGGAAGGAGGAAGGAGGGAGCCGGACAGGCCCAGGATAATGGCCCACGCGCACTTCCTGGCTAGGGCATCCTGCCCATCCTTCCCTTCCACAGGCCCTTGTAGGTAAACGGGGATCACCACGCAGACAGCGGGGGAGGCCCCTCCTCCCCCCACCCCCCACAAGTGGAATCAAGTCAAACACCAGCCTAGATGTCACAAAGCTTTTAAGGTTCTCCGGCCTATGGACGGGGAAAAGGACACGCCCTCACCTCACCAGAACGCAACGTGAGCCACTCAACCCTGCGCATTTGCTCACCACCACCGTCTTCCTCAACCCTGCGCGTTTGCTCTCCACCACCGTCTTCCTCAACCCTTTACCACGAGAAATTCTCCACTGCCTCTCAGGGAATACGTGTCATGGGAATTGACGGTTCCTCGGGAATTACGGGGATTTGTGATAGGCTATACACGGCCTAGCTTCCCGCCTCCCCTCGTAGAGAGGAGCCTGGTGCCGGAGTCAGGTTCTCCAAGGGTTCAATCACGCCCCTCCAAATCCCCAAAAGGTTCAAGGACCTGAAACTGCTGTTTGGAGGAAAACAGATGGAACTGGAGATGGCTATGCTAAGCGAAAAAGAAATCGAACGAAAACAGAGACGCCAAATGTAGACCTAACCAAAAAAATGAGAGCAGCGCAAGTGTAAAATGGGGACTGTTTTGGGAGCGAGAGCCAGCAGGAAGGAAGAGGGCAAGGCGAAGGCAAAGAGAGGTGACCGCTATTGAAGCACTTCATACACGTGCAAGATAAAAGGGCAATGAGATCCCATGACTTAAAACTGCCAGGAGCTAGTGGCTCTTGCGTGGAATCCTAGAGATTCAGGAGGTTGGGATACGTGGCATTGTGGCTTGAAGCTCTCCTGAGCAAAAAAGTCCATGCAAGGCCATCTAAAAACACAAGTAACAAAAAGGCCCAGCTGGAGGCATGGCTCAAGGGGTAGAGCACCAGCCAAACAAGCGTGAGACTGAGTTCAAACTCTTACCAAACAATAATAATAGTAATAATAATAAGGAATAGGGGGCGTTAAGACAAGGAGTGATGGAAGCAAACAGAATAATACGGAAATCTTACAATGAAACATGCCTTTGTGTAACTAACGTATGCCGTTAAAATACTGAAGGAATTTTTTTAAAGAACCTACATTCTAAATCCTCCAGGGTCCGTTTGCAATGGCTATCATTTCCTAACACCTACATTCCAGGCATAACCCAAGGGAAAAAAAATTACTTCAATATCTCAGTGTTTATCATCTGCTACTAACAACCAAAGACTAAGTAGTGAGAATGCAAAGAGGCACCCGTGTTCAACGCAGACCTTCTTGTGGGCCAGCGCTTACAGATTACCCCTATTTGTAACCCAAGGGCATTCTGTCACCTACTGAACACACGAGGAGAAATACCTACACCCGGTGACTCTAGAGCTTTAGGACCGGAGGCCCCTGGCGATCCGTCCCCCCCAGAGGAGGACAAAGGCGCACGTCCAGAGGCAAAATCAATTTGCGTTGCCCAGACCCTTAAGTTGCTTCCGCTTACCTCATCTGTCATCCTGAGATATCGTGACTGGGACATTAAAAAAAAATAATACACACACTGAACTATGTTTCCAATTGCCAGACAAAGGAAAGATTGCTATCTTCTCCCCCAGCTTCTCCCCCTCCCCGCCACACCCAAGCCACGGCAGGGAGGACGCCTGCCCCGTGTCACTGGGCACCAATGCACACGCACTGCAGCGACTTTATCACCCATGCGGGAAAACCGGCGCTCAGTCCCGGGCAGGGCAGAAGGCCTGCACTGCACGCGTCCATGTCTGGAAGTGCGTCGCAGGTGCCGTGCAGGAGCCGCGTCCAAACAGGTGCCCTCTTCAATCTAGTCCTGCAGTCCTCAAGGTGACTTCTACTTAGGGCTGCTGCTTAGAACCGTTCCTCCCTCTGGAGGGTCCACACCTCCACGCCTGACTCCTCCGCACCTCTGTCACGGCACTAGGACTCCTAGGCTTCGGGCTCCGTTCAGAATAGGTGTGGGTCGGAGCCCGCCCTCGCCGCCCTCCTTTTATCCGTCCGTCGGCTTCTCCAGTGTCGGTTCGGGCTGGAGAAGCTCGTTCGGCTGGTACGTGGGCTTCTGGGGGGAAGCTTCGCCCTGCTCCGCAGGAAGCTCTGCTTTGTTGGCTGTATGGTTTACGCTCTGTCGTAGTAGATCTAAGATATTCAAGCCATGTGCCTAACTCCAGGCAGGCTCTAAGCGCTCTTTCTGATTCTCCCATTGAATTCTTGCTTTTGATCTCGACAGCATTGAGGAATACCAGTCAGGTCGATGGCCGCATGCTTCTCTGCGGATTGGCTTTGGTCGTGATTGACGGCCACACAGCTATCAATCCAAGGGACCGACTGTCAGCGAGACTGACGCTCCTACTGGCCTTGATCACCTGGCTGACCTACTGCTGGTCAGGTCTCCACTGTGAACTTCCTCCCTTCCCCTCCTGTACTCTCAAGCAGTCCCATGAAGGACGAAAGACATGACCTTGGTCAAGAGGCATTGTATTCATAAACCAACACGCTGAACCGAAACCTCTTTGGACAACTACTTGCCTGCACTTACAGACTGTGCTCCTTTAGGTTATGTCACCTACACAATTAATTTGGAATTCTTGTACAGGGGATATTTTTCTTCCCTCACATATATTATTTAATCAAATCCATACATGAATATGGATACTTTGGATTGGGGGAAACATTCTAATGCTATGCATTTTGTCGTTCACTCTGCTCTACTTTAGTCTTTGGGTTCTTCTAATTGGCTCCTATTTTTTCTTTTAGTGATGACACTGTCCAACTAAGTTGTTTTGTTTTGTTCCCTAACATTTCCTTATTTTGTAGCTAGGAGGCTCCAGGCTCGTTTCATTCCCTTCTTCCTTAATAACATGAGAGACGTTGGCTTGCAGGGACTCTTGGTTCCTTGCACTGGAGAATGGTCTTAGAAACAGAAGTCTGGGGGTGTTCACTGTGCTTGCTGCTAGTGGGGTGTGTACAACCCATGTGCAGGCCTATGAGTGTTCAAATGTTTCTCCGTGTGATCAGCTGTGTCTACACACAATGCTTCCCACTGCAGCTCCCCCTCCCATGGGTTATCGTAACTTCCCTTTGCTCGTCTGGAAGTCCCTGCCCTAAGAGTGAGAACAAAATTGTGAGCATTTTATGGCCCGCATACAGCCCGAGCACAGTGCTGTCGACTGGAGATTAAGTCTACCCTGTAATCTCAGTTCTTAGATATATTTGCAAGTGGTACAAAATCCGGACTTCCAAAAGCGTGATAGCACAACAGTTTATCAGGGCAACAGTACAAGAGGATGCGCTAACAAAGGCTCTCACGTGTTTTCATCCGACTCAGTGAAGGGAAAATGACAGTAATAGGTCTAAGCCATGCAGAAAGGTTCACACTTCCCTGCAAGGGATTCAAGTGGCATAAAATGGTTTGTTTCTCCACAGCAATTTACATTTATTAAGATAGTTAATAGGCATAATCATTGTCAAAACAGAGCTTCTACTCTGCACCATGTCTTAATACATTTCCCAGGTTCCTGACAAACAGGCACAAAGCCATGGCAGATTAGACTCTAAGTGGAGGATCAGTCTAATAGCGTCGCAGAAAAACCCATCTCACGTTTCTGGGAGGGAAAAGAAGAGCTGAGCGCAGGCTTTGAAGGCAGAGGCTAAAGTACAAAGAGAAAGGTGGTAAGGGAGGCATCCGCTGGAAGGGAGACTGAGCTCTACCGTGACACTCAGCATTAATAATGCTAATTTATGTCTCGATGAGCGTGTGTGCCTGACACAGGACACAGGAAGAGATCTAGATGCAGAAGGAGCTCGTCTTGAATCTCTTGCAAAGGCACATGCTTTAGACAGAGACTGCATCACCTGAGACTCTAGCGGGTACATCTGTGTCAGTGAATTATGAACAAATCACTTGTCTCCACACCTTTTCCAACACATTCCTTTTTTATTTCTTTTTTAACTATTTACCTAAAGTTTCCCCTGATGGTTTTGTGAGTGTATGGTATCCAATGTTTCTGCACTGAAGCCAGGATAATCTCTCTCTCTCTTTCTGTGTGTGTGTGTGTGTGTGTGTGTGTGTGTGTGTGTGCGCTGGCACTGGGACTTTTAACTTAGGGCCTAGGTGCTGCCCTTTCTTTTGCTCAAGGCTGGCACTCTATGCCTCGAGCCACACCTCCAGTCCTCTTTGTTGTCTTTTGATGAGTGTCTTTCCTCAGGGGTTTTTGTCACACCACATTTCTGGTACCTGGCCCCCTGCCTGGCATATAGTAAACGCCTCCTATCTATTGGGAAAATGAATAGAAACGAAGTACAGCACCCACCCACACTACGGTCAAGGCTTCTTGAGTGGGAGAGTTCTCTCCCTTCAGGCAGCGCAAGAGTTAGGTCACTTCACACCAGAGACTTGACTGGTTACCATAGGGATGGAAGAAAGAATCCTCACTGCTAGGCTTCAAGAGTTTCCAAAGAAACAAACAGATCTTTATTCATTATGCAGGCCACTAACACGTTGAAATGAATTATTATGTAGAAATGAGCCTAAGAGAACATGAAAAATAGCCTGTCTTGAAGGGATCAAGTATGGTGCTGATCAGTTAGCAAGACTTTTTACCCCTTAAGGTCACTGGCATCAAACCATTTCGGCTTTATTTCACAGCCTCCCAAGTGCTACCGTTGGTTTCAAGCTCTAATCATCTGGACATTCACTATTTGCTGGCACCATGGTAGGGTAGGGGAGACATGCTGAGCAAGAGACTGGAGCTTACCTTCCCAGGAAGAAAAGAGCCAAGCGGAGAACAGGGAAATACAGCCATTCCAGACTGCCATTGGTGCAGACCGGGGGGTTCAGAGCTGTGTAAGAGGGTCCCCTCTGCAGCTCGGCAGGGTAGCCTGGGTCCTCAGTCAGCCAGGGTACAGGGTAGAGGGGAGCTTTCATTTTGCATGGTGAAAAAAAATCAGAGGATTTTATGGCTTCCTGGGATTTAAATGCCTTCTCAAATGAAGTAACCGAGTAGGCAAAGCATAGGTTTTCCAAAGTAGCAATGCCACTCAACTTCTTGGGCTAGTTTGGATGAATCCCTAAAGGATCGAGATGCTTTGTTCTCGAAAGACGCAGAAATCGACAGAGGCGCTGCTTCATGCCAAGAGATTATTTTTTGATTGGTTTTAGTGATAAGTAACACAAAGAAGAGCACATGAAATCTTAAAAGATGCCAATGGAGGGATTATAAATATTGCACAGAATGTGTGAGGGTTCACTCGCTGATAATCATAGCAAACACCGAGGCGAAAGACACCATTTAGAGTTTCACTGGCCCGGAATAATTCTGTATTAAATAACTGCTGAATGAACGGTTGGTACTTCAAGAAAATCAAGCAGCTGAAGTATGAGAACAGGGTCCAGGTGAAGGAGAAAAATGAAAGCTAAAGTTGCTTAGCTGGGAAGACAAAAGGCCAGATAAAGGGTTCCATGAACCGTGTTCTCCTTGTCCCCCTTTGACTAAGACTTCAGGCTTGTCAGAGGAGCCAGGAAACTGGAAGATTCTCAAGAAGGGACCCTGACTGCCCTGAGAGTCACAGTTCAGGACCCCTGCTCCAGCTAGAATATCTGAAAAGAACACCTATCCACGAGTCTCTAGAGTATCCGAAAAGAATCCTACGTTCACCCTTTGTACATCTGAGCAAAAAAAGCAAGTTATGCTTTTGCTTCCAACCCAACAAACCACAGCCCGATGACAGGTTATTAGTGACCATTGGTATACAGAACGGCATGCATTTCACTGGGTTTCTGAACTCCAATTTGGCCTTTTACACTAGCTCGTTCAAGTTTTCAAAGTGGACCCCCACCCCCCGCCCCGTATCTGATGTCAAGCAAGACTTAAACAATTAGCCTCGGGAACTGAACTGTGATGCACACAACGGCTGGGCTCATTTTTGTGTCGGCCACTTCCTCCGTCGTGGAGACTCGACGCTCGTGCCGAAGGGGTGTGCGATCTCTTGGAAGAGTCTCAGTAATGCCTACTGCAGGGAATCCTAACTTCGCAATGGCTGATTAGGGTTCAGACAAATGCAGGAAGCAAGCTGGGGATTGTCAGGAATATGCAGTTGACAGGAAGAGAGCCTAGTAAACACACACAGTAAACACACACACACACACACACACAAGTGTGCACGAGGGCATGCATGCACATCAACCGGGTAATCCAGAATTCAGAAATGCCCAACGGAGACTTTGGATTATCTGTATGTAGGAACTAAAATTCTGTTTAAAAAGAAAAGAACTGAGACTCGAACAATCACCTAGCACCCATTTTATTTGGTGCTTAGTAGCCCAAAGGGATCTAGAGTGATTAGCAATTTCAGAAATGTTGAACAGATTAGGGAGTGATCCGTGGTACTACTTCTCACCTAACCCTTGCTCGCGTCAAAGAAAAGTTCCCCGAGGGAATACCACTGACTATTAACGCACTAAGGCCGCCAAATTAAGAGTTTCAAGTCAGAAAATCCACATATAGCCACACTAGCTCTAGTGGCCTAGCTGCGTAACAAATAACGCATATCTCAGCTCTTCAGGCAGAGACGATAAAGGGTTCCAAGTAGTTTAAAGGTCCTTCTCAAATCGGCCGTGCTGTTTGTCTTCAACTCTGCCCGTTGAAAGCGTTAGATCATGAATGACCCAGCAGTGGTGGGAAACACAAGCTTGCTTAAAACCCGATTTGTCTAGTTCCAAACCCTGGCCCGATTCCCCAGAAACGCTGAGCAAGTGACCACTTGCCTAGACTTCCGTTTTCCACCTATGGAAACAAACACAGTAATAGCACCGACTTTGTTAAGGTGATTGCTAAACCTCAGCAGGTGGTAAATGTTGAGTAACTATATGGTACCTAATAAGGGTATGAAACAAATATGAACTGCTATTATTCCAGAAGGCTCTCACTAAACAACCGGAGGGTAGATGTCAGGCTTTTTCTGTCTCTAACCAAATTACTATTTCGCCTAAAAGTGGAATTTTTTTTTTTTTTTTTTGGAAAATCAGAGGTACCCACATACGGTTTACTGTTGTATTTGGCTATTAACTAATCTTAATTCCATGGTTTGGAAACTCAAGGCAATCTTAATCGAATTTTGAAGGGTTCCGTTCGGAGGAAAGCAGCTTAAACTTGAAAAGATGCATGTGAACTAACTTTCCATTCTATGACAACTCAGACGCCATCATTGCATTCCTTATATCTTATTTGTTCTCAAACTATGCGCAGTATTTGCTGCCAGACTTCTTCATTTGAAAGGGGTTTGAAATGCGTCTGGGTGTCCCAGGAATATCTGGATTTAACGAAGCACTGGAAAACGCAGGTGTTGATCCGCCCTGCCTCTCACGCTCAGGAAATCCTGGCTCTCCGCTGACTCACTTGTAGATTTTGTGCTCTTGGTAATTTTGAATCTATAGAATAGCAATAGCCAAGAAGAACCCTTCAACTTTGGGAATTCATTCCAGGCGTTTCCAGTTTTATCTCTACAGTAACACCATCAAGGACAAACCTAGTAAAACTCAAACCCTCTCAATACACTGGAACAAATGAAAATGTTCATGGTTGATAGAGATGTAAAGGGCAAATCAGAATACAGTACACACGAAGAAGCCCTTATTAAAATAGGTCACATACCCTTGGCATGCTTATATTTGAAAGCACATTAAAATATATCATTGGGGGCTGGGATTGTAGCTCTGTGATAGAGCACCCGCTTAATATATGCGAGGACCTGGATTTTATCCCCAGCACTGCAAAAAGGAGGAAGGTCAAAAGGGAAGGAGGGAAGGGAGCGGAGGGAAGGAAGGAAAGGGAAAAGACGAGATCATCCGCATGAAGCCCCCATAAATGTACCGAGCTAAGGTGACAGAGACCCGTGCCTGACAGGTTTTTGATGGCACACTCATGGAAAGTAGATGTAAATACATGCACACACAGACACGCGCATATGCATACTTAACACTTGCACTCTGTTTTCTTGCATTCTTGGCCTTTGACCAACCCTTAAAATTTCATTTGCCACGTAATAAATATTTATTTGAGAGCTTTGCGTTCCCTGTCCCAGCTCTTCAAGGTAGCTCTTCTCTGAATGTCAAACTCTTTGATCTGTCTCTGTCTCTATCAAGCTGGGTTGCACGCTCCCCGTCAAAAGCACAATCTCTTGACGATTCCCTCCCTTACATCAATACAGTCCTCTCGCCTTAAATATTTCTCAGGACCCAGAGGAACTGTCGAATGTGAACGCCGAACAGCCTCACTTCGTGTGGTTTCCAGAAGAGAATCAGGAACTAGCCAGTCTCCACACCTTCACCTCCGAACAAACGGAAGCCGGCAGGTGGCACGGGAATGCATTTAATTCAGGTGGACGGCGCTCGTTTCCCCCTCACCGTGATTCTAGGTCTACCTTGCCATTAAAAAAGTTATGCATTTTGTCACACTTTTCATTTTTTTATTATATACCAAGATGCCCATAGTATATCTCTTTTTTATCTCCCAACCTCGTACCCTTTTTCTTTGTTCAAACAATGCACCCATCTGTCTTGTCCACTGCCTGTTCAACCTACCTCTTGATCAGCAGTAAGGCGGGCTCCTATCTAGCCAGCACCCCCTCCCTCCCTCCCTCCCTCCTGGGAAATACGAAAAGTCAGTCGGAGCATACCGGCTCCATGTACACGTGGTCAAAACTTGTTCTCAAAACTGTAACTCCAACGATGTCTCACTTGGGTTGAAAGAGGTTAAATAATTTGTACAAGGACATAAAAGTACTGAGTGATGGAACCAAGAAACAAACCCAGTCATCTTCAGTGTCTGTGCTCTTACCCACATTAAGTATATTTTTTAATAGTACCAGACCCTAGGGATTGAGAGGAAGAAAGCACTGTGGTCCAGCCCAAATAATACTTTAAAAAAAAGTCACACTGAACACTCTAGAGTTATTAAATATGACTAATCACTTACTGAATGTTCAATCCATGTCATGGTCTGAACAAACCATAGTCTAAATTTTGTTTCATTTGATCCTTGCAGCTACAGAAGGAAGTCATTATTGTTGTCTCAGTTTTACATATAGCAACGGCAGTTCAGGATTTAAAATATACATCCAGGCTCTTCCTAAAAATTGCAGTGATAACGTGATTAAATGGAAGATGCTTATAAATACACAGTGGGTAAATACTCTTAGTAAATACTGCCCTTACTAATAATGGTTCTGAGGACAAGAATGGGGTTGGTGATTATCAATTCATTAGTCTTTCTTACTATTTTCTTACTTCGCTTCCAAGATATCTGAGGATAGAAATTTGGGTAGAGTATACTGCCACGAAGCAGAAATAAGCCCAGCAACAATCTCCACATTTAGAATCATCCAAGTTTAGGTCTCTGAGGATTACACCACTGGCTAGAATTGTGCTCCTCCCCGCAAGATCCTTCTATTTAGCAACAGGAACAAAAAATGATCTTACAAGTGAGGTTCTTTTCATACCCAACCCAACCATCAAGGGGCTAAATCCATGCACAGAAAGACAAATATTCGGGAGCTTAAAAAAAAAAAAAGTTGATTTCATAGAAGTACAGATTAGAAGCTGGGTGCTGACGTCTCACAACTGGAATCCTAGATTCTCAGGAGGCTGAGATCCGAGGAGCACACAGGCGGAAGACCAGTCCACGCAGGAAAGTTTGTGAGACTCTGATCTCCAATTAACCACCAAAAAGCTGGAAGTAGAACTGCTGCTCAAGTGGTCAAGCACCAGCCTTGAGCTGGTGCCCAGGATCTGAGATCAAGTCCCAGTACCAGCGCACACACACACACACACACACACACACACACACACACAGTATAGAGAGTAAAGCAGTGGCCACTAGAGACTAGGAAAAGGAGCAGGGGAGGTGGAGGTAGAAAACAGGATGAACGTGTTTAGAGGGGTGATAAAAGATATGACACAGTGTTTCCAGACAAAGCAAACTAATGGGGAAGAGAGGCACCTGAAGAACTTTGGAGAAAGGATGTTGGTGGTCAATACTTTGCACAGATTGAACAAAAATAAGCTCTTTCCCCCAAACGCTGAGGTCCTCTCAGGTTGAGTGTTGAGGAGAAAGTAGTTTCGTGCGTGAACATCACGGAAAGTGCTCTGTTTTAGGCCCTGTGTCTTACCTCCACTACAACTAGATATGTGATCAGCGGAAGTTGATTAGCTCCAGGTCATCTGTTCCCTCCTTAAGAAAAGGAGCATCAGTAAAACCTTGTATTCGTATTTGTCGGTGTCGTAGGTGAGAGATGGGAAAATACTTGGTGGAAATCTAAAAGCCCTTCACAAGTATGACGGCTGCACTACTTCGTGTGTTTTCCTCTGTGCCTCAAATTGGGCCATTTTATATCAACCCATGTAGCCAAGGTGGCTTACTAACAGGCTAATTAAAAGATAAGAGGGAGGGGGGAGGATTGTGTGAACGCAGCGGTTACCAAAACATCTTTGACAGGACCGAAACATCTGGGTAACTACCAAACATCTGTGGAAGGACCGAAACATCTGGGTAACAAAGTTGTTTTGGTTATTAAAAGGAATTCATTCCCAGTGGCCTTACTTCTCCATAAACTTGGCAAATACCGGACCAGTTCTTGTCCGTATGAAATGGTCAGAGACGTCTTTCTGAAGGCAACCAGGACCATCACCAAACTACTATGTCCATTAACACAGGAATTCAGTAGCTCAATCAAAAGGTCTCAGTGTTATTATTCCAAAAGTGTCTTTGGGTTCCTACTCAATTCCTAGCTGCCAAGTTATTCTCACTTACTAATCTATCCCAGAGAGCAGAATTTATCTTATGTGACAACGAAGACAGAGGTGAAAGGAGGTAGCATGAAGATTATTTTTATTTTTAGGGGAGAAAAAAGAAATTCCACCTAGAATTCACCTTGGAGAGGTAGAGAAAAGATGCTACTTCATATAATTAACTGATTTTCACTCTCATTGGAAGATTTTGACCAAGAAATAAAAGAACAAAGACATAACAATCAAGGGAACAGTTCCTCTGATGGCTTTACATTTATCTTGGACTACGCTTTTCCTTCAAGTGGTTCAATGGGTTAAAATGGCTTTCCGGATGTGTGTGATATTACCATTTGGGTTCCTTTCTTAAAATATTTTGTAGGTTCCCCCAAAGAATAGATCAAACCAAAGCAACAATCATGCTAGTCTTAAGTGTACGTTCTCCTGGGCCTCTATTTGGAAAGGCACATTGATCCCCTGAAGTCAGTAGTTGCGGGACATGAAAACGGCCTGTATGAACTAACCACGCAACCTCTGGCTATACGTATGTCATTCTTACCCATGGCTAATTTTCGGTCCTCCCGAAACAGAGCACAGGAAACCAAGCAGGGCTTCTCAGACATTAAACCCTAGACTTCCTAAAGCCAAGATGATCCCCCAAGAAGCTGGCGGGCTTTTCCCACTCACACTTCTTGGGTGGAACGTGCCCACAGGGTCGTGAACAGCCCCACAGCCGTAAGCCCTCCTGTCGGCCTGTCCCACGCCCAGACCTCTCCAGTCTGGTGATCACTAAGCCACTGAGTAAGCATTTCTAAGACCCAAGTTGGCAACACAGGCCAGAAATTCCTTCAGGGTAATCAGAACCACCGTCTCTGTCTATAAACACCGACTGTGAAATCTTTCCTGTGCGGAGGGGCTGGCTATGGCCGCTGTTTATTTATTTGTTTTGGGGGTAGGTTTTCTGTCATCGCAATTGATTTTCACGGACTCATCCAGACCTTGCCCAGCCCCCTTGTGGAAAGACCGGCTGAGGTCAGAGATACCATCTTACTAACGCCTAGCCCACTGACAAACCTTTTACCCAGACCTCAGGTCGAACAAGATTCTTGCTGCGGAATTTGGCGGTGCTACCTTCCCCTCATCTTCACTTGAATAATGAGCACAAGCACGGGGTATTCCCTGCGTTGATGTCCAGAAACACATAGAAGACACCCCAGGAATTGTTTTTCAATACAATGACAGCTTTATTTTTTTTTTCTTACGTAAACAATGTATACGCTCATTCACAAATGTCAGGGATTATAAGAAATAAGTAGGTAAACTGCAAATTACTTAAAAGTTCTTCACTGTGAATCATCACTGATATTTTGGTAGCGCTCCTTTGAGTTCTTCACGCACACACACAAGTTTTTGTAAGAGGAGTCATACTATATGTACGGGTTTGATCACAGATCTAACTACCTTTACTTATCCCTAAAATAGAGTCCGTTTTTGCTTAGAGTGTCCTCTCCCCTTCATAACCAGTGGTGATCATGTTTGGTATCTTTTTTTTTTCTTACTGATATCATAATACACCCACTCTTAGAATACAAAGGAGGTTTTGATTGGTCAGTGAATTTTGCCAAATGGTTGAAGAATAAAATTAAAGAACAATGTAATGTTTGAGAGAGAGAGAGAGAGAGAGAGAGAGAGAGAGAGAGATACAGAATAATGAAATCCACCAAACCCTGTTGGAAAAAATGGGAGGAAGGAAAAGCAGCAATGGAATATGGCGGAGGGAGAGAATTTGTTTCAAATGTACCGTGTGCATGTCTGGAAACATCACAATGGGACTACCTCGTAAGTATTTATTAACTGAAAAATAAAAAAGCCAAACAGCCAGGTGCTGGTAGCTCACACCTGTCATCCTAGCTACTCGAGAGGCTGAGATCTGAGGACCACAGTTTAAAATCAGCCCAGGCAGGAAAGTCCATGAGAGACTCATCTCCAATACGCTACTCAGAAAAAGCTGGACGTGGTTTTGTGGCTCAAGAGGAGCTCAAAGACAGCGCCTAGGCCCCGAGTTCAAGCTCCAGGACCAGCAAAACAACAACAACAACAGCAACAAAGCCAAAGAAGAAGGAATGAAATAATAAATAAAGGGTATGTCCTTAGTTACTCAACAGACATTCAACATGATTACAGAACTCACAGCACGTTTTATGTCCCTTATGTCGTCTTTCATCCTGAAGTAGTTGTACAGCGGAGTTTCAAGGCTGCAGTTTGTCAACACAATGCATCTCGATCAATGTCTCCCCCCTTGAACCACTCTCCTTCATCTCTCCCAACCCCACCCGTCCCCTCAATCCACCTAGCTCCATTTTCACACACGTCCATTGAACTGCATCATTCGACTTTAACTGAGGAGAAGACCTGGCTTTATCGTCTTTATAGCGATCTACAAAGTGAGATTCCCAAGCACAGAGTCTGGCGGCTGTTCTAGCTGCGGAGAAGTTATGGATCTACTCTTAAATTGAAAAAACAAACAAACAAACAAAACAAAACAAAAAACAAACCACCTGCTTCATCGCCATCCCATCAAAAACTGCCTGGTCCTAAGTAAAGAAGCAAGGCTGTGTGGTCCCTGCCTGCCGGCCTGGGGGTGGGGGGGCGGGGGGGGTTGTACGCTGGGAGGGAGGCACCATGCGGGGTCTTCCTCTTCCAGGCCGGATGGCTCAACTCAGAACTCAGCGCTCACACCTGGAGAACGGCCATGGCGTTTAGAGCTCGTAGACCTGTAATGATTAAGGAACTCGATCCCTACAGAGCCAGAAAGTTCCCGGAAAGGACAATGGCAGAAACCAGTTCTGGGGGGGGGGGGTTGGAAGATCAGTGAGGGGACACTCAGAAGGGAGGACCAGCAGGAAAACATGGAGGCTCACCAAAGCACAGAAGAAACAGGAAACAGAGCAAAGAAAAGCAAGAGACACACATGTCCACATTTGCCTTTTCAGCTCGTGCCAGCGTCGACATCAAAGCCTCCCAGGTGAGTGACTCAAAGGCCACCTGCCTGTCCACTAACTGGAAAGAAGACTTGGCTTGCCCCGCAGCAGGCTCAACTCCAAGATTCTAAGACTGAAGAGGGAACATTCTGACCGGAAAATTTCCATCTTCCCTTGTGCGGGGGGAAGCGGAGCGAGGGAGGGAGCGCGGTCTGATGATCGGACAGACGCTGCGTTTTTACCACAGAGCAGGGTTCAGAGCCTGGCAAGACCTGAGCAAAGTTGTGATCTCTGGCCTTGCCAGGGGACTGGAGAAGAAATCAGAAACGAGTTGCTATCGGTGAGAGCAAGGACTCGCCTTCTACTCCTCCTCCTAAATGAGCACCACTGACTGACTCTGTGGATCTACCCTAGTCAAGATTCTCATTCCTCCCCACCTGGCCTGCAAGACAGAAACGGGAGAGAGGAGACGTCAATGTTCGCAGAACGCCTCCACACGGGGTGTTTCCAGAAGACGCTTTAGCACGGTCACCCCTCTGGGAAGGCAACGGGGCTGTGGAGTGAACCACCTCAAAAGATCTAGACATTCAACTGTCTGTCCATCCATCTCCACCATCCACCTCCACCATCCACCTATCATTCATTCCTTCATTTGTTCGTTCATCTACCCGCTAACGTTCTGAGAAAACAGGTCATACGCCAACCTATCAATTTTTAATACTAACAAAATTAAGTTATGGCCAGGCGCCGGCGGCTCACGCCTGTCATCCTAGCTACTCAGGAGGCTGAGATCTGAGGATGGAAGTTCAAAGCCAGCCCGGGCAGAAAAGTCCCCGTGAGACTCCTCTCCCTCTCCGATTCACTACTCCCAAACTGGAAGTGGAGCCTTTTGGCAGCAGCACCATCGATCCCTGGAGATATTCTGAGTTGTGTGTTCTGCTCTGCAGTATCTTCTGCCTCGGCCTCCCAAACGCTGGGCCCCACGAGGCCTGCCGCCACTCCAGGATTCTTAAAAGCACGGTGCCTGGTCTGTCATAAATAGTTTAAGAGTGACTGTGGAGTGAATAACTGGGAGGACTCAAACATCTGGTCACACTCCTAATCCCTAGCTCATCTATCTCCTCAACTAACAGCCATTTTCTGGCTCACCTTTGTCTCTCATCACCACACAAGACTCTATTCTGGAAGACTCTCTATGGAAAGTCTCTCCCACAACTCCCTACATACCCAGAATCCCCACCCAACTAGTTGGGCCTGGTGAAGCTCACTGACGGTAGCGCTTACTTCAGCCGCTCACCACTCGGCATCTTCTGAACGTTTACTGGGTTCTTAATATTTTAGAATAAAGTTCAGCAAATGGGACCTCAGGCGGCCCCCTTACTTTGTAGGTAAGTTCTACTAGAACAGTTAGGCTAGAGAAAGCCCAAGCTGCAGGACAAGCGTTTCCAAAACACAACATTTACACGAGCGAAAAGAGAGAGACTACCAAATGTTCACCCTGTTACGCTATTCTAAGGGCACTGTAGATTCCAAAGCAAATGTTCAAGAGGAGCACAGAATAAGAATTATTGCAATATACCTAAGTTTGTCCTACAACAAATTTTGTGCCTTTTAAGTTCTGGGTCTGCTGATTGGCTGATGGTATACAGATTATACAACTTCCCTAAGCCTTTTTTTTTTTTAATATCATAAATGCAGTAGAAACTCAGGTCTTCCTTCCCTCATTTCCTCAATACGTGGGTAATAAAAGAATGCTGTTTACCAAGCACTGTACTAAGAGATGGATAGATAATGGCAGCGAAGGCCGAAAAATCTCATCAAATTCAGCTTCAACTATATAACACCTTGGAGAACTCCTGTGAGGAATATATGCACACACACCTACATCATAAATACAGCACAGGTGGTAGTACAGATAAATAGATAGACTACAGATAGGTAATAGATAGATGTTAGACATAGGTTGACAGGTGGATGACAGAGACAATACGTATAGCTATCATTTATCTCTAGATCTGTGTCTCTATTAGATCCAGAGTACTTAACCCAGTTCTGCTCTATGGAGAGTAACAGAGTAGCTTCTCTCTCTCACTCACGTACACTAGCAGCTCTCCTAACAGACCTCCATCAGCTGATTCACCGGATGAAAATGCACCTTGCACTTCCTCGGCCACACGGGCCAACGGCACACTTTGTAAATGAAGTTCATCAGCAGACTCGTGCCCGGCACACCGGCCCCTTTCGCTTCTGGCTCGCTGCGTGTTTATTACCGAGAACCGGTGTGTCTGTCCTCCGGTCTCTTGGCACTGTTACCTTAAGTTAGCGTCATGGGAGGTGATGGAAGGAGAAGGGTGCGAGAAGAAGAAAAGGACTATTGCATCGGAAAGGCAGGTGGATGCTTCCAAAAGAGGACATGCAACGACCGAATTCAGTGTTGTCGACCTAACGGGAAGACAATCATAAAAAACCTGCAGTGAGACTGCTTGCGGGGGGTCTAATCTGTCACTCGGTCTCTAGCAAATAAACATTGGGCGTGGATTTGGGGTGTTACTGGTGCAAGAAAAATAAATTAACCCATAATCACGAGATAAAGTATCATTTATTCATTAGGCTTTGCATCAAAATGAATGAATACTGTTTAAAATATTTATGTCATTATTTTTTTTTGTTTTAACTCTTTTGAATGCCATTGGTCCTGAATGCATGGGGGGGTGGTGAGAGGGATTTTTTTTTAAACCTAATGCTATTGTCCAGGTGATGTACAGAGGTGACACAGGTACGGCAGTGAGAACATTTCCTGTCAGACTGGTTACCCCCTCGCTCATTTCTCTCCCGCTTTCACTTCTGTATTTGTGCAATCCCCAGGTTCAAGCGGCAACATGCCTCTGTATCCCCAGCTGAGAAACATTCAGCAAGATCCTGGGGGTGATGGGGGGGCACTCGGAGTGGGAGGACGGCGTCACCCGCCCCTCGGACCGGGAGATGTCTGACACCCAGGAGAGGCTGAAGAGTTGGGCTCACTCCTCCGCCCGTCCCGAGAGGACAGCGCCCGGCAAGAAGTGTGCATTTCGCGCTGCTGCGTGTGCAGGGGGTGGAGGCTGGGCTGGTCTCCTGGAGGTTCTAGAAGCCTCTGTGTGGCCGGGGGAGGGATGGGGGGGGCGAGCTGAGCCTCATGACCGGCGCTGGCCTCTCCGTGGGCCCCGCAAGGTGAGCCGAGCCGCTCGCCGCGCAGCAGATGGTTATTCGTTCCACCGGCCACCTCTGCCGAGGCCCCGCCTCGCTCGGGCCCAGGACCGTCTCCAGGATTCGGGCTGCCAGGCGGCGCCTGCCAACGACTTTGCCAAATGGCTTCTCTCAAAGTCATGGGCGGCCCAGACGGCCGGCCTGGCTCCTCCATCTGCAGCCGCGTCTGGCAGAGGCAGGGCTCTCGCGGCGGCACCTGCTCTTGGCTGCACCAGAGCCCTCTCGCCGCAAGAATGAGCCGGCCCCTTCGGGAAGCACAGTCAGGCCTGGGATTCTGGGGTCCTGTGGAGCCTCTACCCATGTTCCACTCCCAAGCACACTGTCAGAACATACCAGAACCCCCACGGATTACACATACAGACGTAAAGTAGCCTAGACATTCGGAACTGGAGAAATCTACAGAGAGCCCGGCTCCCCGCCGCCCCCCACGTACATACACCTTCGACCCCATTATTAACAGATTAGGACGCAGAAGGAACTCACTAGAGTGCGGGGCTCGGATTGGTGCCCAGGGGTTCTGACGTGCACTTTCCAGGCCGCCATTTCCTCCTCGCTCAACGGCCCAAATGGAACCCTTTGTGTAGACGCTGATTTAAAAGAGGACTGCTTTAGGAAAGCAAATGGTCGCTCCTCTGTGTCGACGCCATAACCGCAGTGTTCTTTTGTTGCCGTTGCTGTTGCTGTGCCTGTGCTGGGGGGGTTGAACTCAGGGCCTGGATGCTGCCTCTCAGCGTGTGCGCCCAAGGCACTGTGTGTGGAAGCGTGAATGCATGAGAATGTGTGTGTGTGTGTATCTTCACACACTAAACTGACTATGGGATTTAGAACGGGATGTCAGCTCTGTTCTGCTCAGATGTTTCCTTCAAGGGGAGAAAAGAACAGGGCAACCTACCGCATTGTGAGGGGCAAATGAGAGATCCTTTCAGGACTAGAGCCTGTCCTTGGCACACAGAAAGTCCTCCCCAACGGCCATCAATCATTCTTGTGTATTCTAGTTTATTTGCTCTTGTGGTGCCAGGAACCAGACCTAGGTCAAATCACTGAGCTACGTCCCCGGCCTTCGTTCTTATGTACCGTCGCTAAAATACACAACGCCTGGGCGTTGGTGGCTCACGCTTGTCACCCTAGCTACTCAGGAGGCTGAGAGCTGAAGGTGTGAGGTTTGAGGCCATCTTGGGCAGAAAAATCTCCAACACTTTTATCTCCAGTTAACTAGCAAAGAGCCGTAAGTGGAGGTGTGGCTCAGGTGATACAGTGCTTGTCTTGAGTGGAAAAGTTAAGTAAGACTGTGAAGCCCTGGGTTCAAGCCCCAGTTCTGGGACAGAACAAAATCAAACCCACAATTGTTTTAGGAGACCCATGCTACGCACCTGCTAGCAGGTGTGCTGCTAGACCATCTTCTATTTCTATATTAGGAAATCCAGGCTGTGGGCTCTCGTGGCTGACTGACCCAAAGATACACAAATCCTAAGAGGAACAGAGGTTCCTTCTTGCCACTCATTCTACTTAGAAATAGCAACCTGCATCTTTAAAGGCGATAAAATCAGGAAGGAGAACGTCTGAACAAAAACCAGATTGTATATATTAGTATCAAATATTAACACATAACATATTATTTGTATGTGAGTAGTATTTATACATAATTATATATAAAATCTAGAGAGAGAGATGGCTAAAGCTGGAAACGATTTTCTATCAGTTCACAAGGGAACTACAAAATATACTGTGGGTACAGTCCTAACAGCAGGCACTGCGCGCTCAGAAAGCGGGCAGATGTAGGGGTTGATCTCGAAGACCTATCAAGTGGGAGTAAAGCAGTACAAATAAACGAAGCAATGAGTGCCCGTTTATAGAACCACGCTCCCCCCTACATGCCGCACACTGTCTATTTAGCAGACCCCAGCTTTGCCAAGGTAAACCCTGCGCCCATAAGGGCTCTCTACTCCCCTAAATCCCACACTGCCTTTTGCAGCTTACATACAGGACCCCCCCCCCCCGCCCCGCTTCATTTCATTACACTTTTTAAAACAAGCAATCGGCTCTTTTTCTTCTAAGGCACAGAACTCAGAATCTCCTCCCCCTGACTCATCAACCCCAACGGCTCTTTCTCCAATGAAACCAACGTATACGAACTGGTTTTCCATAGATTGTACAGGTGCACACCTATTGTTACCAGAACCAACTCTTTCCATAGCGAGCCTGGATCATAAGAATTCTGGGGTCCTGGGTTATGGATGCCAAAGCTCTCAGTAGCCTTTGCAAAACCACCTGTGCTTTCCATGCGAGAGTTCTACCTGAACCGACTTCCAGCCAGATGCTAGAATTCTCCTGCAAAGGCAGAAGAAGGAAGTCTGGTGGGGAGGACGGTAAGCTGGATGAAAGCCAAGTCATCTTCTTATCGGTGGGGACTGAGGGAAACAGGAAGTCGTCCTGGCTTTTTAAGGAGGCCTCCGATAGCTCCACATTTCCACAAAAAAAAGGGGCATGTACCATCCACTAGTCACCTGTGCCCACCTCTTTTGCTGTGGTCCGGGCAGTGACAGGAATTGCTATCCTTCCTGGGGAGTGGGTATGGAGATGGCGCGTTGAGACTCCCGGCGGGTGGACTGCGTTGTCCATGGGATGAGTAACACTGAAAAGGGTGGTTTACAATTCGACCCTAGTGATCACAGCTTCGGCGCGCAACTCCGTGAACGCTTCTTCCTCTGTGAAGGACAGGGGAGAAGCGGTCTATAGGAAATCACCCGCTAAGGAGCAGCTCGGGGCTCCCAGTGGGCTATGTATGCCTCTTAAAGGAAGGATGTTCGCAGTACAGCTGTGTTTATGACCCGTGTTTCTCTGGTTCTTTGCACTGTGCAATATCTTATTCTGAAAAAATGGGGCTGATAGGCAACCATTCTGTCGGTTGTTGCAGGGGACTGGATGAATAATCACACGAGAAACACCTAGGAGAACGCGTGTGACGCAGTCGGTACTCACAATGCCTCAGTGGTCTTCCTTCGCCTAAGCGTCTAAGTTGGACCTTTTAGTTTCTCAAATGCAAATGCCGGATTCTAGGGATGTCAGTCTACAGCTGTGCTCTTTCCATCGGAAATCACCAATATTTTGACAGTTCCGGCCTAATATTATTCACCCCGGGTTCATCAGTACATTTCTGACCGGCAGTCATAAAAGAGCTTGGGATTGTCCCTGGGGACCTTGATTCTAATAATGAATACTTGCCAGTGATTTCCAATGCACTCTGGTTATTATGTTGAGTAGCGTCGCCAGAAAGGTCATTTACAATAGTATATAAGGCAGCTTCTTCCCACCTTCCATTTCAGGTTTCCCTGAGAGCTGGGAGACTCATCCATATGCATTGGAATACTAGGATCTAGTATTTGCATACAAATACCAAAGCAACTCAAGGAACCAGAGCGGCCCTCCATACGGGACACAACCTCCTTTGATTTCTCCACCGCCTCTCCAGACACTTCGCAGTAGAAGAAGCCACTGCCGTGCACCTTGGCAGATTTATTCGTCACAGCTTTCCGCTTTCTTGAGCGCTGTGGGTTGGGGGAGGGGAGGGGACCTTCCTCCCATCTCGGGTTCGAAGACCCTGGAAGCTCCACTCATCGGAAACTGGGTTCTTCCTATCTTTAACCACATTGCGAAGAAAGGGCCAAATGTCATGGTTCGAGTGATTTTAGCAGTCAGCTAACTGTTTTTACCAAGATGCTTACGAAGTAGTTTCTGCTCCAATTTCTTTATGCCAAGCCAAGATCCGTTTCTGTGCAATTCCTCACTCCTTGCTCTAGAATGTTCTTTCCCTAGGTATCTCATCTATTCTCATGGTTTTAAATAACTAATACACTGGTGATGTCCAATCCCAATTTTATATATTATTTATAGGACTTTCTTTTAAGCGTCATCAAGGCCCAGATATCCAAATGCTCAGTCTGGGGTGCTACTGTAAAACCAGATGTCTCACGGGAGCTCAAAGTAACGCTCGAAGTATTCAACTTCCAAAGTCTGCTTTCTGTTTCCTGACGTACGCTCTCTGGCGTGCACCCATTCTTAGGGGAAAATCCTGGGATTCACCCTTGACACAACCTTTCTCCATTTACACCCAACCCATCACTTGAAGTCTGTCACAGTTCCGATCTTCCTCTAGCAAATGTCTCAGATCCATGTGAGTCTTTCTCTCCATCTTCACCAAGGATAGCAGCACTAACTCCTGGCATCTCCTCCACTGTCATTCCTATTCCTTGCATACTCATCAACCTCTAATTTCACCCCACACAGCAGCCAGACTGAGTGCTTAAAAAAAAAACAAGCTAAACAAAATAAACAAATACCACCAAAAACAAACTCTTGCCATGTACTGGTAGCTCATGTCTAAATACTAGCTACTCAGAAGGCTGAGGTCTGAGGACCAGGGTTCAAAGCCAGCCTGGCTAGGAAAGCCTGGGAGACTCCTATCTCCAATTAAAAAGCTGGAAGTGGAGCTGTGACTCAAGTGATAAGAGTGCTAGCCTTAAGCAAAAAAACCTCAGGGGCAGTACTTAGGCCCCAAGTTCAAATCCCAGGACCAGCACACACACACACACACACACACACACACACACACACACACACACACACACCCCAGGCCCGATGACATTTCTCCTCTGATCGAAATTCTTTCATGGCTTTTGATCCATCTTTGAATAAATCCCAAATTCCTTGTGGTCAATGAGGTTCAATGCGATTTGGTCCCTCAATATCTCTCAGTCTCTTTTCACCCCAATATTACACAAATTTCCAAGCAGGCAGCCAACATAGTGAGCCAAAGTGGCTTACCCCTGTAATCCCAGCTACTGCCCAAGTGGGAATGGTGAGGAGAGTCGAAGGCCAGACTGGGCAAATATTAGAAGGAACATTCCTGATCTCAACCAAAAACGGTGTGAGCGTGTGTGAGGATTATTGTCCAAGCCAGCCCTACAAAAACTCGGACTCTATCTTAAAGATAGATAGAACGAGACAAAAAGGCTGGGGGAATGTCCCTAGTGGTCGAACTCTGCCTAGCAAGCAGGAGGCTCTGAGTTTGAAACCTAGTATCCCAGAAAATAGTGAACACAGACCACGTGGATTTTTTTTTCATTAAAAATTTATACCTGTTTTATCCTATTTCTATCACTTATCTATCACTATCTCCTTCCACTGATCACTCTAAATTAAACCACTGGCTCCAGTCTCGATTGATTCCTTTTCACCCTTCCTCCCCAGTCAACTTTTCATTCCCTGAATCTCGGGGGTCTCTGTATCTATTGACCATTTTCTACCCAAGATTCTTCCTATCTCTTTTTAATTCAGAAATGTTCCTTTCATTCTTCAGCTTAAACTACAGTGTGAGACTCTTTCCCGGAAACCTTAGCTAAATTCGGCCCCTTCCACGTTCTATCTGTATTCTCGAGGTACAGGTACCTTTCCTGAGCATCACAGAAAACAGTGGGTGGAGACTTATTTACTTGCAAATGTATTTTCCTGATCCCTCTTCTTGCCCTGCTAGACGGAAAACTCCGTGAGGATGAAGACCAGGCCCCTACTGGAATGTGCTGTGCCACTTTTGCCAAAAAAGAAAAAAAAAGCCAATTTGTATTTGTAGAAGAAATTACAGGCAGCACCAATCAATCCGTGATTTAGTTTGGGTGCTGGGGGTGAATCCCAGGGCCTCCCTAACACCTGATAAGGACTGTACCACTGAGCTACACCACCAGCCTTCAATCCAGAGCTTCAAAGAGTTAGCTTGTCTTTCCTTTACGATATGCACACAGGACAGTTTTATTAAGGACGCTGAGGAAAGAGGGAACGTACTTGTGGCCAAGGAGGACTAGCAAGCACATTAAAAATGACTACATGGCGAGATCCACCGCTAGTGAATAAGTAAAAGAAGGCTGTGGTGGGTTTCCAATGACCACTCATCTGCCTCCGTGACCCTTTCCCTCAAGGCCATCTCAACCAACATACAGTCTAGGGAGAGGGAAGGAAAGAGGACGTGCTTCTTACGTAACACAGCACAAGAGGCAGCAACAGAAAGGAACGCCGGGAGCGATAGTCTGTTGAGCACTGCTCTTTCTTGTTCTGAATCTTGTTGAGATATGCTCCCGGCCTATTATTTTATTTTACTATTTAATTTTATTTTATATTAATAGTGTCTCGCCTAGGTTGGCCTAGAACTCACATCTTCATGCCCCTCGCTCCCGGAGATGAGATTACAGGCGAGCACCACCACATCTGGCTTTGGAGTCTGATTTGTAGTAGATAATATCCCTAGTGGTTTCTCCCTATCCAAACATTCCTCCTAAGACACAGGCTCTATTGCTGTTTCCATTTTATACCCAAGGAGAGAGAATAACAGAGCAGGATAGTTATTTTAAAACGGTACATTTATGTGAATATGCTGTGTCCCTGCTTGAAAATTATGATTATGATTAACCTAGAAAACGCCTGTTAGGGAGAGAGGGTTTTATGCAGCTCTTAAAGAAACCTAAAAACACGGGAGGGAAATGTCCACGCATAGATGGGAGAGAATCCGTGAGCCTCTTGTCTCAAAAGGCCAGTGGAATTATCAGGTTGGTAGTCACTCCAACTCCACAGATCGCCCCATACAGACACGTGCAAATCATCTCTTGGAAGAATTCGACTCCACATACACTTGACACCTTTGTGATCGTGCTGGTAGAAGCAGAGAGTTAAAGGAGGCCCCAGCAGCACACAACTTCATAAAAGCACATGAGCTTCAGACAATCTTGACTTTGAAGATTACATTATCACTGCATGGTTACCTGAGTAAATTATTAACATCTCCTGACCTAGGCTGCATCGGTTAGTACACCACTTAACAGTGTTTGGATATAAATGCTACCATAGAAAGGGCTCAGCACAGAGCTCCGAACACTGAAGATGCCCAAAGGTATTAACTAACTATAGCAAGGGAGAAATGATAGGAAAAGCTGGAGGAAGGCAACACATTTAATATCCAAAATTAAAAAAGAAGAGTCATTGGAAATGTCTTAATGTCTTTAGGCATATGTGCAGACAGCATTCTTTTCTGAAAGCAAAGAAGAAAGGGAAGGAGAGAGATGCTTAGCTGGATAAACATGCCTGCAGCTAGCACTTGCCATGCAAATTGAGCTTAGAGTCCTTCACACTAACTACACAGCAAAACCCTTTCAGCTTTAAATAGCATGCTGCAGTGTGAAATGATCTGAGCAAAGGGAGGGGGGGAAAAAGAGATCAGAGACAAATGGGAAGGAGAATTTGAGGGAAAAAAACAAAACCCAGCCTGCTGTATCTGCACAAGTAGGAAGAGAATATATAACTATCCAAGGAAATAGAAAACAAAAAGTAAGGTCTCAGTCAGTAGGTTTAAATGCAGAAGGGGGAAGAGAATGTTCACAAGGAGAAACCTGGATCTGGGGCTTGCCAAGGTGTGGAAGTACTTCGTCATGTGTTCATCTGAGGGGGGGTGGGTGGGTATGAACCCCTCATTGGCCAGTATAACCTAACCACGTGAAAGTCCCCTGCTATTATAAATAGGTCAAGACCGTTGAACTTCTCGCTCTGCCCAATTTCTGGTATCAACATACTGTGAGTTCAGTTTTTTTTTTCTTTTCCATACCTTTAACCAGGATTAAAGAAAGATCTGAGAGGCTAATTTTTACATATCAGGACAAAAAATTCTAAAGCATGATAAGCCTAGTACCTGGAAGCAATAAGGAATGGACATTTTTAACAGACTTCTTTTTACCCTGAGCCTTAATGCTTCTTAGGCAAGCGCTCTACCGCTTGAGCCCCACCTCCAGCGCTTGATTTCTTTTACTCTCTTTCCTTGCTTCAACAACTAGTCCACTTGTGGGGATGGGTACAATGCCTCTCCATCAACCAACCTCACCCTTTCCGCAAATGATAGGCGGGTACACTTGGCCCCGATTTGGACAGCTTTCCAGCACAGTAAGTGTCCTTTGGCCTGGATAATGGGATACAGAAGACCACATGAAGGCGGTAGTCCTCTTGCTTTGTGGTCCTAAGTAGATTTTCCCCCCCCCCAAAAGCCAACACACCCAAGGCCAATTTCTGGGGTGGGTGTCCTCTTTAGACCCCAGGGTGAGTCCTAGCTCCCCCGTCCCTGACTCAGTGACAAAGCACAAAGACGGACCTCTTACAATCAAATTAGCACATAGACACAACCAGCAAGTACGGTGCTCCATGGGACCCGGGTATCTGAAAAAAGCCCCCCCCCCATACCCATCCCCCTTAAGCTCCTGGAGGGAGGGCGGGCAACTTGGCTTTATGTAAAGCCAGGGACCCTGGGGCGTGATGCCCTCCAGTGATGGGGACACACAGGGTGTGCTTCCCAACCCGAACTTCCAGAGATGTTGAGGGCAGATGCCAGCTCCCCCACCCCTCCCTCAGCCCATGGGTTTGACGGGGCGTCCGAGGGGAGGAAGGAGCTCCGAGGATGCTCGGTACCATTTCCATCTCCATCCCCTCTCTCTCACGCCTATCCCCCCATCCCCCCCCCCCAGGACCCTGCCCAGCGGGACCCGTGGACCACCGGGCTGGACTCTGCCTGGGCGGTGGCCGAGGGCAGGGAGAGGCCCCGGGTGGGGCAGAGGGTGGAGCAAAAAGAAAGAGGCAAAAAAAAAAAAAAAAAAAAAAGCAAAAAGTTTTCTGCTTTAAATAAAATGTCTGCAGCGGCCGCGGGCGAGCGCACGCGTGTGCACACTCACTCACACTCGCGCACGCGCGTGTGCGCGCGCGCACACACACACACACACTCACTCCAGGGCCGGATCCACCTGCGGACTTTCCCTGGGTGCTAACGTCAGGCCGAGCCCGGGGGAGGGGGGTGGCGGCTGCGCCCTCCCCCCACCCCCACCCCCACCCCCACCCCCCACCCCCGCCAAGCCCAGCTGCCCCCGCCCCACACACCCCGGGTCTCCGCTGATTCAGCAGAAACTCGCGCTGCGGAATCCGTGCATCCGTCCTCCCCGCGGGGTGGGGACCGGGGCGCGGGGCCCCCCACGTGTCCGTCCCGCCTCGGGGCCCTCGCCGCGGGGGCACCGTTTCCCCCTTCCACCCGCCCCCCCCGAGGTGGGGGGGGATCAGAGGGGCCTCGGGTGGGAGGCGGGTGGAGGGGTGGGGGTCGATCGATGGTCGGGGCAGGTGACCCCCGGAGGGGAGGAGGCCGGGGAGCCGCTGGGCTGGGGGGGGGGGGGAGCCGAGCCCCGGCCCGCCGCCCGGAGACCGCACCTCGCGGGGCGCGCGCGCGCGTGGGGAGGGCCCGGCCCCGCTGCGCGCCCCCCCCCCACCCTCCACCCCGCCGGCCTCCCCGGGAGCGGCGGCTCGGGGCCGGGGCGTGTGTGTGTGTGTGTGGTGGGGGGGGGGGGTCATCCGCCTTCCCCGAGGTGGGGTGGGGGGTGGAGGGGACGGGGGAGCCCCGATCCCCGCGTGGCCTCCTCCCTCCGGGGCGCCCGGTCCACCTGCTGCTGGAGGCCGGCCGGGTGCGCGGCGCCCCCCGGGGGCGGTGGGGACGGAGGGGGGCGGGGGAGCCCGGCGTCCTCCCCGATCCCCGGGCCCCGGGCCCCGCCGGGGTCCCCCGCCCCCCCACCCCGCGGCGGAGCGCGGACGGCCGCGCGCGGGCGGCGTTACCTTCGGTCGCATAGCTGTGGTCGCGCAGGAAACTGTTGTTGATCTTGCGGGTATCAATGTCCTCCTCCATTGAGGGCGGGCTCGCGTGCGTGGGAACCACAAGCCGGCAGACAAGTCTCCATGATCCCCGCCCGCGGCCCGGCTCACGGGAGAGGGCGGCGCGGGAGCCGGCGGGGCTGCGCCATGGTCCGAGCCTGGGGAGGACACGGGGGGGGTGGGAGGAGGAGGGAGGAGGAGGCGGGGGGGGGGGGGAGAGAGAGGGAGGGCGGACTCGAGCGAGCTGTCACCGCCTCCGCCCGGCTCCGCCCGGCTCCGCGATCGCCCGCCCGCCGGGGCTCGGGGGGCTCGGGGGGGGGGGGGCCGCCCCGGGGGTGGGGGGTGGGGGGTGGGGGGGCTCGGGTCCCGCCCGCCCGCCCGCACGCACGCACGCCCGGCGGGGCGCTCCGGAGCCCGGCTCGCGAGACGCCCAACAGGTCCCTCCCGCGCGAGGCGGCGAGGGCGCGGCGCGGCGCGGGGCGGTGGGGCGGACGGGGAGGGCGATGGGGGGGGGCGGTGGGAACGAGACGGAAGCACCGAGGATAAATACACGGAGGGGCCGCTGAGTCGATCCGCCGCGGCCGCGCTCCCTCCGCTCCGCCCCCGGGAGGGAGGTCGGGCGGCCGCGGGCGACAAGATGGAGCCTTTCCCTCCCCCGGGTCCCCGCGGCGATCGGGGCTGCGGGGCGCGCGGAGGGCGGGCGGGCGGGAGGCTGCGGGGCTGCGGGCTGCGGGGCCGCGGGGCCGCGGGGCTGCGGGGCTGGGCAGGGCGCTGCGGCCGGCGCCGGCACGCTCGCCTCCCCCCACGCGCGCGCGCGCACTCGGGGCTGCGGCTGCGGCTGCGGGAGCCGCGGGCGCGGCGGGCGAGGCGGGCGAGGCGGGCGAGGCTCCTCCCCAAGCCGCGTCAGCGGCCCCCGGGACGCGGCCCCGGCCGCCCGGGGGGGGGGGGCGGGGGTGGGGGAGGTGGGGTGGGGGGAGGGGGCGTGGAGGGCCTCCCCACCCCCCCCCACTCTCCCACCCCCGCTCCCCCCCCCCCGGGCTCGCTGCGGCACGGGGGGGGGGGGACGCCCGCGAACCCGCACCGGGGCGGCCCGGGAGCGAGCCAGCCAGCGAGCTTGCAGGTCAGCGCCCCGACACCCCACTCGGGACGGCCCGCGGCGCGGCGTCGGGGTGGGGAGGGGCTCCGGGTCCGCCCCGAAGTCTCCGCTGCGCCTCTCCACGGGACGCACCGGGGTGCGGGTGGGGTGTGGGGGGGGGGCCTGGGCCGCCCCGCCCCAGCCCTCGGTGCTGGAGGGGGATGGAGATGGGGAGAGGAGAGGGGCGGGGTGGGGGGGGGGACTGGGCAACTCTGATCCCCAGCAGCCCGGCCAGCGCGCACAGCTCAGCACAGCAGCGCTTCCAGGCCCGCAGAGGCCCCGGGGCGCCCAGGGCGGAGCTGGAGCTGGGTTGGGGTCCGGGTCTCCTGAGCACCGCCCCCCCCCCAACTTCGTGTAGCGCCCCGGTTCCCTTTTGCTGGTGCGGGGTCGCCAACCATTTGCTCCCACCCAGCGCGGGACATGGAAGCCCAAGGGGGTCCTGGGCCCCAGGAGAACCCAGCCCCCGCGAGGGAGCTCCAAGGATCCAGTGAATGCCACGTGTTTTAAAGGCCTGCCATCCTACTTCAACTTACAAGGAAAATACAGATACCACCACCACCACCACCCCCCCCTCCATTTCCCTAAATCCCAACTCCTGCATTTGAAAGAAAATGAGATCATTATTGTTATGAAACAACCCAAATCATTTAATGAAGCAACTCAAATTGCTAGAAAGCCAATTTGGAAAAAACACACAACTAAAAAAACAACCACCCCAGCTTTCCTGTTGTTGAAGGTGTTCGTTTCAGTGGGTGTCACTGTAACATCAGCTCAGTTAAGCTTCACAGGTTTAGCCCGATGAGCCCAGAGGGATCTAGAAGTTAATTATATACATATGATGCTTCGGCTCACACAATTGAGGAAGGATTTGAAGTTTCAAAAAAAAAAATGGGGAAAACAAGTCTTTAATGGCGGTTGGGAATTGCCATTAGAGGGCCAAGAAGAATGAGCCGCTTCTGACAGGTGGAAAATGGCATTTGTCTTTATGCTGGGAAAGTGACTGCATCTCCCAGGGAAAAGAGAGTAGAGGTGTTTCATGGTGTGACTTGGGAGAGAAAAATCCAGCTTCCTAAGGTAGATCTCCTTTTAATTTTCATCTGGCGGTAAAGTCTGACACATTTGTTGGACTGTTGGTTCAACATCTGCGTGAGAACTTTCAGACATAGATCAAGAGCAGGGCCTGTGGATCAATCCACCACGTGAGTCTTCGTTTGTCCTGGCTGGCCGGTCTGGGTGACACTCTGTGTGTGTCACTGAGGCTTCAGCCTTCATCATCTGTGGAGATCATCTCTTGGAGAGTGGCACATGGCCGGAGGGGAAAGAAGGGCAAAACTCAAGCTCATTTCTCCGTGTGTCAAAGTGATAAGAAGATAGGTCATCTTCAATCGGAGCAACCCTGGGTTGCCACCTTTAGGCTAGGATGGCAAATTCTCCCCTAGGCTGGATTGGAACAGAGGCTGTGATGAATCAGGTAGCCTTGAGTTCCCCGGCCAGGCTGAGCTGGAGAATTTTCCACTGTAACCAATGGCAGAAATGTCCTCTCCGTAAATCTACATGGTAGGGCCTACTAGAATGCCCCTTTCTCATTTCTCCCCCTATCCCTCCTCCATTTATTTAAAGACACAAGTTCTGAGGTTTTCTTTCATTACGTGGCCTTCAGTGTTTCTATGCTATGGTTCCTTTTTTGTTTTCTTTTTCTATGAGCAATGAGCTCCTCCAACTAAAACCAAGATGGAAACATGCCATTGGCTGCGTGCTACAATGTAAGGGCCCACGGTAAAGGTCAGATTGTGCAATGCTGGCACCATAAAGGGTCACGAGGACCAATCCTCAGAGGTCTTATTGATCTGCCCTTCCAATACATCAAGTGTTTTCCATACCATCTGGCACGGCTCCTGCTGTTACCCATGTCCCTTCCTTCTATTTTAAGCCATTCTGCAATCTCTCCACTACTCCTATTTTCTTCGAGACATTTTCTGACCACACCATGGTCTCTACCTCTATCTACTACTAATTTCTGGTCCCACAATGTTTCACAGTCTTTTTCATGATTTATTTTACAGTGTTTGTTGACGTATCATTGTCACACACTTCCATTATATTCTCAATAATAAGTGTCACTTAGTAGACGTTTCATTGTATTTGTTGAATGGAAATAAGTGTTTGTTGAGTGGATGGGTTGCTGAATTTCTTTAGTAAGGTATAGGTTGTATGCCTTTATCCTCACTAAAATTCCTGCAACATTTATCTACTGTGAGCCTGAAATTTTCTATTTACCACTGCTGCTCTTATTGAAATAATTGTCCTATTTGTTATTGTCTGCATTTATGTCAACATTTTTACTTAACACGTAATATATGCCAAGATTGTTCTAGATGCTGAAGATACAGCTAATACAAAATGAGTACTTGTCTTCTCAGAGGTTAAATTCTATCATCTGACTTGAAGAAGTGGAGTTTGCTTATGAAGCAACAAATTCATCATCACCTAGAAGATCATTGCATAGTGTTAAGATAGCAGGCAAAGCTGATTTCCTGCCACTCATGATCCTGTTCTCAAGCAAGTTACAAGCTCTCTCTCAGAGATGAGGTTTTCTTATCTCTACATTAGAGAGGATAGCATCTATTTCATAAAGTTACTGGGAGGATTAAATAGTGCTGGGAGAATATATGTGGCTGTTACTCCGAGTACTTAACTTTTGCTGCCACCAGTCTAATCAGAACTAGATCCCACAAATATTCTCAGACACTGTGTCAGGCAATACCAAGACACTGTGGAGATTCAGCAACACGAATGCATTTGATGTGTAGTTGGCTTAGTGCTCATGGAATTTACAGTTTATGTAAAGGGGGCCACAAAGGGTGCAGCAGAGGACACTGAATGGCTGACCTAATTCAGGCTGGTGCTTTACACAGAAAGAGCCAATTACAAATACATGGCCTTCTTAAGTTACCCCATTCAGCAAGGCAGCATGTGTGTGCAATCTTTTCCTATCGCCCTTGTCATGGCCCCCCTCCCTCAACATTCACCCATTACCCCCTCCCCACCCCCTCCGTTAGGCTAGCTCATCCTGTCCAATTAGCACATTAAACATCTAGAGTTTTATGAAAACCTTTGACCTGAGTCAGTCCAGAGATTCTTAATATGGGCGTTAGGTGTCAGACAGTCCTGGTTTCTGTCCCAGCTCAGACATTTAAGAGTATTTTTTTTTTCTTGACCTTTGGAAAATAATTTCACCCCTCTGGGTCACTGTATTTGTCAAACAGAAGAGAACAAAGGCAGCTACTTTACAGGATCGTCGGACGGCTTCAGAAGCAAGGTAAGGAAAGTGCTTAGTCCAGGCTTGGCCCAGAGCCCGGCGTCACTGAATGGTGGGGGGGTGGTGGTGTCTTTGTCCCACCAGTGCTTCATGGCCATCTCCATGTGCGGAGAACTGGAGAGATGCGCTACGAATCAGCCGCCCATGTGTGCAAAGGCGACCCGGAAACCCAAGTGTTACAACCTAGCCACGTCTGGAAATTGCATACATGAAAAGTGACCATCTTGCAAGAAGCCCTTTGTGACCCGTGACGATCCGTGCAAAGGGGAGGCGTGAGGATCGCTCTCTATTGGTTTCCATCTTACCTGTCAGCAGATCTAGCCTCGTGTCCCCAGAGAGGAACCACATGGAATCCCTCGGTATTCCACTGTCTGTGAGGTAGCGCATGCGCGGACCACCCACAAGCTGAGCTCTCAGATGCAAGCAGCTCTACCATCCTGACGTGCAGATGCTACAGTAGGTGTTCCTTTAGCGCGGCCTTTGACTTAGGAAGAGAAAACGAAACCTCTTTGCCTTCACAGTGGCGTACAAGTTCTAGACTTTGGCTTCTGATAGATTTTACGAGAAAAGGTCCTCTTGATTATGCAGGTGTAAACACTGAGGCGAATCAGGAGATGTGTTGGTGATTGAGAGCTGGTTTGGCAATACCATACAACTCTCTTTTCCCTTCTACTTTCAGGGACATCAAGTTGGCACCTCAAAATCTGAAATCTGCCATAAGAAGATATTTCTCATGGAAAGAGTATTTTCTGTTATTATTGTTTGAAAACTACAGAAATCAACTTTTTTTTTTTTTAAACGAGAGCTAGGTTTTAAACAGGGGCTAGCACACTGGTAGAAACAGGTTATTCAGTGAGCTCTTTCCACCTGTCCCTACCGGCTATGCCAAGTCCCCTCTTGCCTTTTCCTCACGGAGTCACTTCTAGAATATTCCATCAGCCAACCAACCTTCTGCCACGATAGGAAACAACTCTGAAAAATCCTACCTTTCACATGAGGCTTTTCCATAGTCATCAGAGGAAATCTGATGCCTGGGTCCCTTCCCGGCTGGTTATGAAATGGTCATGGTAGCCTTGTGAGTCACCGGTCCTACAAGGCTCCTAGCCCTGCTAACGTAAGGAACGTTAGGTCATCCGAACTGTCCGGGATGCATGCTTCCCTGGGGTGCAGGCTTCGCTGTCAGCTGACTCCTGCCCTTGCTCTGCCTAAATGCAAGACAAAAACATCCTCTGTGCCGGCTCTCCTTGCTAGCCAGCTCTTCTACCTGAGCAGTTTGGGATGTTGATGTAGCGAGAGGAAAGGTACAGAATCCTCTGAGAGATAACAAGAGTTGGGGATACTTTTTCTTTGGGCGATTTTGGTATCTGATCTAAGGCGGTCCAGCCCGGGTAGTTTTAAGTTGCATTATCTATCCAAAGTACAAGTACAAGTCATGATTTCCAAAATCATTTTAGCACTACTCATCTAGTGCATGATTACGTCGCGGATCATAAGATTTTAGCATAATTAAAAACAATGCATATCAATGTGCTTTTCTTGCATTTTGCGAGTCATGCAGCATTTATGTTCAATCATCTAAAAGACACCATGGAAAAGTTATATCCCCTTATATATTATTCCATTTGCTTGAGCTATGCTATCCCTGAACACGAAAGTCAAAGCCTGAAGTTGATCTAGAAGTGGCATTCAAGTCTACTTTCTTGTAAAGAGTTGGGCTACAAATTCCTCTAACGTGGAAGCAATTCCCAAAGACACCTCTCCCCGCAGAGCCTCCGTCTGCAGGGACCAGTGAGTGACACAAACCACCATTCAGTGATGGCTGAAATGGAACCTGTGGTCCTCGATCGTAGGTCATGTGAAGCTAAGACAAGCTAAACTAGTTTCTGTGCAGAACACATTAGCATAATCCTTAACTGCACCCCATACTCGGGAAATTTACTAAAAGAAGATGTCGTTGTGGCATTTTATAAGTTCATTTCTGCCTCACACTGCTTCTTTATGAGTAATCCTGAGCAGTAGTATTCTGCTGAACCCTGATAGAAAGCTCCAGTCATGTCGTCGGCATTTTTCTCATAGTTGCCATCTATTGCGTGTAATCATCCAGAATACTGTAAGGAAGTCGCTTCCAAAGACCAAGTTTTCTTTAAAAAAAAAAAAAAAACCAAAATAGCAAGAATTATAGAATGTATTCTAAGAAAAGAACTGTGAACAGGTAGGTGAGCAGTCATAATATTCAATGCATATAAGGGAAAATGCAACCAGTTAACTTGAGGAAATGGGTGTGGTTGGGAGAGATGGAGATCAATGAAAGTCATGACATTGATCAAGATGGCTTGTATACATAAACAAACGTGGTGCAACTAGTTAACAATAGTTAAAAGGAAATAATCATTGATATGGGCAAAAATTTATCCATACGATGATTTCTTTATTTCCTTCCTCTTTGTCTCCCTTCCTGTCTTTCTGTCTTCCTTTCAAATAAAAACTTAAACTTCAGAATCAGATTCACTCTTTTCTAAATACACCAAAAAAGCATCATCCACGGAAATTTAGCTTGAGCATAGTCACAATATATTAACAAAACCATAGCATTTCTTTGTTGGTCAGTAAGAAAAGGATGATCTGTCTCACCTAGAATATTAAATCAATCTCAAATCAGAAATGTGAAAGGGAACCTTTTGAAGATGTTACAGCAAAAATTTGGGAGATAGATTGTTAAAAGAATCTGACAACTGGTATTTCGTTCTGATGTCCCTGGTCACCCAAGATGCCTGGGCACCTTTGCCTCCGTAAAGCAGAGCACTGTAAATAATCATGACAAAAATCCAAGTCTCCCTCAATACAAGTGATTAGGCAAGTTTGGGGACCAAAATTTCCACTTTGGAAGATGCTCCCATATTTGGCAATTAAAATTATTATAATGAACTATCATTACATTGGTATTATAATAGTAGGTAGTACTTGTTAAGCATTTGTTATGAGGGAGAGGCTGTACAAAGGACTTACTTGCATTAGCTCTTTGAATCCTAAGAACAGTTCCTAG
The DNA here is from genome assembly GCF_023159225.1 of Perognathus longimembris pacificus. Classification (NCBI taxonomy): domain Eukaryota; kingdom Metazoa; phylum Chordata; class Mammalia; order Rodentia; family Heteromyidae; genus Perognathus; species Perognathus longimembris. The sequence continues at coordinate 3,001,319 of NC_063182.1, read as the reverse complement.
GATAAGTACTATAATCATCTCCATTTTACTGAAGAGTTAAATAATACACCCAAAAGAAAAAAAAAAAGAGTGGCTCTGAACCATGATCTGTCTGTATAAAGACCGTGTGCTTAACCACTATATTCTAGGTGTGTGTGTTTATATGTGTGTGTGTGTGCATGCGCACATTTGCACACATACATACTGGGCATGCATTGAAATCACAAGAGAATTACTCTGAAGTCTTTCTCCAAACCACTCACCAATTATTTTTATTTGTCCCATCAGAGACATGAACATACTATCAGTTAAAAAATGTTTTAATCTACTGGGGACTTGAACCAGAAAGTGACTCCAAAGCCAAGTTAAGCAACACTCATTTGGTGAACCTCTAACCTATTCCAAGTAGTGCAGACTTCACATGAAAATAGACATTCTTCTTATACAGAAGAATAAAGTTGGACCCAATTTGCTTTTCTTCTTAAAGCTAAGAAACTGAAGAATGGGAAGAATAACAATGAGCCAGACTCTAAGAAGAGGAAGATGACCCCTTGTCACCCTCTGTAAGATATAATATATCATTCAGTCTCTGGAATAGCAACTACTCTAATCCACAGTTTCAGTAAACACCTATGGCTTCAGTTTCACCTGGAGGAAGAAGTCAAATAGCCAGATGTCACACCTAGAACAATAAAGAATTTTCCCAGCTGGGCATCTGGACTCCATTGTGTCCATTCACGGTGGACACATTTAAAGGTGCAGGCCCCCTAAGCTAGCTGAGAAGTCGCAGCAGTCTGTTAGATTTGGTTAAGGAGTAGTGTATTCTGTGGCCACAGGACAGGGAGGTTGGTTCCTGAGGGGAATTACGGAATGGGACCCTGCATTGCCTTTAAGACATCTGTGAAGACAGCGTGTGTACAGTTGAGCAGGTACTCTCTCGTCCCTCTTGCACTGTCTTCCCTGACTGCTGGCCACCACTCTCTGATTCTCCTCTTCCCCATGATCCTTTGCTGGCTATTCCTCATGACGGATGTCTAAAAGTATGACCCTCACAGACAATGTAACTCCAAAGCTGAACCTTGAGCCTAGAACTTCCTCCCGACTCCCAGGAGAACGTCAGTAGCCAAGCCGTCCTCTCACTGGGGATCTGCGAGGTGTCTCCGTCACCATTCCCGCCCACTTGTGCCCATGTCACCGTCCGGCCCTGGATTCCTCTCTCCTCCTCACATCCTCCTCATCTACCTGCACACCTGTCCCAGTATGCCTGACTCCTCCTCACCCCTCCGCAGCCCCTGCGACGCTGCTCACATGACCCTCTCTCACCAAGACCACCGCAACCCATTCCACCCCGTCTCTGGCCTCTCCTTAGGCAGCCGACACCCACAGACCAAATGACACCCTCATTGCCCATCCAATCGAAGAAGAACACTTTAACCCCAGGACCTTTGCTTCTGTTTTCCTCTCTGTCCTGATGGTCTAGCTTTAGAAACGAGCATAGTGGAGCACTTCACTTCTTCAGGAGTCTGCCTCAATCACAGCATTTCGGGGATACCCTCCTTGAGTGTTTCATGTAAAAGAGAAGAGCACCTCTCCCCACCGCCACTCACTATTCTCAACCTGAGGGAGCCTGGAGAGGGAGTTTGCCAAAAGAGAATGGCCACTCGTCGTAGGCCAGGAGTTTGGGGTAACAGGGTTATCAATTGACCTGGTGGCTGAATTCAATTCTTTGGCAACAAACCAACCATCCCAAGACTCAAAGAATCAAGCATTCAGTCAATCTATGCAACAGAGCTCCAGGACAAAGTCTGAACAGCTTCTTTGCTTGATGATAGTCTGAATGCACTATCAGACATCTACAACAGGAGGGGAACTCATGTCGAAGACAGTGGGAAGTCTGGAACACTTCCAGACTCTGGTCAACGCAGCCCTGCTTTAGGTGGATCCTGATTTGTAGCCGCAGAGTAGACTATCTTTCCATGAGTTCTGAGAGTCCTTCAAACACGCGAGCGAAACGGAGCCGTGGCGGCGGAACCCCTTGCGCTTGCGGCGGGTTTCAGAAGTGAGGGCAACGCAGGAGACTCTGCTCTCAAGCTCAGCAGCTGCCACTAGATATAGGGCTAAACACGCGCTGGACAAAGTTCCAGCTAAGAGCCGAGGTCAGAGCAGGGCAATCCTGGCCTGGCTTTTACTGATGAGGAATGGAAGTGACTTACCCATACTGCCTGGCGATTTAGCAACACGTCTGGGGTTCCTGGTTCCCCCCTCACCCCCAAGGACGGAGGCTAACTCTTGCCTGGGATATACGTCCCTTTCCCTTAAGAGGATTAGAAGGAAGTTGCTGTTTGATTAGTTAAGTAATTCCCAGTGTATTAAGTTAGTCACGGGGCTACTTGTGGACAAAACTATGTAGTAACCCAATTCTTCTTTTTCCCTTCTACCTCGGTTCGACTTTTCTGCCCTGTAGTGGGCCAGAGAGGCGCGAAGGAGGGGCTGTTCCATCATTCTGAGCACAGCTGAGGACACAGCACCCAGGAAAATGGAACCTCTCACGTGGGAAATGTGTTGGGAGGTTCCGAGTTAGGGCAGCCATCTTGCTGCCCTGGCTGTTCCTGTACACCAGCGTGCTACGTTAAAGGTGCCGGAATTCAAGAGTGAGATGGACCTTGGACTTGAAAGCAAGGTTGCATACATTTTTAAACTCAATAAATATTTATGGAATAAATACAGAGTAAAGAATAATTATATGAAACATCCCCCAAAAGGAGACCTCGGCAGTTTCCATTTGGCAAGCCAGGACTGCAGGAAGACTGGAGAGCACAACTTAGGAATTAGCATCTGAAAGGCAGCACACACAGAAGCCCTGGGCAGGGACTTCAGCATTTTGGGATCACAGATCTCTCAGAGAATTGAATGAAGACTTTGGAAGCTTTCTTTAGAAAAAACTTCCTGTTTCCCAGTGCTGACTCATTATGTCTTTTTTTTTTTTTTTTTTTTGTACAGAGAGGAAAAAAGAAGGGGGCAGGGGAGAGGCTGGTTAAAAAAAAAAAAGACCCAGGGCCAAAGGAAGACTCAAAGTTGAGTGCAACTGCAGTGTACATTCCAATACAGCATTTAACTGCTGTGAAAGGTGGCAATGAACTTTACCACTTGGGGGTGGGGGTGGGGTGGGGGGAGGAGGGAAAGAAGGAGGAGGGGTACCAATGTTGAACAAGAAGTGTATTCCCGACCTTACTTCTGTAACTGTAACCCCTCCGTCCTTCACCTTGACAATAAAATTAAATAAAAAAAACAAGCAACTATAGAAAAGGAGAGACGGGAAGGAGGGTCAGCAAGCAGATGGTGGGTTTCCAGTCTTTCTGGAAGAAGAACCTGACAGGTAAGCGGGTCAGCCAATAAGGGCATCTATTTAACTTGCTGAGACCTGGAGATGCTAAGGACTTAGAAATGCGAAACGTGGTGTGAGGTCAGGGCTGAACGATGAAATCCACCGAGAGATACGTCAGTTCATTTGCCCTGCCCGTTCAGTGTTTCCTCCTCCCAATCCCGCCCTGTGAGGACTCAGGGAAAGGGACCACGGTCTGGGAGACTCAGGTGATGGGTCGGGGGTTGAGTGCTCAGAGGGCTGCCGGCGGAGTAGTCTGGAGTGCAAGGTCACTCCCTCCTCGGCTTGCTCACTCTCTAAGGAAACCAGGCAGCGGATGTGGCCTACGCATGTCCGTTCCACCATACCACACGCTCATTCTCACATGGGACTAGACGATGTGAGGTTATCGCTCCACGATGTGAGGGGAAACTACGGAGATACAGCAACACAACAGATACTAGGAGATACAAATAAATCTTAATTGGATTTATTTATACATGAAGAAATCGTGTAAAGAATAAACCCACAGACCAGGAACAGACTGCTCGAACAAAAAGGGAATAAGTCAGTTACAAGAAGAGTTAATGGAATTAAAAATATGGCAAATTTGTCTTTCAACTTGTAGAAACTTTAAATAGATAGTCAAAGCGATCTCTTAAAAAGTAAGTCAAAGAGAGGGCTGGGAATATGGCCTAGTGGTAGCGTGCTTGCACCCAGTCCTTGAGTTCAATCCTCAGGATGGGAAGAAAAGAAAGAAAGAAAGAAAGAAAGAAAGAAAGAAAGAAAGAAAGAAAGAAAGAAAGAAAGAAAGAAAGAAAGGAAGGAAGGAAGGAAGGAAGGAAGGAAGGAAGGAAGGAAGGAAGGAAGGAAGGAAGGGGAGGAAGGGGAGGAAGGAAGGAAGGAAGGAAGGAAGGGGAGGAAGGAAGGAAAAGAAATACTTAAAAATATCCTTCAATTGGAGATGAAGAATGTGAGTCTTCAAGACTAAAAGAAGTCCATCGACTATATTATTTTTAAAGGCTCACAATGACATAAAAAAATCCCGAGTACTCTGGGGAAAAGCAGATCATTTTGATAGCAGTAAGTATGAGATTGTCACTGCTGTTGCTGTTTTCTCTTCGGCAGCATTTGTCCCTAAAAAACAATGAAGGATCAACTTCACAGTTCCAAGAGAAAATGGCTTTCGCAGAATCCTATCCCCAGACTAACAATTACCTGACCGAATGGCTAGAGAACATCTGAAATTGATTGCACTGTGCCTATCCTTTGTGAGCTGCTTTACTGGAAATAGCAACAGTCTTTTAAGGGCAGTATGATCGCCACTATTCCAGGATAAGATGCACTAGTAGGTCAGCCGGAAGAATAAGGGTGAGAAATAAGTGTCAGAGTCCGAAAATATACCCAAGCCCATCTGCTGTATTTCATCTCGAATGTGTCCCCGAGCCTTGGAATGCGCAAAGCTCCCGAGGTGAGGCTCATTCATCATGGGGCGAGGGAGAGGGAGAGAGAGGCAGAGAGGGGGACAGGGAGGGAGGAAGAGGGGGAGGAGGGGCCCTGTGGAAAGGTGGCAGTTTGATGTCGCCGCTGCTCCCTTGGCACCTTGCAAAAGCGAACGTGGCGGCTGCCAACGTGTGTCAGTACAGTCGGAGAGAGTTCGCAAATCGAGGTGCACTCTACTTTGAAGTAAACTACAACTAGGAAGTTGCCTTTGCCTATTGCTGGCTCGTTGGGTGCTCGTTTACAATAATCGAATTGAATACATTCGACCCCAAAGTTCAGCCTCCCTTCTAGCCCCAGGGTTCTCTTTTCTCTGGGAACCCATCTCCCGGATCCCACCAATACGCGGATGAAATGAATGCAGTTCTCCCTGGGGATGGGTTCCGGGACACACTCAAGTCCCTTACGTCAAAAGATGGGATCTGTGCACATTACAAACCCTCCGATAGACTTTAAATCGTCTTGAGATTCTTACAACTAATGCAATGTAAATGCCCTGCAGGTAGTATTTAGGGAACAATGACAAGAGAAAGTTTGTGCATGTGCAGTGGAGATGAAGGGATTTTCGGAATGTTTTCTGCCTGTCTGTTGCCCGTGTGATTCTGTGTCTGAGGAACCCATAGGTAATGGAATACACCTAGCTGTATTCTTTGGATGTGAGGACCTGGAATTTCACCCTGGTAGTGCTAACGACTTTTGACTTCAGAAAAGTTAAAATTATGTTAGAATACTTAGTGCCTTCTATAGGAAAATGGAGATAATAATTATTAGCTTGATAGGATAATAACTATCAATTTTTATAGGATAATAGGAACAAATTCTTAAAAGACAGTGTTGGCACTTAATACCAAATGGTAGATTTTTACCAGTGTCACGTTGAATGTGATAATCATTATACTTGTCATTTTCCAAATATGTCCTGGGCCAATCTCCTGCCACCAAGTCATTAGTGATATTTTCATCTTTGTAGGAACTGTTCTCTCAGAGAATTCTTTACCCTCTGAGAGACAACTGCACTAGTATAATGCCTTGTAGAATTAAGAGGGCAGCCTATCCTTTCCATGAACTGAATATTCAGGCTGTAGAGAAAGCTCTTTCTGTGCACTCAACTCATAGAGAAGGCAAAATTAGAACGAGTAAACCATTATATTCTTTATGAATTTCTACAAAGCCTTCCTCTATAGCACAGGGTAAGGATATTAATCCTAGATTCCATACCTAATAAGAGTCTTGTGCTCGGAAAGAGGGATTTTGAAGATCAGAAGTTTGTTTTTTAATACTGAGCACCAATTTCTGAATACAAATAGATTATATAAGGGTTTACCATTAAAGGAGACTGAAGTTTGACCATGTGGCAGGAAGTAGAAACATGAAAAAAGGCTGATCTAGAAATGGACTGTTCACTGACTCTCTAGTAAAACTACAAACAGTCCTAAAATAGGCAGGTGAATGAAACAACAAATAGGTTGAAAAAAATTCCACAGAAAGCAGTGGGAACTTGGGGGCCTTAAGTCTTAAAGATATGTACAAGATTTCTTGGTGAACCGTCATGATATCTAACCAATATGGTTTTGATAGTTGTAACAACTGTTCATATAGGCTGACAGCACCTGTTTGGAGTTCTTCGGGCTCTGAATTGGGTGTGTGAAGCTACTACAATTACCTACAGATCCCCGAGAGAAAGCCGAAACAAAAGCCAAATAAGTCTAAGGACTAGAGGTCGGTACAAGACCATACTTGGCTGTGGTAGATATCATTGACAGAAGGAACCAGGTGCAAAAAGTGACATACAAGACCGAGAGGATATAGTTAAAGGACAATTGATAAAGAGTTCATATCAAGATGATGTAAAGACAACCGAATAGTTAAAAGACAACACAATGAAAACTGGAAAATATTTGAGCAAACATTTCTCTCTCTCTGTATACATATATATGTGTGTGTGTGTGTGTGTGTGTAATGTATGTATGTATGACAAACAAAGTGAAAATGTTTAACAATAAATGATCAATAGGGAAATGTGAATTAGACCAACAATGTAAAGCCACTGGCACACCTACCAGAAGTATATCATATATCTATATATCTATATATCACATTATATCTAGTGTTGGTAAGAAAGTGGAGCAACTGGAACTCCTATGCACTGTTTATTAGAATGTAAAATGACATATTGGAAAGTATTCAGTAACATCCTACAAAGTTAAATAAACACCATATAATCACAACCTACTCCAAAATGTTAACTCGAGAGAAACAACAAAATGTGTCCACATAACTGTTCATATTTGGATTTTTGAAATATACTTAACAGCAAGGCCCTGGTGGCTCACTCTTGTAATCAATCCTAGCTGCTCAGGAGGCGAAAATCTGAGAATCATGGTACCAAGCAGAAAAGTTCATGAGACTCTTAACTCTAACTTTCAAAAAGCTGGACGTGGAGCTGTGACTCAGGTTATAGAGTGCTAGACGTAAGCACAAAAGCTTAGGGACAATGCCTAGGCCCTGAGTTCAATCCCACCCCCCCCAAGCACACTTCAGTCCTCTTCACCTCCCAATAGTCTGTCCTATCCCCTTCATAGATCCACGACAGCTTTCTTCATGATCGCCGGAAACTGGAACAAGCCAAATTCCTGACAATAGATTAGTAGCACCACGAGGGTGAACAATATAATACTATTCTGCAAACAGAAGGAACTCCCGATGAATGCAGCATAGATATAGCTCAAAATTATTACAGTAAATGAAGGAAGTCAGAAACAAAAGACTAGATACTACGATTAGACCGTAGGATAAAAGAATCCTAAATTATTAGTTTAACCACAGAAGAGACTAAATCATTATCAACTAGCAAGACTGCATTATTATTTTTTTTTGGCCATGAGCTGAAATAAAAAATATATTTAAAGCTGTGTTTTCATACAACTGAATTGTTAGACTACGCATGAGATTGGTTTCCCCCTGCGTTTCGGGTATGGCAGGACAAGTCTCTCCACAGACATCGCCCCTGGATCGTGGCTACCATAGCATGCGGAATGTTAAGGCATAAAGTCACTTTTTTCATACATTATTCACTCGGTGGAATTCTCTCCTAGCAGTACCCCCCCCCCAAAAAAAATGGATTCACTTCAGAAAGCAGCTGAAAATAGATAATCATATCAGGGGTCTGACCAGACAGCTGTGCGGCATCTGGAGCCAGGAGGATGAGTTACACTGGAAAGAGAGAGCTGCCCAGAGGGACGAGGGAAGCCGAGAGACTCCCCAGCCGAGTCCCTGCAGGGCACAGGGGGGCCCAGAACGCCCAAGGGCCAGGTTGGGACCATGACGTTTAATACTTGGCTCCTCCATCATCGGTGGAAACAGGAAAACGATTAGATTATCACGCATTGGCCCGACTGTATTTTCTGTCACAAGCAGAAGTTAAATTTGGGAAAAATACCACATTTTTTTTTTGTACAAGCCAATTGGTTGGCTGTGGTTCGACTTTATTGTAAGTGATCTCCAGGCTCCTTTCTGAAACTCAGGCAGCACGCTCTTCCAAATCCCTTCAGGACACTGGTTACAGTGAAGGCTTCCTCGAGGGGCATTCTTTAGCTTCTGTTCCAATTAGAGAAATGACCGTGGCCTCAGTAGTCGAAGAATATCTGTGCGATGAATACCCTCACGGAAGGGACACGCTACATCATTATAGCTAGAGAAAGTGCGAAGGGCAGAGTGGATCTGCACACGGAGGCGGAAAGCGCCAGACTTCATCTTGGCCCCGTGTGCCCTTATTTTCGAGTCTTACTTGCGAAACCCTTCTTTCGCTCTTTCTAGTCTCCATACCTTTCATTTGCCAAGGCTGCCTCGGTCCCTGATTCTCCATAGTACTTGTTTTGTACTCCCGTGAAGCCTGCACTAATGTGTCCCTTTGTCCTGAGTGCTTATCCCTGTCTCCTCCAACCAGTTATGAGGTTCTGGGGAACACAACGTTTTACTTCCATATCAGGCAGGGCTTGGCTGGGTAACTAAACTGGCTTGTTAAACATTGGTATCATTTATTTTCCCCAGAATGGCAGAGGGAGCATGCTTTGCTTCCTTATTAATAAATGCAATCATAGTGAAAGTCTAATGAGTAGAAACAACAGCAGCAGGAACTAGGAACATACCCAAAGCCAGCGTCTAACATCAGACAACATAGCAGGGTACCCATAGCTTACACTTGTAATCCCAGTTATTCAGGAGCCCAAGCTGTAGAGTATCATAGTTCAAAGCCAGTCCTCAATACTCCATCTCCAAGTACTGGCAAAAAGCCAGGCTATAGGTGTGGCTTAAGTGGTAGAGCACCAGATTAGCAAGCATGCGGTTCTGAGTCTAAAGCTCAGAATACCCCCAAACAAACAAATAAAACAACAAATTACCAAAAGCCACAAATCCTAAAGTGATCTGAGACCCCTCACGAAACTACAGTAAACGCACCAGGGTTATGCTGAGAAACTGCAATGCTTGTTTTTAGAAAAACGCCCTATTTTAGGACATTGTATCAATGATCCGCTTGAGGCTGATGGTTCCTGCAGTAGACCATGCTTTGCGTCACCTTTGCGAAGGTCAGTGAGTGCTGGAATGAAACCCAGGGGCAGTGAAGAAATCCGTGTGGAAGAGAAAAATCTGATCCTAAGACGCAATCTCATTTCAGTCTCAGCAAGTTTTGCTGTGCTCACACACCTGTCAGTCAGTAACGATGGCTACTTAATAAATGAAATAATTGGTTCCTCCTCCCTCCTCAATACACACACACACACACACACACACACACACACACATATGCTATTGGAGAGGGCTATTAACTTGTTTGGATGTGAACATGTGTCAAATTTTTTTGGCCCTAACTACGTAATAAAGGAATTTGGGGGCATGACTTGTGGCAGAGAACACGGGGCCTCAGTGAATTACCGAGGCACTAAGAACTCCTTGAACAGCTTTCCCTTGAGGTTAAAAGAGGGCTCGTTGGAGGCTACAGGAAGAACTGGGGGTGGTGGGGGAGGGGGGGGAACTCTGGCATTTGTGACTGCTAACTCTTCCCACCATGGAAATGTACACTGCGGGATGAAGTGACTTACTCAAGGTGCCATCCTCCTACACCACGACATTCCCCCGCCTCCAAGCCCGAGGAAAGACGCGGTCCCTTAGCAGGATGCTAAGTGAATTCCATATTCAAGATCCTTCGAGGACTTTTTATTCCAACCCCACTACCCTTCAAGGGATGACAATGTGACCCCTTTCTTGTCCCAAGGATCTGCGAGCAGTCCCCTGTATTAGACACTTATTACTGTCCTCTTAAGAAGTCACGGAAGCCCTTCCTTTCAAAATGTGATTTGTTTGCATCCATAATCCTCCCTTTAGCTGGGCAATCTGCATAATAAGCTGGCACGGAATGTTTTTGAACCAGGCTTTCCCAAATACAGAAGGAAGGCTCCGTAATCATGGAAGGCATTAACTATCTTCAACAGGAACCCATTTGCAGATTAAATTTGCCAAGAGGTCAGCCTGCAGCTGTCCATGAGAGGCAGACGCCACCTGTCACGGCCCTGACATATCTTGAGAAGAGTCAGGGTCTTTTCCAGCTCGCTGATTCTCTGTTTCAATTAGAATAGATTTAAGAGTCCCTAAGCTCTAGTTTCTGGGTGGCCTTGCACAATATTATTAATAATTCAATCATACCTGTGCTGATAACAGATTACATTTCTACTATCCTACTTAAAGAATAAAGCCTGAACAGATTAAGGATGACCCCTTGGGCTAATTTCTTTAGCAGTTTCCTATCTGATTGACATCCATTTATCTAATTGCTACCAGGAAGGATTTAATTTCATTTTGTTGGTTTGAAATTAATGGGGGGGGGGAAGGCCTGTTTACTTTTTAAATATTTGACTCAGTCCTTTTCGTCTCCTGAATAACGTTAAGATATTCCATTCCATGAGATGCATCTCATAATTTATCAGTTCTCACTCTCTGAATTCATTTCAGCTGGGTGTCACTATTTACATATTCAAGCCTAACACACCAAGTTTTAATCTTTCACTGTAAATAATTTCATTTTTATAGGTGTTCTGAGTGAGAAGGGCAGCAGGATGCTTCATTTGGAATTTCAGAAATTCTGAGAGAGAGAGAGAGAGAGAAGAATTCTTAAAGGGCTACACTGTTTTAAAAGCGAGGCTAAGCATTTATGAACAGTGGGGGCCTCCTAAGTTATTTCATCCAGATACAAAAACGTGGGTGGCACAATTTTTGAATGCAAAATTTAGGGAGGCATTTGCTTGCTCTCTGGGCGGTGCAAGCAGAGCGAGTACTCTCACGACCCTGGTGTAGATAGCTCCTTCTTTAAATGTTGTGCCAGGGGCTTGCAGCTGGCTATCAGCACCAGGTACATCATCTACAAGAGGAGGCTGATAATAACTTCCTTCATGGTGGTGTAGTGGGGATCAGAAAACCCGCCACTCATGGCCTAGTACGTAAATGTTCAATACATGTTCAAGGATGTTACTATTAATACTAGATTCTGTTGCATTATCCGGTTTGACCACATGGTCCCAAACCTTTCGGTAGTTTCTATGTATCTTTGCTATTTTAAAATAAAGTTTGCAGTAACTCACATATCCCCTAACGTCCAGAATAGTGTCTCCCTGGGCACTCTTGATCAGCGTCTTCTAATACTATGTCTGGAATACCCCCCATGTTCTGATCACACTGTTGTATTGATTCCTTTTTCTTTTTTGAATGGTACAGGGATTGGCATTCGGGGTTCTTGCACTGCAGTCAAACTTGCCAGCCCTCACTGATTATTTTAACACAGAATTTTGTGCTTTGGGCTCAGGTGGCCTCTGACAGCAATTCAACTACCTCAGCCTCCTGAGGAGCTGGGATTACAGCTGCAACCACGAGCCCCTGGCCTTTATGGGGTTCTTCATTGTAGCATGATCCGTATCCTTCTGCCTGATTTTGGCATAGGAGGTTCCCATTCTAAAAGCATGTTTACATCTCCTAATTTCCACATAGTCAACTGGTCCACCCTTGTATCCTGTTTTTTGTTTTTTTTTGGGGGGGGGCAGTCCTGGGCCTTGGACTCAGGGCCTGAGCACCGTCCCTGGCTTCTTCCCGCTCAAGGCTAGCATTCTGCCACCTGAGCCACAGCGCCCCTTCTGGCCGTTTTCCATATATGTGGTGCTGGGGAATCGAACGCAGGGCTTCATGTATACAAGGCAAGCACTCTTGCCACTAGGCCATATTCCCAGCCCTCTCAAATGAATCCTAATCGGCACTTCTGGGCTATTGGATTCTTGTCTAGCCTACTGGATGTTTAAGGTCCAGGAAAGCAGAGAGCCTTTCGTCTATCTCACCAGATTTAGTTCAAGAAAACAGAGATCCTTTCTGCACTGATTTTAAAAAGCTTATATTAAGTTTTCCAAGAGGAGTATCAAATTCTTTAGCAAAGCAATTACCATTTGAGGAATCACTGGTCACGCAGTGAACAAGGGGTCTTTTTGAGCAAACGTGAAGAATGAATAGGAGTTATACATGTAAAGTATGTGCATGCATGTGTGTGAGTGTGTGTGTGTGTGTGTGTGTGTGCATGCACGGTGAGTATTCTAAGACAAAAAGACAGAGGAAGGATGCTTTGGTATTCTGCATATTTTCATAGCTGACATACTTCACAGTCTCCTTTATTCTTCATTTATTCATCTGTTCATTTACTTACTCATAGCAAACACTAACTTACTTCAATGTGCAGAGTACTACCTTGGTATGGAAATACTATGCTGGAACTAATGAAAAAACAAACTCATAAAAAGTGAAGCTCATGCTGGGTGTGGGTAGGTCCTGCCTGTTATCCTAGTTACTCAGGTGGGTGAGATCTGAGGATTGTGGTTCAAAGCCAGACCAAGTAGGAAATTCCATGAGTCCCTTATCTCTAACTAGGGAAAAACCAGAGACAGGGGTGTGGCTTAAGTACTAGCACGCCAGCGTTGAGCGAGAAAAGCTCAGGGTCCATATCTGAGTTTAAGCCCCAGGACTGGCACCCTCCCCACCAAAAAAGGTAAAGTTCAGTCAGTTACAATTTTAAAAAGACATATTATTGTAGGAAAGAACTAACAGGTCTCATGCTCTTTGGGGATAGTATATACTGGGGATTATATACAGATACAGTCTAGTCATGCCTATCGCCAAAAAATTCTAACCTAGAATGCAGGGAATGCTGCTAAAAACATGTTACCCTGTGGGCAGATGCTGTCGGATTGCTTCTTTCAGGCTATTCATGGAATGCAATTGTACTGCACAGTCTTTGTGTGCTCACAAAGAAAAGATGTTCTGAAAGGAAGACTAAGTTTAAAATTGGTTGTTTGATTTCAGGAGCATAAATTGGAAGTAAAACCAGTGCTAAGTGTTTGTTCTTTCCATCACTGTTTTATTATTTGGAGTTAGAGGTAAAGAGCTGGTGTCCATGGAGTGTTGCCATGCAAACGCTCTCCACCGAGAAAGACAGGAATGAGTCCTGGAGGCTTGTATCATCTCATTCGTGTGATTGGCATTGCTGCTCATCCTTTCAAACTAGTGTGACACCCAAGTCAGACATATTCTAGGAAGTTCTTGATTGGCAAAAATAGAAAGACCAGAAGGCCACTAGGAAAAGACTGAAGTTGTTTTTCATGCTAACTCTCTTTACTCTTTGATTCAATGGTTTTCCCCTCCTGGCACATCAAAATGATTCAGCCTCCAACCGCCTCGCATTCAGGACCACGCTGGGTAGGCACTTAACCTACCTGTTTAGATCAAAGCGGAAACGGAATTGGGATGTGAGAAATCTGAGCAACTTGATCTTACTCTGAATAAATGTGCTTTGGTGGGCTCTCGGCAACTCAAGGTCAATGACCAGAAGCTACACTGTTGAATCCTTTAGTGAATTAAAGTACGAGGGAGACCTGCTTAAAAGCGACAGCATTATCTAGTCCTCATTTAACTCCTATATTTTACTGAGGTGGAATTAACTCATTGCGTTGTTGGTGAGATTTTTAGTTCGGGAAAACTCGTTTCCAAATCTCTGAAGTTACAAAGAGTCCGTAGAGAAGATGAAGTGGTGCGGAGCAGGTGGATTTGAGAGGGAATATTAACTATGCATATATGAGATCGCAACAAATATAAATATTTAATTTCCAATATTTGAAAGAGAAAAGAGGGTTTCTTCCAAAGTCGATTCCACGCAGACGTGAATCAATTACAACTCATGACATTCCTTGCACAAACCATTATTTCGGGAAAATGATGCAATCATTTAAAACCAATATTGACATTTGGAATGTTACAATGCTTTTGAAGATCTATGGCCGTCTGTTTTCTCTTCCCCCTAAAGAGGGCCTTCCACCCTGCGCGAGATGAAACACAAAGTGGAGGCGCGTGGCTTCTGTCTGACATGGTTGTGTATGTTGAATACACAAGGGCGGTTAGGCTGTTGCTTAGTAAGGACAGCCTTGTACCTCATTGCCACCTATGTAAGAGTCACATCCGAAAGTTCACGACTGCTGTGTTCTCCTACATAGCATTTGTTATCTCCGGTCACTTTCGACTGAGCATATATTTGCAACTATCTCTAAATTTGATCTGGTAAAGGTAAGTTAAAAAGCCACTGACATCTGAGATCTGACTAGCCATTCAAATGACTTTGATTGAAGTACTTCATACGCAGGTATAAAAATAGAATAAAGAAACCCATTAAAAGACGTTGAAAGGAGGGAAGGGGTTTAAAGGGGCGAAGGGGGTAAATTTAACCAAAATGCACTACACTGATGGATGGAAATATCACAATGAAACCCTTCTGTACTATTGATATATATATATATATATATATATATATATATATATATATATATATATACTAATAAAGATAAGAGATTTAACAAACAATAAATGACCAAGAAAAGCTGTTATTAATCAGTTTGGCCCTAATTTAAGATGACAAAAAAAATGAGGAAAGTGGCATGAGTAACAGCCATATACCAATGAACACGTAAAGAATTGGGTTTTTGTGGAAAGCTGTCAGCTTTGGCTACATGATAATGCAAAAACACAACAAAATGAATAAAGGAGCCAGAACTGGTTGCCCAGAGAGGCCAAGTAGAAGCTAGCAAGTCCCACCGGGTGCAGTTTGGAGCCCGAGTACTTAAAGTCCCTGTCACTCAACAGTATCTTCCTAACTACTGTCCACCTCTCAACATTATGAACGCCGGTAGCTTTCACACAAAAGCCATTTCCCTGAAGGCCTTCCGAATTAAAATGCACACAATATCACAGAGCTAGAAATCTGGGGTGCCCCTTCTCCCTTCTCTTGGACTTCTGGTGTCAGCCTCAGAGCCATTCTCCTGGAGCTGCTTACGACCCGGCCCCCCAACTTCCTTCCCTGGTTTCAGTCCCCTCAGTCTGGTCCACCACACCACCGTCTGTCACCAGCGTGGTGGCGTCAGCCTGCTCGCGGATCTCCCTCCGTCCCCTTTCGTCTCTTGAAATATCTCCTCTACTCTGCCAAGTGGCCAGAGAAACCATTTTCAGAAAATGTGAATCAGAGCATGCTGTTCTTCTATATAAAACCCTCCCAAGTCCTCCATTGTGCTCGGAATAAAAATCAAAATTGCTCACCCTGGCATTTAACTAAAAACATTCTTCCCACAGTCTTTTGCATGCCTGGCTCCTTTTCTCATTCATATGTCACCTTTCCCTCCTACCTGATAAGTCTAAAGAAGTCAATTCTACATGAGTGCACGCACGCGCACGCACACGCACACACACACACACAGAGAAGCAACGCACACGCCTCTCCCTTCCTCCAATCACTCTTTCTTTGTAACAATTGCCACGGTGTGAAATTTCAGCAGCCCAAGCAGTAAATCTCCATCATGCAGGCTCTGTGCTTTTCCCCTGAGTTTAGCTATCACTGTGAAGTGCAAACAAATGGAGGAGGCGTCTGCTCCGATGCCACATTGCCTTCTGACTCTCTCCTGTATTCCCTGACCTCGGCTCCTTTTTGGCCACTGTTCAAGGTGGTTCCAAGTTACCACAATGTAAATAAACTGCAACGTAGCTCTTCTTTTTGCTACTCTGCACCCGTCTTCTTGCCAATCTATATAAATCGTTTAAAAGCCCGAACAAAAGGAAACTATTTCAATACTGCTACTAACACCTCTCCCTTCTCTCCCTTTTTGCAAGAAAACCACATTGGGGGTGGGGGGAGAATTCCTTTGAGCAGGTTGTAGGTCTCATCGAACGTTTAATCAACTGATTTCAAATATGTAAGGCATGCATACTTGGCAGAGGGTAACAGAAATAAAGTGAGCCATTTCCCTTCATTCGCCTTTATCTTCCTTTGTTGATATTCTATGCAACAGCATAGGCTCAACATTCCAGATTTATGAAACAACGAATGAATTCAGGAAGCAACTGCATGACAGACACTATATTCCAAGCAGGATTTTGTTTTGTTTTGTTTCTGATAAGCCCACGTGCAATGACTAAGCTGCATTAACTTCCCTCATTGCTGGAATGGTTGTGGTACCATTCTTTATTGTCCTGCACTCTCATTGTGTGTGTGTGTGTGTGTGTGTGTGTGTGTGTGTGTATTTTTTCTTACCTGTGGTATCTGTGGACTTTGTCACCCAGTACCTGTCTCAGGACAGAGTCATTCCTGGTAGATACATATATATATATATGAACCAGAGATCCAGGGAAAAAGAAGGAAGGAAAGAAAGAAGGAAGGAAGGAAGGAAGGAAGGAAGGAAGGAAGGAAGGAAAAAAGGAAGGAAGGAAAAAAGGAAGGAAGGAAGGAAGGAAGGAAGCGGAAGGAGAAAGGAAGGAAGGAAGCAGGGAAGAAAGAAAAGTGTACTACTCATTGCTGTCTACCAATTGTTGTGTACAAATAGAAGATGTAGTTTTTAGATAAAGATCTTCATTTATAGTGATGTGAAGAGTTCTGTCCAAAGACACACACTTAATGGTACATACAGCTGGTTCTAGTAGCTAATCAAGTCGTTTCCTTTACCTTCTTTTATATACAAGGTAGGTTATAAGTTCATAATTGGTTACTTGGCTCCCAGTCAATATTTAAATACTAAAATGGCTGCCAGCCAAAGTCAACCACTTCAATTCTGCAGTCCAATCTTATCTCAAAAGCTAAATATAGCAAGATCAAAGGTAAAGGAAGCCAAACAACCTAATAAACTAAAAAAAAATGACAAGTTTTGCTTTTCCTGAGTCTTGTAACCTAAGAATACATGGGATTTTGCAGTAGAATGGCAAGCAACTTGACATAGATGTATTGAAGGCAATAGTCCTTTACTTTTCAGAAATACAGTCTTAAATTTGGTGCAAGTCTTCCCCATGTGCCCTGCACTCCCCATCTCCATCGCTGGCTTTCGTTGAAAGCATGTAATCCGGTCCACCTGCATTTTTGTATGATTAGACTCTAGCGAAGCATCAGTTATGAAATGACAGGACTGCCAGGAAGAATTATGACTTTGCTACTTAACAAGCCTGTGAACCCAAATTCATTGAGGAGGCAGCAAGGTAGAAAGGAACACAGGAAAGAGGGTATGCATTTTTCCTTTGGCTTTGCACCCTCCTTCTGCTACTTGTTGAGGATGGTTTTGTACCTTTCTTTCTAGAATGCGCATGCTGCTTGTTTTGTAACAAACTACCTCATTTCTTTCTGTAGTACGAAGCAAGATTTCCGCCTTTTGTCTAAAGCTGGGAACAGTAAAAACGATGACAGTAATGATGGTGAGACCTACCAGATACTGAAAGGTGACTGCACTAACACTGTGCTAAGCTCTTGTATGTATGATATGTGTGTATGATGTGTGTGTATGTGTGTGTAACATGCACATGAGTAGCTATGTATTTGCTAATCCTGGGGCTTGAACTCAGGCCCTGGGAGCTGTCCCTGAGCTTCTTTTGCTCAAGGCTAGTTAGTGTTCTACCACTTGAGCCACAACCCTACTTCTGGCTTTTTGATGGTTTATTGGAGATAAGAGTCTCGTGGACTTTCCTGCTAGGGCTGGCTTTGAACCACAATCCTCAGAAATCAACCACCAAGTAGCTAGGATGACAGGTGTGAGCCACTGAACAGCAATATGACTTTATTCAGTCCTCATATCTTCTTTTCATTGCACCCTCACTTAAATCCTCTGGGACTTCTACTGCCTTCAGAATAAAGTCCAAATCATTGAGTTTATAAGCTCCCCTGAGATGCCACTAATACCCCCTCCTTTTCACTCTCTCTCTCCTAACCTCATCTCATATGACTGCATATCTCCAAAATGCCCTGGTCTATCTACATTCCAATACTTGAGTATCTTCTTGAGTTTTTGTGGTTCTACTTAAGTCTGAGATTTTAAATACACTCCCCTGTAGCTACATTTCTTCTAGTCTTCACCTACTATACATCACACCTTTCCCTATGACGCTAATGTAGTTTTCTTAGAAGGCCTGTCCGCCTAAACTACCTAGAGTTCTATCCTGCTGTTTGATCTCCTGTTCCCTTTACTTCTAACAATACTGGAAGTGACGTTTTCAA
Organism: Perognathus longimembris pacificus; assembly: GCF_023159225.1. Classification (NCBI taxonomy): domain Eukaryota; kingdom Metazoa; phylum Chordata; class Mammalia; order Rodentia; family Heteromyidae; genus Perognathus; species Perognathus longimembris. The sequence continues at coordinate 2,982,885 of NC_063182.1, read as the reverse complement.
ATCTGGATCTTCTCTGTGAGATTGACCCTCTGTGATGAGCAACGCCATGTCAATTAATTTAGTTACTCCATCGTGTTTAGCTACACATACAAACCCTGGGTAAATGAGTGAAAACCAGTTACAGGCAAACATCTATGTGTGAACGTTCCTATGGCTTAAGTGAGGACACAGGAGAAGGCAGTTAGATACCTTGACTAGAGAGGCCAAGTTATTGCACTCAAGGTTACTTCTCACAACTTACAGAATTTCCTGTAGCTCTCACACACAAAATAAAGACAATTAGCGCAGACTATTCATGTAGAGAAACGAGCTGAGCAGCAAAGTCTGCCTGGATTCGAGATGGTGATGAGACTTTCCCGGCGCAAGAAGGAATCTGGGTTCTTGTGCATCCTTCTACACCCCAGTGTGACAGGGCACCTCCCCGAAACACGGCTTCCGCCATGCCCCTCTCTCTCGGCTACCGGCAGCAGTGGAGAACAAGCATCCCATAGAGCTTCATCTTTAGTAGTTCACATTCCTAGAGAGGCTGCCCGGGCAACAAAGACAGAGCCAGCGAGGTAGACAACCCGGTTACGCCATGCTGCGACATCCACACGCTCTCTCCTACCCACATCCACTTTAGAGGAGTAGCACCCAACTGTGTGGACAAACCCTTGTAAGGGGGTGCTGCTCCTCAAAGACTTCCCGGGATACCGTGTGTCATACCATCCCCCCCGTGTGGCCAGAACACCAGCTCCAGGTTCTTGCCCTGCAGTCAAACGAGAGGCCTCCTGTTTAAACTGCAGACTATGTCAGAATAGCAACTCTCTAGGTAAACAGTTTAACTTTAATTCTGTGGCTTGTCCTCATTTGAAACAAAAAGGCCACTGAATTACACATTAATTAAAAAATTTGATTATATCAGTTCCGATGTAACTGCTTTTAAGTAGCTGTATGGCTGTTCATAACCTACTTAGCACCTTTGTGGGGTATGTGCGTGTGTGCCAGTCATGGAATATCTATATTCCAATACATTTATGCCTTCTTGAGGTTTTGCAGTTTCTCATGCGTTTGAGCCTTTAAACACACTTCCTTGAGCTACATTTCTCCTGTTCACCTACTACACATCACACCTTTCTCTATTAGCTTTCTATCCCATTTGTTCTCCTGTTCCTTTTACTGCTAACAATACTGGAAGTGATAGTTTCAAATCTGGATTTTCTCTGAGACTGAGCCTGAACTCAGGGCCTAGGTGTTGTTGCTGAGCTTATTTTTGTGCTGTAGCCTAGTACTCAACCACTTGAGCCACAGTTCCACTTCTAATTGCGGTTAATTGCAGATAACTCTCATGGACTTTTCTACCCAGGCTGGCTTTGAACCATCAGATCTCAGCCACCTGAGTAGCTAGAATTATAGATGTGAGCCACTGGTGCTGATCCCATTTAACATCCTTCTTGTTGATGTTGTTGGTGATTGTGGAGCTTGAACTCAGGGCCTGTGCGCTGTCCCTGAGCATCTTTGGGCTCAAGGCTAGCACTCTACCACTTGGGCCACGACAGCACTTCTGGCTTTTTGATGGTTAATGAAAGATAAAAGTGTCATCGACTTCCTTTCCTGGGCTGGCTTTGAACTCTGATCCTCAGATCTCAGCCTCTTCGATAGCTAGGATTATAGGTGTGAGCCACCAGCACCTGGCTTCTGTTTAACATCTTAATCATGAATTCGCTTATCTATAAAATAGGCTTATCAAATACAAGTTAATCACCACCGTTATTTGGGGGAGGAATGAGAAAAAAGCATGCGAAGTGTATAATTTGTGGCACAAAACCCGTCTTTAAGTAAAATTAATAGTCGTAATTAGGGATTATTTGGGTTTCTGAAAAGGCAGATAGAATCTCTTTGTTGGTTTCGGTTTGGTGGCAGAAGCAATCTGGTATCATCTTTGTTCCTGTGGGAGCCAGCAACGTGGGCAGCAAAGCCCTCCTGACACGGGCTGGCTTCGTCGTACACAAAAGCCTTTACCTGGCCTGCTACGGCGGGAGGCGCAGGGGGCGGAGGGGGCCCAGGCAGCTCCCTCGGAGCTGCACAGACTCTGTGTCCGGGGAGAAGCGCACTCACTCCCTGAAGAGTCATCGAAGCAGCTCTTCCGAGACTGCAGCCACGGCACGTCACCTGCGCGTTGGGTTCAGAGGTGCTTTCCCACTGAGTTAGCCCCCGAGAGAATGGGGTGTCCAGTAGCCCCCAGCCAGAGAGAGCTTGTCGGTACTTGCGTGCATGGGAGGAAGAGGCTGCAGGCCGGGACGGAGCCCCAAAGCAGGTCAGAACTTTCCCCGGCATACTCCAGTCTCTAGTATACGGCTGCGCCCTATTACATTATTGGGGTGGGGGGGGTGGGGTTGCACACACTCGCGTGTGTGAGACTGAATTCAACCATGGTAGCCAGCTACCTTTCAAAACAGGTCTGCGCCCCTCCGGATTCTATTAGAAAACGATTCTTCAGGCGCAACTTGATTCTCAGAAAGTATTTCATCTTTGGCTACCAAAAACTTCTTTGGAGAGAACTAAAACGGAGAATGTGTAAATGACTCCGTGCTCAACTAAACCACTGCTGGCTGAACAGTACAAATTAGTCTTTTCTACCATACAGAAGTCAATGTCTTAGCTCTGATCTCTGTTCTTGAGTAAAAAAAAAAAAAAAAAAATTCCACGGGAAAGCCTAGAACAAATATCCTTGAAACGCTTCTTTGCGAAACGAATAGCAGTGACTCGTTGATATTTGTAAATTATTCAAGTTTTGCTCTTTAGAAAAACAAATGCCATGAAGTGCTAATTAATAAAATATATCTTATTAACGTGCGAATAGTAACTACCCAAGTCCCAAATCCATCTGTTAAGTAGTCAGCAAACAAGACAAATGACTGTGCTCCGTGAAACAGATTATCAAATGCCTTTGGGAGCACCATCTAAGAGCCCCAACCCAACCATGAAGCAAATGGCCTCTCCTTTTGCCATGAGCACAGGCACTGGCTCTACCATCTTCCATGGGAGAGACGAGACAAGGGCACCCAGAGAGCACACGGGCAGTACTAGTGCACCTCCTGTCTGTTTCTCTTAGATGGACACAAATAAATAGACCCCAAAGACGTCACCCAGAGGTAGATAGAGTCCCACCAACAGCACTTGGGGGGGGGGGTTCTCAGCTCCCAACACATAGAGGAAAATCCATCCTCTTGCAAATATCCCTGTCCTTTCCTCTCCATTTCTCTAGTGACGTTCATTACCTGTACGTATTTCATATTTTCTATAGACTGGCATGTTAAGAACATGCCTTACGATTTTCTTAAGTTACACAGCAACAACAATAATCGTGATTAGGATGCTCATTGTTCCTGTAACGCCACGTGGACTACTCGCTTGGATAAACAGTGTAGGGAACTTTTAAATCCCTTAAAGTTTGTCACTGAATGTTCATAACAGCAGCTAGAAATAGGTCCATCCTTGCTTTATGCAGAAGACAATGGAGTCTGAGAGACCCAGCAGGGATTCATTCCTAGATATGAAGGATTCTAAAGCCGGGGCTCTGAAACCCTATGCGCAACTGTCCCCGCTTTCTACAGAGCCTAAGTCAGGGGTACACAGCACGTGGTGTGGACTGTGGGTGGGATGAATTAATATTTTAATATCAATCTACTCCTGCATCCTTTTAAGATAGGAGACAGTTTCTGTCTTCCTTTTCGCAGGAGCATTTAATGCCAAGGGTAGTACTGACAATACAATAATGTCGCCAAAAGTTCCCTTACCTTTAAACCATGTGTGTTTGTGTGTGTGTGTGTGTGTGTGTGTGCGCACATACATACACACGTACGTGCATACCTATATATCTCCAGGCTTCTCCTTCCTAGGTCCTTGCCTGTCAGGCTAATGTTCACACTGGGCACTATCTGGCTTTTCATTGATAATAGGGTTGGTTACTCACTTATTAGGAGGCTCTGTTAGGTGGTGGGGGGCAGCCCAGGGCTGTGACCCCTTCTCCCAGCTCTCTTCAACATCCCAAGCTCTCCCGTCCAATGGGGTGGGAACTCAGGGCCTGGGGCTTACTGACTTCACAATAGTCAGTGCTTCTATTGGTGTGGAGGGCTTTTGCTAGCGTCACCCTCTCAGTCCGCCTCTCCCACCCCCCCAGCCATGACTCGAGGAAGCACCCCCGTTCTCCACCGCGGAGCAGAACCCTGCTGCTGGAAGCCAGTCGGCATATCCCGTTGCCGTGACTGGATTCGGTGAGAAGACTCCGTTCGGGTGGAAAGGAAATAAAGGTTTATTTTCTGGGGCGTCTGGGAAAAATGCGTTCTGCTTCAGGAAGTCACCAGGAAAGGGGGTTCTCCCCTCAGTAGATGTGCATGTAGAAGAGGAGGAAACATCCAGAAAGTGCTGGAAATCATTTTGGAACTGTAAAGACGGCCATCACTAACATTTTTTTTAACGGTATGATGTAAAGGCGGGCATTGTGCTGCTGGAGCCAGGCACTGTCTCGCTGTTGCTTTAGTCGTTTTTCAGGGAGTGTCCCTTGTTTGTCCTCGGCGATCCGTCCACCTGTGGCATCCTGAGTAGCTGAAAGCCCAGACGTCAGCCACCCGAGCCTGGCTGCAGCCCAGTTTTGATCTCATAATGGAAACGGCCAGAGTTTGGATATATGTGGCAGACATCCGGGCTTCTTTCCTCTTCATCCTCTCCCTTTCTCTTCCCCCCCCCCCCCCAAATCAAGTGTTCCAGTGCGGGGAAAGAACCAGAGGGCGTCAGTTCCCAAATCTTACCTGGTAAAACCTGAGCAGAATTGGCCACCATCTTACCTAGGGCCCTAACGTAAGCTCCACCCCAGGGAGTATGGCAGTCATAAAGCCCCATTGTGAACACAGGATGAGATCACTGCGCACTTGGACTGGGAAGTCATGGCCTTCCTCCTAATCAGCCCAGCTCAGCCCAGCGCAGTCCATGTCAGACCCACTTGGGTCTCACAAACACCCAGTGTTTTCAAACGAATGATTACATACCGGCGACTTCAAACGACGATGAGACCCACGCGTGCTGCCTAGCCCACGGGTGCAAATGCAGGAACTACAGGTCTTAATGCGAAGCACTCTACAGCGAAGGGTAATCAGACGCTGTCACCTGTGGCTCTGACAGCGTGACTCTCATCTCTCGAGCTGACCACAGTCTCTGGTACCGAACGATGAACCCTTCCCAAATGCTGAGACTCTGGGTACAAGGATGGTAGAGGAGAGGGAAACAGGGAGACCCTGGAATAGACAGCAATGGCTATCTCCAACGGGGGGTTATTCAGAGTGAAGAAAAGGATATCAGTGCCTCTTGCTTGTTTATAAGGCCTGTTGCATAGGTAAACCACTTGAGTATCACGTAAGGTCATGTGTTTGGCATGTTCATCTAGCCTCATCATCTTGAAACTGGAACTACAGCTTGAACAAGAGGCCTTACATTTTTATTTGACTCGGAGGACACAATTATGTACATGATCCCACTTGCTGTAGATTTTCAGCTCCCTCTTTGCTAAAATTGCACAAGGATCAAAAAATTGAAATTCCAACGAATGATTGATGTAGATTCTAAGATGCCTGGCCTTTTGACTATGTCTTCCTCCTTGACTGCTTTATTTGGATCTAATACATACTTTTCTATTGAAATGAACTCCAGGAAGTTGAAACAAAGAGGTTTTTGTTGTTTTCTTTGTGTCTTGTTTGTTCCTTTATCGGTCGAGAGAGTAAGGCACAGAAATGGAGGGACAAAAGGTGGCTAAATGCAGCAGTGGTACTCACTAGACACTGTGTTGAAAATGAACTGTGCAACTTGTTTTAGGGACAGGGAGCAAAACGGGGACAGTGAGGAAAGGGGGGACATTGTCCAAAAGGAAATGTGCTCTTTACCTGACTTACGTAACTGTAGCCCCTCTGCATATCATCTATATAATAACAACAATTTCAAAAAGCTGGGGGAAAAAACCCCACTTTTACTTCTAATCACTTACTGTGCTTTTTGCATGATTTTTTTGGTTTGCAGTATTCATTTTAATGTATCACAATCCACTAATTCATTCTAATTTAATTCTAGAAATCGAAACTTTGGTCCAGTGCAATTCCACTTCTTCTTGCCAGTATTGTCACACGCACTGCAAAGAGGTTGGCTAGTAGGCTAAATACAAGTGTTAAAAAATACTTGTGGTATGTCTTTTAATGAAGTTGTTAAAGTGATTAATGTATGTTTATGCAATCCTCCATACTAACACATATTTCTCCTTCGCAGTTCTTTTCATCTCTTCCTGTGAATCTGTGTTACCTTATGGTGTCATTTCTCCAGGACTTCCTTCCTCCAGGATGTCTTCTAAGGTCTGCCGGAAGCACATTTGCTCAGACTTCATCTAGGGATGCCTTTGTTTTGCCCTTATTTTTGAAGAATAGTTTTGCAGGACATAGCATTCCTGCTGGACATTATTTTCTTCCGTCCCTGTGGATTTGCCAGTCTGGACTTCCTTCTGCTTCTACGGCTTTCGGTAGCAAGTCAGCCTCATGGTTCAGATTGCGGTTGATGTTGCTCTGTGACACGTCCGTTTCTCTGGTAAGTTTTCTCTTTGGGTTTGGCTTTGTTGGACTATGATGTCTCAAGGTGTACATCTGTTGGTGTTTATCCTGTTTGGATTTCTTTGAGCTTTTTGGATGTGTAGATGACTTTGTTGTTTCTGTTCGTTCCTTTTCGGTTTGAATTTAAGGCCTTGTGCTCGTTAGGAAGGCATTGCACCCTTCAGTCACGCTGTAACCCTTTTCACGTATAGTTGTTTTTCTGGATAGGGTCTCGGGCTTTTGCGTGGTACATTATCACAGTCCTGCAGGGAACTGATGGACTTAACTCTTCAAACAACATTTCAACCTAAACGCCGATTTTATAAGAGCTTTGTCTACTACACTGCGTAAGGAAAACGCATGGGAGTTGAGGTGGTGTGCTCTGGATTTGAATTTCAGCTTTGCCACTTACAAGTGTTATTTCACGTTTCTGAGCTTTAACTCTTTTATCTGTAAAAGGAGCTGACATCTGGGGTTCGATTAAATGAGATAGATAAACAAGGTCTAGCACACAGCCAACATCCCCATGGGGGTTTCCACCTGACTCTTTTTCTTTCGAAAAATCCCATGGCGTGGTATAGTCCTGGCTGACCTTGAACTTGTGATTCATCTGCCTCTACCTGCAAAGTGCTGAGGTTAGAGGTGTGTACCACCACACGGAGATCTGACACACTTTGTTTGCTTATTTTTTTAATGAAGCAACTACTTGTATGCTATGCTCTCCCGGGTGTGAAAGGCTGGGGATCCAGCATGGTAACTAGCCCACGGCCTCAGGGAACTTACACTCTGTAGGCAGAAGAGAAAGACTAGAAACACATAAACTAATATATAAATGTTTTCTGACTAGTGACACTATTATGAGGAAAATAAATGGGCGGTGCCAGCTAAGAAGAGGCAGGCAGAGTCTGCTGTAGACAGGACATGCCAGCGGGTATTCTGGCGAGAAGATGTTTGCAGTGAGGGCAGCCAAGTATGGGTCTCTGGAGAATCAGAGGGGGAAAAGACAGAAGTGTAAAAGGAGACGTAAGCTTAGCTGACTCTGTTGCAGGAAGAGGCTGTGTGGTTAGGTATGGGAGGATAGGAGAGACATCGCATCTTTATAGCTTCAAGTCATAGCCCAAAACTCCTGGGTCTTCCGTTATGGGATAACCACTCCATCTGCATCAATCTTTTTTTCCAGGGGTTGGTGAGAGGACAGGAGAAAGACGCATGGTTACCACAGCCCAGGAATCCAGGGAGAACTGGCAGGCCTACCTGAACAGATTCCCACCGCACAGGACAGGAGCAACACGGTTAAGCGAATGAGTTATGAGGGCAGAGAGGATGCCGTCGGAGGTCTCCGACACAGGCTGTCATGGTGGTGTCCTTGGCCCCTGCTGCTTTTATTCTAGTTGAGGCCGACGTTTATTCCTCCTAGTTGACGTGTTAGCCTACTAGTTCTCTTTTAGGTGTTGTTCTCTTCCTACCTTCCTTTTAGAAGGCAGAGATCAATCTCAGACTCTCAGAAAATGATCATCACATACCATATGCTATTCCTTTTTTCTTTTTTTTTTCCTGGTTCCACAGCTCGAATTCGGGATCTCAGACTCATTTGCTCATGGCTGGTGCTCTACCAGCTTCATTCATTTCTCCAGCTCTGCTTGTTGCTGGTTACTTAGAGAGGGAGTCTTTCAGACTTTGTTTGCCTCAGCTGGCTTCAAACTATGATCCTTCAGGTCTCAGAGTTGTGAAGAGCTAGGATTACAGGCATGAGCCCTCAGAGCCTAGCTAGGCCTTTGTAACCTGTAAGAGCTCAGTCGCTCACCATACTGTAATTAAGGCCTTTTCTAGACATAAAACTCCTTACACAATGCCCAGTGAATGTAAATTCACATTGGCATTTATTTGCCAAAGTAGACGGAAAGTTTCTTTCCTTGTGGTGCCAAGGATCATTTTCTTAGTACTCTTCTCAATGCCGGTAGCCTGCAAGGAGGGAGAAAGGAATACTCTTCAACCCACATCAGAGCCCCTGCAATAATAGATTGGTAAAGGATAGAGGGATAAAAGTGTATACGTGCATGCGTTTGCTTCCTATCTTACTGTGTCTGATTGCAGACGCAACCTGTTTGTTATTCTGCTGCAACCCAGTGGCAACGGAGGTAAGAAGATTGTTGACCTCCTTGCGGCTCTGAGACAAGACTTCTTAGGAATGCACAGGGAGTCACCTTGGGCTGCCCAGACTAGCATCCCTCCCGCCAGCTCTCCTTCCTAAATAGACAGTGTTTTCGTGACTGACCTGAGCTGAGCCAAAGGTGACCCTAATTCAGAGTCAATTTTCTTTTTCTTTTAACAGTGACTTACTCTGATGTAATCTCCCTTCTTTTTCAACATCTTGGCTTTTGAGATAGTTCATTATTCCTAGGCATTCGAGCAGAGGGCAAGAAGGAAGCTTTGAAGAAGAAATTCAGGCCATGGTGAGCTTTTCATTAGTGTAGGGAAAGCTTAGGTGAGTGCTAGAAGGCATTGAAATTGTCCAAAGTAAGGTTGGGGAAATTGCTATGAGTTGTAATGAGCCCTACCTTAGCTTGGGTCTCCTGTAACATAGCTAATTAAGTTGACATACATGGGAAACATAGCTGAATTCGTTTAATGACTCACTACTAAGTTGTTTTCTTAAGTCTTTGATTCAGACTATTATTTACAAGAGAATAGTGCGTGTGAACACATACCCAAGTAAACACGTGTAGATGTAAATGCTGGTCTCCAGTAGCTCATCTAGGACTGATCATTCAAAACCATCTAGAATATTTCCTCTTATTCTTCAGGCATCAAGCACATTTCACGGTTGTTTGAATCTTCCTCACTACATGTGTAATGAAGGGTTTGGTCTGCCCCAATCCCTTTACATGCTCACTATTCACATCCCAATTTTTGCCTTTTTCTCCAAGCTCAAGCTCATCTCCAGAGAATTGGGACTCTCAATTGAAATCCTCTTTTGTTCTAGAGCGTATCCAGTAATCAGCCTGTCCACACTCGGGTTTCTATCCTAGTTTTAAAGGATTAAACTGAATTACCTAAAAAAAATCACATCTTTGGACAATAGATGTCATAAAGAGACGAAGGTGTGCAGGTAGGTAAATGTCTCCCTCTACGGAGTGTTCCTTGGGCATCCCTCCTGTGATCATGATAACCACAGTCCCAGGCCATCAAGAAAAAAAGACCACCTGCTGTATGCCAAGAATGCTGCGTGCCCAAGTCTATGCAGTGGCCCCTTCAGAGGAGGGCAGGTAGAGAACGCCATATTCATCAACGATATTACGGTCCTGACAGGGTGAAGGAAAGGCGGCATCTGGGAACACTGCTTCCCTACCTGCTCCGATACCGAGCTCGCAGAACTGTCCACATGGGAATTACACTGCACCGCCATTTCAATGACATCCGGCGGCATTCTTATCCTTTTCCGTCTGTGGCTTGGAGAAAATCTGTTATGTCCTTTGAAAGAAGGAAATGGCTTTCGACTTAGCAGCTCTGCCGTAGAAGCGTTTTGGCTAGATTCAAAAGGAAAACAACAACAGCAACCGCCATGACAGCAAAGTCCCCCGTCCTCAGCCACACTCGAGGTGCTGTTAATGATCGCTGTGTCCAGAGATGTCCACCTGCGGGAGATGAAGCAGCAGCCGGGTAGACGCGCCGTGAAACGTGTCAGGGCGCGTAGTTTATTGTGACAAACGGAAGTGCTTGAGGGGCCCTGGAATTAAGAAGAGGTCATTCTTCACAAGCGGAGAGAAGGAAACACGTGTCTGTGGGGGGCGGAGGGGCTTGCCTAGGGGACGCTTCGCCCCCCAAGAACGCACAGGCCACCCCGCGGGGTTTAGCTGTGACTCAGCTGGGGAATCTTCCGCGTTTGGAAAGGGGCCCATCCTATTTCATCAAAGCTAGGAGTGAACTCAGAAAAGGGTTGCTCAGCCATGTCGGAAGGAATCTCGGCGTGGATCTTTTTGAATTTCCCAGGGGGTCGGTTGGCAGGGTTATCTTGAGCGTGGAGCTGTGGGGACGGGGGACACGGGAGGGGGGTGGGCGGGGAGGTCACCACCGTGCCACTCTGCTAGTACTCAGGCAGTCACCTGAATGTTAGGTCCTAAACTCCCATTGCTCGGTGATGGAGTTACGATAAGTAGTAGGACAGACCTAGACACGGTCCTTAAAGTACTCACGCCCTCCCCCTCTCCTAACATGGTCGTCGTTGAAATCCGCATCTCCACAGTGATGGCGTCGGGAGGTAAGGGAATGGAATTAAGTTGACAGGAAACGGTCCAGAGAAATCCTCCCCCTGTGAAGACATGGCTAGACGGCAGTGTTCATGAACCACTAAGCAGACCCTCACCAGAAACCCTTGACCTTTGACCTTCCAGCCCCTCAACTATAAGCACGAAATTCTTGGGTCTTAGCAGTTACCTAGTTTATGGCATTTATTACAGTCGCGTGGACGGACTAAGACATCATGGACTAAAAACGCAACTCCCTAAGACACACCGACGTGGGGCATTTGTGGGAGAGGACTGCCTATCTCTAGGAGCAGCTAGTGCGTGGGGGGGGGGCCTCAACAGCATCTGCGCTGTCACAGCATGAAGGGACGTTTGGGCTGAAGCTAGAACGTGCGATCCAAGCGAGGGAGGGTGGGGAGGACAGCAGGAAGGCGATGGTGCGTCCGAAGAACTGAACTTGGTAGGTCTCGGGTGCTCTGTTTGGAAAAGGGTAGAGGAAGAGACACGGCTAGGAGAGGGCGCCGTGTCCGTGTGAGATCTCACTTCTGAGTATCAGGTGGAGGGAGGTTCGACTCTCGGTTCTGAGCTTCCCAGGTAATTCAGGCTTCTTCCCTCTAGGAGGAGGCTCCGCCTACATCGTACCGGAGGCTGCGGCATTTTACCCGGCGAGTTGGAGGTGAGCAACACAAGGGAATGACGGCTATTGTTTTGGTCACGGCACGAGCGTTCCAGCACAGACGGCTGTTCCAGAGAAAGGAAGTCCTGTGGCCACGAGGCGCACGTGCAAAAGGCCAGACACCCAAGTTCACCTACGGGGTCGGTGTCTTGCTGACGTGTCCCAGTGACTTATTCTTTACGCGCTTCCAAGATGGCACCCATCTTCCAGTAGAAGCCACATCATCACTTGACGCGATGCCATTGCGGATTTTCATTTGCAAATGAAAACAAACAAACAAAAAAAACAGAGACGGAAGTAGAAAGTGACTCCTGTCTTTCCCAGACAGGAGGGAGGGATGCAGGGCTGGGGCCCCCTCGCCGTGGATCTTGCTAGGAGACACGGCCTCCTCTTCCACCGAGAGCGTGCAAGTCTGCCACCGTGAGGGGCATTCGGTGGTGGCTCACGCGACTGCCCTGTACTGGGGGAGGTGCTGTAGGAGGCAGAGAAAGAGAGAGGGAGCCCGGCAGCTTCCCAAGAGGGGTTCTGATGTCTGGGAAGGAGCCGGCCACCTGCGTAGCGCGTGGCGTCTGCTTGGGGTAATTGTTTTCCACATGTATTTGCGCCCCCCTGGCTTCTTCCACAAGGGTGCTGAGGTAACATGCATTCTGGCGTTCATGCAGTGACCCCTCTAATTAAGTTTTTCTCGGCACTGTCACGTTCGTCTCCGTATTCCCCGAGCCATAGGCGGAGAGACTTGACTAACGGTTGGACTGGATTGACACACCCGGAGCCCCCTGGAAGTACGCGGCGAGGGCAGCTAGTCCCAGAAACCTGATGGGGGGCAGGGGAAGCTGGGCCAACAAGCTCACGTTGGTTAGTTTGCGTTTGACCCTGTTCCACAGAATCGGAGCTGTCACTGAAGTTACAGAGTATTCTGCTACTGTGTGTGCTGTTACGCCAAAAAAAAAAAAAAGTCCTAGAAATTAAGCTAGAATACCGTTTAACTTACCCTCTCCCGCAAGACGCGATCTGATTTCAGTCACGTTTAATGTGGGACAAAAAAGTGTCCTTAAGAAGGGAACTCAAGGTGGCGATCCCGTCCTCCATCTTGAACACCCAGAAATTCTGAAGTGTGGGGAGGGAGGCTATGGAGAGTAGGGGTGCAAATTCCTCCACAATCTCAACCCCAAAGATGCGTCAAACATTTGGACTCAGCAGTTGTACTTCTTGAAACGGAACCCGAGGAAAGAGCTTGAAAGTTTACAAAAATGCTACCACACAGTCGTTTTCACCGGAAGCCGTAAAAGAAAAAAAAAAATAACCTAAAACCTTCATTATATGCGTATAGATTAGGAGAGCAGTAAATATTTACTTAGGTGGAAATAATTTTTATATTATGTTTTATAGTTTTATTTTTATCTTAAAAACTTACTTGTTTTTACATCTTACGTACTTGTTATTTTGTTCATATATATTTATTACCTATGTATTTTATGCAACATTTGGTACAATATTTTTATATTACATTTTAATAATGAAACACTGCTCTAGGATAAAAGCACGACTGTGAATGAAACTATGTTGACATCGATGTCTTCATGGGAGTAACATCTTCAATTATATATAGCAAAATGTTAATAAAAGGTTGTTTGGATGAAGGGGCTGTAATTGATTTTCTCTTCTTTATGCTCTGATTTTTTTTGAACATAGGTTCGCAGATAACGTGCGTGTAAATGGCGGACCGTGAGCCGTGGTGACTGAGAAACTCCACTGTCTGTGGGGAGACACCCCCCCCCCCCGGCTGCTCCCCGCCAACACACCCGCCCTCCCCCTCAGAAGCGCACGTCCAAGATAATTTGATTCCCAATTGGAAACGATGCCTCAGTTTCCTCAAAAGTTGATGTCTGAGAATGAGAAAACGAGCCCTTCTGGCTGCAGCGATGTAGGAGGTCAGGGGAACTTGAGCTTTGGGAGGCATGGAACCCAGAACACATGCAAGACGGGCCGGGCAGCTCTACAGGTGTGCGTGCGTGTGCGTGTGTGTATGTGCGTGTGCGTGTGTGTGCGTGTGCGTGTGCGTGTGCGTGTGTGTGCGTGAGATACCAGGCCGAGGCCTCGTCGTGTTTACCATGGAAAAATGACCAGCTATCTCTTAGCACGACAGGGCTGCGAATTCAGTTTTTTAAAAGTTATCTATAACTCCTCCTAGGCGATGCCATTTTCTTCTTTTCAGAGTTGTAATAAAAATTGTATTGGCTTCTATCGGATATTCGGGGGGGATTTCATGGCTGTATTCATGATGCCACTTCCTAAAACATTCTTGTTGGGCCAAGGCCCCACTTTATGGAGGAAGTGACACATTTTGGCTATTTATTTATTTATGAACTATGCATGTCTTCCCAGTTTACGCAGGAGACGTTTATTTTTAAATGGCCAATCATCGTATCCCTGTTTGAACAGAAGAGGCTCTACCTCTCCGTTGTAGTTAGGTATTTTATTCCTAATCCAATGATATATGTTGATATGCTTTTTCAATATAACTTTATGTTTCTTTATTTGAGGCTTCCACAACATTGATCAAGATGCATTGTGCTCATGAATTGAAACCCCTTTGTGTGACTTCTTAGAGACAATTTTCATAAAAGTTTCATAACAGATAAGCTGTCAATATACTTCCTAACATGACAAATCTAATATTCCTTTAATTTAAGGCTCCGTTCAAGTAAAACTTCCGTTTTGTGATCTCCTTTTCTTCCCTTGTGTTTAGAATTAGGAGTGTCATGTTTGTGTGTTTTTTTTATCAGCTCTGCAAGATTTAAAGCCTTTGTAATCTTTGAATCTGGGCATCCTGTCCACTGATGATCAATCCTCCAGCTCTCTCCCTTTGTGTACACTACACGACTGCTGGAATCTGCAGAAGTAAAACATGGGTTTCATGTGCCCGGGAAGCCCAGGTTACGCCGGATGCCTCGTATCTGTACAGAAGCCTGTGACATCAGGGGCCTGGGGTTTCCCGGCTCACTGCGGTCCTTCCTGAGCCACGCTTCACTCCTGCATCACCAGCCTGGCCAATCTGAGGGGCTCGCTTCCCCTCCGCCTGGCCAGGACCGTCCAAGCCCGCGTGAGCGCCTGGCTCAAGGGGACAGCGTCGGAACGCCTGGGAATGCGTGTGTGTGCACACGGAGAAAGGAGGCCCTTCCCTCCCTTACATCGTTGACTCGGAGCCGTGGGCACGCCAGTCAGACACTGAGCTCCCGTGGTCTGGCCAGGCGGAGGGGGGCGTCCGCAGAAGGGGAAGGGAGGCCGCCTCCCCCGGGGTGGGGGGGAGCAGAGCTCCCCCTGGCCGACGGCAGCACCGAAGGACACCCCGGAGACCCGGAGATTTCCTAACACAATACCCAACTGGGGCTTGGCAGGGAGATGGCTGGAGATGACCAAATTCTTCATGAATCCTTGCCGTCTGCTTGCCTTCCAAATCACACTAGGTGCGTGCGTGCGTGCGTGCACACCTTTGTACGTGCGGGACTGGGGCGCGCGTGTAATACCATTCAAATAGGCACCGCTTGGTGACCCCAACATTAGCAGGCAGTTGCAGCCCACGACTCCCTTTCTCGTGCCCTGCAGCCCCTCCGGGTGGAGTAACCCTCGTCCACTCGTTCCTTTGCCCTGACGTTGGGCCGTGGGCTCTGCGCCGGCACGCTCCCTCACTCCTGAAGCAAGTAGATCTTGAACTTGGTGTTCCTTGTCCAGCCCCTGACCCAGGAGAGGCGGGGCTCTGGGAGGCTCCTCGTCTTGCTCCTCAGGAAGTTAATGATGCCACTTGAAGTGCAGTAGGATTTTTAGAGAGATCCAGGCTCCTTTGAGAAGGCTGCTGGGACGCAGGACACCCTCCCCCCGCCCCGTCCCCCTCCCAAGCCAGCGCCCTGCGTCTGTGCAAATGCACTTCTGCCTCACTACTCTGCGGCCGACCTTTCCTACTGACAGGATGCCAAAGCACTCGGGACCTCATTTTCTTTTCAGCTCATTGTTACAGTCGTGCTTCATATCACTGAGAGGAAAAGAAGAAAAAGAAAATGATGACCAGCAGGCTGGATTCTTCACAGTGGTCCGTCAATGAGCCAGATCTCTGGAGGGGGCCTGGTATCCGTGGTGGTTTATGGAAGCGTGTTTGTAGAGGACACGATGTTTCTGTAGTCTTGGGGTGTATGTAGAACCCCTCCAGCATGCACACGATCTGCAGAGCAACCAGGTCGGCCCATACCATCCACTTATACCCCGATAATGACATCGGATGACAGGACAGGCCTGCTGTTCAAGATGTGGGCTTGGTGGAAAGGTCATCTTTTAACTACCTCTCCTTAGTAAATATTATTTTCTCTCACAGGTAGAATAGCTTTTGTCTCACCTCCCCTCAGGCTGCTAGGACTTGTGGCAGAAACTTGGTGGGGAGGGGTTGCAAAGTAGGAGAACTGATTGTCTCACGGTTCAGAAAGATCCCGGGCCAAACTCAGCGGTGTTCTCAGGGCTGGGCGGGCGGAAGCCGGAGCCTGGAGGGGCGCATTCCTGCTGGCCTTCTGCAGCTCTCGGGGTTCACTGGCAGTCCTTGCTTGGGGACGCGTCGCTCGGGTCACGGTTCTGTCTCCATGGTCACGTGATCCTCTTCTTCCTGTGCATCCCTTCTTAGAAGGACAACGCTGCTGCCGTGAGTTCAGTGCCCACCCTAATTCACTACAACCGCATTTGAATTTAATTACATCTGAAAAAAAATCTCTACTTTCAAAGAAGGTCACATCGCAACAGATTTTTTTTTTTTGGTGGTGGTGGGGGACACACAATCCAATCCGTAACAGCTATATTGCCACTCTCAATTTTAACACTGAAGTTTAGTTTTAAAACTAGTAAAATTATAAGTAGAAATTTAAAAAGACACTTTACAAAGTCTCCTAGATCTCTCCCACCTGCCACAGCCCTATCGACCATTTGGAAAACATCTTTTGAAATACGTCTCAAAGCAATATTTTTTTTCTTTACTACCAGATATAAGCCAAATTCAAGGACAGAGGCAGTTAAAAGTGTCTGCAGTCTCAAGTAGATAATAATCAAAGACGCTGTGATACATGCCTGTCGCATTGAACTTGTACGCCTACATCTTTAGCATGTGTGCCTATAGATAAGATTTTGGACAGGAAAATAAATCCATACGTGTATACACGCATATACACACATATATGTATGCACATATATAGGTAATCAAATTATCCTCCAGAACAGATAATTGCATTTCTACCAGTACTACACAAGTTCTAATCTCCCCTATTTGATATAATTTCAGATTATAGGTAGTAATGAATATGAAACTTTAAGGCTTTAAGTTTGGGGTTGTTTTTTTTGTGTGTGCCAGTACTGGTACTTGAACTCGGTGCCTGCCATCTACTTGAGCCACAGCTCTACTTCTGGACTTTTTTTCTGGTTAATTGGAGGTAAGAGTCTCATGTGCTTTTTCTACCTGAGCTAGCTTCAAACTGTGATCCTAAAATGGCCTCCTGAGTGGCAGGGACTACAGACAGGTGTCACCTGTGCCTAGCTTTAAAGCTCTGCATTTATGACTACTTATTTCTATGTTCTCTGTTACCCTTAAATAATAAGCCTGAACCTACAACTTTGTCTCCTATGTTCCTTATTCAATGGTCTTTTTTTAAAAAAACAAAACAAAACACTTTTATTAGCTTTTAATTTAGTGCTAGGGATTAAATCCAGAGCTGTTTAAACCAAGACTCTTTCATTATGACCTACCTAGAAATTCTTATTTTTGGTATATGGTGTGGAATTATAATGCAGAGATTCTAAGAGAGACCCGTTTTCTTTTTTTTTTTTTAAACCTTTGTTTTTAATTCATTCCGAAAGTGATTGTGTGGGATGTTAATAGTTCCTGTTCTCCCTTCCAAGGGGTTATGTTTACTTCGGGCTTTGTACTAATTCACAGAAAGAAACGCATACTCCAAAAGCATTCAAGGTTGGGCACCTGGTAACGAGCGGTAGTTTTTAGCTCCAAAACTCAGTTAATTGGATTTCTCAGCATCTTTTTTTTTGCTAAAACTGCCTCCCCATTTCTTGCACTTAAGAAAGATGGAAGTTCTAAGAAAGTGAAGGCCATGACTAGTTTAATCTTGAACCCGTTCTAATTTGTTGAAGGCACGTTACTGGCAAATGTGGGTGTGTTAATTACCAGTCATCCAAACTACTTGCAAACCATCTCTTCACTTCTTACATTGGACTCCCGGTTATAGCTTGTGAATGAGGGAGACAGCACATTTTTTTTATTAATAGCAAAGAGCAGAGGCTCCAAGGGAAGCAATTTTTCCTTAGAGAAATCCTGTGAAGACCTAAGAGAGGTCCTAAGTCATGTTTACTGAAAGCATGCATAAGTGCACTATTGAGGAACATTTGGTCCCCAAATCCATTCTTCTCCACACTGGCCTTTTGTTGTGAGCTTCCCTTTGGGTTACTGAGTGGTCTTACGTCTTCATTCTACTCCAACACCTGTTTAAGGAGCAAAAAGCCTCCAAAGCCCTGTCTGGGGTTGATGACATTTCCTGTCAGTGACTTGCTATTTAGCCCCGGACACCAGCCTTCTCCTCCTCCTCTTTAAACGTATAAATGACTACAGATGAAAGTTTTTATCTCAGACTGGAACACCGATGGTATTTTCACTACATGTAGTTTCATAATGGTCTCATTACGGCTCCTAAGTGCAACACACCGAGAGGTGTAAATTGCCCAATCGCTGCGGCCTGTATTCTTTGAGAACAGGTACCCAGGTAACCATGGCAATTGTGTCTCCAGGCAGGAGGGGAGTGGGGTAGGAAACTATTTCATTAATTGAAGGGAAGAGATTGAAAAGAGAGTGCCAAACGGTAGATGTGAGAGAGTGAGAAAAGGAGAGGAGAGAGGATTTCAGTTTCATTTTCTTTGTGTTATTCAATTATGCAACCCGGCGAAACTCCAGATGACTTGAAAGGTTTAGGAAAATCACAAGCTTAAATAACTGCCGCATTCTTCACCTAGCCTTATGGTTATTGTGGTTGACCTATAGGAGATTTTATGTAGTCGGGGATTTATGTAGTTTATGTGAGAGCTGATGTATCTCGTGAGGAAGTCAAATGGTTTCCTGCGATTCCTTAGGAAAAAAGGAGAAGACTAATCTGAGGTGAGAAAGCGGGTAGGTGGCCCGTGAGCTCTATTTATTTCAAGTTGATGGCACCTGGCAAAAGACGATTTTATCAGCGAAATTTATTTTCATCCTTAACTCTCTCCCCTTCACCTTGATCGTTCTTACTGTTAAAACACACACACACACACACACACACACTTTTATTTAACGGTAAAGAAATATTGGAAAAGAGGGGGCATCTAGATGCTATAGAAAGAAAAAAAAGCCAGCTATGGTTTCTCCAAAGAGCCTAATATTTTGTTTTCCTTTAAAGGGTCGTACACATTGGTGATTAGATTAGCTTCTGTTATTTAAACAAAGGCATCTTGTATAAGTCGTTTCTTTGGCAGTCTAACAAACATTTCTTAATGGGTAGTTTAGGATTTGTGAAAACCCAATTACCCAGGTAAACAATCGGACTTCTAATACATGTTGGCCTTAGTTGTAGAATTGCTTTTCAAATAAGGCCAACGCACAGTAGTTTAGTGGCCCCTATTAACTCTCTCCAACACCGGTTGGATAACCACTCCAGTGCTCCCTGTGCAAGGGTACGGGGCAGGGGGGTCAGAAAGAAAAAAATAGACAGAGAACACCAGGTGCAACCAGTACCCGACAGTATAACGAAAGTTGGATGTGCTCTCGGGAATCCAGTCCTCCAAAGGAGAACCCACTGTGAGTCACTGCGAGAAGCATCCAGAACATTTATTTACACAATTGAGAAAAGCAACCTAAAACCCGGTAGTGATTACTAACCAAATGGATTTCATTTTCAAGCAAACGTTGCTTTTCTGCCAAGCAGATTTCTATCTTGGACAGAGACTACCTCCAGAGAACGGAGCCAGAAATCCTGGGGAGAACGACGATGGCGATTTGGGTACCATCCAAGCACCTGGCATTGCTACCTGGCTTGGCTCTGGGTTCCCAGGGCTGGCGGGACTGCGTGAGAGCCACGCTTCGACGGGACACACGGGGAACAGTTCATTTCCTCAACTTCACGGGACCATCGGGACCGACATTTTCAGCCTGGTCGCGCTCGTGACCTGGACACGCGCCAGCGAGGGTTTCGAAGGCAGGGAGTCATCCCCGTGGCTGTCTAATTTGGGAAAGACGGTGGGAGGGACTGTTGTTTCCAAGGAATGAAGGTGTGACCGTGTCCCTGTCTCGAGGCCAGTGATCTCGGGCTGGCAACTTCACCTCCCAAACACAGGTCTCAAACACCAAGCTAGTCCTTTAGAAATAATAATAATGACAACAACCGCAACACAAGGACAAATGTTGGGTTTACACAGCCACTGAAGGCGGTCAGAGAGCAGAGTGGGATTTCTTACATCTGGGTTC
Organism: Perognathus longimembris pacificus; assembly: GCF_023159225.1. NCBI lineage: Eukaryota > Metazoa > Chordata > Mammalia > Rodentia > Heteromyidae > Perognathus > Perognathus longimembris. The sequence continues at coordinate 2,962,830 of NC_063182.1, read as the reverse complement.
TTCGTTTTCGAGCCAGCCCAGCCACGGATCACGTGGTGTATGTGAAGGGATTCATCAGAGCCCTCTCTGTCCCTGTGTTCCATGTATTTCTATTTTTCATTGTCATTACAAAGGCATCAGATGAGGAGCGCATCGCTTTTGTGACTGTGTCACTCTTCCCCTCAGCCTCTCCCAGTGTTTCACGCTCCATCCCGTCCCTACTTAGAAATCGTTCATTTTCAACACAGTGTCTAGTATCACTCCAGCATCTGGCCACCCTTGATCCCTCCATTTCTGTGCTCTCCTACCTTCTCAAAGACAGGTAGGTACGCAAACAAGATAAAAAGAAAAGAGAACAACAACAACAATGAAAAAAAACCCTCTTGCTAGCATTTCCTGGAGTTCTGTGTTCGATTTTTTGTTATACCATAGTCCCTAAGCTTCATGCTTCATGCAAAAAGAGCTTCATGCAAAAAGGACACGCAATCCAGCAGCAAGACACGCGATCTAGCAGCAGCACACGCAATCTAGCAGCAAGACACGCAATCTAGCAGTAACACACGCAATCCAGCAGCAAGACACGCGGTCTAGCAGCAGGTGCAGGAAAACCCGCATGCGCGTTCCACTTGCCAGAGGCAAGTCCCCCCCTTTTCCTTCTTCCCAAAGTGCGTCAGAGTTGTGTGCGCTTGGAGCAGGCCGGTGAGGGGGTCCCCTATGCACTGGGGCTTGGATTCGCGGCAGTCCATTCCTCCTTTCCAGTCCATGTTGGGGTCCTGGGGCGTGAGCTGGGGAATCCTACTAAAAGTTCCCCTTTTTGAAAACAAAGCATGATCAAGAACGTTAGCTCTCGGAGCTCCGGGTCGACTGCTTTAGCTCAGCAACTCGGACGACCGTGGGTCCACACAGCTAGCGCTGATTATTTTTATTATCTGAAATCACGTTAGAACTGCCAGGCCGGGGATTACAATTCGTCACTGGATGTGGATATATGCAGGACTGCGCGTGGAGTACATAAAATCGTTCCCGTGTCTGATTTGCATTGCAAATTGGGAAGTCACCAGAGGTCTTGAGGAGATAACATAAATAAAACATGGCTTCTCCTACCGCAAATGCTCAATTCATGCCAGAGGAGGCCCAGCCCACCGTACAGAGCTCTTTCCATCTGCACCGCTCTCCTCTCTGGGGTGGGGGGTGGGGGGGAGGCTCTGGGAAGGCAGTTGTGGAAAATGTTCGGCAGGGGGAGCCTGAGAGAGGGTTGTTTTTTTCTAGAAAGCTCACAGTCCGCATCCTCCGACGGGGAGAGGCAGCCGACCGCGCTTCCATCGGCTGGGTATCGGGAGAGCCGATCAGAAGTGTGGACAAGGCCCGCAGCCCCACAGAGCCACCGAGCTCAGGGAGCGTCAGCACCGCCCCGCCCCGAGTCCTTGCTGGGCTTGCACACCCCGTCCAACAGCATCTTCAGACCTGAACTTCAGTGGGCATTGGTCAGGTCTCTGCCTGGTCTCTTTTCCCTCTGGTGGTCCAGGCCGCTCTCTGGTTCTCCTCTGGGGTATGTCTCTTTTCCATGTTCCTTCACTGCTTTCCAAAGTCGGGGTGCTTGATTTAGGGGGCGCTGACCTAGGCCTGCTTACCCTCTGGCCGCCCTAACCCATCACGGTTACCGACATTCCTTTTGGTTTGTCGGACCTGGGAGAGAAACGGACTCTTTTAGAGCCCAGCACGGGACTTGAAGTCCGGACCACTGAGGCTCCGCGTGGCGGCCGGAGACTGGAGTCAGAAGACGGAAGCCACCGCCCTGCTCTCCCGTCTCGCCACCCGCCACGAGTCGCCCCGCGTGGGGTGACCCCGTCCACCCACAGCTCATCAAGAGTCCCCCCTTCCACTCCCAGGAGGTGGTGAGGTCCTTCCCACCACACTGGGATCTTCCTCATCTTCCAGCGGACGGGAGAGAGCTATCTACTGTGCAGGGCACAGGCTACCTTCGGATCCAGGCCGCCTTAGGTCTACGACTTAAGTACGCCGTGTATCTTTCCTGTGCCTCCGTTTCTCTGAAGAGCGTTATTCATCTTTATATCATAGGTTATTGTGAGGATAAGATGAGCTAATCGATGTGAAGAGCTTAGTGTCGTATCTGGAACACAGCCTCATGTCAATAAACATTAGCTATCATCATGTCTAATAATGCTTATGATAAAGTCCTCAAACATCGAAATGAAACCACAAGGAGGCAGTCTATGCCCTGGAAGGTTTACATACTAAGTAGAAAAGAAAGGAAAAGAATGAGCCATTCCACCCTTGTCTATTTTATTTTGGGGGAAAAACTGGGAGAGAGCGAGGGAAGGGATGATGGCATTATCCCAAATGACATGTACTAACTACTTGATGTCTGTAACTGTAGCCCCTCTGTACATTGCCTTTATAATAACGAATAAAAATTGAAATAAAAATTTTAAAAAACACAAATTATAAGAATGATAAAAAGAAAATTATTTTCTTAAGTCCAAGTGTCCCATGAGACCATGAAAGAGAAATCATGACGCGAAGGACATGCTGACACAATGGCTTATAGAGCAATGATTCCTGAAACTACCACACACCCGTAAGTGGTTGACTGAAAACCAGCATATTACCGTTGGGCACAGAGGCACATGCCTGTAATCCCGGCATGGGAAGTTGAGGCAGCGGGACTGAGTTTGAGGCCTGGCCTTGGCCGCGTGGTGGGGCCCCGTCTCAGAGCAATGATCCCAGAAACAGAACACAGACCCTGAAGCCAGTGTCAGTGAGGAGTTCCTAGAACGGCAGCTACGGAGGCGGCCTCTGTGTTTGACGGTCCCTGCCGCAGGACACGGCCTGGTGATCGATCTGTCTTTGGATGAGTGAAGACGGCTTCGGGGTAGAGCTGAGGCGTGTGCACAGTCGAACACAAGGAGGAGTTTGCTCGTGAGCCGCTCACTCTGAGCGTGGGAGATGAAGTAGAGAACCTGAGACTAGCCTCACCGATTCCTGCATAGCTAACCATTCCTTTAAACCTTCACTCTCAACTCCTGCGCGATGGATCTCCTGGAAAACACTGGAAAAAAAAAAACAGATATCGGGGACCCATCCCTAGAAGTTCGGAGTCAAGCGATCCGAGAAGAGGCTAAATAAACATCACTACTCGCTAACGTGTTTCCTTGGCAGGGCCTCACGCGTGCCGGGCCGGCACTTTGTCACTGAGTCACCAGAAAGCCCGGTGATGGATGAACGCAGGGCCTTGTGCTTGCACCCACGTGTTCTCCCACTTGGTCCAGCCACCTTGTCATTTTCAAGGTGAGGTCTCCTGAGCCTCAGTCCATCTGCTAGGTGGCTGAGGACGACGGGAACGCGTCACTACGCACGGCCGTATTCTTGTTTTTCTCTCGTAGGTGGGCACGGGCCACCAAGTCCGGCGATGGGTTGAAATGGAGTTTCATGAGCTTTCGCTCTCAGGCTGGCCTTGCACCGCGAGCTCCACCTGCCAAGCAACGAGGACTGCAGGCGGAGGCTGCCACACCCAGTTACCACGGGAAATGTTCACGGTTCTCACACACCGTCGACTGCTTGGAGCCACCGATTTCCTTCCGTCCGTTCACTCTGTTTTCGCGTGTCACATCTCCCGATGGGACGTCTCTAGCCTCGTCTTCCACGCGAGCAAGACTCAACCGAGATGACTTGAAAAGACGCTGTTCAAAGAGTGCTTGTTAAGTGGAGTGTGTGCGCGCGTGTGTGCGTGTGTGTGTGCGTGGTTTGTTTTGCTGGAGAGTGAACCCAGGACCTCGCCCGTGCTAGGCGACTGCTCTTCTCCTGAGCTGCACTCACAGTCCCTCAAGTAATTTTTAAGGTAAATCTACCTCGGACTTGAAGTCCAATACATGCGATTTTCTCTCCGAGTGAAGGTGCGCGTGCTCAATCACATGGTCACATGGTCACATGGTCACATGACAGGTTGTCCTCCAAGCTTCCAAGACGTTCTAGGACAATGGGCTCCAAGGAGACTCCAATGAAGTCATTAGACCATTAGAACACAGGACACGGACTAGGCAAGTAGCGCATGCTCTTTGTGTCTTTGTGACTAGAACAGAAAACAACTGCCATGAAAAGCCCTCGGAACTCTCTAGAGTTAAAATTTCCACTTCTTGATTGCTCACACTTTTCACATTAATTATTTCGAGGTCCTGGCACCATCTCATCTTCTACCACTCGAATCCCACGAGTGGGCAAAGTCTGCTATGGTCTTGCCTCCCATACTCCTTGTTTTCTTATCTGATCCCCAAACTATGTGAACGGTCAGCACCAAAGATGAATTTCCCTGCTCACTCCCCAAGGAGCTTGTTCAAGATCTTATCAACTTTGGCTCCACCAAAGATTAGTCCTTTGATCTTGGGGGGAAAAAAAATGCCCAGTTCAGTCAGCTTTAAAAATAACCCAGGATAGTGCCATCATGCCTGGTTCTTTTAAAACCATTTCTAACTTAGAATGCTCACACTGTCTTTCTATAACTCTCCCAGGCCAAACACAGACACACATACAGACACACACACACACACACACACACACACACACACACACATCAGTTCATAGCCTTGAGGAGACACCTCTTTCCAAAACACTACAGATATGTGTGTATAGACGTGTATTAGTCAATTTGGACTGCTACCTCAAAATGCCACAAACTGAGCTTCTTTTACAGCATACTTTTGCTTCTCTCAGTTCTGGGGACTGGTAAGTCCGAGACTAAGATTGGTTGTCTCAGGAGAACCCCCTTTCGAGTTGCTAGATGGCCATCCTCTCGCCGTGTACTTGTGTCCTTACATGCCGAAAGGGGCAAGAAAGCTCACTGGGATCTCTTTTTATAAAGGCAATGACCTTATTCACGAGGATTGCACCCTTCTGACCTCATGACCTCCCAAAAGATCACCCAAAATTACAATTCATATTTGGAGTTAGAATTTTGCACAGTAATCTTTGCAACCACATTTCAAACTGGGGAGACATTGACAGAGCTTTCCTCCAGTGGAACACAATAGCCAAGACCTCATCTTCTGCAGGGTCTATGTACCCAGTGCTCTAGGGCGGTGAACCGCAAAATTGAATAGATAGAAGTGGCCACAGGTGAGTGGTATTTTGAAAGTGTGGTTTTCTCGGCTCCGTGTCCAGCGCTTCTGATTTAGGAGATCAGAAACCAGGCATTCTCGTCGGTATCGCGAGAGGTCATCTTCCTTGAGAAGCCCGGAGCTCCGAACGGGAGCCAGCCACGTACACTACGGCCGCGCCGCAGGACAGGGCTGAGCAGCAAGGGGCTTGCCGGTGGGAAGGGAGGGGGAAGCCCGGATGGAATACTCCTCAGCCTGGCATCGGGAAGGGTGTGGGGAATGGCTTCCTCAAATAGAACGACTCAGTCCTGAGAGTTGGTGAGACATAAGCACAGCATCCTGGGTGACTGTTTAAACCCCAGGCCTTACTTCTGACGCGCAGAACCGTGGGTTTCCCTGGAGGAGCCTCAGCTCCCGCGGTCTCTAGCCCTCGCCTGTGTCGTTCCCAGACTACCACGCTGTCTAACCTCCATGTCATAGCCACTGCAAAGACTCCTGCCCCGGTGGGATGTCTCTGGTCCCCCTGTGACAGAAAGGCCATCGAGGCCATCTGCTCGCAGGGTCCCTCTCCAGATGGGACGTGCCTTCTTTCAAAGAAGAGCAGAGGACTCTCCTGTAAACATCTTCACTGCTTTATTATTACCAGAACTATCAGAAACCACATTTATCACGTTCCATGTGCCCATCAGTTATCCTAAATTTTCAGACACGATTGTTGTTTAAACTTGACAAAAATTCCATGATGCAGCTATTAAAAAAAACAACAACCCACTTAGAAATACAGCAAGGCTCAAAAAGGGTAAAGCAACATATCCCAAATGACACAGTTAGTATATAAATAGCTGAGTAGAAGACAGAGGTATAGTAGTCAGAATGGAAAACCACCAGGCCCAAGTGGAAATGGGCCAGGCAGCGCCGACAAATCTAAACAAATTAGGGCCAGAGCTCAGGTTTCTGTCTCTCGGGCAGGGGATAAGCCCTAAATCCTGACAGGTTTTCACATGTTACAGGAAAGTGAGTAGTCATGTTGAAATCTAATGAAATGACAGGGTCTATTTCTGGTATGTGACAGGGCAAGCCTTTTCTTGTTGGGTGGGGCATCTATCTTATTGCTCCTTAATACTTTACTACTCTTTCTCTGGTTCTGAAGGCAAAGCATGGGGATTGTAAACATTTCAACAATACAGAAAAAGTAGCTGTACGTGAAAGGTATTCATTACAACTTTAATATTTCTTTTGGTTCAACCTGTGACCTTGCTTTTACTCTTATATGTACGCCATGCTGTATCTTAAAGAAATCATGTTTCGTCAAACATGTTGTTTTTGTCTTTTAAAGAAATATCACTTTGACAGGTGCCAGTGTCTTACGCCTGTAATCTTAGCTAACCAGGAGACTGAGATCTTAGGATCGTGGTTCAAAACCAGCCCAGGCAGAGAAGAAAAAAATCTATGAAATTCTATCTCCAGTTAACCCACAAAATGTCACACTGGAAGCATGGCTTCAGCCATGAGCAGGAAAGCTTTGCTGGTACGTGAGAAAATCTTCCTTGCATATGTTATACCTAGATTTCCAGTCCCCAAAGACCACCAAGGAGCCGATTCCGATGCAAGCTCACGAGAGTCTTTATTGCAAGCTCCAGCCTGGACTCTCAACCGTCACCGACGCAGAGGATCTGGATTGAGAGCCCCGACCCTCAGATAAGCAGGGTTTTTATTGTGATGACTACAGGGGCAGGGTATTTCCAGCTTGGCAGATACTTGATTGGATGGCATTCAGCAAGCAAGTCTTGTCCTATTTCTATTGGCTATCTACCCTTTCAGTTCTCTATTTTGGCTTTGATATCGGGAACTGGCCTCGATATCAGGAACTGACAGCAGGGGGTCACGTAGCACTGATGCAGGGGGTTAATGCAGGGGGTAGAGCAAGTCACAAATGGGTTAAGCAAGCTGTTTACAGAAGCAGAATTTTGTGGTCAGACTGACCTAGTACCAACTTTATTTTAACAATTGCTATCATGTTTTCCCATTACCATTAAGCAAGCTTGAGCTGGCTAAAACAATCCCGTACTCAATCATAAGTAAACCAGCCCAACAGTTACCATGGCATTTCTACCAGTATTATGGTTATTTCTATAGTCTATGACTGTGATCACTTTTTTACTGCCCATTATCATGGTTGCTACCCAGGTACAGAGGGGAACAAGGGCTCCCTATATTTTTAAATGTCAAACTACAAGAAACTAGTCTCATTGGTGGGGGTGCAGCCCTCTAGCATGGAGTCATTACCAGGGTTTAGAAGCTATTATAATTTTAACACTAAAACTTATATTTAGTCACTCCGATTCTCAGGTTAGCTTTTACACATAGTTTGTTTTTTTATATTTAATATGTTGTGAATGTATACTCTTGATTTGGGGACAGTACTGAAATTTGAATCCAGAGCTTTGTACTTGCTAGGAAGGTGCTCTACCACTTAATCCATGCCTTCAACCTTTCTTGTCTCTGATTGCTTTTGACATAGGGTCTTACTTTTTGTGAACCCGGGTGACGCTACTCCTATTTATGTTTCCTGCCATAGCTGGGAAGATGGGAATGTACACCATGACCTGACCTTTTTTGTTAAGAGAGGGTCTCAAATTTATTTTTTGCCTACTAGGATCCTCTCAATATCTGTTGTTGTAAATTCAAATATTTTTTCATATGACTATTAGGGATTTATTCTTTTTACATTTATTTTTATTGCCAAGGTGATGTATGTAAGGTAGTGAATACATTTCTTGCCAAACTTGTTACCCCTCCCTCATTTTTCTCCCACTTTCCCTTCCTCCAACCCCCCCCAAGTTGTACAGTTCATTTCCAACATATTGTCTTGTGAGTATTGCTGTTGCATTGGGTCACCCTTTGCCCTTTTCTCACCATTTTGTTGTTCCCCTTCCCTTCCCTAATTCAGATAAACGTATGTACAATACACAAGGTACCAAAATCAAATACAGTGACAACAGGGACCATAGGGAAAAAATAAAAATAATAATTTCACATAGTACATTAAAAACAACAGCCACAATGAAAAAACCTCTTATTTCCATATCTTGGAGTTCATTTCACTTAGCATCATTTTATATGATTATATGTACAGAGCTATTGAGCTACTGTGATCCTCTGTTAGGACTATCCTAGACATATACACTAGTTATTACAAATGAGGGAATCTATGTTGCTTTGGGTCTGGCTCACTTTACTTAATATGATTTTTTTTCCCAAGTCTTTCCATTTCCTTATGAATGAAGTGATATCATTCTTTCTGACAGAAGCATAGAATTCCATTGTGTATATGTACCACATTTTCTTGCTCTATACATCTACTGAGGGACATCTGGGTTGGTTCCATATTTTAGCTATGGTAAATAATACTTCAGTGAACATGGTTGTGCTGGTAGCTTTAGTGTGGCCTTGTTTGTGGTCATTTGGGTAAATGTCCAGAAGTGGGATTGCTGGTTTACAGGGGAGCTCTAGGAATTTATTCTTTTTTATGAATTGTGTTTTCATGTTCTGTTTGCTTATATTTCTTTTTACATGTGAAAAATCGTAACCCATTGGAAATTTATCTTATAGCCAGAAAATTGTAATTTGGTCTACTGATAGTACCCATCTTGGAATGTGCCTAACATCAGCGCCGCCTCCCATCCACCTCTAGAAAGGCATTGCCCTGTGATACCCACCTCTGAGAATCCCCTTCAAAAGGAATGAATCATGAACCCAAAGGGATTTTTTTTTCCTGTAGTGGCCCAATTTGTGACATGATATAGTGTGTGACCCACTTTAACTTAGGTGATTTCTGGTCATTGCTTGTGTGTGTCTCTAGAGAATGGAATGAATTATGGAGTAGCCATCTGAGGGGTGTTAGAGAACAAAGAGTGGTGAGAGCTTATTCAGCTAGTCTGAGAGTCATTTGTTTAAGCAGCCAGCCAGACACCTGAAGAAGTGAGTGGTCACTTAAGTGAATGCTGAATTTTCTAATTAAATTTTACATGCTATAATATTATGTCAACATGAATGATATTTTGCTGAAACTATCAAATATCGGTATTTTGCTGTAATTTTATCATAAAATATATCATCTCTAAATAAACTTGGGTGAAAATATCAAAATTAGCTTTAGCTGTACTTTACGTCTTACAAATAAAGATAGACTTGTATCTGGGTGCCTGTGGTTCATGACTGTAATCCTAGCTCATCAGGAGGCTGAGATCGGAGGATCGCCATGTGAAATCAGCCCAGGCAGAAAGGATCATGAGACACTTGTGTCCAATTAACCAGCAAGAAACTGGCAAAAGAGACATTGCTCAGGTGGCAGAGCCATCAGTCCTGAGTGAAAAAGCCAAGTGAGAGTGCAAGGCCTTGATTTCAAGCCCTAGAACTCTCTCTCTCTCTCTCACACACACACACACACTCACACACCCCACACAAATGAGGCTGGGGTCTGAGTGCGAGTACAGTACACAAACTCTTCACCACCTCCCTGTGCTCCTCATGCTGCATTGATCTGAACACAATGAGGGTGAACACGCGCGAGACAAGAAGAGCCTCTTGCTACGTTCTCTTCATTTCTTTCCCTCTGGGTAGGCTCCGGCTTTCCCTCATGCTAATCCATTCCCACTCCTTCCACGTTGCTTCCGATGTTTCCCTTCTTCTTTGTATTCTTATTTATGTGATTTTTGTTACCTTGAAGTCACTTTCTATTCAACTTGTCACTTTATGAGTACAATGTGGCCTGATCAAGGTTCCTCATCCCCTCCCCCCATCCCCCCCAGGCCCACCCATCCCCTCAAGTCATCCGGCTCCCCTTTCACACATGTGCATTGAATATGATGACTATATTCTCCCAGCCTTCCTCTCTCCACTCATCTACCCTCTTCCCCTGGACACTGAGCTATGTCTTCCTCCTCCTTTATCTTCAGGAGGAGGGAGATGTAGCCAAGTGTGTTATGAATGCTCTCTCTCTCTCTCTCTCTCACACACACACACACACGTGTTAACAACAGACAAGGAAAATTCAGAATTAGAAAAAGCTTAAAGCCTTCAAGAGTCGATGCCAATTGAGAGCCAATGAGAGATGGCATTTCGGGATTATGGAAATTTAGGGTGCCCGCAATTTACTGTTTCAAAGGTGAAATTCCTCCGATGAGACTTGTCTTCTCCAGATCTTAAGTCAGTCAGATACTATAACTCAAAGAAGTTCTTTTGGTAATATTAGGGTTAAACTCAGGGCCTCGTGCTCTAATGCTGAGATTTGCCTCCAGTGTATAGTTTACTGAACTAGTTCCTTAATGTGCTACCCCAAATATTTATTCCATTATATTTCACAACCTCTTAAACATAGGTTTCCATGTTCAAATCCTTTGAGAAATGGAGATAACAAAATTCAAGTCAGTGTTCCTAGCTGTGTTCTATCCACACTGTTGTGTGAGCTGTTAGTAGATCTGGCAGACACACACACACACACACACACACACACCACAGCCAGCTAGCCATACCCAGGTTCCAATGATTTTGGCAAACTTTAAATATCCCTTTTTGGAGGTTCATGGTAAGTATTAGCACAATCAAGATCCCAAGAAGTATTATTAAATTATTTAACTTTGTTAGTCTGGGTGCTTCTCAGATCAAGTCTTCTTTTTTTTTCAGTTTTTTTATTCTTTTAAATTAATTTGATTTTATTGCCAAGGTGATGTACAGAGGGGTTACAGTTACATACGTAACGTAGTGAGTACATTTCCTGTCAAACTTGTTACCTCCTCCCTCACCGTGAGTAGCCCACAGGGGCCATCTCTACACAGACATCTGGTTTGAAGAGGATTGGTGGAGGGTCTTTTCCTAAGACTTCTAGCCTCATCTGGCCATCGGCTAGCTGGAGTGGCTGTAAATAGGCCTCTCTTCTGTGGGTCTCAGTTTCCTCTAAACTGAAGGCTAGGTACCATTCAGATGAGCTAAAAATCAAAGCTATGATAAACTGTGGTATGTCTATGTGCATGCATGTATGGATGCATGGATTTGTATATGTTTATTTATTTATTCTGTCAGTACTGACTACTGAGGCTTAAACTCGGGGCCTTGCACTTGCCAGAGAGCCTTTACCTCTGGAATTATGATAGCTCCAGCTCTTTCGCAATGATTCCGGATGAGAGTTCTCATACCAGTCGTGTGTGGAAGAGACTATGGAACCCTACCGTGAGAGACAATGTGTTCTGCCTTACTGACATGTCTTATGACCCAGCTCAGGACAGTGAGATTGTGAACGACTAGGCCTTGACATCAGATCAACTAGGAATTTTTTTTTAACCCTGTGATGTCTTTACAAGTGGTCACTCTCTGATCCTCAGATTCTTCATCTATTAAGTAGGAAGAGGATAATCGACTGCAAAGCTGGACAGCAATGTAATACAATAAGGCTTGTGCAGCGCTGTGCCATGGTGCTCCGGTATATAACATATGCTAAGCCATGGCACATACACACATTATTTATTCCAGAAAAAAATCTGCAAAAAAAAAATGGTCATGGAAGGCACCGAGGCCAGAGTTTAGAATCCTGTGTGGCCTTTGGAAAGGATAGCTAGCTGTAAAGGGGGTGTGCGGCCAATACCGGGTCCTGCCACGTGGCGCTCCAGTAGGGTTTTTTTTGTTATTGAACATTGCCACCTGGTGGATAAACTTGACATATATAGGCAAGGAAATCGAGATTACACTTGTCTCCCCTTGTTTCACGCCATAATTTGAAGCAACGTCCATGTCTTATCTAGTTGAAAAAGTTCTGCTTTTTTAGAACAACACTTTGGCTTCTATTAGGTAACAGATAAAAGGGTATTTTTAAATTAGGTAGTGGAAACAGAGACCTGAATTTTGGCTAAGTATTTGAGAGAAATGTGCTCCCAAGTGACATTTCGGGTTGAACTTTACTGTAGCTCGTTCTAAGCGGGCTCCTAGCTGTCTCTTACCCCTTTCCTTCAAAGAAAAAGAGTTGCTAAGATGTCTTGAGAAGTTATTCTGTGCTGGGCTATGGTTCCAGTGATCTAATTGTGAACACAGCTCCGTAAAACAAATTCTCGTGATACGAACCCCATTTTCCAGATTGGAAATTAGAGGCACAAGAAGGGTGTGCCGTTTCCCCGTGGCTACCCAGTTTCTAAGTCGGACCCCTGTGCTGAACCCCGGCAGGCAGATTGCTTCCCGAAAAGGTTTCCTCGCACCAACGACCCTCTACGATGCTAATCCTGGTGCATTCTGCTGCCACCAGGAAATCTCGGGGCCATCTTTGTTTGCTTCTAGCATCTTCCAGGATGTGCAAGCTCAGAGACTGTGCCCAAGTTGACCATCCTGCAGGGAGTACTCCTCCCCCTTGCAGAGAGAGAGAGAGAGAGAGACTCATCAGCCAAGATCCAAAAATATCACCGCTGCAGCAAGCTGGCTAGCGAGGGAGAGGAGGCAAACTTTCCCTTCAAGGTCTGGACTTTGCTCCAAGGCCGCCCACTCCGCTTATATAAGCAGTGTGCCCCACTCGGATGCAACCGCAATGCCCGGAATCTAGGGCAATCCTGCTGTCGAGGTGTTCTTTAACGGTTCCCGAGGGGGCCACCCACGTGCCCTGTGGGAATGTGAACACGACACCTCACGAATTGTCTGTCCCAGATCCCCAGACCTGGGCGCAGGGGTCCAGCCAATACCTCAAGGAGAACTCCGTGGGTATCATTTCAAGAGGTTTCTACCCTGTCTTGACCCTCCCTCTAAGGCTAGAGAGAGCAGGAGTGCTCAGGAGGATTTGGGGCCTCCTTCTATTCATTTACTCATCTATGCAGGCAGGCATTTATGCATCCATTCACTCATTTTACTCATTCATCTTTTCATCCATTTTTGTACTTGATGTATTTGCACATTTTGAATAAAAAT